>NC_064641.1:796514940-797141094 GCF_023864345.2 Schistocerca serialis cubense
ATGGCTCTAAGCACCATGGGACATCTGAGGTCATCAGTCCCCTTGACTTAGAACTACTTAAACCTAACTAACCTAAGGACATCACACACATCCATGCCCGAGGCAGGATTCGAATCTGTGACCGTAGCAGCAGCGCGGTTCTGGACTGACGCGCCGAGAACCGCTCGGCCACATCGGCCGGCTCCGGTATGTTCACCTTCGGCACGGATAACAGCGGCGACGCATCGCGGCATGGAAACAATGAGGCCTTGGTAAGTTTTTGGAGGGAATTGGCACCAAATCTGCACACGCAAGTCACATAATTACCGTAACTTCCGGGAGGGGCGTGATGAGCTCTGAGGCCACGTTCAGTTGCTTCCCAGATGTATTCGAACGGGCTCGATTCTGGCGAGTTGGGGGGCCAGAGTATCAACTGGAACTCGTCACTGTGTTCCTAGAACCACTCCAGCACACTCCTTGCCCTGTGATATGGCACATTATTTTGGTGAGAACTGCCACTGTGGTCGGGAAACGTGAACGCCATGAAGGGGTGTAGTTGGTCTGCAACCAGTGTACAATAGTCCTTGGCAGTCAAGGGGTCTTGCATGAGCTCCACTGCACCCATGGATGCCCACGTGAGCGTTCCCCAGGGCAGCCGCCAGCTTGTCGCCATTCCGCAATAAAGGTGTCAAAGAGCTATTCCTCTGGAAGACGACGGATTCTGATTCGAGCCCTCCCATCGGCATGATAAAGAAGTTATCGGGGTTCATCAGACCATGCAACGCTCTGCCACTTCGCCAACGTCCACTGCCGATGGTCACATGTCCATATCATTCGTAGCTGCCGACGTCGTGGTGGTGACATTGGCACATGCATAGGTCGTCAGCTGCGGAGGCCCATCGTTAGGAGTGTTCGGTGCACTGTGTGTTCAGACACACTTGTACTCTGCCCAGCATTACAGTCTGATGTTAGTTCCGCCACAGTTCGCCGCCTGTCATGTTTTACCAGTCTGACCAGCCTATGAAGTCCGACATCTGTAATGAGGGGTGGCCGGCCGATCCCTTGACGTCTGCGCTTGGTTTCACCTTGATTTCGCCACGTATTGAAGACGCTCACCACAGTACTCCTCGAACACCTGGCAAGTCGCGTAGTTTCCGAAATGCTCGTGCCGAGCCACCAGGCCTTCACAATCTGCCCTAGGTCAGATGCAGACAGATCTGCACACCGACAGTACACTCACTGATACTACTAGCACTTATTCCTCGCCTGGTGACGCTGCTATCAGCTGGACGGGTTTATATCGATAGTAGGTCAGTCATGTTCTGGCTGATCAGTGAATATGTCAGGTATTGATATTAATTTGTCTACACCCTAAATCTGTCACATACATGTAAGAAATCATATGTATGTATCATTACATAACTTTGTAAAAATATTCACTCCCTTCCTTATACAGGGTGAAGCGAAATTCGCGCACTCGGGCTTCGCAGTGGGACTCCTCCCGTGCTAGCAATAAAAAAATGTCCGAGACAAAATTTTGTCTGGGGAGTAGATCCGGCAGAAAAAGGACGTTAAAGAGTGGCAATCTGGCAACACTGTAACCACATGTAAGCTAGCTACATCTATCAGGACATACTAGTCGTGCTGTACAGTTGGTGCAGTGGATGGAGCTTTGGATTAGCATGCAGTAAGTAGAGGGTTCGATCCTCGGTTGAGCTGCATTTTTTTTATTTGCTAATTTCATACTGTAATATACACTGTTTCTTAGGTCACATGTATCCTAAATTTACAAGATTTTGTAATGCTGAACATAACAAATACGTAGTTAAACAAATAAGACATAGACAGTTGAAACAAATGACCTGTCATAGAACAGAACAACAACACAAACAATATCAATTTCGAAATTCTAAACATGATAGCACAGTACAGTAACACAACATCTACTTGTCACTTATACTACACTCCTGGAAATTGAAATAAGAACACCGTGAATTCATTGTCCCAGGAAGGGGAAACTTTATTGACACATTCCTGGGGTCAGATACATCACATGATCACACTGACAGAACCACCGGCACATAGATACAGGCAACACAGCATGCACAATGTCGGCACTAGTACAGTGTATATTCACCTTTCGCAGCAATGCAGGCTGCTATTCTCCCGTGGAGACGATCGTAGAGATGCTGGATGTAGTCCTGTGGAACGGCTTACCATGCCATTTCCACCTGGCGCCTCAGTTGGACCAGCGTTCGTGCTGGACGTGCAGACCGCGTGAGACGACGCTTCATCCAGTCCCAAACATGCTCAATGGGGGACAGATCCGGAGATCTTGCTGGCCAGGGTAGTTGACTTACACCTTCTAGAGCACGTTCGGTGGCACGGGATACATGCGGACGTGCATTGTCCTGTTGGAACAGCAAGTTCCCTTGCCGGTCTAGGAATGGTAGAACGATGGGTTCGATGACGGTTTGGATGTACCGTGCACTATTCAGTGTCCCCTCGACGATCACTAGTGGTGTACGGCCAGTGTAGGAGATCGCTCCCCACACCATGATGCCGGGTGTTGGCCCTGTGTGCCTCGGTCGTATGCAGTCCTGATTGTGGCGCTCACCTGCACGGCGCCAAACACGCATACGACCATCATTGGCACCAAGGCAGAAGCGACTCTCATCGCTGAAGACGACACGTCTCCATTCGTCCCTCCATTCACGCCTGTCGCGACACCACTGGAGGCGGGCTGCACGATGTTGGGGCGTGAGCGGAAGACGGCCTAACGGTGTGCGGGACCGTAGCCCAGCTTCATGGAGACGGTTGCGAATGGTCTTCGCCGATACCCCAGGAGCAACAGTGTCCCTAATTTGCTGGGAAGTGGCGGTGCGGTCCCCTACGGCACTGCGTAGGATCCTACGGTCTTGGCGTGCATCCGTGCGTCGCTGCGGTCCGGTCCCAGGTCGACGGGCACGTGCACCTTCCGCCGACCACTGGCGACAACATCGATGTACTGTGGAGACCTCACGCCCCACGTGTTGAGCAATTCGGCGGTACGTCCACCCGGCCTCCCGCATGCCCACTATACGCCCTCGCTCAAAGTCCGTCAGCTGCACATACGGTTCACGTCCACGCTGTCGCGGCATGCTACCAGTGTTAAAGACTGCGATGGAGCTCCGTATGCCACGGCAAACTGGCTGACACTGACGGCGGCGGTGCACAAATGCTGCGCAGCTAGCGCCATTCGACGGCCAACACCGCGGTTCCTGGTGTGTCCGCTGTGCCGTGCGTGTGATCATTGCTTGTACAGCCCTCTCGCAGTGTCCGGAGCAAGTATGGTGGGTCTGACACACCGGTGTCAATGTGTTCTTTTTTCCATTTCCAGGAGTGTACATGTAACATGAGCGCTCAGATGCCGCACATTAGCAATCAGTGACAATAATAATGTCCATATTAATGGCCGCATCACCCTCACAATGGAATACGTTGTCCTCAGAACAACACATGCTCCAAGTGACCTCCCTGCACCTCTGGACCCTTCGCAGAAATGCTCCGTCCACAGTAACAAGAGCAGCATGAACGCGTGCTACCAGTTCTTCCACATTCTTCGGCAGAATAGAATACACGTTCTCCTTCAGGTGCCCCCACAGGATGAAAGGTCGCCAAACATCTGGACCTCCGTCCGAACCATTTACCTGGAGCCGTGCAGTCTAGGGCGCCTTGCCACGGTTCGCGCAGCTCCCCCCGTCGGAGGTTCGAGTCCTCCTTTGGTCATGGGTGTGTGTGTTGTCCTTAGCGTAAGATAGTTTAAGTTAGATTAAGTAGTGTGTAAGCCTAGATACGTTTGAAGTTCTCTAACGCTATAGATACAGCAATAAGGAATAGCTCAGTAGGCAGTACAGTTGAAGAGGAATGGACATCTCTAAAAAGGGCCATCACAGAAGTTGGGAAGGAAAACGTAGGTACAAAGAAGGTAGCTGCGAAGAAACCATGGGTAACAGAAGAAATACTATAGTTGATTGATGAAAGGAGGAAGTACAAACATGTTCTGGGAAAATCAGGAATACAGAAATACAAGTCGCTGAGGAATGAAATAAATAGGAAGTGCAGGGAAGCTAAGACGAAATGGCTGCAGGAAAACTGTGAAGACATCGAAAAAGATATGATTGTCGGAAGGACAGACTCAGCATACAGGAAAGTCATGGTGACATTAAAAGCAACGGTGGTAACATTAAGAGTGCAACGGGAATTCCACTGTTAAATGCAGAGGAGAGAGCAGATAGGTGGAAAGAATACATTGAAAGCCTCTATGAGGGTGAAGATTTGTCTGATGTGATAGAAGAAGAAACAGGAGTCGATTTAGAAGAGATAGGGGATCCAGTATTAGAATCGGGATTTAAAAGAGCTTTGGAGGACTTACGGTCAAATAAGGCAGAAGGGATAGATAACATTCCATCAGAATTTCTAAAATCATTGGGGGAAGTGGCAACAAAACGACTATTCACGTTGGTGTGTAGAATATATGAGTCTGGCGATATACCATCTGACTTTCGGAAAAGCATCATCCACACAATTCCGAAGACGGCAAGAGCTGAGAACTGCGAGAATTGTCGCACAATCAGCTTAACAGCTCATGCAACGAAGCTGCTTACAAGAATAATACACAGAAGAATGGAAAAGAAAATTGAGAATGCGCTAGGTGACGATCAGTTTGGCTTTGGGAAAAGTAAAGGGACGAGAGAGGCAATTCTGACATTACGGCTACTAATGGAAGCAAGGCTAAAGAAAAATCGAGACACGTTCATAGGATTTGTCGACCTGGAAAAAGCGTTCGACAATATAAAATGGTGCAAGCTGTTCGAGATTCTGAAAAAAGTAGGGGTAAGCTATAGGGAGAGACGGGTAGTATACAATATGTACAACAACCAAGAGGGAATAATAAGAGTGGACGATCAAGAACGAAGTGCTCGTATTAAGAAGGGTGTAAGACAAGGCTGTAGCCTTTCGCCCCTACTCTTCAATCTGTACATCGAGGAAGCAATGGTGGAAATAAAAGAAAGGATCAGGAGTGGAATTAAAATACAAGGTGAAAGGATATCAATGATACGATTCGCTGATGACATTGCTATCCTGAATGAAAGTGAAGAAGAATTAAATGATCTGCTGAACGGAATGAACAGTTTAATGAGTACACAGTATGGTTTGTGAGTAAATCGGAGAAAGACGAAGGTAATGAGAAGTAGTAGAAATCAGAACAGCGAGAAACTTAACATCAAGATTGATGGTCACGAAGTCAATGAAGTTAAGGAATTCTGCTACCTAGGCAGTAAAATAACCAATGACGGACGGAGCAAGGAGGACATCAAAAGCAGACTCGCTATGGCAAAAAAGGCATTTCTGGCCAAGAGAAGTCTTCTAGTATCAAATACAGGCCTTAATTTGAGGAAGAAATTTCTGAGGATGTACGTCTGGAGTACAGCATTGTATGGTAGTGAAACATGGACTGTGGGAAAACCGGAACAGAAGAGAATCGAAGCATTTGAGATGTGGTGCCATAGACGAATGTTGAAAATTACGTGGACTGATGAGGTAAGGAATGAGGAGGTTCTACGCAGAATCGGAGAGGAAAGGAATACGTGGAAAACGCTGATAAGGAGAAGGGACAGGATGATGGGACATCTGCTAAGACATGAGGGAATGACTTCCATGGTACTAGAGGGAGCTTTAGAGGGCAAAAACTGTAGAGGAAGACAGAGATTGGAATACGTCAAGCAAATGATTGAGGACGTAGGTTGCAAGTGCTACTCTGAGATGAAGAGGTTAGCATAGAATGTACCACCACCATTCCACCATTTCCCTGGAAATGTTCTGTCCAAATACTGTCGCACATTTATTCCAGAGTGTGGAGGTGCACCATCATATTGGAACCATACCCTCTGCCAGACATGTAATGGAACATGTTCCAGCTCATCAGGCAGATAGTTTGAGAAGAATGCATCATACCTTCGTGTTGTCAATCGGTCAGGCAACATGTAGGGGCCTAAACATCTGTCGCCAAATTTTCCGGCCCAGACGTTGATACCAAAGCGAACTTGATATCCACGATTGCGGGTGATGTGTGGGTTAACCTCACGTCAATGGACGACAGTGTGCGTATTGAAGACACCCTCAAGAGTGAATGCTGCTTCAGCCAACCTTATTACGGTATTCACGAAGTCATAGTTGGCTTCCTGTTGTTGTTAGAACCATTCACAGAATTGCATCCGATGATGGCGATCTGCAGGATGCAGGTGTTGCCTGAAAGCATAATGAAAGGGATGCAGCCCATGCTCGTGCAGCACGTTAACGACCGTACCTTGGTACTAAGCTGAGGTTCTTGGTGTATTACCTCCAGAGTAGCTTCCTCAGTAGTTGGAGTACGACGAGTCCATGGACGCCCTCTGTCACGCGATGGTGGAAGGAGAGAACCTAAACTCCCGAAAGCGCAGCTCCAGAAGACGAAACACATTCTTATCTGGATGGCGTCGACGAGGATATGTAGCAGTATATTCATGAGCGGCAACACCTACCAGGGTATCAGATGCACCAAGGTCCAGAAGCATATCCACATATCCACCGTTTGTGTTTGCCACACGTCGGCCGCACTAGTTTAGAGGTTTACAATGAGAAAATTCGATACGTTTACGCATGTACATTGGAGTCTGTCACGGGCCCATTATTCCGCTCGCAACTAGTCCTTGTCTGGTGGATAGCGCATACAGTATAAACACTCCGTCAGTCCTGCACTCTGTTCCATCTAATGCTCATTACCCCTCTGACACATATTTTTCTGCATGGTTCATCCCAACACCGCTAATTGTGAAATGTTCGGTTTCGAATTACACTGTTTCCCTAACGGTAATTGACGTAATGTTTCCACAATCCCATCGATAGAATAATAATAATAATAATAATAATAATAATAATAATAATAATTATTATTATTATTTTTATTATTCTATCGATGGGATTGTGGAAACATCACGTCCATTACCGTTATAATAATAATAATAAACCCCTTGGAGGCCCGGGAAAAGAATAGGCGTCCGGTATGCTCTGCCAGTCGTAAAAGGCGATGACAAGAACAAACCACTAATAGGGCTAACCCCCCTTTTAGTGTGATTAGTTGGTTCAGGTCAGAACTAATGAAGCCTCGGACAAGCGCTGTCATGGTCGGGGACGACGCTTGAACCCTACGCCCGTCCACAATGGTAACGACACTGCTAGCCACATGGAAAATGATTTTAATCCAAATAGAGGTGTTTTGCAGGATATGCTTCCTGCAACCACTCTAGAAGGAAAACAAAGACAGAGGATGAGATGGTCAGATGAAGTTAACAGACACCTCATGTTCTGTTATTACCAAGCAACAAACTTAGGAACCAACACAACTGGATACAGATCACGAGTATACACAACATTTATTACCAGATACCCAGAATTAAAATTTTTAACGGAACAACGACTAGCCGATCAGATCCGTGTAATAATAAAAAATAACAGGATACCCCAGTCAGAATTAGAAAACATCAAACAACAAGTACAACAAATACTGGAACAAAATAATGTGCAATCAGAAGAAGAAGAATATACAGTAATGGACTCAAACATCCCAGAGCAAACAAACAAAGAACAACACGCATCAATTAAACAATCAGAGGAAAACGAAATCTTAAGACAGCCACCAGAACAAGCACAAATAGAACACGAAGTGATACACATGTTAGATACAGAAGAAAAATTTCAGCTGACATATATAGAATACAAAGACACAAATACAGACATTAGACCATTCTTGCATAGACCACCAAATAACCCACAAGTCGAAACAACAATAACAACTATCAACACAATCATACACAATAAAATAAATGAAAATACAACTATGGAAGAGCTACAAATACTAGTTTATATAGGAGCGCTCACTACACTAAATATACACACTAAGCAGAGATCAGAACAAACCAACACACAGAAGAAACCCACAAAACCAGCATGGCAACACAGGCTACAGAGCAGAATAGAAAAACTGAGAAAAGACATCGGACAGCTAACACAATTTATAAGAAATGAAATATCAGACAAAAAACGAGAAAGGTTAGGTAACATTTCACAACAAGAAGCGAGAGACCAATTAGATGAAAAGAAGCAGAAATTACAAGCATTGGCCAAACGACTTAGAAGATACAAAAAAAGTGTAAATAGAAGGAAACAAAACCAAACATTCAACACAAACCAAAAGAAATTTTGCCAGACATTAGATAACACACACATTAAAATAGACAATCCACCAAACATAACAGACATGGAACACTTCTGGAGCAGCATATGGTCCAACCCGGTACAACATAACAGGCATGCATGGTGGATACAAGCAGAAACAGACACATACAAGATGATACCACAAATGCCTGAAGTGATAATTTTACAACATGAAGTCACCCGAGCATTTAATTCTACTCACAGTTGGAAAGCCCCTGGAAAAGATAAAATAGCAAATTTCTGGCTAAAGAAGTTCACCTCAACACATTTACATCTAGCTAAATTATTTAACAGTTACACTGCAGACCCATACATTCCCTGATACACTTACACATGGAATAACTTATCTGAAACCTGAAGATCAAGCAGACACAGCAAACCCAGCTAAATATCGCCCCATAACATGCCTACCAACAATATACAAAATATTAATTTCAGTCATTACACAAAAATTAATGACACATACAACACAGAACAAAATTATAAATGAAGAACAAAAAGGCTGTTGCAAAGGAGCACGAGGATGTAAAGAGCAACTGATAATAGATGCAGAGGTGACATATCAAGCTAAAACTAAACAAAGGTCCCTACACTATGCATACATTGATTACCAAAAAGCTTTTGATAGTGTACCCCACTCATGGTTACCATAAATATTGGAAATATACAAAGTAGATCCTAAATTGATACAGTTCCTAAACATAGTAATGAAAAATTGGAAAACCACACTTAATATACAAACAAATTCAAATAATGTCACATCACAGCCAATACAGATTAAGTGTGGAATATACCAAGGAGACTCATTAAGTCCTTTCTGGTTCTGCCTTGCTATGAACCCACTATCCAACATGCTAAATAATACAAATTATGGATACAATATTACTGGAACATACCAACACAAAATCACACATTTGCTATACATGGATGATCTAAAACTACTGGCAGCAACAAATCAACAACTCAACCAATTACTAAAGATAATAGAAGTATTCAGCAATGATATAAATATGGCTTTTGGAACAGACAAACGTAAGAAAAATAGCATAGTCAAGGGAAAACACACTAAACAAGAAGATTACATGTTGGATAACCACAGCGACTGCATAGAAGCGATGGAAAAATCAGATGCCTATAAATATCTAGGATACAGACAAAAAATAGGAATAGATAATACAAATATTAAAGAAGAACTAAAAGAAAAATATAGACAAAGACTAACAAAAATACTGAAAACAGAATTGACAGTAAGAAACAAGACAAAAGCTATAAATACTTATGCTATACCAATAATGACCTACTCATTTGGAGTAGTGAAATGGAGTAACAAAGACCTAGAAGCACTCAATACACTTACACGATCACAATGCCACAAATATAGAATACATCACATACATTCAGCAGCAGAAAGATTCATTTTAAGCAGAAAGGAAGGAGGAAGGGGATTTATCAACATAAAAAACCTACATTATGGACAGGTAGATAATTTAAGAAAATTCTTCATAGAACGAGCAGAAACTAGCAAAATACACAAAGCAATCACTCATATGAATACATCGGCTACACCACTGCAATTTCACAACCACTTCTACAACCCTTTAGATCACATAACATCAACAGATACAAAGAAAGTAAATTGGAAAAAGAAAACACTACATGGCAAGCACCCGTATCATCTAACACAGCCACACATTGATCAAGATGCATCCAACACATGGCTAAGAAAAGGCAATACAGGATCAAACAATAAACACCAGATATTACAGCAAGCATATTATGAAAGATCCCAATACCACAACAGATAAATGCAGACTTTGCAAACAACAAATAGAAACAGTAGATCACATCACAAGCAGATGTACAATACTAGCAAATACAGAATACCCCAGAAGACACGGCAATGTAGCTAAAATAATACATCAACAACTTGCTATACAACATAAACTAATAAAACAACACGTTCCCACATACAAGTATCCACCACAAAATGTACTGGAGAATGATGAATACAAATTATACTGGAACAGAACCATTATAACAGATAAAACAACACCACGTAACAAACCTGACATCATACTCACCAATAAAAAGAAGAAATTAACACAACTAATCGAAATATCCATACCCAATACAACATATATACAAAAGAAAACAGGAGAAAAAATTGAAAAATACATCCAACTGGCCGAGGAAGTCAAGGACATGTGGCATCAGGATAAAGTTGACATTGTACCAATTATACTATCAACTACAGGAGTCATACCACACAATATCCACCAGTACACCAACGCAATGCAGCTACGTCTAAACATATTTATACAATTACAGAAATCTGTCATTATTGATACATGTTCAATTACCCGAAAGTTCCTAAATGCAATGTAACATATACCGCACAGTTAAAAGGAAGTCACGCTTGATCAAGGTCCGCGTCACTTTCCATTTCTAACCAGACATAACGTCTGAGAAAGAAAGGAAATAATAACAATAAAGCATTGAGATAAGTACTAAAGAGTATGCAGTTAACAGACTCAGTGCTGAAACGCATAATTAGTAGGACCAAGGTGATAACACATATAAATAGTAAGCGATTTAGGACATTATTCACAAAGCACGTTGCTAGTCATGCGTAAGGCCCTAACGAAATGTAATGGACCTGAACGAGGCGAGAATAATAGTTGGTTCTAATCTATCGGACCATTGGAGGAGGGTTCAAAGAAAACAGGTTTCCTATCTAGTAGATGCACTGGTGCTAATAAATTCACGCGCACGACGTGGAAAGAGCTTCTTTCAAAGCTGATCAACCCTCCATTTCTTTGACTGTAGTTGTTGTTGTTGGCATATAAACTTGTTCTACTGTAGTACGCGCGGGCTTCGTGTCTATCTTGGCCACAATAATGCGTTCACTATGCTGTTTGTAGTAGCTTACCCGCAAGCCTATTTTTTTATTCATTATCAAACCTACTCCTGCATTGCCCCTATTTGATTTTGAATTTAAAACCCTGTATTCACCTGACCAAAAGTCTTTTTCCTCCTGTCACATAACTTCACTAATTCTCACAATATCTAACTTTAACCTATCCATTTCCCTTTTTAAATTTTCTAACCAACCTGCCCGATTAAGGGATCTGACATTCCACGCTCCGATCCTTAGAACGCCAGTTTTCTTTCTCCTGATAACGACATCCTCTTGAGTAGTCCCCGCCCGGAGATCCGAATGGGGGACTATGTTACCTCCGGAATATTTTACCCAAGAGGACGCCATCATCATTTAACCATACAGTAAAGCTGCATGCCCTCGGGAAAAATTACGGCTGTAGTTTCCCCTTGCTTTCAGCCGTTCGCAGTACCAGCACAGTAAGGCCGTTTTGGTTAGTGTTACAAGGCCAGATCAGTCAATCATCCTGACTGTTGCCACTGCAACTACTGAAAAGACTTCTGTCCCTCTTCAGGAACTACACGTTTGTCTGGCCTCTCAACAGATACTCCCCCGTTGTGGTTGCACCTACGGTACGGCTATCTGTATCGCTGAGGCACGCAAGCCTCCCCACCAACGGCAAGGTCTATGGTTCATGGGGGAGTTGACTGTAGTATGTAAGTGCAAATGTTTTCTAGAGGACCCGCTGCAATTGCTGTTGACGATTAAGTTGCTGGGTACAATACCACCTCGACTACATTTACCAAATAAAAAACTTATGCCTCAACCCAATATCGAACCACCGACCTCCTGCATGATAACCCAAAACTGTATCCACAGCACACTGTACAGCAAGAGTAGTATGTGCTGACAGAGGTAGTTACCATACATGTGGTTACAGTGTTGCCAGATTGCCACTCTTTAACGTCCTTTTCTGCCGTATGTACTCGCCGGAGGAAATTTTGGCAGAGACTTTTTTATCACTGACAAGTGATGAGTCGCGCTGCGAAGCCCAAGTGCGCGGCTTTCGCTTCACCCTGTATAACTTTATAACAATATACAACAATCTTCTTCAGAATAAATAACACTGCATGGGAATTCTAAAGAAACTGTCATGGAATTGTGAAATTCATAAAACTTTATCACTCTCAATTAGTAGTACCTTTTTGGCATCAGTAAGTGGGAACACCTTCTCTTGGGTTACGTATAGTTCGCCACCTCCTTGACAGTAACGAAATGAGAGGGGTATCTTGGTCTGAGGAGCGATCCAGATACTGGATATTGTGTACATGCTCCGAAATTTTGCTTTGAAGGTTATCACCAAAGGTGCTCTCTGGGACTCAGGTCAGGTGACAGAAGAGACCACTGTAGCTCTTCAGCGATTGCAAGCAGCAAAGGTTGCAAAATATTTTGAATATACAAGTTTCCTCGCTGTGTTCCTCTTTGAGAAAAGAGGACCTTTTTTCCATTGGTCGTTATTCCTCCCCAGACACTGACAGAATCTCCTTGAAATTTGTGGATCTCCTTTATGTTCCTAAGCCTGTCTGTGTCAGATGGTCGCCTACATATGAGTAGACTTCTTGACTCTGGGCTCAAACCGAAGCATGATTCATTTGTAAAGAGGACTTGTCCCCATTGATCCACCGCCCAGTTATGGTGTTGTTGACACCACAAAACACGTGCGCTAATTTCACGAAGAACAGCTGGAAATCTTAAGGAGTGACATGTATGAAAAAAAATTGAAGCAGTTTATTTATGAGAGTGTGTGTTTGAAAACATTACGTTATTTATTTTTTGCAAGGCACTTCTTAATATTCCTACAGTTCAAGTCCGTTCTGACGGGACTCTAAGGTACAAAAATCCGTCTTGTCCTGCAGTAGTAATCCTTGATTTTATTGGTACTTTTCTTCCTGGCTGCCAAATTGTTTATGATGACTCCATATTCTTGAAACTATGACTCTTCCTGTATTTAGAGCCCTTGGAGCATCAACTTGTTTTTCCTCAATTTTCAGTTGTGACAGTCGCCTCAAACATTCAGCATGGTTTAAATGATGACCTTTTTTCCGTAAAAATCTATTCTTAACAGTTCTGAACTGTTTATTATGATGTTACACAGTTATTAGCTACTTATATCTCCTCTTACAAACACACTTACTTCGCTCTTTTCTACATGACAATACAAACTTGCAACACTGGTAATTATTGTAACCACGTAGAACGACAAGTGACGAGTACTTTAGTATTCATTTCCATTCAGTTTTGTAACTTGGTCAGTTTTTTATTATTTCCAATTTTTTAGTTGGTCCTTTGACAATGTCGGTGTATTTATTTGTGTAACCTTATAGAGAATACTGTCAGTTGTGTATATACTGGTAAAGTTAAAATCTGTTGCATAAGAACGTTGGCGTTAACAGACATTTACACCTCTAAGTCAAGAAATTCCGACAACTTGCAGAAGAAGCGACCAATAATGGACTCCTTTAGCTTCGTTTTGAACATTTGGATATCCTCCAGTTTCATGAGTGATGTGTGTCGGCATCCCATTACAGCTAGTGCTCTTTACTTTACGAGCAGTTCTGTGGTCTCATCAGGATACCAAGGAACATTGATATACTGTGCATGTGTACTCAAAGAATAGTGTTCATGCGGCGTTTTTGGGCCAGCTTTGGACCTTTCGAACAGTGAGATGTTTTTTGGACAATTACCTGTCATAATTTTGAAAATTAAGTTCACAAAACGGCAACATACTCGCTATACCATTTACTACAGTTGATTACATTCGAGATAGCCAGTCATACACAAATGCAGCGACGCATTTCACACAGATGCACACACGTGCATGTAGTACTCCCATTAGCTCGCCAAACTGTTCACTGCTACCCATAACTGAATGTCAAACAGTCCCTCGGGCGCACTTACTTTTTACAGCTTTGTACCTTTCCCGAATGTGCTGCAACGTTTCCATTTCAATGTGCTGCGAGAATTTTCGCTTGAATTGGTTCTGTTATTTGACTATCGGCAGCTATAAACCGAACCAGGCGCGTAACTGGCGAAAATCATAACGAATTAAAAACTTCACTGAACCAATAACTTAAAAAAGTAAACAAGATCTGCAAACAAAAACCAGCTTTATCTAAACGTGCCAGCAGCCTTAAAGGGCTCCGTACCACTTGAAATCTTGAAAATTTCAATTTTTGATTTTTTCATTGATCTATGGAATTTCCCTTTTTCCAATAACATTTAACAGCTTACATATAGATTACTGCCTTGTTTCTGGTTTATTCATTCTCTTAAAAAAATACCGTATGGGTGTGACTAGTTACATTTGACAGTTTACAGACTAAAATTTAATTTTTTGAATACCCTCCTCCTATGGCAATTATTTAGGAGATGTAGACTGAAAAGCTTTCAAAGCAGTTGAGGAACAGAAGCCATATGGAGAAAATGCAACTTATGACTCACTGGAGAACATAGATCTTGCACAAAAGAGAATGGGTAAGAGGCTGCGACGACTAAAAACTGCATACTATGGTAAGAAATTGGAAGATAGCAGAAGACAGGATGGTAAGAATAGATTCAAGGAATCTGTCATCGAAAAAATCCCAAATTATTATCGCATGACCATCAGGCAAAATGTTAGTAACGCGAAGATATGAGAAAAGCTGTATGGGCAAATTTGTTTAACCTCTCTTCAACAGATAAACTCATTCATTACCTGTGCCCTACAGGAAGTGATTCATGGTGCAAATACAACAAAGTACAGCAAAATGGTGAGAAATTCGTTCACAGACCTGCTATACCCTTGGCCATAGTGGAGATCTTGAAAGAAACTTCAGTAGATTTGTCAGATGTAAGACTATTCAAGGAATATCTCCACGGCCGCACCCAGAATCCTAACAAGTTCATCAACAGCGTAATCTGGATCAGAATTCCCAGAACAGTGTTTGTGTGAATTAGTACACTGGATTTTGGTATCTTTTATGCAGTGGCAACGTTCAATGAGGGAAATGTTGCATGGTGTGAAGCCCGGAAAAGGTTTCTACAAACTGTTGGTCGCGTCACAGTGAAACAAATGCTAAATTTGGATAAAGAAAGAGTCAGAATGTCAGAGAGAGCTATTAGAGTCCTTGATACAAGAGCAAGACGACGCAGAAGAGCAGGGAAAAGGATATTGCAAGAGGAGACGGAAGAAGATGCAGACAATCGTCTTATCGAACTGGAACGCTTTTATACAATTTTAATGGCTGTTTCCCGTAAGTTATATTTACTAAGAATGAAGTGTACTTTTCCTCAGATTCTGCTTACTAGAATTTGTTCAGAATTTATGACACATTAATTTCAGTATTGCACAGAGGTTTAGTTAGAGCCTTACGTACATACAAAAACGTAGACAGTTTCTTACTTTGATGTCATTTCAACTGCGTACTCCTATGCTCGTAAATTTACGTCGTCATCTTTTATAAGTAAATAAAAGGCCCCGGGAGTAGACAACATTCCATTAGAACTACTGACAGCCTTGGGAGGGCCAGGCCTAACAAAACTCTACCATCTAGTGAGCAAGATGTATGAGACAGGCGAAATACCCTCAGACTTCAAAACCAATATAATAATTCCAATCCCAAAGAAAGGAGGGGTTGACAGATGTGAAAATCGCCGAACTATCAGTTTTATAAGTCACGGCTACAAAGTACTAACATGAATTCTTTACAGACGAATGGAAAAACTGGTAGAAGCCGACCTCGGGGAAGATCAGTTTGGATTCCGTAGAAATATTGGAACACGTGAGGCAATACTGACCCTACGACTTATCTTATAAAACAGATTAAGGAAAGGCAAACCTACGTTTCTAGCATTTGTAGACTTAGAGAAAGCTTTTGACAATGTTGACTGGAATACTCTCTTTCAAATTCTGAAGGTGGCAGGGGTAAAATACACGGAGGTAAAGGCTATTTACAATTTGTACAGAAACCAGATGGCAGTTATAAGAGCCTATGGGCATGAAATGGAAGCAGTGGTTGGGAAGGCAGTGAGACAAGGTTGTAGCCTATCCTCGATGTTATTAAATCTGTATATTGAGCAAGCAGTAAAGGAAACAAAAGAAAAATTCGGAGTAGGAATTAAAATCCATGGAGAAGAAATAAAAACTTTGAGGTTCGCCGATGACATTGTAATTCTGTCAGAGACAGCAAAGGACTTGGAAAAGCAGTTGAACGGAATAGACAGTGTCTTGAAAGGAGGATATAAGATGAACATCAACAAAAGCAAAACGAAGATAATGGAATGTAGTCGAATTAAGTCGGGTGATGCTGAGGGAATCAGATTAGGAAATGACACACTTAAAGTAGTAAAGAAGTTTTGCTATTTGGGGAGCAAAATAACTAATGATGGTCGAAGTAGAGAGGATATAAAATGTAGATTGGCAATGGCAAGGAAAGCGTTTCTGAAGAAGAGAAATTTGTTAACATCGAGTATAGATTTAAGTGTCAGGAAGTTGTTTCTGAAAGTATTTGTATGGAGTGTAGCCATGTATGGAAGCGATACGAGGACGATAAATAGTTTGGACAAGAAGATAATAGAAGATTTCGAAATGTAGTGCTACAGAAGAATGCTTAAGATTAGATGGGTGCATCACGTAACTAATGGGGAGATATTGAATAGAATTGGGGAGAAGATAAATTTGTGGCAGAACTTGACTAGAAGAAGGGATCGGTTGGTTGGACATGTTCTGAGGCATCAAGGGATCAGCAGTTTGGTTTCAGAGGGCAGCGTGGAGGCTAAAAACCGTAGAGGGAGACCAAGAGATGAATACACTAAACAGATTCAGAAGGATGTAGGTTGCAGTAGGTAGTGGGAGATGAAGAAGCTTGCACAGGATAGAGAAGCGTGGAGAACTGCATCAAACCAGTCTGGGGACTGAAGACCACAACAACAACACAAATCAATATCTGTCATTTTAAAATGTAACGAGCGACAACAACGTTGCATACTCGTCAACGTTTGAAGATAAAATCACTGCCGTATTGGCATACGTGCATAAACACAGACTCATAATACGTCGCACGGAACGTAGCTCTACCCGCATTGAATGGACACTGTTTGGCTTACAGCTAACAGCTGTTCATAGGTACACGACAATCACCGCCGTAAAGCTGATTGCACCTACGATATGTACCAGAGGCAGCGGGGGGGGGGGGGGGGGGGGTCTCACAATTAAGCCTATATTATATCTTTGCCGTTGCATTTAAAATTATTATCGTATATATAATCCACCTTGCACATGCAAATATGCTCACGTTTACATCATGTCATGTCTTAAGACATTCTATAAAATGAAGTCTAAACATTAAAAAAATCATTTTCAAGCAGTGAAATTTAAAATTTCACGTATTCGACGAGGTTGTAAGTTCTCGTACAATAACACACATGTCATTACATTTATTTGCAACATTTATTCCTTCCCATTTCATCAGATATCCTCCTAAAACTCTGCAAAAACCTTGTGATACGTAACTGTCTTTGTTCGTTCGACATATTGCACTGCTCTCTTTTAGCACTGCATATTGCACTGCTCTCTTTAGCACTAGCACTAGCGTGCTTCCGTAACTCCTCTTTTCTTGTTTGTGTATAGTATTAGTAGGGTTTTGCTCGCCTCTGAAATAGTGTGACTGGCTGTTCGATATGTCTTGCCACAGCAGAATTTGCTCTCACTCAGCCCAGTGAGTTTTTTAAACCTGGTTCGAAATTACATCCCGTCTGACTTACGTAAAATATGTGGCATCCATCATAGTTAATTCTGTAGATCCGAGACCTTTACAAGGTTTCCACTTTGTTGGCTGTGTAGCGCCTTTACCTACCCTGTGTATGCTAAGTACGGAAACTGAAACGGACACTTCAATGAAAAAACCCGCAGGTTTGTGTTCGAGATTTTACCGATATATGGTACCGAGGCGTATTTTGCTTTCCTTGCCTTTGTTATAACTGCCTTTGTTATAACTGTCACATAAATCCTAATTCCTTATCTACCTCATGGCTTTCTAATGGAACGATGAAAACTCAATGCGGAGTGGAGCCAAAATTTGCCTTTTGTGCATTTTTGGGTGACCAGACATGCTATGGATTATGACATCCGTTCTGGTACCTTCACAATAGATACCGATGCCATTGCCTAGCATTCACAGTTTTAACATTTAGGAGGTTTAAAAATTTTTGGTCGCATTTTTTCATTGCAAATTTCATTTTGTCATTTAAGCTATCAAGGTTGGCATGCACGCTGATGGCGTCGTTTTGGATTCCACTCAGTAGTATCTGCGTGTCATCCACATAATAGTGGTAATGTTTTATTAAAAAACTCACATCGTCTTTGGCTTACGAATATATTCGACAGTGCTACAGCCAGACAGCTCGATGTAGTAAATTCGTTTGCTTGGGAAGAGTTCACCTTTGCGTTTGAAGTAATTTTATGTTAAATGCTAACACTTCCATCAGCTCGTATATCTCAGTATTGCTTAAATTGTTACAGTTAATTTATTTGTTCTTTGTGATGTCTACAGTGTTTTAATAAATTTATGGCTGTGAAATCCGAAATTTGTTACAGAAATTAGGTCTCGGGAGAGGAAAAGTTCATCTACAGAAAGATGAATTTACATATGGTACAAAGTAACTATAGGACCAATATAACGAACTAAATCTGATGAGATGTGATCAGAGCAATAAACGAACCTAACTGAAATAGAAAACAATATTTAAGGATTCATTTTATTCAGCGGTTGTCAATGACTGGAAGTATGCGATATAAGTGAAGGACGTATAACAGCAAAATATTCCGTTTTAGAGAGGGAAAATGGTACGGTAAGTAATGCCAGATTATTACCAAGAGGACAAAAGAAATATAGACGTGATAATGACATACATGCATGTCTGATACTCATAAATTCTGACATGTGCTAAGGCACGATGTGCGTAAAAACTTGTTTTATAACGCAACCGCCATATGCATGGCATTATGTAACTGAATTCCGTGTGTGAACCCTGTTTGTGCAGTTTCCCTGCTAAAGACTGAAACTGCAATTACGGCTCTGATAAACAAGTAATTATAAAAGTCAGAGTAGTAAAAAGGTTTATAAGACTGTTGATTCAGTTAAAGAAAAATTGCTAAAACGACCATTAAATTTAACCCGTGTGATAAATGTTTATGTTGTCATATTCTTAAAAGTCAGCAAATATGTGTATTCTACACTTACGTCTACATTAATGTCTATAGTCTGCAAACAACCATGAAGTGCATGGAAGAGGGTACTTCCCACTATGCCAGTTATTAAGACTTTTCCCGTTGCAGTCACGTGTCGACCGCAGGAGGAATGATTACTTAAATGAGCTGTAATCAGACTAATCTTGTTCTCGCGATCTCTATGGGAGCGATACTTCGGTTGTTTTAGTATACAATTTTGGATCAAAAGTATCCGGACACATCTGTCTAGCGCGGAACTGACCAGTGTCACAAGAAACGGACCCGCCAGTATAAAATGAGGCGAGGACTGTTTACCGTGTCGTCCGTAGAGAAGCAGTAACAGCAAAGTGGGTCAGACAGTAGAACTCAGTGACTTCGAACGTGGACTAGTCATCGGGTGCCACCCGAGTAACAATTCCATCAGGGACAATTCAGCCTTTCTACAGCTTCCCAAATTGGCTGTTGATGATGTGATGGTGATGTGGAAACACGACAGAATATTCATAGCTAAACCAAGACCAGGCTGACGGACAGGGAATGTCAAGCACTGTAAAGACTGGATATAAGACAATCGCATAAAATCAGCGGAAGGAATCCCTCGTGCTTCCTAAGTGCTATCAGCAGACCAATTAGCATAACGACTGTGAGTAGGAAGTCTAAAAAGAACTACGTGCAGTGGTCGAGAAGCTCCTCATACGCCGCACATTTCCGTACCCAGTGCTAAATGGCGCTTGAGGTGGTGTAAAGAAAAATGCTGTTGGGCAGTGACTGACGGGAAACGAGTGGTTTGGAGCGATGAGTCACGCAATTCCCTGTGGGTGCCCGATGGAAGGGTTTGGGTTTATCGAATGCCTGGAGAACGTTACCTGCCAACACGGGTTGTGCCAACAGTGTGACAGAGGACTGTAGATTATTTCATGGGTGATATGGCGCGCGCCGCTATCCTGCAATCTTGTTTAGAGCTCGCGCTATAATCGATTGTACTTCGCTGTTCTACTGCGGGTGGCGCTCCGCTGGTGATTTGCTATACTACGTCGCTGGTGTGTGTTTGCGGTGGCCGGTGGAAAGCAAGAGGGTAGTCGGTTTTTCCGGTTATTGCACGGAATGTGAAGTTCGCTCTGCCTGACCTGCTGGTGACTAGCGCTAAGGTTGTTGTGCCTCGCAGTATGAGCAGAGTGGTCTGGGGCGGAGGCGACTCGCCGCTGTGCTGGCCAGGCGGTGGTGCTTAATTGGAGTCGGCATACTTGTTCTACCTGTGTCTGATTTGGAGGTCCGGTGGGATCCTGTGATACTCTGTATAGTTCCTATACATGTTCCAGTCCTGTGCTGCAAGTTTCAAGTTCCTCATTGAGATATGACACTACCGCTTTTTTGTCTAGTTTACTGAACATATATATCTTTCTACTTGTTTTAGTCATCCTTTGTACTTTGGTAATCGTTGTTGCCACCAACGCATCACCGAGTGAGGTGGCGCAGTGGTTAGCACACTGGACTCGCATTCGGGAGGACGACGATTCAATCCCGTCTCCAGCCATCCTGATTTAGGTTTTCCATGATTTCCCTAAATCGCTTCAGGCAAATGCCGGGATGGTTCCTTTGAAAGGGCACGGCCGATTTCCTTCCCAATCCTTCCCTAACCCGAGCATGAGCTCCGTCTCTAATGACCTCGTTGTCGACGGGACGTTAAACACTAACCACCACCACCACCACCACCACCAATGTATCATGGTCACTGATGCCAGATTCCATATGGACATCCTCAAAGAAGTGAGATCAGTTTTTTGTCATTAGGTCCTATATATATCATGAGTCGGGTTCCGGGACTATGTATTCCAAAGTTTTCAAAGAAGGCACGTACTAATGTTTCACGGGATATCTTGTCCATCACTCACAAGAAATGTAATTTTCCCAGTTAATTGTTGAATGATTAATGTCTCCACCGAAGATTACAGTATGATTAGTATGTACTTAGCAAGATAAATTTTATCACGAAATCCAGTTAGTGTACTGTCATAAAATATGAGGCGATCTAAAGTACAGGGCAATTTGACATGAATATAGTAATTACAAACGGCTATATTTATTTTATGCATGGCGATACATCGAGAACATTGGTTCCCAGCCTATCTGAGACCATTACCCATAAATGCCACTCAGGTATTATCTGGTGTCCCCGCCCCCATCATCAACATTAGCACCTAAATGAACTTAAGAATGAAAAAGAACTTTCTTTCACGTCTCTCATTTTTAAAATAACTGACGGTAAATGATATTTACTGTCTTGTATGTGTTTCATTAAACTAGAACTAATAATGAGTCAATGAGACTAATAGTACTGCTAATACACTATGCTGATACACTATGTGATTAAAAGTATCCGGACAGCACCAAAAACATACGTTTTTTTCATATTAGGTGCATTGTGCTGCCATCTACTGCCAGGTACTCCATACCAGCGACCTCAGTAGTCGTTAGGCATCGTGAGAGAGCACAATGGGGTGCTCTACGGAAGTCAAGGACTTCGAACATGGTCAGGTGATTGGATGTCACTTGTTTATAGGTCTGCACGCGAGATTTTCACTCTCCTAAACATCCCTACAGTGTGTTAACTGTAAGACGGCAGAGTTGTGAGGGGAGTCAAGCATTGGTTGGCGAGGGGTGAGGAACCGTTGGGAGGGGGGGGGGGGGGGACAAGGCACGCCTACCAGTTGCAGTGCTGGCACTACAAATTGCGCGTCATGCTTACACGAAAGCAGACGAAAGGCTTGGAAGTAAAATTCTCTTTAAATGTTGTTCGTAAGCGAAACTGAAATCGTCATATATGTATGTTTGTATGTTTGTCTACTATGCGCTCACAAACCATTCATCCAATTGCAATGAAACTTTGGTGAAACTAACCGTAGGCCTACCGGTAAGGGTTGTTGGCGACTCTCGAAATGGGCCAGCAACTGCCTCTTCACTCATTTTGATAATATTTAGCACAACTGCACAATAAAAACATGCAGAACAGTACAGCACAAAGCAGTAACGAAGCAGACGACAATGGCTACCTTGTACAACACAGTCAGCTACGTAATGTTGGCAGCAGTCGAAACTGCGTGCCTACCGAAGCCTCCCGACGTTTACCGACTTCTACCGATTCAGGACCAGGGAGAGGTCTGCCATCTAAGACTAAAAGTTTACACACTGTAGGTCCACTGTTTCCGATGTGATTGTGAAGTGGGATACGTACAGCACAAAAGCCTACAGGCCGACCTCGTCTGTTGACTGACAGAGACCGCCGACAGTTGAAGAGGGTCGTAATGTGTAATAGGCACACACCTATCCAGACCATCCCACAGGAATTCCAGACTGCATCAGGATCCACTGCAAGTACTATGATAGTCAGGCGGGGGGTGAGAAAACTTGGATTTCATGATCGAGCGGCTGCTCATAAGCCAACATCACGCCGAGAAATACCAAACGACGCCTCGCTTAGCGTAAGGAGCGTAAAAATTGGACAGTTGAACAGTGGAACAACATTGCATGGAGTGACGAATCACGGTACAAAATGTGGCAATTCGATGGCAGGGTGTGAGTATAGCGAATGCCCGGTAAACGTCATCTGCCAGCGTGTGTAGTGCCAAAAGTAAAAGAGGCTGTGGTGTTATGGTTTGGTCGTGTTTTTCGTGGAGGGGGCTTGCACCCCTTCTTGTTTTGCGTGGCACTATCACAGCACAGGCCAACATTGTTTTAAGCACCTTCTCGCTTCCCGCTGTTGAAGAGCAATTCGGGGATAGCGATTGCATCTTTCAACGCGATCGAGCTCCTGTTCATAATGCACGGCCTGTGGCGGAGTGGTTACACGACAATAAGATCCCTGTAATGGACTGGCCTGCACAGAGTCCTGACCTGAATCCTATAGAACACATTTGGGTCGACTTCGTGCCAGGCCTCACCGACCGACTTCGATACCTTTCCTCAGAGCAACAAACCGTGAAGAATGGGCTGTCATTCGCCAAGAAACCTTCCAGCACATGACTGAACGTATGCCTCTGAGAGTGGAAGCTGTCATCAAGGCTATGGGTGGGCCAACACCATATTGAATTCCAGTATTACCGATGGGGGGCCCCACGAGCTTGTACGTCATTTTCAGCCAGGTGTCTGGATATTCTTAATCACATAGTGTATCTGTCAACCTTTTCCAGAGAATGATAAAGCAATTCTCAGTGCAACGTGTGAGTGCCGCCTACAATTCCTTCTCAGAAGGGAAAGCTGACTATACACATTGTAGGAAGACACTTGTTACAAAACAGTCTTCTTCTGCACTATTCCTCTCCCTAGTGTCACTTGCCTCACTCACACCCTGCACCCCCATTGAATATTAACCAAGTCAAAATGTATGTACTGCACTTAGTTAGTAAATCACTTGTTTGCTGCACTCCTTGCTTCTGAACTAGCAGAGAATGGAATACTTCGGACTGTCAATGCTTGTGCCTGACCACTGCCTCTAATAATACTAATAATAACAACCTCAGAAATCTCAGGAGCATTCGAGATACGTAGAGGTGTCAGACAAGAAAGTGGTCTCTCACCGCTGTTATTCGTCATGGTCTTCGATATAATTATCAATCAATGGGAAGAAAAGGTGAAAGACATGCCGTTAGAAAGTACATTTGCAAACAAGACAATCGTAAAATGCCTGGCATTTGAAGATGACCTGGCAATACTGAGCAACAATATGTAAGAAGTACTCGAATATTTACATGAAGTCACTGCTAAAAACAGGTCTACAAATAACACACGAGAAAACGCAATACATGGAAAGAAATGACAACAACAAACAAGCCATGCACGCAAGTTATGGGAAGCTTCACAATGTAGAAAAATTCAAATAGCTTGAGGAATATATACAGTACAAAACAGGAGGATGAAACAATGCATGCAATATAGAATGAACAGAAAAACTTCAGAATGCGTAAAAACTGACATCGATGGATTACAAGACAAGAAAAACTCAGGAACTACAATACAGTTTTACTACCAGAAGCACTCTACGCATCAGAAACTAACACAACTGGAGCATATCAGACAGAAAAAGTAGAGCGTAAAATTCTCAGAAAAATTTATGGAGCGCTACACAGAGATGGATACGGATGAACGTATCAACCACATAATTGTACGAACACACAGACAGACTTACAGTCATGATCAGAAAACGCCGACTAACATTCAGTGGACACATAATAGAACGAACAACAACATGCTCACAGAGAAAATTTTTAATGTAGTAAACAGCTCAATCAAAAACAGCTGGTTTCAGGAAATGGAGCAAGACCAAAAACAAGCAGAAATCAGTAAGAAAATAACTGCAAGGAAGAATTACAGAAACAAAATTATGAATAAGAAATTTGAAGTAAAAGAAAGGAAGAAAACAGGGAAAATATGGACAGAGCAAAGGAAACAAACATAGTCAATGACTGCAGTCGTGGACTGTGCGGCTGGTCCCGGCGGAGGTTCGAGTCCTCCCTCGGGCATCGGTGTGTGTGTTTGTCCTTAGGATAATTTAGGTTAAGTAGTGTGTAAGCTTAGGGACTGATGACCTTAGCAGTTAAGTCCCATAAGATTTCACACACAATTGAACATAGGCAATGACGGCAGAGGTTTTAGGAAGAGAAAATTAAGAAGGAAAAAAAATTGAATAATCATCCAACACTCAAGTTGAAAACCGTCTTATAGGTAAAAACGTGTAATAGTAATAATTATTATAATCAACAACCATACACTGTAAGCACCGCAGCAGTGCAGTAGCCATTACATAATTACTGTTGTCTTGTACTGTCCGTCAGATCGTTTATCGCTGCAATGTGAATAATGAATAAACTCCTGGTCTATTGCGGGAACTACCTACAATTCTGAGACGGCATCGCTCAATCCCTACGCTTTGTACACGGTGGAAAAAAATCACTCTGTAGAGCTATATCGTTGACGTCAATCTGTTGAGAGTTATTGAAAATATGTTTTATCAACAATTATGACGTTCTTGGAGAACGAAAACCTCCTCTATAAAAATCAACATGGATTCCACAAACAGAGATTTTGTGAAACTCGCTTGCTCTGTTCTTCTGTGAGATCCACATTGTGGCGGATACAGAAAAACCTCAAGGAGGGGGCGCGAGATCACTAGATTGGCCGCGACTTTTCTCGTTGGTATGTGTTAGTTACCTATGTAACACTCCGTCTTCAGGCCACGAGTGGCCTACCGGGACCATCCGACCGCCGCATCATCCTCAGTGGAGTGAGCACACCGCTCTCCCGGTCGTTATAATGGTATTCTTGACCGAAGCCGCTACTATTCGGTCGAGTAGCTCCTCAATTGGCATCACGAGGCTGAGTGCACCCCGAAAAATGGCAACAGCGCATGGCGGCCTGGATGGTCACCCATCCACGTGTCGACCATGCCCGACAGCGCTTAACTTCGGTGATCTCACGGGAACCGGTGTATCCACTGCGGCAAGGCCGTTACTCGCAATTACAGGGTGCTTGTAATTAAACTTTCGTAACTTGAACCAGTGTAGACGAAAATCCTGAAAGTTTCCCACCATGTGTTTCTGTATGAAATTTAGGCCAAATTTACCTTCCACTCCATAAAGAGTCTACGTATTAACAAAACTACGTATCCACAAACTGTTACCCAACTTAGGTTCGTATGCTAGCCTTTGACTAAATGGAACCTAATTTCAGTTGAACTGTAACTGGTCCGAATACAAGTTGTGCTTATATTAAATCCGCACCTGTTAGTAAAACAATTATCTGACCCTATTCAGAATTTCCACTTACCTCGCGTCTTGACAACGTTGTTACAGATTTCTCGAAGGCACAACAGCAAGCAGCAAGCCAGAACGTCGCTCTTATGGAACGAAAGCGACAGGTGTAAAGGTAATTTCCGCTGTAGCCCAGGGAAGTGTGATAAGACCGTTACTGTTTATAATGTGTCTAAATGACCTAGTAGAAAGTATCGGTTACTTTTTCAGACTGTTCACAGACGGTGCAGTTTCTATAACAGAGTAGCACCGCAACGCCAGAAGACAGTATAATACGTTAATTAGAAACTGCTGTAAACTGTATCTACCGTAAAATATCTAGAAATAACTACCCAGAGCGACATTAAGAGGAATGTCCACAAGAAACAAATAGCTGGAAAAGCAGGTAACAGACTGAAATTCATAGGAAGAATGTAACTCATCTACGACGGAAGTGGCTTATAAGGCGCTTGTTTTACCGATTCTTGAGCCTAGTTCATCAATATGGAATCCTTAACAGGTAGACTGATAGAAGAGAGAGAGGAGATCCAAAGGAGAGAGGCGCGTTTCGTCACGTGATCGTTTAGTCGGTGCGATAGCGTCACGGGGATGCTCAACAAACTCCATTGGCCGACGTTACTAGAGACGCGTTGTGCATCACAGAGAGGTTTACTATCGAAATTTCGAACGAGTAGTTCCCGGTAAGAGTCTGACCACATATTACTTGCTCTTATATACATCTCGTGTAATGACCACAACGAGAAATTGTGAGTAATTAGAGCCAATACAGAGGTTTACCGACAATTGTTCTCCCAACGCTCCATTCGCAACTGGAACAGGGTAGAGGGGACCAGTTAGTGGTACCAGAAGAATCCTTCGCCGCACACCATGAGGTGGCTTGCGGAGTATGATGTAGATGTACACAGTCCCCACAGTATTTCACCGCTGGTGCTACAAATGATAGCAATTAACATCTCCCCACATTCGCAAAACCCAAATCTTTCAATCGAGTTGCCACAGGGCAGAGCATGATTCATCACTCCTAACCACTCGTTTCCATTCGTCCTCTGCAGGAATGTGAATCTCATGACGAGCTGCACTCTATTGTTTTTGACTACCTAAGCATAGTCATTGCGATTTCTGGACTGCTGGTAACTGGAAATCACGAGTGGTCTCGTCTGGCAGTTTTTTTACAGCCACTGTCAGCAATGCCTGACGCTTCCTGTTGGTCAGTTCATGAGGTCTGCCTCGTCTCGTGTTTGGCTGTGGCTATTTCTTCGCCTTTCCACTTCACAATTACAGCACAGCACTCCGTCTTCATCCAACCGCCGTATCACCCTCAGTTGAGGATGTGGATAGGAGGGGCGTGTTGTCAGCACACCTCTCTAGCGGTCGTTATGATGACCGGAAGCGCTACTATTCGGTCGAGTAGCTCCTCAATTGGCGTCACGAGGCTGAGTGCACCCCGAAAAATGGCAACAGCGCATGGCGGCTGGATGGTCACCCATCCACGTGTCGACCATGCCCGACAGCGCTTAACTTCGGTGATCTCACGGGAACCGGTGTATCCACTGCGGCAAGGCCGTTACTCGCAATTACAGAGTGCTTGTAATTAAACTTTCGTAACTTGAACCAGTGTAGACGAAAATCCTGAAAGTTTCCCACCATGTGTTTCTGTATGAAATTTAGGCCAAATTTACCTTCCACTCCATAAAGAGTCTACGTATTAACAAAACTACGTATCCACAAACTGTTACCCAACTTAGGTTCGTATGCTAGCCTTTGACTAAATGGAACCTAATTTCAGTTGAACTGTAACTGGTCCGAATACAAGTTGTGCTTATATTAAATCCGCACCTGTTAGTAAAACAATTATCTGACCCTATTCAGAATATCCACTTACCTCGCGTCTTGACAACGTTGTTACAGATTTCTCGAAGGCACAACAGCAAGCAGGCAGCGGCTAAGCTAGATTTGTATTTTTAAATAAAATTTCCAAACATTATACAAACTGTTGCATACCATATTGTGCAATGTGGTAACGCGTAATGAAAAACCTTCTTTAAACGGTGCGATGGGGAAAGTAACTAATCCAGTGGCATGATTATCCAAGACGGCGATTTTAGAATCAAGTATGTTTTCAAAAGGACAGAACAAAACTTCACGTAATCTTCACACATAACGTTGGTCTGAACAGTACTATGCTTAACAAAGCAAACAATGATTTAAGAAGGGCTATAATGTTAACAGAGAATTTCTATAAAACCAAACAGCTTAATCAGTTGATATATTAATGTAGGACTCAGGGAGGTGGACTGGTATTTCTCTCAGCTCTGATCAAGTGAACGGAGTTAACTAGCTGACAATAATCATTCCACCAGCCTCTTTTCGGCTTTCAGTATATACATAGTATTCATCCTTGCTGTCACGAGTCAACACAGCACTACTGAATACGTCCATCGCCTACCACACTTCAACTAAGAATGTATCAGACTGCGCAGGGGCAAAGACTGTGCCACAACAAGACTAAAGATTGTTTAACAGTGCCATAACTTGCTTTGTCTCTGACATGAACATCAATAACTTACAAAAATCAAAATATGATGCCCACCTTACAATCTATTTACCTCATCGGTACCCAGCATTATAGGAAGGATGTTTCAAGAGCCGGCCGGTGTGACCGAGCGGTTCTAGGCGCTTCAGTCTGGAACCGCAAGACCGCTACGGTCGCGGGTTTGAATCCTGCCTCGGGCATGGATGTGTGTAATGTCGTTAGGTTTAAGGGGCTCCGGAACGCCCTATACTTGCAATGTTAAAATAACGCTTATAAATTACATCTTTCCTCACAAAGTATTTGAGGTAGGAAGTTGAACTTTTTACAGATTATTTATTGGAATATGGGCTACAACTTAACACAGAGATTTTACAAAATTTTTGTTCAGTTATTAAAGATGATTTTTTTTCAATTGTAATGAAAATTCACAACATTTTTGCAATTTTTTATTTATATATTCAAAAATATACAGTTTTTTGGAAAAAGGCTGTGTTAAATTATGCAGAAGGTACTGTGTAACATTTACTGAAAGTTTGAAACAAATATGTTTGGAAGATCCTTAGAGAACATGTAATTAGTATGAGAAAATAAAAGTTTTGGGAATCGAGCGACAAAGATTGGATTAACTTTTTAGTGCATTCCAGGTCCATAGGATGGATTATCTTCATCCTCTGCAAACTCCTCCTCCAGCTTCCTCTTGTTCCTCCTCCTGTTTACTCTTGCTTGTATTTCTAGACTCTTAACAGACCTGTCTGCAGCTCGAAGGCGTTCCTTGTCTAAAGCAAGCATCGCTCGTACCATGTTAGAACCTATCTTCATTCCGATATTTCTAAATACCTTGCACCTTACAATGTTGCCATCATTGAAAGTCGCAACAGCATCATACACACCAAAGTGAAGTGTTTCTATTCCAACAAATACAGTCTTGGGGATTCTCGACCATATAACACTATTTACACTTTCATTGGGGTTTTGAGTTTTTCCGTGAATACACTTTTTCAACAGTTCAGGTGCTGCTAAGTCTCTGAAAATAGGTTTTATCACCTCCATTATTGCATGAGGCAGACTATGCTTATGAGTGTACACTTCACCAGTTAGCAATCCTTTGTTATATTTACACCAACTGTCTTCTTCTTTGGGACACAAGCTATGTTGGGGATTTTCATTGGTTGAAGAAGTATGAAAAAAAAGAGCCCAAACAGCCTTCTTCATTTCGTCGACACTTTGTGTATTTTGCCTAATAGCCATTCCATAATAGTTCTGTATTTTGTCAATTACACTGTCAGTTAACCTTCCCTTCCCATCCAACCCTTTACCATCACTGGGTTTTTGTTTTTTGTACGAAGCTTTCAGTCGCCGAAGTCTTGTTCCCATTCGCTTCTGTACGTGTCCAATACACTCAAATTTCTGCACTACAACATCATCACCATAGGGCTTCAGTCCTTGAACATGTTTGAAACTTTTAGAATCACCGTCACCAAGGTAATTAACATATCGCACTTTATCACACGCCTCAGAACGCTGGAATATACTGGCAACACCAGCCACTTCCATTCCTCCGCCACTGCCACTATAGTTAGCTTTGCAATTATTTTCATGTGTACCTTTATATTTTTGTGGACATCTACAATACTTTGATATTACTGCTACATCTAAAACTTTCCCTGTATACATACTGGTGACAGATACTACACCATGAAGAGATGTGTGTCCCCGTTTATGCTAGGTACCATCGAACGTTGCAGTCAAATCTCTGTTACCATTATTTTCCATTACTGCCTCTTCCACAGCGTTCTTCATAGATTCTATACAGACATCTTCTACTTTAGACCCTATTAATTTATTGGGGGATTTGGAAGATTCATGATGCCACAGAAAATTGCACCTGCAGTAGCACCCTTACCAACTGAACGCAAGGAATAAACAAATCTAATGTTGTGTTCGTAGATTTTGCTACCATTTTCTTCAGTTGCAGTTACTGCAACACTGTTCCAAAAGGTGGTCATGTATGAACACTTATCACATTTCAGTTGTATTTCACTAGCAAGTCCTACGTGCTTTATTATGGAGAGTTCCAGACCAACTTCACTACAATGAATACATCTTACACAGTTTGAAAAAATTCCTTTGAGAACCGACATATCAAATATTTCATTCACATCCGATTCGCCCATAAAACATTCATAGTTTTCACTCATTGAACCAAGCTTCTTCTGTGAAGTATTTTCTCTCCCACTTTGACTGCTATGGGCAGGTGTACTTGAGAGGTTAGGTTCACTCACTTGGTTATCGTCTTTATTGTTTACAGTAATAACACATACCTTTGGCTTTCCAACATTTCTCCTTTTCTTAAAACACTTCAGAGGATTTCTAATAACTTTACTTTTACTCATTATTATACTTCAACAAAACAGAGACTCAAGAAACAGAATTAATTACGAATATTTTCGAGATAACGACAGAGTAAATAAACATGAAACAATCGACAATCACACCAGCGATATATATTGAACCATCACAGGTTAGCCACAACACATAATTTATCTCACATCACTAAAATGTACCTGATGAACACGGACGTTAATAATAACACCATTTGACAGCAGTTTAACAGCGCCACAGTGGGTCACGCCCATGTAGAACACATTTCAAAAAAACATTAAAAAATAGTTGTAGTCTTCGGAATTGAATAAATTATATATCTATTAAAAGGTAATAGTCTGCAGATTCAGAAAACGCAAAAAAGTAAAAATTGAACTTTTCATGATTTTGAGCCTTTCCGGAGCCCCTTAAGTAGTTCTGAGTTCTAGGGGACTGATGACCTCAGCAGTTGAGTCCCATAGTGCTCAGAGCCATCTTCCGCATGTTCCTGCATATTTTTCCACAAAGTTTCATTGTCCTACGTTCACTCGCTTTTCATGGGAGCCCTCTGGAGTAGCCAAAGTCTAATTATAACCACTCTGTACATTACCGAAGGATAATTTGTTCCTCATGGGTTGGCAGCTGGGTGACATCCAATGTCTAGTCCATGTTCGACACCACCGAGGTCTCCTAAACCACCCGCTCTGCTGTTACTGCCTCTCTACTAACAACAGAATACTCCACACCTCCTTTCATATCGGCAGATGCGCCTCTGGTGACATCTGGTGGTCAGTTCCGCATTACACAGAAGTGTCCGGATACTTTTGATCAGACAGAATAGTTACAGTCGACAGTAATCACTATGTTCATTTTGAATTGCACTTTATGGCATAGCTTTTACGCATGCATTATTTAACGCATGAAATGTAACGAACAATCGTCATCTGTATAAGGGACTGACGACGATGAAAATTCGTAGCGGGCACGGACTGGAACCAATATTTCCCGCTATACTCGAGCGGCCGCCTTAACTGTTTTAGCTAACCGTGCACGACTCATGGCCACATCAAAACTTCTACAAGTTGTCGTTCCTGTTTCACAACCTGTACTCCTACATACATTATGTAATTCCCGTACAGGGGAGGACAGGTTGTGACTCAGGAACGACGACAAGTGAGTCGCGTAGTCAAAGTGATTAGGAAGGCCGCTCGTGTAAAGCGAGAAATCCAGGTTCGAGCCCGGTCCGGCACAAGTTTCCACTGGCGTCATTCCCTTATATAGGTGCTGGTTGTTCGTACTCGCAACTGCGAATACCTGTCATGTATTTCAGGACTTAAGTCACCATAGTACTTGTGCCTTCGGATATGCATGCGTTTCCGAAGGAAAATTGCATCTTCTTTCTTAACAACACAGACACTGTAATATCGCATTGTTTAACAGTTATTCTGTTAAGGCGAAAAAAGTATTTTTTGTCTCTTCAGTTTCGTGTTAACAGTTTTTCGCGGTATTTTCGACGAATTCGTCGGATACTTGTAATCTCCCCCCTCCTTCCTTCTTCCATATATTGTCCATGTTAAACAATGCCCAGTCCAAGGAACTAATAAGCAAAGTCTTTTATGAAGATTTGAGAGGAGCAAAGATTTACAATAAACTTTCAAGTTCATTTAGCTTCTCATATTGAGATGGCTCCAGTTCTTCTTGTCTAGGGGTCTGCTTCTTGAAGCTGGTAATCTAACATCACAGTTTGAACTACATAAATTGGGAGATTGTTGTTGCAGAATTTTTTACGTAAATATATTTTTCACTGATTTTCCCACATTTTTGTGTATCAGAGTATTTTGGCTTTTCACATTAACAAAGCCGAAAATACACTGTTGGTACCTATTGTACAAAAATACGTCCGATCACAGCAGAGGCAAAGTTACGACTCTCATGCTCTGCGAAAATAATAATATTACAAAGGGCTACAATTTTTCTTAACAAATGAATTCTTACTGGTTTTCGTTACCATATGAAGTTCGATTATTATTTCGTAAATGAATCCAGAAATGAACATACTAAACAGTACTGGATTGCATAATTAATAATAGAAATTTTAAGTGTGCAAGTAATTCGTAATTTCAAATGTTTCTACAAAAAATAATTTTAACTGTTCATCCAGAACTAGTACTTATCGATTATAACATCGAAACAAAAATATATTATATAGTAATTCCTTTTCGTAAATATTAGCTTGAAATATGACATACTGTGTTCAAATTATATGAAAGTTTTCAGAAAAGCAACTGAGATAATACTGATGTGTCCAAAATTCGAATAATAATACTGGTATCGACAACTACCGCTGGAAAAGTAATACTAGAGGAGGATGTCCTGTTACATACCGTTTTCCGCAAGTTAGGTAAACATCCGGTACAACAATGCAGACACGTTAAGTAAACTTACAGTACAACAATACACTGTGTAAGCAAGCGGCCTTTGAAGCTTACACTAACGGAGCATTTCCACAACCCCTGCGTCATTTGTTGCGGCAGTACTTCGCACGATACGGACAACATTTCCTGTGACGTCCGCTTCCAGCGTCCAGACGCCGCTTGTGACGCGAGAGCAGCTCGTATTTCCGCAGCGACTGGAACTGTTTCCGCCGGCAGAGCGGCTCCCGAAATACTCGCCGAGGGTCACGACCCTCCACACACGCTCGCTGCGGGACGCTCTTGTTTGCCCCTCACAGACGGCGGCAAATGCGCTCTGGACTATAAGCGCTACTCGTCTGTAAATGTTACTGGGACGGATCGTTTACGATGACGGGCGCGTTTGAGACGCACACAGTTTTTGACGGGAAACATCCTCGTCCTTGATCGAAGCAAGAGTCCTAATTTACCTGCCCCTTCCTTTAAGACAGGCAAGCTTAGCAGCCGTGCAGCTTCCGTATGCAGTTCATTCAGGAAAATGTATTGAACACTTGATTCAGGGATGTATGCAGTTAATCGTGCTCCATAGTCCAAAATGATTTGAGATTGCATTAACAAAAAACAGAAAAAAATTAAGATGGTGACTAATGCTTCAGATGTCCTAGACAGTCCCCTCTCACTGAAGTGCAACGCACACAACGTTCTTACAACAATGTGAAACAGTCAGAAAAACTCTTCTTCGGGATGCTGATCAACTCGTGCGTCTCAGGGGATTCAATATCGATGATGTCAAAGCGTTACCTTCCGTGTGAATTTTTATTTTTGCGAATTAAAAAAAATTACGAAATTGCAGTGCCTGTGTTGTTGTGATTACAAAGTAACAGGCACTGCTGCGACTTGAGCCGTTATGAAACACATCAAACGTATTCGCAATTGCGAATAATGACAACCTTCAGCAGAATGGAATGACGACAATGACAATTTGTGCCAGACCGGGACTCGAACCTCGATTTCCCGCTTATCGCCAGCGGTCGTCTTCCCATTTGGCTATCCGTGCACGACTCACGACCAGACCAAAACATCCATATGTCGTCAACCATGCGTCTACTACCTGGACTCGTACATCCATTATATACACTACTGGCCATTAAAATTGCTACACCACGAAGATGACGTGCTACAGACGCGAAATTTAACCGTCAGGAAGAAGATACTGTGGTATGCAACTGATTAGCTTTTCAGACCATTCACACAAAGTTGGCGCCGGTGGCGACACCTACAACATGCTGACATGAGGAAAGTTTCCAAGCGATTCCTCATACAGAAACAGCAGTTGACCGGCGTTGCCTGGTGAAACGTTGTTGTGATGCCTCGTGTAAGGAGGAGAAATGCGTACCATCACGTTTCTCTCTTTGGTGAAGGTCGGATTGTAGCCCATCGCGATTGCGGTTTATCATATCGCGACATTGCTGCTCGCGTTGGTCGAGATCCATGGACTGTTAGCAGAATTTGGAATCGGTGGGTTCAGAAGGGTAATACGGAACGCCGTGCTTGATCCCAACGGCCTCGTATCACTAGCAGTCGAGATGACAGGCATCTTATCCGCATGACTGTAACGGATCGTGCAGCCTCGTCTCAATCCCTGAGTCAACAGATGGGGACGTATGCAAGACAACAACTATCTGTACGAACAGTTCGACGACGTTTGCAGCAGAATGGACTATCACACCGTGGCTGCGGTTACCCTTGACGCTGCATCACAGACAAGAGCGCCTGCGATGGTGTACTCAACGACGAACCTGGGTGCACAAATGGCAAAAAGTCATTTTTTCGGATGAATTTAGGTTCTGTTTACAGCATCATGATGGTCGCATCCGCGTTTGGCGACATCGCGGTGAACGCACATTGGAAGCGTGTATTCGTCATCGCCACACTGCCGTATCACGCGGCGTGATTGTATGGGGTGCCATTGGTTACACGTCTCGGTCACCTCTTGTTCGCATTGACGGCACTTTGAACAGTGGACGTTACATTTCAGATGCGTTACGACCCGTGGCTCTACCCTTCATTCAATCCCTGCGAAACCCTACATTTCAGCAAGATAATGCACGACCGCATGTTGCAGGTCCTGTACAGGCCTCTCTGGATACAGAAAATGTTCGACTGCTGCCCTGGCCAGCACATTCTCCAGATCTCTCACCAATTGAAAAGGTCTGGTCAATGGCGGCCGAGCAACTGGCTCGTCACAATACGCCAGTCACTACTCTCGAATAACTGTGGTATCGTGTTGAAGCTGCATGGGCAGCTGTACCTGTGCACGCCATCCAAGCTCTGTTTGACTCAATGCCCAGGCGTATCAAGGCCGTTATTATGGCCAGAGGTGGTTGTCCTGGGTACTGATTTTTCTGGATCTATCCAGCCAAATTGCGTGAAAATGTAATCATGTCAGTTCTAGTATAATATATTTTCCAATGAATACACGTTTATCATCTATATTTCTTCTTGGTGTAGCAGTTTTAATGGCCAGTATATTCCCGTACTGATGAGATGTTGTACTTGAAAGCCGCTTGCCCGGTATCGGCAGAGAAATACGATATTGCAGTGCCTGCGTCATTCTGCATGACGCATGGTTGATGACATATGGAAGCTTCGGTCTGGCAGTGAGTCGTGCACGGATAAACAAAGGGTGTAAGAGGTATGCGCTGCCTGCGATATAGAATCGCTGAACAGAGAGCAGCGTTGACTGCAGTACGAACTGTGTAACTGTAGCAGTTAGTTGTTGCTAGTCGCTAGTCTGAGGTAATCTGCGCTTGTCAGTCACGTCTGGTGTATCATGTTGGGTGGCCCGGTCGCGGTGCACCGATGCCGGAGCCTGAGTATTATTGTATAAGGTAAAAAGCAGCCTCGCGCATATCTAGTAATGTATCTGAACTGTCATCCAAATGTTTTAAAAATGTCCTAATAATAATTTTTGCAATATAAAGTTTTTTTTAAAAAAAAGCATTCATTTAAAAAAAATTAGTTGCTTCCTTTCACAAATCACAAATGTATAGGCCAACATTGCACGGAGCTGTGCCGGAAAAATGTTAAGTAAGAGCAGATATATTCGCCGTTTTTATTGAGGTAAGAATTTTTGCTTTTTATTCAGAATGATCTTACAGGGTCACGACGCAGCACTGCTGTCGTCCAAATTTTACCAGGTTACTGAATTTTTTTTTTTTTTTACGAGGTTTAGGAATTTTTCTGTTTCGAGCTTACATTAAATGAGAAAAGAATTTTGTGAGTACATTAAATGTGAATGCATTTGTGCACGGAGATTATAAATGGGAACCAATTTTGTTCTGAGGTCACACAAAAATTAGAATCGCTATCCATAATAATTATTTAATTTCAATTTATTTTGTGGGGAGGTTACAAGGGATAGCCAAAAGGTAGGGCGACAGCTCGCGATCAGCGGGAAATCCGGGTAGAATTCTGGTCCAGCAGAAATTTTCACTATCGTTATTCCATTCTACAGCTGTTGGTTGTCATTATTCGCAACTGCGAATACGATTAACGTAAAAAAAAAAAAATTGTTCTTTGCCGATCGGGAGAAATGAAGGGTCTTTGAGAGCTATCATTTTTTCTTTCACTTGCACCAGTGTCAGCAAGCGCATTGTTGTGCAGTAAGATGGAATTTCTCCCCTTCCAATGCTGCAGATTAACGGTGAGAGTCCTCTTGCGCACCCGATCCATGATATTCAAAAAATGGGGTGCCAGTGCGTACAAACTCTCTATTGATAACGCCGTGAGCGTCAAAAAGGGCTATGAGCATTGTCTTAACTTTCGATTTGCCATTCCCCCTTATCTTGGCGAATCATCAGACACCGATTCTACGCATTGTCATTTTGTGGTAGGTTCGTTTTGATAACACCAACTCTCGTTATCCACGATGATTTTTTCCAGAAAATAACTATTACACGTTTTTCGTTTCAATTAAGTCGTGTCAGGCGTGAATGTGTAACAGTTTTTGTTCGGGAATCAATATGTGTGGTACAAAAATTGTACATACTTTTTTCTTCCCCGAAACATTCTGGAAAATGTCTTGAATACTTGATTCAGGGATGTCCAGTTCTTCAGAGTGAGACATGACGTTCGGTTTTCAGATGATCGCAAATTCTCTTAGTGTGTGTCTGGTGAAGTTGATGTGGGATGCCCTGATCCCTCGTTCTCGTCGAGCAACGCCTGTCATTTTTTTTAAATATTTAAATGCTTAGACTGCTGCGCGTGACTTACAGTTACGCCGCAAGCCTTTCTCATTAATTCACATATCTACATAGCCATTTCACTGAGTAAACCATGAAATCGGAGCACTCTCATTGCTCCACTGCGATTTGTCGCACAACAACATATACACACTAAGGCCGTTCGTCCACTAGTTACAACTGACTTGTTGAATGCACCTCTGTCGCATATAGTTGTTAGCTTAAGCTACCACCGTGATTGCTGTGGTAACGCCGCTTATTCGGCAGTCTTGGATGACTCTTTCATTTTCACCTAGGGAGAGTGAAATGAGATGTCAGTACGACAGAAGATTTGTTTAATTAACTTCTTTATTCTGGCCCTCAGCCATAGAACATGAGGAACAGCCTGATGGAGGCGCACAGTTGCCTCTCATGCAAAACTATAGGCATCCGGCATTACTGACAGCTCAAAGAACAGGGTCGAGTGTAGCGTCATTCTCGAATTCTGCTACAGCGATATCTCCGTCTGTGACTGTGACGACAGTTCCATGGGGCGGTCGTGAACTCCCTCCAGTGACAGATCGGCTCTCTGATCTGGCAGTGGCTGCTTTCGTGACCCAGAGCAGACTGCCCTAGCCTGTGGTCGAACAGTGGACCCCGTACTGCATTACACGATGTCTCTCTAGGTGTCACAGCCTCGTGGTTTAGGCTCTGACACTGAGATGAGAATATTTTAGTACACGAATGGCTGAGTACTTATACGCTTAAGATAATCTTGGTTTAGGGCTCTGGCTCTGAGCACTATGGGACTTAACAGCTGTGGTCATCAGTCCCCTAGAACTTAGAACTACTTAAACCTAACTAACCTAAGGACATCACACACATCCATGCCCGAGGCAGGATTCGAAACTGCGACCGCAGCAGTCGCGCGGTTCCGGACTGCGCGCCTAGAACCGCGAGACCACCGCGGCCGGCCTTGGTTTAGGGCTTAAGGCACATAACGACGTGATAAGAATGGAAGAAGTATTGGAGAAGTTCCGCCAGGGAACAGAAAGGCACGGGAAGTGCCGGGGTATGTGAGACAGTACATGGAGTGTACGAAAAATTAAGGAACGAGATGATCCAGGCACGGGGGGTTATTAAACATTCGTGAAAGAAGAGGGGTTAGATCGACGCTGGAAGTCAGCTTATGAAAACTCTTTGCGTGTAGCAACTACTACTGTTGACTCATATAGTTCAGTCAAGCAAAGCGAAACATAAGACTAACAATGTTCTTTGGTCGGATTTCTTTTATATGCTTTAAAAAGTAAAGTAATATTTCTTGTTTGTTTTGGTTCACAGAATTAAAATTGGTAATGAGGCCCGCGGGGAAATCTCCTCTCGACAATTTGACGCGCTTGCAATGAGGTTGGCGACCATGATTTAGAAGAAGCTGTCACTCATAACATCAAATATAAAGTATGTAGAAGCCCCAGTGCATCCCCTGCAGTCACTCAACAACAATTCACTCCCGTCCACAACAGTGTCATCAGCAAACAGTCATAGGCTGCAGCTCACGCTATCCATTAGACCTTATAATATATATATATATATATATATATATATATATATATATATATATATATATATATACTGAAGAGCCAAAGAAACTGGTACCCCTGTCTAATATAGTGTGGGGCACCCGCGAGAATGCAGAAGTGCCGCAACAGGACGTGGCATGGACTCGACTAACGTCTGAAGTAGTGCTGGAGGGAACTGACACTATGTATCCTGCAGGGTTGTGGATAAATTCGTAAAAGTACGGAGATTTCTTTTGGACAGCACGTTGCAAGGCAGCCGAGGTATGCTCAATAATATTCATCTCTGGAGAGCTTGGTAGCCAGCGGAAGTGTTTAAACTCAGAAGAGTGTTCCTGTAGCAATTCTGTAGTAATTCTGCACGTGTGGAGTGTCGCATTGTCATGCTGGACTTGACCAAGTCCGTCGACATGTCACCTGTCAGAGTCGTATCTAGACGTATCAAGGGTTCCACGTCACTCCAACTGCAAACAGCCCACACCATTACAGAGCCACCAACAGCTTGAACAGTCCCTTACTGACACGAGGTTGTCTCCATACCCGTACACGTCCATCCGCTCGATACAATCTGAAACGAGATTCGTCCGACCAGGCAACATGTTTAGTCATCAACAGTTCACTGTCGGCGTTGACGGGCCCAGGCCAGGCGTAAAGCTTTGTATCGTACAGTCATCAAGGATACACGAGTGGGTCTTCGGCTCCGAAAGCCCATATCGATGATGTTTCGTTGAATGGTTCGCATGCTGACACTTGTTGATAGCTCAGCATTGAAATCCGCAGCAGTTTGCGGAAGGGTTACACTTCTGTCACGTTGAACGATTCTCTTCAGTCGTCGTTGGTCACATTGTTGCAGGATCTTTTTTCGGCCGCAGCTGTGTTGAAGATTTGATGTTTTACCGGCTACACTCGTGAAATGGTCGTACGGGAAAATCCCTACTTCATTGGTACCTCGGAGATGCCGTGTCCCATCGCTCGTGCGCCGACTATAACGCCAAACTCACTTAAATCTTGATAACCTGCCATTGTAGCGGCAGTAAGCGATCTAACAACTGCGTCAGACACTTGTCTTATATAGGCGTTGCTGACCGCAGCGCCGTATTCTGCCTGCTTAAATATCTCTGTATTTGAGTCCGCATGCCTATACCAGTTTCTTTAGCGCTTCAGAATATACATTCTGTAAAGTCCCGTTAACCCGAACTAATTGGCACCGGACCTTGTTCGGATTACCGATTTGTTTGGATTAGCCGGAATTACGGTGACGAGTTTCTAGAATGAAGTATACCAAGCAGATAAGTAGGTACACCATGGTAACAAATGGGAACAACTGTGGGAACAATGGCTCACTGTCACTCCCTGCCCTTTCCGTTGTACTCTTATGAGAGCTTTGTAGTGTCTCAGGTCAGTGCACTACCAGTTGGCTCGCAAAGCGCTTGGTTATGTTAGTTATCGATCGCTGGCACGCGTAACAGTTGTATCGTATTCGTTCAGGTGTAGTAGTGTACGTATTTTCGTCATGAGTAAACGTTAACTCTGAAAGAAAAACTGAACGCTTTGAAGCAGATAGACAATGGTGAGAATGTATCTAAACTGGCAACGGAACTGGGTGCTGGTAAAGCAAATATCTGTGATTGGAAGAAAAACCGAGTGAAGCTTGAACAGTCCTGTGCAACATGTTTGGGAAAAACACTCGAAATTCGGTAGACATTGAAACAGTCCCAGTAGGATAAAGCTCTTTTACTTTGGTTTACGCAGGAAAGAGAAAGGGGAACTCCTTTGAGTGGAGCACTGGTTCAAGAGAAGGCTGTTTATCTGAACAAGTTAATGAATGGTGATGAGTCTTTTAGTGCTAGTACGGGTTAGTTGGACATATTCAAAAAACGTCATGGGATCCGTCAGCTAACAATTACTGGAGAGAAGCTTTCTTCTGACCGTGATGCAGCGAAGGAATACTTGGGTGAGTTTGAAAAAATGATAAGAGAGGGAATGTATTCTTCCCAACAATTTTATAACGCTGATGAGACTGGCCTTAATTTTAGGGCATAGCCAACAAAAAGCCTGGCATCAAAAGCAGAAGACCATGCTCCTGGTTTTAAAATGTGCCAAGGTCGTGTGACTATTGGCGTGCAGCAACGCTGCTGGTAATCATGGTAATCACAAGCTGTCTTTAATGCTGATCGGCAAATCTGCTGGGCCCAGAGCTTTTAAAACTCCAACATGAAGTCCCTGCCCGTATATTATCGCAACCAGAAAAAGGAATGGACGGATGGTAAGCTGTTCAAAGAATGATTTCGCGGCCAGTTTGTTCCCTCCGTTCGACGGTTTTCTAAGGAAAATCATTTGTCTCACTGTGAAATTCTTTTGACTGATAACGCGTCATCATCAGGCTGTTTACCTGAACAAGTTAATGAATTATGTGATGGAGAAATTGTGGCGAAGTTTTTGGCGCCGAATGTTACAACACTTCTACAGCCGATGGACCAGGGCTTACTGAAAACATTAAAACTGATTTACACAAAAATTTTAAAAATGCGAATTCAAGATGATAGCATTCCTTTAGTGGACAAAATAAAAAAGACCAATGTGAAGGATATTGATTTTTGGGCTGCTGAGGCATGGCAGAATATTTCAGAAACTACTCTGAGAAAATCGTGGAGTAAACAGTGGACATCTCTTGAATTTAAGGACAACCTAGTTGAAAATGAAGAGGAAAATCTACTACAAACGATACAGACAATCCCTGGATGTGAAGAAGCTAGTGAAGGAGACGTAGATGAGTGGGTGGCAGTGGATGGAGCAGGTGTGGGAGAACCTTACTGACGCTGATTTAATTGCTACTGTGACTCGAGACCAGGAAGAAGAGGAGTGCTGTGACGGAAGTGACAATGAGCCTGAAAGCGACAAAGGAGAGCTGGTGCCACGCAGTGACGCAGCAGAAGCCCCTGACCTAGCGCTACGTTATTTGGAGCAATAGCCCACTGATACACCTGCTGATTTGATGTTTATGAGACGATTGTGCAACTATGAGTCATATAACAGACTGTCTTCATTATGTCAAAAAACAATGACTGAGGTTTCGTCATCTAAAAAGTAGGGATAAAATGTCCGCTGTATTTTAGTAAGTTTGACAGCTTTTCTTTGATTGTTACGCATTGTTTAAACCTAATGCTTTTTGCCAATTTTTCTAATACATGTTTACTGTACTGTGTAAATTGAAATGGTGTGAATGTACAGCAGTTTACCGCACAGTTTTCCATACTTAGACTAACATTTTTCATGTTCGGTACCGAACTTTCGAATTACCAGGGTTCGGATTAGTTGTACTCTGCTGTATACTGGGTGGTCCACTGATAGTGACCGGGCAAAATATCTCACGACATAAGCATCAAACGAAAAAACTTCAAAGAACGAAACTTGTCTAGCTTGAAGGGAGAAACCAGATGGTGTTATGGTTGGCCCGCTAGATGGCGCTGCCATAGGCCAAACGGATATCAACTGCGTTTTTTTTTTAATAGGAAACCCCATTTTTTATTACATTTTCGTGTAGTAGGTAAAGTAAAATGAATATTTTAGTTGGACCACTTTTTTCGCCTTTCACAGACGTATAAGTACGTGGTATCACGTAACATTCCGCCAGTGCAGACGGTATTTGCTTCGTGATACATTACCCGTGTTAAAATGGAACGTTTACCAATTGCGGAAAAGGTCGATATCGTGTTGATGTATGGCTATTGTGCTATGTATGTTGCTCGGTATCCTGGACGACATCATCCAAGTGTCCGGACCGTTCGCTGGATAGTTACATTATTTAAGGAAACAAAAAGTGTTCAGCCACATGTGAAACGTCAACCACGACCTGCAACAAATGATGATGCCCAAGTAGGTGTTTTAGCTGCTGTCGCGGCTAATCCGCACATCAGTAGCAGACAGACTGCGTGAGAATCGGGAATCTCAAAAACGTCGGTGTTGAGAATGCTATATCAACATTGACTGCACCTGTACCATATTTCTATGCACCAGGAATTGCATGGCGACGAATTTGAACGTCGTGTACAGTTCTGCCACTGGGCACAAGAGAAATTATGGGACGATGACAGATTTTTTGCACGCGTGCTATTTAGGTACGAAGCGTCATTCACCTACAGTGGTAACGTAAACCCGCATAATACGCACTATTGGGCAATGGAAAATCCACGATGGGTGAGACAAGTGGAACATCAGCGACCTTGGCGGGTTAATGTATGGTGCGGCATTATAGGAGGAAGAATAATTGGCCCCCATTTTATCGATGGCAATCTAAATGGTGCAATGCATGCTGATTTCCTACGTAATGTTCTACCGATATTACTACAAGATGTTTCACTGCATGACAGAATGGTGATGTATTTCCAACATGACGGATGTCCGGCACATAGCTCGCGTGTGGTTGAAGCGGTATTGAATAGCATATTTCATGACAGGTAGACTGGTCGTCGAAGCACCATACCCTGGCCCGCACGTCCACCGGATCTGACGTCCCCGGATTTTTTTCTGTGGGGAAAGTTGAAGGATATTTGCTATCGTGATCCACCGACAAAACGCCTGACAACATGTGTCAGCGCACTGTCAATGCATGCGCGAACATTACGGAAGGCGAACTACTCGCAGTTGAGAGGAATGTCGTTACACGTATTGCCAAATGCATTGAGGTTGACGGACATCATTTTGAGCATTTATTGCGTTAATGTGGTATTTACAGATAATCACGCTGTAACAGCATGCGTTCTCATAAATGATAAGTTCACAAAGGTACACGTATCATATTGGAACAACCGAAATAAAATGTTCAAACGTACCTACGTTTTGTATTTTAATTTAAAGAAACCTACCTGTTACCATCTGTTCGTCTAAAATTGTGAGCCATATGTTTGTGACTATTACAGCGCCATCTATCACAAAGCGAAGAAAGTGGTCCAACTAAAACATTCATATTTCTTTACGTACTACACGAACATGTAATGAAAATGGGGGTTCCTATGTAAAAAAAAAACTGCAGTTGATATACGTTTGACCCATGGCAGCGCCATCTAGCGGGCCAACCATAGTGCCACCTGGTTTCCCCCTTCAAGCTAGACAAGTTTCGTTCTTTGTAGTTTTTTCGTTTGACGCTTATTTCGTAAGATGTTTGGCCCGGTCTCGATCAATGGACCATTCTGTATAAGACAGACAGAGAGAGAGAGAACAAGTGCGTCCTATCACATTTCCCTGAGGCACTGCTAACGATACCCTTGTCTCTAATGATAACGTACTGAACCTATTACCTAAAAAGTCTCCGGCCAATCAGAACATACTCTGTATGCTAGAGCTTCACAAAACAGTTGTCTAAGAAACGCTTTTCTGGGTTTATGTCATTCAGGGAAACGAAGACAGGAAGGGACGTTGCAAAAGTAGAATTCTTGAAGATTATCCTCAAAATCGGGAATCGCTACCTGTTAGGTAGGTATGCTCTACTCCTAACCTAAGGCAGTTAAAGGAAGAAAACAGCGGAATGAAATGCATTTACTAAGTTTCCAGATGTGTTGGATCGGGGGCCTATGTTGTCCTTCTCACAAGGTCGGGTGATGGGACGAAAAGCACTCCACCTCTGCGCGTGACAGAGGACGTAAACAGCCAGAGAACGGTGTTGTCGCCACACTCGTGTGAGGACAAGAGTGCGGGTCTGTTGCTGTTGCCGCCCCGGCTGGAAAGTAGTGCCCTGTTGATGGCGGGGCGCGGCCTTGGTGTCCCGTGGCTGCACCGCCTAGCCCTAGCCACTGTTTCTTTTATCACGGCACAGCTGCGCCGGTGATTAATCGACATCCGTCTGCGGCGCCCGGTATACATAGCCCCAGCGAAGGGCGTGCCGCAGTGGCCTGTAATCGATAAGGGCTTGTAAGGTTCCACTGAACTGCCAACAATGCTTGCTGTCAAAACCTTGCTTGATTGAACACTGATTGCGTTGTTTTACGTACGCAGCGGATGTCAAACTTGTAATTTATATTATAAAATCATTGTAGCGGATGTCAATTTAGTATTGTGTTATTATTTTGTCAGCCTGGCACATATAATCGTCGAGCTCCACAGCGTCGGCTAGATGGCGCTGTGGTCGGCGTTGTTAGTCATCTCTCGTAGTGCCAAGGGAAAAGTTGAAAAATTCTTGACCGATTTGTTTCAAAATTTCACACAATACACTAACAAAAGACGGACGTCGGCTATATATATATTTAATACACGTAATACACAGTCTTATCTATCCTGTACTAACATACAAAGAGGAAACAATATTAGTAAAAGTCTAGAAAAGTTCGTGACTGATTTACTGCAAATTTCAGACTGTGATGAAATGAACTTTCGGATGGACATAGACTACATAGTTATTAAACGACAATGAACAGGTTTTCTATTAAAATAGACTACGAAAAACAAAATGCTATGCTCCGCACTGAAAATGCGTGGTTTAATTTTCTTTCTCTCTTTCGTATCCCACCTGGATAGGCGGCGCGTGGATCTTCTCCAGTGAACTGCTGCTGCAAAATAGGCCGAGAGAGAAGGACGCGAGTAGGAGCAGGAAAAGGTGAAGTATTTCGGTACTGTCTGTTTACTATAGGCAAAAATATGAGTACATAAATGGTTACTTAACTTTGCCTGAGAAGAGCACGTAGGTGTGAAGCCGTACATGTATCAAAGCTAAAGGGTACTAGAAGTTACAAAGGCAAAATCTGTAGTGGCTTGCCCACTATGAAATAGAAACAATGTTGCTTGGTCGTCTGCTCGTCATCAAATGGGCAGAATCTGGAGCGGCGCTCGTCGAGCTCCACAGCGTCGGCTAGATGGCGCTGTGGTCGGCGTTGTTAGTCATCTCTCGTAGTGCCAACCTGCCAGAGCGCACCTACGTTGTGGCATCGTAGCTATCGATACCACACTCAGACGTTTATAACAGAAAGTCTCTATATTATGAAAATCATATCTACAGCCATAGTTTACATAGTTTACAAAGTAAAACACATGTAATGAAAAGCGAATTTTGCTATTCTCGCAAATCCAGTGATGAGCGAAGTACCGGTTGAACTACGTGCTGCAGTTCGATGTAACTCTCTATAGTGTCGGTGCTATCGGTTGGCTAGCGCAGCGATGGTTTAGCTATGTGTCGCTATCGGTTGGCAAGTGCAACTAATGTGATTGTCAGCGAAGTTGATCAGAAACGCAAATTATGTGATTGTCAGTGAAATTTGTCACCCTCGCAAATCCGGCAGTTAGCGAAGCGATGGTTATACGATGTGTTTCCACTGTCTATATTTTTACATATAAATTCGTAAAACCTCATCAGCATGACCATGAAGGATTCAGGTTTCACACTCGTAGCAGTGGAACTTCAAAAACATAACAAAATAATTTTTTTTACATGCGAAATTTCATCACTTTTTCACTTACTATTGGCTGCATTTGTTGCTATGGGTACACTTTCCTTCATAAGTAAGAGAGATTTTTCGATGAATTTTGCACAGCATACAAACCATACTTACAGGTGTATGAAATTCTAGATTTTTTCCAAATCTATTAAAAACTGTGGTAAAAACTAAGATAATTAAATATGAAATTTGAGTTTTTTTCTGAACGTGATGTTTAAAGTGTAACAGGTCATTCATTTTATCGTAAATTAAATAAATTCTAGAGTTTCATACATCTGTAAGTGTGGTTTGTATGCTGTGCAAAATTCATCGAATAATCTCTCTTACTTATGAATGAAAGTGTATGTACAGCAACAAATGCAGCCAATAGTAAGTGAAAAAATGACGAAATTTCAAAAAAAAAATTATTTTCTTATGTTTTTGAACTTCCACTGGTACGAGTGTGAATCCTGAATCCTTCCTGGTCGTGCTGACAGGGTTTTATGAATTAATTTGTAAAAGTATAGACAGTGGAAATTAAAATGCCTTTCCTGCTCCAAGTCGGCCCGTTTCGCGTCCTGCCCCCCTTAAGAGGCTAAACATTTCGTTTGCAGTTACACTGAAGAAGGCTAAAGAACATACTCTAATACGTTGGGATTGATTTACGATCTGAGAGTGTTTCTCACTGACTATTATGTTTCCCTTTTGCGAACTGGTAGTTCAGAAAACGAGGTTAGACTTTAATCACACAGTATCCAAAGCTCGGAATGGTTCAAATGGCTCTGAGCACTAAGGGACTTAGACGGCCGCGGTGGTCTAGCGGTTCTAGGCGCTCCGCCCGGAACCGCGCGACTGCTCCGGTCGCAAGTTCGAATCCTGCCTCGGGCATGGATGTGTGTGATGTCCTTAGGTTAGTTAGGTTTAAGTAGTTCTAAGTTCTAGGGAACTGACGACCTCAGAAGTTAAGTCCCATAGTGCTCAGACCCATTTGAACCATTTGAACTAAGGGACTTAACATCTGAGGTCATCAGTCCCCTAGAACTTAGAACTACTTAAACCTAACTGAGTTAACGACATCACACACACATCCATGCCCGAGGCACGATTCGAACCTGCGACCGTAGCGGTCGCGCGGTTCCAGACTGAAGCGCCTAGAGCCGCTCGGCCACATCGGACGGCTCCAAAGCTCGAAAACTGTTGTAAGGTCTGAAGTTTCTTAAGTTGTATCGTGCACGAAAAAATGTAAAAACTTAAAAACGAAAACAGGGAAGATTTTCTTTATTCTTGGTGTATAGTATTTATTATGATTTAGAGTTAAATATTTTCAGTTTGAGCGAAGTCGCAACGAGAAGCTGAAGTTTGCGTTCCACGTTTACCCATACATATTTAGCAACTGCGAAGCAATACCGGGTTCGTGAGTAATATAGCAGAGATTGACATTTGGCCCTGTGATCTGTTATTGTTTAAATTCTAATACATTATTATGCGTGTAGGTCGTCGACCCATAGTTTCTAACTTGGTTATGCGTGTTCTTTGTATCTTCAGCTGGTTTCTGCGACTAAATAAAAAGCTCTTTACTTCTCTGATATATGCATTTCGCTTCTTTTATTTATGTAGCCCCATCAGCAGCCATTTTCCACCATAGCGAAGATAGCTAACGCACGCCTGTACAGCGGCGTTTTGTTCGGAGTTAAGCTGGTTGGAATCCTGGAGCGGATTAAATTTCCACTGCCGGTATTTAGCCGGCAAGGGGAGGACACGTGGTGGTGTAAAGTCCATACCACTAATCTTTGCACCGTTGTCTCCTCCGTTTGTCATGAAGTGGTGGCATGTGACAAGGTGACGGCTATCCGCCCGTCGGATGGGGACATTAAGCTCGGCGGTGCCTTTGATGCTATTCCAGAGGATTAGGCTATTTGCCGTCACTGTGTTTCACCTTATCCCTTCTCTCGTCATCATCATACAACACAAACATAGCAGCGTTACGTATCGATTACAGTCACCTGAACCGATGTATCCAACAGGAGAAGCCCATTGGCTTTCACAAATACGCATACGATGCAACTCGCACATGTCCGCAAACAAAGGGACCATTGTGCGCTTGGGAAGTACACCTTTTACAGTAGGCGCCTGAACTTACTTCGTTGTGTATCCCATTCAAAAATGTCATACGACGTTTAATTTGCACAAGTGGTGATTTAGTGTGACCTCTTTCTCTGGTCTGTGTTAAGCCTAGTTTACACGACGACACTAGGTTGCAGGCAACTGCGCTACCGGCCACTGAGCATGCGCGGCGCACGTTTGCGCAACTCGTTGGTGAAACTAACTCTTTCGACGTGTTCCAACTTCGGCGGCACTAGTTGCATGAGTTTTGAGGTTATATGTGGTCGTAGAGCGTAGAAAAAGTGAAATATGAAATGGGAAACGGAGAATAATGTTCGCTTTTTGGTTATCTATGCTTTGCATAGGTGTTTGTGGGCTTTCATTGATGCTGGTTGCATGGGGGCTTAATTAAATATGATTGAAAATATTTTTAGTTTTTAGTAGCTGTAAGTCCGATTACGCTGTGTCTCGTAATCGGTTGGCCCTGACTAGTATTTGTACGCAATCTGACTGCATAGAACAACAACAAACAATGAAAGAAAATTTCGTTAACACAATTAATTAATTAAGTCCCCAGCAACTATGAAACCTACGAAACCAAAGCATAAGTATAACTGTTCTGTATGTGGAAGTATGACTCAACGCACATCTGGCACGGTTCTTCTTCAACAAGACAAGAATTTTTTAAATACCAATTTTACCGACGTGATAAAAGAAAATTACAAATACTATAATTGCGTAAGGAAAGCAGAATTAAACTCTAATACAAGAACACAAGCCAGATGCTTGTTGACTGAACCTGTAATGACGCATTATTTAGGACACTGAAATAAAAACAAACGGAGTTAGTTACCTCATTTATATTGATGAAAATCATTCTAATCCTTACATTATATCTCAACTAGAACTCTCCAATATCACATCTCAGCAAGCACTGCCTAATAGCACATCTCAACAAACACTCTCTGCTACAACATCTCAGCACAGACTACCCGAGTCCTCGACAGGCACTGACTACTACGAGCTCTCTCCAAGCACTGACTACTACGACCTCTTAACAAGCACTGACTTCTACGAGCTCTCGACAAGCACCGTGGAGGCGGCTTAATAATACTCTTTGGCGCAATCTCTGGCGCAGTGGCTCAGTGTAGCCACCTTTCATATGCCCCTCCTCCACAGGCCAGAATTTGATGGTATTTTTGCCAGCATTGGTGGTGAAAATACCACCAAATTCGTCCAGAAAAATACAGACAAAAATAAAAGATAATATTAATACCTAAATATCACATAATTAGTTAAAATTTTGGCTTTGCACTGACCTTTCAATAACCTAATATATAAAATACAGTAGGCAATACAAATTCTTTTCATACATGTGGCTTTACATAATAGTTTACACAATACATAAAAAATCAGTTTATACAAATGTTCACATAAAATTCTTTTAATTATTAAAAAAAAACAAATAGTTGATAATTACAGCCCAGCAATGGTCAACAGGTGCAAACACCAAAAAGTGACATCATTTCAGCAGAAGCAGTCCATCAGTTGCAACCAGCAATGTTGAACAGGTGCAGACACCAACAAGTGACATCATTTCAGTAGAAGCAGTCCATCAGTTGCACCCAGCAATGTTGAGCAGGTGCAGACACCGACAAATGACTTCGTTTCAGTAGGAGCAGTTCCATTAGTGGCACCCAGCAATGCTGAGTAGGTGCAGACAGCAACAAGTGACATTATTTCAGTAGAAGCAGTTCCATCTGTGGCACCTAGCAATGTTGAAGAGGTACACACAGCAGCAAGTCACATTAATTCAGTAGAATCAGTTCATCAGTGGCACCCAGCAATGTTGAGTAGGTGCAGACAGCAAGAAGTGACTTCATTTCCATACAAGTAGTCCATCAGTTGCACCTAGCAATGATGAGCATGTCCAGAGAGCAGTCCATGATATTTACTATCACCGATCACACTGTTCATCAGAGTATATAAGCACAAATTAAACATGTCCTAGTAGCACCAATCATGTAGAAAAAGTACAAGTAACAGTCCATAATATTCACTATCCCTGATCACACTGTTCATCAGCAGAGATTAAACATGTCCTAGTGGCACCAATCATGTAGAAAAAGTACAAGTAACAGTCCATAATATTCACTATCACTGATCACACAGTTCATCAGCAGAAATTAATCATTCCTAAGTGTCACACATTACGTTGAAAAAGTGCAGGTAACAGTTCATAATATTCACCATCACTAATCAGACAGTTCAGGCATGAACAATAGTTTGAATGCACATACAAATGCTTTTACAATGCTCTTACACTAAACATACAAATCATAACAAACACACAAATGATGTCAGATAATTGTCATATTAACTATTACAAATACTCAAATATCAGTAAACCTATAATATTTATGGGTGTCAGTGCAAGCCACAACAAACAAATAAAATAATATTTAGGAGATAGGTGGGTTGGATTAGGAAAGGAAAACACACAAAACACACTCATTCATCTTTCGTCCACATTAAGTACTACTGTGTAATTGAATAGTGTTAACTGTGTAAATGTAATTCTGTCAAAATCTGATGTTCATCATGAGTATCAAGTAGTAGTGGCAGCAATGTATAACAGTCAATAATAGTTAGGTCAACGTCATAGTCATCATGTCAAGACCAATGTTTGCCAAGCCAGATCAAATGTACTGTTGTTGGACAACTGTCAGTGAGCCAAGATATGCAAATACTTCCTCTCTTCAAAAAAAAGTATATACTGCTTAGTGATTTAACAAAGTGTGTGTATAGACTATCTTCCTTCTAGTTTAGTGTTCTAGTCTGCTATCTTCATCCTCCTTGTTCCATAGGACCAACAAAAAAAATATGCATCTCACTTACTTTACCTCTTATCCACCAGAACTCCAATAATCATCAACTTCACACAATCTCAATAATACCTCTTCAATACGTCGATACATATAAACCTTATTGCCAATATATGCTCCTCACTTACTTTACCTCTTATCCACCAAAACTCCAATAATCATCAACTTCACACAATCTCAATAATACCTCAATAATACCTCTTCAATGCGTCGATACATATAAACCTTATTGCCAATATCATCTCACTTCCATAACAACTCTTTCCTCTAGTCAGTCTCCTCGAACAAGTACAGACAAAATCCTAATGCAAACTTCATCATCCCATACAATCCGAAGACATATTGTCAACACACAACCTCTGTGTAATCCATCTGAGCCAAATCTTCTACTCATTATGAATTATAAACAAAAGAAATGCATACATGACCTCTAACAGACTTAGTTCGAATAACTCTCAGTAATTAAGTACGATTACGGAATGTGAATGATCATAATATTTCACAGTGTGTACACCACTTCAAGAATTATGGCAGAAGCAAACATGTGGAGTATTTCTTGTGTCAAGTGTCACTTCCTATTTCAATTGCTCGCGAAAAATGCAGTGTAATAACTGTCAATGGTCTAAACCTAGTTTTGGTATGTCATGTCGTTAGCTTCCTTCCTATTAGCATAAATTTATACAGCTTCCATAAAACATCAGCACATGTGACTTCTATGAAGTTTCTTGTACTAATGTCGTTCGTCGAATTATAGCAGTTCATTTTCTTATCTCAAAAATATAAGGCACTGAGCGTAAGCAAAACAAGCAATAGCGAGTAATTTTACCAGTAGAGAACAGAATGTCAACAAGTGTATGCAGCACAATTCTTACAACGAGGCTCTGCCAAGCAAACAATCTATAATTAATACAATAGTGTGACCTAAACTCTATGTTCGTTCACTGTACATCAGCTTTGCTATATACCAAATTAAAGAGTAGTTGTGACGACAAACAGAAATGTGTAAATATGCAATCCATACGCATAGCAGTAAACATATGTTATCTAACATAATAAACAGGTCATTAGCATCATATCAGCATAAGCAAATAAATGTTCATATGTAATCTTAATAAGTAAACATGAAGGCGCAAGCAGATAAATCACAAAGTATAACTTACATACATATCAGCACAACTAATCAGGTGACAATTATAATTTAAATAAATAAGCACAGCAGGCACACAATTAAAAAATATGACATCAGTGAAAAAGCAGTGCAGCCAAGCGATGCATAATATACACAAGTTACAACCAGTTCATTAATAATCATTGTCAAAATCAGTTAACGTACGCAAGCACGTCGCTTCACAAGTAATTTCATAGAACATGAAATTTAGCACAAAGTATGAATCACGTAATTGCGAGCAGCAAATTACGTCTAAAGTACGTACCTAAGTGGAAATATGTTACCTGAAAAATGAACTCAATTAATAGTTACCTTTTTAGTTTATTAGTTTCTTCTTCGAAATTACATTCTTCCTGAAAATTTCTCGATAGCAAGTCGTCTTAACGTCGGACACGCACAGAATTTACCTGAAGTTCTTAAATATTTTATAGAACCGTATCCTGAAAAATACTGAATGTTAATAACATAATTCATCAAGTCACTATAGCTTTATACTGAATTTAGTCGGAGAAATTAAACTGTGTATTTGTTTACGGCTGTCAGTGCATTCGCACTGAGCGCTCGGTCAGCTGTAGGCGCGTGACGTAGGAAGCAATTGTTGGCGGTCAACGACTGCCTTGTGCGGCGCGCAGACTTGACTGTTGCTTTGAGCATGTGCCGCCGCCAAAACACAGCGCGGTATCCTTGTACTCTCCGCATGTTTACATGTAGCTGTTAGTTTCTCTAAAGTATGTCATTCCACAAAAATTTTTCAAAAGTATGTCATTCCACAAAAATTTTTCAAAAGTATGTCATTCCACAAAAATTTTTACGTTAGATATATGATGTATTCCTTTAGAGAGTCGAGATTTAAGAGTTTCTACTTCGACAGTGTTATCATGAATAATTTTACGAATTCTATATGGACCGTTATAAAGCAGAAAAAATTTGCGACACAAGCCTTTTCCTTTGTGAGATAAACGATGAGACTTAATTAACACTTTTTGACCAACTGACAAGATTTTTGAACGACCAGGACGCTTAGCTGATTTCTCTCTTCTAGCAGCCGCGGATGCAATATTTTGCAGAGCCAGGTTGACAACTTCAGAATGCCGCAGTTTCCGTGAAGGCGGGAAAGGAACGATTTCAGATATTCGATTTGTCAGTGCTTTATTTTTTAATACCAGTATAGGCGGTAAAGAAGTTGAATCATTAGAGAGTTCATTCAGAATGTTTTGAAAAATATGAAGATACTGATCCCACGTTCTGTGATTCTGATGACAATAAAGTCGACACAATTTATTGATTTCCTTCATCCATCTCTCTGAAGCGTTAGATTGAGGGTGAAAAAGTGAAATGAAAATTGGTTTAATTTTACGACGCCGTAGAGTACGAAGCCAAATTTTAGAACGAAACTGTGATCCATTATCTGATATAACCTTATCAACATGACCAACTTCTTTAAGAAAATGTTTGATAAAAGCGTTAGATACTGAACGAGCAGTTGCTTTGCGTAAAGGTGTAAAACACACATATTTTGACGTCAACTCCACTGTTACGAAAATGTACGCAAAACCATTAGTAGAACGAACCACTGGACCGAACAAATCGACTACAGCCATCTCCTTTAATTTCGCTGGAATGATAGGAAACAACGGTGCTCTGTGAGAAACTGTTGGCGGCTTAGCCTTTTGACACAATTTGCATTTGGCCAGAACAGATCGAATACGTTTTTCCATATTACTGAAATAACAATTTCCTCGTAATTTGTGAAAGCATTTTCTGGGACCAAAGTGTGCATAACTGAAATGCGTATACCAAATCAATTTATTGACCCACTCATCAGGAATACAAACTAACCAAACAGAGTTGTCGACCGATTTTCGTTTAAAAAGAATGTCATTGCGAACTGAATAGCATCTAGTTTCTGTAGAAATAATGTGACCGAGAAATTTCACCTGAGAACTACCAAATTCAGATTTTTCCAAGTTCACAGTAATGCCAACTCTTGCAAAAATACGTAATAATGAATCCAAAATTTTGTTGTGCTCACTCCAAGAATGTTTAGCAATAAGAATGTCGTCAACATATGAAGTAATATTATCACGAAGATAAACAGGTAAAATTTCGTTTAAGCTGCGAATGAATGCTGCTGAAGGTACAGTAAGTCCAAACAGTAATTTCCGAAATCACATTTGGGTAAATTAGTCAAATCCGGTTATTGTTTACTTACTCTCTAGATAGATTGATAGTCGAAGAGTCGGTTTGACAGATGCAAAGAATAGTAAAAGAGTAGGCAGCGGTACAGAAAACTAAAAGAGAAATAGCACCACTACAGCTCGGGGCCCTATGCTCGCTACGGCACATATTCACTTAGAGTAGTGAATCCCCTGAGGACTCTAATAGCCGCACACACTTTCCAGTTTGTGACTTAATGGCAACTTTGGCGGAAGCGCGTACTTGAATTGATCTATCCATGAACATGGATGTATGTCATTCTTAGTGTTGCGGAAGATCTTAAATTTCCGAACAGTCAAAAAGTGTTTATAGTCAAAATTTTCGCCTCATGGCGACAAAGACCTACCGCGTCTGTCCCAGTCCGAATGTCGATTATTATCAAGTTCGCGCGCCTGGCGCTCTCTTGTTGCTTCTCGTAAATGAAATAAATTACTTTCTTCATACCCCTCTGCTATCTGTGATTCTAAGTTTCTTCTACTGTCCTTTCCTCCTATTTCGCCTTCAATTTGTTTGACTTGCTTTCGTAATGCCTCAGATTCCCTTTTCACGCGTTCATTAAATTTTCCTTGATTTTCAACATGCTTATTTATGTTCTGATACTCTTCGGTTTCTGCAAATGGCAATGGTGCTGTATCATCTGAATCTCTGTCCCCATGTAAACTAAGATTTGTCAATTTATCTGATATCTCCTCAACTCTTTCCGCTAAATCACCTATTTTTTCTTTCTGTTTATTTACGTCTTCCGTAAGTGTCGCAACTCGGGTTTCAGTATTGACACATTTGGTAGTTAACTGTTCATATTGTTGTGTTAGGTTATTTAATCTGTCATTTGGTACGGATTCCTCGATTCTCTCAAATATTTCTTCCTTATCTTTTGCACGTTGTAAATTTAACTCTGAAAATTTCTGTACTATCACGCGATCTCTTTCTTCCTGTTCTCTATCCTGTTCCCTTTGTCTGATTTCTACTGCAATTAATCTATTATTGTGAGCATTCAAAATTGGTTGTACTTCTTCTCTGATTTCTTTCTTTAATTCATCTTTCATATTTTTGAAACATGTCCCTATTCGTGAATCTATCCGTGTTTCCAAAGTTCCCATCTCTGTTTTAAATTCAGATCCTAACCGAGTTTCCATTGTTCCCATCCGTGTTTCCATTGTTCCTATATCAGTTTTTAATTCAGATCGTAAAGTTCCATCTCTGTTTTAATTGTTCCAATCTCTGTTTGAATTGTTCCTATTTGTGAGTCTAACCGTGTTTCCATACGTGCTCCCAAATTTAATATAGCACTCATCAACTGCTCCATATTAAATTGTTCAGAATTCTTTTCGCCCCTAACATTTCCCGCAAAACTAACTTCCTTCTGCATAGCCATAAGGCTATCTGTGTTCGATACTATTCCAGAATCTTCTGTCGTTAATCTCAGATTCTGTGAATTTTCTAATTGAGAAAAATTTTGAAACGGTTCCGGACTATTTTCCCGACTTATTACATTGTTTTCCACTTCATTATCCATCATACTGTTTTCCTCTGTTGGCGAGTTCGCCATGTTAACAATTTCGTCATTCTCACTATTCATCATTTTCGCCTTTTTCATTGATCGCGTAATCATTTACAAAACATAAAAAAATTCGTCACTGTACGAAAATTACACACAAGGACTCCTTATCTCCAACAATACCATTCACATGAAATGTTTCCCTCAAACACGATTAACAAACAATTGACATAATTGCACTAGATTGTCAAACGCGTAAACAAGACAACAAATCAAATTCTGAGAAAAAATACCGTTAGAAGAATGACAATTACCAAATCTACACATGCAAAATAGACTACAATTACTAACTACAAATTACTACAACAATACTACGGTCTACTATTTTTACAATCAGAAGAATCCAAGGGACAATCCTGGCAGGGTCGCCACGTGCATGGGGGCTTAATTAAATATGATTGAAAATATTTTTAGTTTTTAGTAGCTGTAAGTCCGATTACGCTGTGTCTCGTAATCAGTTGGCCCTGACTAGTATTTGTACGCAATCTGACTGCATAGAACAACAACAAACAATGAAAGAAAATTTCGTTAACACAATTAATTAATTAAGTCCCCAGCAACTATGAAACCTACGAAACCAAAGCATAAGTATAACTGTTCTGTATGTGGAAGTATGACTCAACGCACATCTGGCACGGTTCTTCTTCAACAAGACAAGAATTTTTTAAATACCAATTTTACCGACGTGATAAAAGAAAATTACAAATACTATAATTGCGTAAGGAAAGCAGAATTAAACTCTAATACAAGAACACAAGCCAGATGCTTGTTGACTGAACCTGTAATGACGCATTATTTAGGACACTGAAATAAAAACAAACGGAGTTAGTTACCTCATTTATATTGATGAAAATCATTCTAATCCTTACATTATATCTCAACTAGAACTCTCCAATATCACATCTCAGCAAGCACTGCCTAATAGCACATCTCAACAAACACTCTCTGCTACAACATCTCAGCACAGACTACCCGAGTCCTCGACAGGCACTGACTACTACGAGCTCTCTCCAAGCACTGACTACTACGACCTCTTAACAAGCACTGACTTCTACGAGCTCTCGACAAGCACCGTGGAGGCGGCTTAATAATACTCTTTGGCGCAATCTCTGGCGCAGTGGCTCAGTGTAGCCACCTTTCATATGCCCCTCCTCCACAGGCCAGAATTTGATGGTATTTTTGCCAGCATTGGTGGTGAAAATACCACCAAATTCGTCCAGAAAAATACAGACAAAAATAAAAGATAATATTAATACCTAAATATCACATAATTAGTTAAAATTTTGGCTTTGCACTGACCTTTCAATAACCTAATATATAAAATACAGTAGGCAATACAAATTCTTTTCATACATGTGGCTTTACATAATAGTTTACACAATACATAAAAAATCAGTTTATACAAATGTTCACATAAAATTCTTTTAATTATTAAAAAAAAACAAATAGTTGATAATTCCAGCCCAGCAATGGTCAACAGGTGCAAACACCAAAAAGTGACATCATTTCAGCAGAAGCAGTCCATCAGTTGCAACCAGCAATGTTGAACAGGTGCAGACACCAACAAGTGACATCATTTCAGTAGAAGCAGTCCATCAGTTGCACCCAGCAATGTTGAGCAGGTGCAGACACCGACAAGTGACATCATTTCAGTAGAAGCAGTCCATCAGTTGCACCCAGCAATGTTGAGCAGGTGCAGACACCGACAAATGACTTCGTTTCAGTAGGAGCAGTTCCATTAGTGGCACCCAGCAATGCTGAGTAGGTGCAGACAGCAACAAGTGACATTATTTCAGTAGAAGCAGTTCCATCTGTGGCACCTAGCAATGATGAGCATGTCCAGAGAGCAGTCCATGATATTTACTATCACCGATCACACTGTTCATCAGAGTATATAAGCACAAATTAAACATGTCCTAGTAGCACCAATCATGTAGAAAAAGTACAAGTAACAGTCCATAATATTCACTATCCCTGATCACACTGTTCATCAGCAGAGATTAAACATGTCCTAGTGGCACCAATCATGTAGAAAAAGTACAAGTAACAGTCCATAATATTCACTATCACTGATCACACAGTTCATCAGCAGAAATTAATCATTCCTAAGTGTCACACATTACGTTGAAAAAGTGCAGGTAACAGTTCATAATATTCACCATCACTAATCAGACAGTTCAGGCATGAACAATAGTTTGAATGCACATACAAATGCTTTTACAATGCTCTTACACTAAACATACAAATCATAACAAACACACAAATGATGTCAGATAATTGTCATATTAACTATTACAAATACTCAAATATCAGTAAACCTATAATATTTATGGGTGTCAGTGCAAGCCACAACAAACAAATAAAATAATATTTAGGAGATAGGTGGGTTGGATTAGGAAAGGAAAACACACAAAACACACTCATTCATCTTTCGTCCACATTAAGTACTACTGTGTAATTGAATAGTGTTAACTGTGTAAATGTAATTCTGTCAAAATCTGATGTTCATCATGAGTATCAAGTAGTAGTGGCAGCAATGTATAACAGTCAATAATAGTTAGGTCAACGTCATAGTCATCATGTCAAGACCAATGTTTGCCAAGCCAGATCAAATGTACTGTTGTTGGACAACTGTCAGTGAGCCAAGATATGCAAATACTTCCTCTCTTCAAAAAAAAGTATATACTGCTTAGTGATTTAACAAAGTGTGTGTATAGACTATCTTCCTTCTAGTTTAGTGTTCTAGTCTGCTATCTTCATCCTCCTTGTTCCATAGGACCAACAAAAAAAATATGCATCTCACTTACTTTACCTCTTATCCACCAAAACTCCAATAATCATCAACTTCACACAATCTCAATAATACCTCAATAATACCTCTTCAATACGTCGATACATATAAACCTTATTGCCAATATATGCTCCTCACTTACTTTACCTCTTATCCACCAAAACTCCAATAATCATCAACTTCACACAATCTCAATAATACCTCAATAATACCTCTTCAATGCGTCGATACATATAAACCTTATTGCCAATATCATCTCACTTCCATAACAACTCTTTCCTCTAGTCAGTCTCCTCGAACAAGTACAGACAAAATCCTAATGCAAACTTCATCATCCCATACAATCCGAAGACATATTGTCAACACACAACCTCTGTGTAATCCATCTGAGCCAAATCTTCTACTCATTATGAATTATAAACAAAAGAAATGCATACATGACCTCTAACAGACTTAGTTCGAATAACTCTCAGTAATTAAGTACGATTACGGAATGTGAATGATCATAATATTTCACAGTGTGTACACCACTTCAAGAATTATGGCAGAAGCAAACATGTGGAGTATTTCTTGTGTCAAGTGTCACTTCCTATTTCAATTGCTCGCGAAAAATGCAGTGTAATAACTGTCAATGGTCTAAACCTAGTTTTGGTATGTCATGTCGTTAGCTTCCTTCCTATTAGCATAAATTTATACAGCTTCCATAAAACATCAGCACATGTGACTTCTATGAAGTTTCTTGTACTAATGTCGTTCGTCGAATTATAGCAGTTCATTTTCTTATCTCAAAAATATAAGGCACTGAGCGTAAGCAAAACAAGCAATAGCGAGTAATTTTACCAGTAGAGAACAGAATGTCAACAAGTGTATGCAGCACAATTCTTACAACGAGGCTCTGCCAAGCAAACAATCTATAATTAATACAATAGTGTGACCTAAACTCTATGTTCGTTCACTGTACATCAGCTTTGCTATATACCAAATTAAAGAGTAGTTGTGACGACAAACAGAAATGTGTAAATATGCAATCCATACGCATAGCAGTAAACATATGTTATCTAACATAATAAACAGGTCATTAGCATCATATCAGCATAAGCAAATAAATGTTCATATGTAATCTTAATAAGTAAACATGAAGGCGCAAGCAGATAAATCACAAAGTATAACTTACATACATATCAGCACAACTAATCAGGTGACAATTATAATTTAAATAAATAAGCACAGCAGGCACACAATTAAAAAATATGACATCAGTGAAAAAGCAGTGCAGCCAAGCGATGCATAATATACACAAGTTACAACCAGTTCATTAATAATCATTGTCAAAATCAGTTAACGTACGCAAGCACGTCGCTTCACAAGTAATTTCATAGAACATGAAATTTAGCACAAAGTATGAATCACGTAATTGCGAGCAGCAAATTACGTCTAAAGTACGTACCTAAGTGGAAATATGTTACCTGAAAAATGAACTCAATTAATAGTTACCTTTTTAGTTTATTGGTTTCTTCTTCGAAATTACATTCTTCCTGAAAATTTCTCGATAGCAAGTCGTCTTAACGTCGGACACGCACAGAATTTACCTGAAGTTCTTAAATATTTTATAGAACCGTATCCTGAAAAATACTGAATGTTAATAACATAATTCATCAAGTCACTATAGCTTTATACTGAATTTAGTCGGAGAAATTAAACTGTGTATTTGTTTACGGCTGTCAGTGCATTCGCACTGAGCGCTCGGTCAGCTGTAGGCGCGTGACGTAGGAAGCAATTGTTGGCGGTCAACGACTGCCTTGTGCGGCGCGCAGACTTGACTGTTGCTTTGAGCATGTGCCGCCGCCAAAACACAGCGCGGTATCCTTGTACTCTCCGCATGTTTACATGTAGCTGTTAGTTTCTCTAAAGTATGTCATTCCACAAAAATTTTTCAAAAGTATGTCATTCCACAAAAATTTTTACGTTAGATATATGATGTATTCCTTTAGAGAGTCGAGATTTAAGAGTTTCTACTTCGACAGTGTTATCATGAATAATTTTACGAATTCTATATGGACCGTTATAAAGCAGAAAAAATTTGCGACACAAGCCTTTTCCTTTGTGAGATAAACGATGAGACTTAATTAACACTTTTTGACCAACTGACAAGATTTTTGAACGACCAGGACGCTTAGCTGATTTCTCTCTTCTAGCAGCCGCGGATGCAATATTTTGCAGAGCCAGGTTGACAACTTCAGAATGCCGCAGTTTCCGTGAAGGCGGGAAAGGAACGATTTCAGATATTCGATTTGTCAGTGCTTTATTTTTTAATACCAGTATAGGCGGTAAAGAAGTTGAATCATTAGAGAGTTCATTCAGAATGTTTTGAAAAATATGAAGATACTGATCCCACGTTCTGTGATTCTGATGACAATAAAGTCGACACAATTTATTGATTTCCTTCATCCATCTCTCTGAAGCGTTAGATTGAGGGTGAAAAAGTGAAATGAAAATTGGTTTAATTTTACGACGCCGTAGAGTACGAAGCCAAATTTTAGAACGAAACTGTGATCCATTATCTGATATAACCTTATCAACATGACCAACTTCTTTAAGAAAATGTTTGATAAAAGCGTTAGATACTGAACGAGCAGTTGCTTTGCGTAAAGGTGTAAAACACACATATTTTGACGTCAACTCCACTGTTACGAAAATGTACGCAAAACCATTAGTAGAACGAACCACTGGACCGAACAAATCGACTACAGCCATCTCCTTTAATTTCGCTGGAATGATAGGAAACAACGGTGCTCTGTGAGAAACTGTTGGCGGCTTAGCCTTTTGACACAATTTGCATTTGGCCAGAACAGATCGAATACGTTTTTCCATATTACTGAAATAACAATTTCCTCGTAATTTGTGAAAGCATTTTCTGGGACCAAAGTGTGCATAACTGAAATGCGTATACCAAATCAATTTATTGACCCACTCATCAGGAATACAAACTAACCAAACAGAGTTGTCGACCGATTTTCGTTTAAAAAGAATGTCATTGCGAACTGAATAGCATCTAGTTTCTGTAGAAATAATGTGACCGAGAAATTTCACCTGAGAACTACCAAATTCAGATTTTTCCAAGTTCACAGTAATGCCAACTCTTGCAAAAATACGTAATAATGAATCCAAAATTTTGTTGTGCTCACTCCAAGAATGTTTAGCAATAAGAATGTCGTCAACATATGAAGTAATATTATCACGAAGATAAACAGGTAAAATTTCGTTTAAGCTGCGAATGAATGCTGCTGAAGGTACAGTAAGTCCAAACAGTAATTTCCGAAATCACATTTGGGTAAATTAGTCAAATCCGGTTATTGTTTACTTACTCTCTAGATAGATTGATAGTCGAAGAGTCGGTTTGACAGATGCAAAGAATAGTAAAAGAGTAGGCAGCGGTACAGAAAACTAAAAGAGAAATAGCACCACTACAGCTCGGGGCCCTATGCTCGCTACGGCACATATTCACTTAGAGTAGTGAATCCCCTGAGGACTCTAATAGCCGCACACACTTTCCAGTTTGTGACTTAATGGCAACTTTGGCGGAAGCGCGTACTTGAATTGATCTATCCATGAACATGGATGTATGTCATTCTTAGTGTTGCGGAAGATCTTAAATTTCCGAACAGTCAAAAAGTGTTTATAGTCAAAATTTTCGCCTCATGGCGACAAAGACCTACCGCGTCTGTCCCAGTCCGAATGTCGATTATTATCAAGTTCGCGCGCCTGGCGCTCTCTTGTTGCTTCTCGTAAATGAAATAAATTACTTTCTTCATACCCCTCTGCTATCTGTGATTCTAAGTTTCTTCTACTGTCCTTTCCTCCTATTTCGCCTTCAATTTGTTTGACTTGCTTTCGTAATGCCTCAAATTCCCTTTTCACGCGTTCATTAAATTTTCCTTGATTTTCAACATGCTTATTTATGTTCTGATACTCTTCGGTTTCTGCAAATGGCAATGGTGCTGTATCATCTGAATCTCTGTCCCCATGTAAACTAAGATTTGTCAATTTATCTGATATCTCCTCAACTCTTTCCGCTAAATCACCTATTTTTTCTTTCTGTTTATTTACGTCTTCCGTAAGTGTCGCAACTCGGGTTTCAGTATTGACACATTTGGTAGTTAACTGTTCATATTGTTGTGTTAGGTTATTTAATCTGTCATTTGGTACGGATTCCTCGATTCTCTCAAATATTTCTTCCTTATCTTTTGCACGTTGTAAATTTAACTCTGAAAATTTCTGTACTATCACGCGATCTCTTTCTTCCTGTTCTCTATCCTGTTCCCTTTGTCTGATTTCTACTGCAATTAATCTATTATTGTGAGCATTCAAAATTGGTTGTACTTCTTCTCTGATTTCTTTCTTTAATTCATCTTTCATATTTTTGAAACATGTCCCTATTCGTGAATCTATCCGTGTTTCCAAAGTTCCCATCTCTGTTTTAAATTCAGATCCTAACCGAGTTTCCATTGTTCCCATCCGTGTTTCCATTGTTCCTATATCAGTTTTTAATTCAGATCGTAAAGTTCCATCTCTGTTTTAATTGTTCCAATCTCTGTTTGAATTGTTCCTATTTGTGAGTCTAACCGTGTTTCCATACGTGCTCCCAAATTTAATATAGCACTCATCAACTGCTCCATATTAAATTGTTCAGAATTCTTTTCGCCCCTAACATTTCCCGCAAAACTAACTTCCTTCTGCATAGCCATAAGGCTATCTGTGTTCGATACTATTCCAGAATCTTCTGTCGTTAATCTCAGATTCTGTGAATTTTCTAATTGAGAAAAATTTTGAAACGGTTCCGGACTATTTTCCCGACTTATTACATTGTTTTCCACTTCATTATCCATCATACTGTTTTCCTCTGTTGGCGAGTTCGCCATGTTAACAATTTCGTCATTCTCACTATTCATCATTTTCGCCTTTTTCATTGATCGCGTAATCATTTACAAAACATAAAAAAATTCGTCACTGTACGAAAATTACACACAAGGACTCCTTATCTCCAACAATACCATTCACATGAAATGTTTCCCTCAAACACGATTAACAAACAATTGACATAATTGCACTAGATTGTCAAACGCGTAAACAAGACAACAAATCAAATTCTGAGAAAAAATACCGTTAGAAGAATGACAATTACCAAATCTACACATGCAAAATAGACTACAATTACTAACTACAAATTACTACAACAATACTACGGTCTACTATTTTTACAATCAGAAGAATCCAAGGGACAATCCTGGCAGGGTCGCCACGTGCATGGGGGCTTAATTAAATATGATTGAAAATATTTTTAGTTTTTAGTAGCTGTAAGTCCGATTACGCTGTGTCTCGTAATCAGTTGGCCCTGACTAGTATTTGTACGCAATCTGACTGCATAGAACAACAACAAACAATGAAAGAAAATTTCGTTAACACAATTAATTAATTAAGTCCCCAGCAACTATGAAACCTACGAAACCAAAGCATAAGTATAACTGTTCTGTATGTGGAAGTATGACTCAACGCACATCTGGCACGGTTCTTCTTCAACAAGACAAGAATTTTTTAAATACCAATTTTACCGACGTGATAAAAGAAAATTACAAATACTATAATTGCGTAAGGAAAGCAGAATTAAACTCTAATACAAGAACACAAGCCAGATGCTTGTTGACTGAACCTGTAATGACGCATTATTTAGGACACTGAAATAAAAACAAACGGAGTTAGTTACCTCATTTATATTGATGAAAATCATTCTAATCCTTACATTATATCTCAACTAGAACTCTCCAATATCACATCTCAGCAAGCACTGCCTAATAGCACATCTCAACAAACACTCTCTGCTACAACATCTCAGCACAGACTACCCGAGTCCTCGACAGGCACTGACTACTACGAGCTCTCTCCAAGCACTGACTACTACGACCTCTTAACAAGCACTGACTTCTACGAGCTCTCGACAAGCACCGTGGAGGCGGCTTAATAATACTCTTTGGCGCAATCTCTGGCGCAGTGGCTCAGTGTAGCCACCTTTCATATGCCCCTCCTCCACAGGCCAGAATTTGATGGTATTTTTGCCAGCATTGGTGGTGAAAATACCACCAAATTCGTCCAGAAAAATACAGACAAAAATAAAAGATAATATTAATACCTAAATATCACATAATTAGTTAAAATTTTGGCTTTGCACTGACCTTTCAATAACCTAATATATAAAATACAGTAGGCAATACAAATTCTTTTCATACATGTGGCTTTACATAATAGTTTACACAATACATAAAAAATCAGTTTATACAAATGTTCACATAAAATTCTTTTAATTATTAAAAAAAAACAAATAGTTGATAATTACAGCCCAGCAATGGTCAACAGGTGCAAACACCAAAAAGTGACATCATTTCAGCAGAAGCAGTCCATCAGTTGCAACCAGCAATGTTGAACAGGTGCAGACACCAACAAGTGACATCATTTCAGTAGAAGCAGTCCATCAGTTGCACCCAGCAATGTTGAGCAGGTGCAGACACCGACAAATGACTTCGTTTCAGTAGGAGCAGTTCCATTAGTGGCACCCAGCAATGCTGAGTAGGTGCAGACAGCAACAAGTGACATTATTTCAGTAGAAGCAGTTCCATCTGTGGCACCTAGCAATGTTGAAGAGGTACACACAGCAGCAAGTCACATTAATTCAGTAGAATCAGTTCATCAGTGGCACCCAGCAATGTTGAGTAGGTGCAGACAGCAAGAAGTGACTTCATTTCCATACAAGTAGTCCATCAGTTGCACCTAGCAATGATGAGCATGTCCAGAGAGCAGTCCATGATATTTACTATCACCGATCACACTGTTCATCAGAGTATATAAGCACAAATTAAACATGTCCTAGTAGCACCAATCATGTAGAAAAAGTACAAGTAACAGTCCATAATATTCACTATCCCTGATCACACTGTTCATCAGCAGAGATTAAACATGTCCTAGTGGCACCAATCATGTAGAAAAAGTACAAGTAACAGTCCATAATATTCACTATCACTGATCACACAGTTCATCAGCAGAAATTAATCATTCCTAAGTGTCACACATTACGTTGAAAAAGTGCAGGTAACAGTTCATAATATTCACCATCACTAATCAGACAGTTCAGGCATGAACAATAGTTTGAATGCACATACAAATGCTTTTACAATGCTCTTACACTAAACATACAAATCATAACAAACACACAAATGATGTCAGATAATTGTCATATTAACTATTACAAATACTCAAATATCAGTAAACCTATAATATTTATGGGTGTCAGTGCAAGCCACAACAAACAAATAAAATAATATTTAGGAGATAGGTGGGTTGGATTAGGAAAGGAAAACACACAAAACACACTCATTCATCTTTCGTCCACATTAAGTACTACTGTGTAATTGAATAGTGTTAACTGTGTAAATGTAATTCTGTCAAAATCTGATGTTCATCATGAGTATCAAGTAGTAGTGGCAGCAATGTATAACAGTCAATAATAGTTAGGTCAACGTCATAGTCATCATGTCAAGACCAATGTTTGCCAAGCCAGATCAAATGTACTGTTGTTGGACAACTGTCAGTGAGCCAAGATATGCAAATACTTCCTCTCTTCAAAAAAAAGTATATACTGCTTAGTGATTTAACAAAGTGTGTGTATAGACTATCTTCCTTCTAGTTTAGTGTTCTAGTCTGCTATCTTCATCCTCCTTGTTCCATAGGACCAACAAAAAAAATATGCATCTCACTTACTTTACCTCTTATCCACCAAAACTCCAATAATCATCAACTTCACACAATCTCAATAATACCTCAATAATACCTCTTCAATACGTCGATACATATAAACCTTATTGCCAATATATGCTCCTCACTTACTTTACCTCTTATCCACCAAAACTCCAATAATCATCAACTTCACACAATCTCAATAATACCTCAATAATACCTCTTCAATGCGTCGATACATATAAACCTTATTGCCAATATCATCTCACTTCCATAACAACTCTTTCCTCTAGTCAGTCTCCTCGAACAAGTACAGACAAAATCCTAATGCAAACTTCATCATCCCATACAATCCGAAGACATATTGTCAACACACAACCTCTGTGTAATCCATCTGAGCCAAATCTTCTACTCATTATGAATTATAAACAAAAGAAATGCATACATGACCTCTAACAGACTTAGTTCGAATAACTCTCAGTAATTAAGTACGATTACGGAATGTGAATGATCATAATATTTCACAGTGTGTACACCACTTCAAGAATTATGGCAGAAGCAAACATGTGGAGTATTTCTTGTGTCAAGTGTCACTTCCTATTTCAATTGCTCGCGAAAAATGCAGTGTAATAACTGTCAATGGTCTAAACCTAGTTTTGGTATGTCATGTCGTTAGCTTCCTTCCTATTAGCATAAATTTATACAGTTTCCATAAAACATCAGCACATGTGACTTCTATGAAGTTTCTTGTACTAATGTCGTTCGTCGAATTATAGCAGTTCATTTTCTTATCTCAAAAATATAAGGCACTGAGCGTAAGCAAAACAAGCAATAGCGAGTAATTTTACCAGTAGAGAACAGAATGTCAACAAGTGTATGCAGCACAATTCTTACAACGAGGCTCTGCCAAGCAAACAATCTATAATTAATACAATAGTGTGACCTAAACTCTATGTTCGTTCACTGTACATCAGCTTTGCTATATACCAAATTAAAGAGTAGTTGTGACGACAAACAGAAATGTGTAAATATGCAATCCATACGCATAGCAGTAAACATATGTTATCTAACATAATAAACAGGTCATTAGCATCATATCAGCATAAGCAAATAAATGTTCATATGTAATCTTAATAAGTAAACATGAAGGCGCAAGCAGATAAATCACAAAGTATAACTTACATACATATCAGCACAACTAATCAGGTGACAATTATAATTTAAATAAATAAGCACAGCAGGCACACAATTAAAAAATATGACATCAGTGAAAAAGCAGTGCAGCCAAGCGATGCATAATATACACAAGTTACAACCAGTTCATTAATAATCATTGTCAAAATCAGTTAACGTACGCAAGCACGTCGCTTCACAAGTAATTTCATAGAACATGAAATTTAGCACAAAGTATGAATCACGTAATTGCGAGCAGCAAATTACGTCTAAAGTACGTACCTAAGTGGAAATATGTTACCTGAAAAATGAACTCAATTAATAGTTACCTTTTTAGTTTATTAGTTTCTTCTTCGAAATTACATTCTTCCTGAAAATTTCTCGATAGCAAGTCGTCTTAACGTCGGACACGCACAGAATTTACCTGAAGTTCTTAAATATTTTATAGAACCGTATCCTGAAAAATACTGAATGTTAATAACATAATTCATCAAGTCACTATAGCTTTATACTGAATTTAGTCGGAGAAATTAAACTGTGTATTTGTTTACGGCTGTCAGTGCATTCGCACTGAGCGCTCGGTCAGCTGTAGGCGCGTGACGTAGGAAGCAATTGTTGGCGGTCAACGACTGCCTTGTGCGGCGCGCAGACTTGACTGTTGCTTTGAGCATGTGCCGCCGCCAAAACACAGCGCGGTATCCTTGTACTCTCCGCATGTTTACATGTAGCTGTTAGTTTCTCTAAAGTATGTCATTCCACAAAAATTTTTCAAAAGTATGTCATTCCACAAAAATTTTTACGTTAGATATATGATGTATTCCTTTAGAGAGTCGAGATTTAAGAGTTTCTACTTCGACAGTGTTATCATGAATAATTTTACGAATTCTATATGGACCATTATAAAGCAGAAAAAATTTGCGACACAAGCCTTTTCCTTTGTGAGATAAACGATGAGACTTAATTAACACTTTTTGACCAACTGACAAGATTTTTGAACGACCAGGACGCTTAGCTGATTTCTCTCTTCTAGCAGCCGCGGATGCAATATTTTGCAGAGCCAGGTTGACAACTTCAGAATGCCGCAGTTTCCGTGAAGGCGGGAAAGGAACGATTTCAGATATTCGATTTGTCAGTGCTTTATTTTTTAATACCAGTATAGGCGGTAAAGAAGTTGAATCATTAGAGAGTTCATTCAGAATGTTTTGAAAAATATGAAGATACTGATCCCACGTTCTGTGATTCTGATGACAATAAAGTCGACACAATTTATTGATTTCCTTCATCCATCTCTCTGAAGCGTTAGATTGAGGGTGAAAAAGTGAAATGAAAATTGGTTTAATTTTACGACGCCGTAGAGTACGAAGCCAAATTTTAGAACGAAACTGTGATCCATTATCTGATATAACCTTATCAACATGACCAACTTCTTTAAGAAAATGTTTGATAAAAGCGTTAGATACTGAACGAGCAGTTGCTTTGCGTAAAGGTGTAAAACACACATATTTTGACGTCAACTCCACTGTTACGAAAATGTACGCAAAACCATTAGTAGAACGAACCACTGGACCGAACAAATCGACTACAGCCATCTCCTTTAATTTCGCTGGAATGATAGGAAACAACGGTGCTCTGTGAGAAACTGTTGGCGGCTTAGCCTTTTGACACAATTTGCATTTGGCCAGAACAGATCGAATACGTTTTTCCATATTACTGAAATAACAATTTCCTCGTAATTTGTGAAAGCATTTTCTGGGACCAAAGTGTGCATAACTGAAATGCGTATACCAAATCAATTTATTGACCCACTCATCAGGAATACAAACTAACCAAACAGAGTTGTCGACCGATTTTCGTTTAAAAAGAATGTCATTGCGAACTGAATAGCATCTAGTTTCTGTAGAAATAATGTGACCGAGAAATTTCACCTGAGAACTACCAAATTCAGATTTTTCCAAGTTCACAGTAATGCCAACTCTTGCAAAAATACGTAATAATGAATCCAAAATTTTGTTGTGCTCACTCCAAGAATGTTTAGCAATAAGAATGTCGTCAACATATGAAGTAATATTATCACGAAGATAAACAGGTAAAATTTCGTTTAAGCTGCGAATGAATGCTGCTGAAGGTACAGTAAGTCCAAACAGTAATTTCCGAAATCACATTTGGGTAAATTAGTCAAATCCGGTTATTGTTTACTTACTCTCTAGATAGATTGATAGTCGAAGAGTCGGTTTGACAGATGCAAAGAATAGTAAAAGAGTAGGCAGCGGTACAGAAAACTAAAAGAGAAATAGCACCACTACAGCTCGGGGCCCTATGCTCGCTACGGCACATATTCACTTAGAGTAGTGAATCCCCTGAGGACTGCAATTACTAACTACAAATTACTACAACAATACTACGGTCTACTATTTTTACAATCAGAAGAATCCAAGGGACAATCCTGGCAGGGTCGCCACGTGCATGGGGGCTTAATTAAATATGATTGAAAATATTTTTAGTTTTTAGTAGCTGTAAGTCCGATTACGCTGTGTCTCGTAATCAGTTGGCCCTGACTAGTATTTGTACGCAATCTGACTGCATAGAACAACAACAAACAATGAAAGAAAATTTCGTTAACACAATTAATTAATTAAGTCCCCAGCAACTATGAAACCTACGAAACCAAAGCATAAGTATAACTGTTCTGTATGTGGAAGTATGAATCAACGCACATCTGGCACGGTTCTTCTTCAACAAGACAAGAATTTTTTAAATACCAATTTTACCGACGTGATAAAAGAAAATTACAAATACTATAATTGCGTAAGGAAAGCAGAATTAAACTCTAATACAAGAACACACGCCAGATGCTTGTTGACTGAACCTGTAATGACGCATTATTTAGGACACTGAAATAAAAACAAACGGAGTTAGTTACCTTATTTATATTGATGAAAATCATTCTAATCCTTACATTATATCTCGACCAGAACTCTCCAATATCACATCTCAGCAAGCACTGCCTAATAGCACATCTCAACAAACACTCTCTGCTACAACATCTCAGCACAGACTACCACGAGACCTCGACAGGCACTGACTACTACGAGCTCTCTCCAAGCACTGACTGCCACGAGTTCTTAACAAGCACTGACTACTACGAGCTCTCCCCAAGCACTGTGTAGACGGCTTAATAATACTTAGAAAAACTGAAATATGAAATGGGAAACGGAGAATAATGTTCGCTTTTTGGTTATCTATGCTTTGCATAGGTGTTTGTGGGCTTTCATTGATGCGGGTTACAAAAATAAGGAACATGTTGCTGCTGTTGAGACCGTCATGTGCGATCATAGCGTAGATGGTTTGACAATATCTGAGCTGCAGGGCAAAATTTATTGAGTTAGGAGCACATATTCAATTGAATTCAGAAAAATACAAGCAAGTGTGGCAATGCTCTCGTGTACAAGACCAAAATCCCATCGTTCAAATTGGCCAACTCTTTGTGAAGGAATATCGTTGGCATGAAGGAAGGCTATACAAATTCAAGAAGCTGCATTCTTTATTCAATATTCATCTATTTAAAACGTCGCTGCAGTGGCCCCCGTCCACGGATGTAAGAATTTTGAAATATTGCCACTGTACAGATCTGTCTTCAAGAGAGTAGTTTGCAAACCATTTTCTTCTTAATGCGGCCTGCTTCGAATAATTATTGTTGCTAATAAATATTGTGTTAATTATTGTGTTAATGAAATAGCGTCATCACCAACAAAAACCGTATCTTATAGCAGGAAGAGTATTATCGATTGTAATGCACGCAATATGATATGTAATTTCAGTTCTGGCGACAGTGATTCATGCATTACAGTACCTTTATTCCTTATCGCATAATTAACCCTATTTAGAAGAAACGTGAACAGTTCTGTTGACATTCTAAAATAATTAAAACAACTTCTTGGATCTTCCGTTATAAATTATTTCAGCAAGAATGCTGAGCAACCGAGATGACGTCTTTTCTTCATCCAATCATGAATCGAAGCACGTTTCTTATTTTTTTCTTATGCTGCGATTCCACGCAACAAGCTTTAACTCCATCGCAACTCGTGCAACGTGCAGCTGCCAAAACTTTCATTTCAGACACGACTCAGGGACCCACAAAAAAGGACGAAACTTAAGTATACACTGGTGTCGCCCCGTGTCTACAGTCACATATGAAACCACTTGCGTGCAACTCATTCCACACAACGAGTGGTGCAACCCAATGTCGTCGTGTAAGCAAGGCTTTACATTTTGTCGTCCCGTACTGTTCATTGTGTCCTGGCATAAACATTCGCTCACGTGAAAATTTGGAATATGCAGGGAAATGCTTTTTGAGGCTTTCCAAACAACGAATGCTTATGTGGTTCTCGGGCGTTACATCGGACTGTATTGCCGAAACTTAACAAATTTCTAACTGGCAGCTTCACATGATTCTGTGGTTAGCCGTTGTGGCACGCCAGTTTATACACTGGTCGGCTAGAAAAGCGCCAATGCGAAGAGGAGAGATCTAGGCAATGATGTCGTCGCTGGGGACGCTGACATTCGTACACCCCTGCCGAGAAACGAGCAGTGGATTCCAGCTGGTGCACGGAGACAAGGTGTCGGTACCCGGCTTAGCTGTTCTAGTTTCGATTCCCCATCGGTCTTATCCCGCTGAATCCGTCTCTCGGGACCGACGATTCGTTGGTGGTTCCTATGATTTGCGGAGGCGAAATCCTGTGTCTCTGTAAAGAAAGTTTTTGGCGATACATATTTCGACCTCTTCTTTAATGAAGGAGTTCAAGTACGTGGAGGCGGACGAGAGGATCTTGGTATCTCGATAGCTCAAATGGTTCAAATGGCTCTGAGCACTATGGGACTTAACATCTGAGGACATCAGTCCCCTAGTACTTAGAACTACTTAAACCTAATTAACCTAAGGACACCACATACATCCATGTCTGAGGGAGGATTCGAACCTGCGACCGTAGCGCTCGCGCGGTTTCAGGCCTAGAACCACTCGGCCACACCGGCCGGCTCTCGACAGTTCATGCCGTATCAAGACAAGTAATAATTGACATAAAATTGGTTATACAGGTGAGCGAAACACATTACATTATCTGAGGTACACAAGGAAATAAATGAGCAATTTAACATTCGTACATACAAATACACATTTAATTGTTAAAAAGAAAATAGTGCCTGTTGCCCTTCAAAACAGTATAGCCCAGATTTTTTTTCACACATAACTTTCTTAATTTTTTTATTCTATGGAACTAACATATTTAAATTACATGTTTCTTGGTTTTGCTTTGAATATAATAATTCCCTCTAGCGGCGAATATAGGAGTGATAGTTCAGTCTGGTTTCTGCTAGGCGTCATTTCTGTTCGCTTTATAGGTGCTAGTACCTAGTAAAAGAGAATGCAAATACGGTAGTTGTGTCTCATCTATTGTATGCATCATAAAAATAATATTGTAAAATAATGTAATAAAGACGCTGTTATGTAGTCATTCTAACGGATTTCAACAGCACTTGAAAAGCAAAGGGGTGATAATCTAATCAACCATACAAGGAAAATAAATACGTCGTGCAGTGAAAACCTATAGGAAAAAAAGAGTTACCAAGCTATGTGAAACGTCTGATCACATTCCTTACATCAGACTGGTTCGTTATAAACCTCTTAAGGTTTCAGAGATGAGCTATTAGTATCGTAGCACGACGGTACAGCCCAAACGAAAGTGTGACGGATATGCTCAGAGAAAGGCGATAAGGTTCTCGCGAAATCTAGTTGGGTAAATTTAGTGAATTTGTATTTGAAAAAAGCTGTACTATCATTCTGATATGTTTCACGTCGGAACCATGAGGGGAAGATAAGAGAGATTAGGGTGCGTACAGAGGCGTAATAGGCACTTGTTCTTCCCTCGCCCATTACAAGAGAGTGAAAATCGTTCAAATGGCTCTAAGCACTATGGGACTTCACATCTGAGGTTATCAGTCCCTTAGACGGAGAACTACTTAAACCTAACTAACCAAAGGACATCACACACATCCATGCCCGAGGCAGGATTCGAACCTGCGATTCCAGACTGAAGCGCCTAGAACCACTCGGCCACACCGACCGTTACCGAGTGTAAAAAATCGCCAATATTGGTACGGTATACAAACTTTCTAAAGTCAAGTCTGTCGAAACCGGTTGTCGATCTTGCCTTTAGAAACTTTGTTTACCAAATAAAACAGATAGCTCCTTCTCATTACTCAACGTGGGTTAATTAAGCATAATATAATTAATAAAGATGTTATTAATACATATGTAATAGAATCCCTGAACGTAAAGTATGGGTGAAATGGAATTTTTTCGTTGGTTTCTTGAGTATATATGTAGATGAAGACAAGTCGTTTACGAAGGGGTAACTAAGCTGCGCTACAGTTCAACAAAGTGTAGTGGAAGCTGCGATAAATTTGAATTTCTTTTCTGTGTTAGATTACGCTAATTTTGAGATGAACATCATTCGCACATAAAGTAGATCGATGGCGGAAGATTCCCCTGAATGTTCTGGCCTTGTAAACATCTATGTTGCAATATATTTCTCAAGGAAAGTTGCTGTTAGAGTGAGAGAGCCAGAAGTATTCTGCAACGTCTACCTTGGACCTAAGCCAGATTCCATCCGTCTCCGCGTGGCAGCTTTTGTGATGAGCGCGAAGGCCTCTTCATCCGACCGTGGTAAACGAGCACACAATCCCCTTTCCACGCGACGAGGACGCTGCTCATAGGTCGGTTTTGTTCGTTTTTCCTGCTGTAAATGGATTAGATTTCTGTGACGCTAAAGGCACATGGCGGAAGACTGTATGTCAAAACAGCTGAAGATTACACTTGCCGTATATCCCCTTTTCCATAAGTGAGACCTCCTGACGAAATTGTTCTCCGTGCTCATCGCTCACTGCGCCAAGATTCTCTGGGAATAAATCTCGGTCCGAGGGCAGGAGGTGTACTTTTCAGGAGATGCAATAAGTTTTCGTTAGATGTTACAAGACCGTTGACAATATCACTATAATTTCCCACCTTTTAGCTTTCCAAAAAAAAAAAAAAAGCAGTAACTTTTTTGAATACTGGCCAAGTTGCTTTCCCAGTCGACTCAAAGTTCCTCAAACTTTTCATCATGCTTTAGTTGTCGTATTTGTGGACCAACAAATATATCTTCTTTAATTTTTGCTTCCCTAATTTTAGGGAACTTCTGTTTCAAGTACATGAAACCATGATTGTCTGTGGCTGTGAAGAATTATTCATTATTCCTAGCATGATTAATAACAGAGGTAGATACAGATTTGCAGGATTACACAAACATCATGTTTCACATTTTTATTTCCAGGAATGAATGATTCACGTTTAGATCATTCTTTTCTAATAAAATCTTTTTTTCTGTCCCTGCATCCAAAACACAGTTTGTAACACTTTTCCAATAATGGAGCAAGGTATTGCCTTCAGGACTTGACCACGTAAGTTGCAGGGTGATTAAAATAAAAGTGCGAATAGAACTCGCATTCTGAGGATTCCTTATAAACTTAATTATGTATATAGATCATAATAATAATAATTTGGCATGGTTGAATGGCCAGGTGTAAGTTTTTCAATTGGAGGCCGCCTCAGTGACTTACATCTCGTTAACATACCCATGTTATCCTTTCGAGGAAAGGGTACATACCATTTAACGTGGAATCCGAACCATGTCTTGTTTCTGGCGACTCCTCACATTGTTGAGAGGTGAAGGTTAGGTTTGTGCTGGCATAAGCTGTCCCCAGCACACCAGGCGGCAAAGAGGTTGCGAGAAAATTGATAGCAGGCGCAAGCAACGCGCCTATCAGGAGAGAGGCCGAAAACAGAGTCGCAGGCAACGCGCCGCCAACGCCCTCTCGACCACCAATATTTAGATCACCGCCACAGACCGGAGAACCCAGCCAGTTCCAGTCAGTCATCCAATGAGTCAACGTGTCGGGTCATCAGTCGCAGCCCAGTGGTAGTCGCAATTGCAGATAGCTCAGTCTCTAGCTCAGAGTCAGTCAGTACGTATCGATCAGAGTAGTGTGCATAGTGAGACTTGTACTTCGCCAGCAGTGAGGCTAAGTGTAATATTACGGAAGAGCTTGTACCACAACAACTAGCTTAAGTTAAGTAGCTTTCTTATTCTTATGGATAAAGAACCCTGTTAATGTATGCATGCAATTGTGTGATAGAAAGATGATACCGGCCACCAAACAACATCCTTTTCTTGCTTCCCACTGTACAAGCCTACAGTGACAACGAGACGACATAAAAACTGGCTAAGAGTACAATTCAGCACAGATTTTGCTTGCTTCTCTTGTGTTTTAGCTTGCAGGCGTGCTCATTTGTCATTGATAATGTGTTGGTGTGTTTTTGCATGTATTCCAGAAGGGGAGCCGCAGAACTAATCAAATTTCTCTTTCCGAAGGCTTTGCTTGGTTTTTGCTATAACATATTTGTGAAAACCATGGCTATCCCGCCCTCTCCATCCCCTGAAGCCATGCCTCAGCTGCAGACGGCCTATGTGATGGATCTAGTGCAAGCTTTTCAGTTTCAGAACCAACAAATTGCTGCTTTGTTGACGACGATACTCCAACTTCTGGCTGCACAAGCCGTGTCAGCTGCACAACAACAACCAACCAACTGAGGAGCCCAGCAAGTGCTGCCAACCAGCATACCACCGATTTGGCAATTTAATGTCACAGAAGAGGAATGTCTCGAATACCTGACACAGTTGCAAACACATTGTCAAGTTCATTATGTTGAAGGTGTAGTGTTGGCTGTAGAGCCAACACCGTGTTGCTAGAGGAGGCCGAAATGCACGCGTTTAATATCACGCAGACTGGCGTGAGGTCTGGAACAGTTAAAGGAGTTGAGTTTGCTAAATAAAGTACGAAATTCTTGGAATACTTAACTTTAATCCATAATTGGAGAACATCGCTCTTGTTGATACATTAATAACAATCTCAATATAAACTGGTAATGGCGCCTTGCTAGGTCGTAGCAAATGACGTAGCTGAAGGCTATGCTATCGTCTCGGCAAATGAGAGCGTATTTGTCAGTGTAGCATCGCTAGCAAAGTCGGCTGTACAACTGGGGCTAGTGCTAGGAAGTCTCTCTAGACCTGCCGTGTGGTGGCGCTCGGTCTGCAATCACTGACAGTGGCGACACGCGGGTCCGACGTATACTAACGGACCGCGGCCGATTTAAAGGCTACCACCTAGCAAGTGTGGTGTCTGGCGGTGACACCACAGAAGGTAATTTAAAACTACAATACTTCCTTTCGATTGCAGGGTTCCCAGTGTTCAGGTTAATACAAAAACTATTTCCAGCGTCTTCCTCCACAATCACAGCACCTGGCTCATCTCTATGACCAGTGTCCTGCGTCCCTCCCCATTGTCATTCGCAGCCTCATTACACGACAAGGGTGTGGCATTTCCGGAGGGAGGAGTGTGCTGGTGGAAGCTGTTGCCAGCACACCAGGTAGCGGAGAGGTAGCGAGAAGATCGATATTAGGCGTAACGAACGCGCCTATCAGGAGAGAGGCCAAATAGGGACTCCCAAGCAACGCGCCGCCAACGCCCTCTCGACCGCCAGTATTTAGATCGCCGCTGCGGACCGGAGGACGAAGCCAGTTCCAGTCAGTCATTCAGTGAGTCAACGAGTCGAGTCATCAGTCGCAGCCCAGTGGGAGTCGCAGTCACAGTTAGCTCTTCGTCTAGCTCAGAGTCAGTCAGAACCTGGTGACCAGAGTAGTGTACATAGCGAGACTTGTACTTTGCAGCAGTGAGGCTAACGTGGAATATTATGGAAGGGCTTGTACCTCAACAACTAGCTTATCTTTCTTCTTCTTATGAATAAAGAACCCTGTTAATATATGCATGCAGGTGTGTTATAGAAAGATGATACTGGCCACCAAACATCATCCTCCCCTTGCCTCCCGTGATACAGGAAAGAGTGGATACAATCAGCTTCCGACTGGACAAGGTGGGTGGGGTCGAAACCTGAGGCCTGGCCACGATGCATCACACAGGGCCCCCTCCGACCCCCCCCCCCTGCCCCCCATCTCTGTGCTGGTCCCTCACATGCACGTGGTACTAGGTTGTTTTTTAGTACTTTTACCACGTTTTTTTACTTTTTCATTACTTTTGTTTCTATTTTTTAGGAAAGGAAAGCGTGAAAGACATTAATTCCACAATTCTGAGAGTCAAAAGAAAAAGTTTTTCTCTAGGAACAACAAAATGAGAGAAGACTCCAGAACAAGGAAAAAAATAAAACTATCCAGTTCCTTGACGATTAAAGACAAGGTGCAAAATATTTTCACATAAAGCACGATAATGTGGAAGCCTTTGCCACTTACAATGAGCGTTCATTATGTATTGTCGAAAATGCGGTGATCGGGATCGCTGTCACACCCAACTACGTAGTGGACGTAATGTCCGAGGAGCCATATGATTGAATTAGTGTTCGTCCGAGGGAAGATGGAAAGGTCTGGACACAGAAGAATGTCAATCAAGAAAGCAGCTTCAGCTGATCGAGTAAGGAAAGTCAGCTGCCGAGCTGCCGGCGAATCCAGTGTCAGTGTTTTCGTCCACAAGAGTCAAACCTGTGTGGTAATGTATCAGGTTATTGACATGTGTCGCAAAGACCAGTCGGACTAAGATCAATGCGCTGGAGGCATTCGTTGGTCGGAATCTGATTGTGAATGACCCTGTACCACGATGAGGCGACTTCCATCGGGAGGATACGAAGACTAAATGTTTTCCAGTATACCAATGGCGCGGCCGTTTCAACTGGGGAGGGTGATACCACTCCCCAAAGAGAAAGCAAAGATCTGCTGGTAAGGTGCGTCATCGATAAAATGTAGGCTTGCAGAAAACTTACTGTAATATGAAGTTCAAGTACGTGCCTCAGTTTAGAATTGATCCGGCCAACATCGGCAGGGGGAGTCAGATACGTAAGTAAGAGAGAGATAATACACTAACGGCCATTAAAATTGCTTCACCAAGAAGAAATGCAGATGATAAACGGGTATTCATTAGACAAATATATTATACTAGAACTGACATGTAATTACATTTTTACGCAGTTTGGGTGCATAGATCCTGACAAATCAGTACCCAGAACAACTACCTCTGACCGTAATAACGGCCTTGATACGCCTGGGCATTGAGTCAAACAGAGCTTGGATGGCGTGTACAGGTACAGCTGCCCACGCAGCTTCAACACGATACCACAGGTCGTAACACAGCTGAAATGTAACGTCCACTGCTCGAAGTGCCGTCAATGCGAACAAGAGTTGACCGAGACGTGTAACCAATGGCACCCCATACCATCACGCCGGGCGATACGCCGGTATGGCGATGACGAATACACGGTTCCAATGTGCGTTCACCGCGATGTCGCCAAACATGGATGCGACCATCATGATGCTGTAAACAGAACCTGGATTCACCTGAAAAAATGACGTTTTGCCATTCGTGCACCCAGGTTCGTCGTTGAGTACACCATCGCAGGCGCTCCTGTAACCGCAACCATGGTCTCCAAGCTGATAGTGCATGCTGCTGCAAACGTCGTCGAACTGTTCGTGCAGATGTTTGTTGTCTTGCAAACGTCCCCATCTGTTAACTCAGGGATCGAGAAGTGGCTGCATGATCCGTTACAACCATGCGGATAAGATGCCTGTCATCTCGACTGCTAGTGATACGAGGCCGTTGGGATCCAGCGCGGCGTTCCGTATTACCCCCCTGAACTCACCGATTCCATATTCTGCTAACAGTCATTGTATCTCGACCAACGCGAGCAGTAATGTCGTGATACGATAAACCGCAATCGCGGTAGGCTACAATCCGACCTTTATCAAAGTCGGAAACGTGATGGTACGCATTTCTCCTCTTTGCACGAGGCATCACAACAACGTTTTACCAGGCAACGCCGGTCAACTGCTGTTTGTGTATGAGAAATCGGATGGAAACTTTCCTCATGTCAGCACGTTGTAGGTGTTGCCACCGGAGCCAACCTTCCGAAATGTGGTGCTATAGAAGAACGCTGAAAATTAGATGGGTAGATCATGTAATAGAATTAGGGAGAAGTAGAATTAGGGAGAAGAGGAAATTGTGACACAAACTGACTAAAAGAAGTGACCAGTTGGTAGGGTTGCAGTAGGTACTGGGAGATGAAGAAGCTTGCATAGGATAGAGTAGCATGGAAAGCTGCATCAAACCAGTCTCAGGACTGAAGACCACAACAACAGATGTAAACTATGAACGCCGGCAACAGTGAACATTAGAGGAGGGGGTCAGAGAGGCGTTAGAAAGAGTAACGTGAAAAACGCACGTAATGACGATAGGGGATAAGAAAGTGACGTGGGTGACTGGTAATCGAAAAGAGGAAGATGTGTAACTGGGAGAAGGGAGCATTTGCTTTGCCGTCTGATAGAAACTGGCCATATACATTGTTTTTTAGGGAGAAATGTTACAACTTTGTTAAAAGTAAGTGCTTCGACTTTTTCCTAAATGCAACAGGACACTGCATTATGCAGCGTACCTCCCTCCAGCTGAGTTCTCAACGCCAGCACAGATGGGCCTGCTCCACGCCAGCGATTCCTATTACCACCAAGGAATTTAGATCTGACTGTGATCTATGTAATAGATCGAAACCGGTTGTCTACAAATAAAAAGGAACAACTTATGTGCGGCCATGACTGTATTTGCTAAATGAACTTTGAATTATACTCGTTTGCTAGAGAGGCCAAATATTAAAACAAATCTTTAAGTCTTGAAAAATACCCAAAATTTTATCAAAATTTTTCTCAAATAGCTGACACAGGAGATAATACAGGGTGTTTCAAAAATGACCGGTATATTTGAAACGGCAATAAAAACTAAACGAGCAGCGATAGAAATACACCGTTTGTTGCAATATGCTTGGGACAACAGTACATTTTCAAGCAGACAAACTTTCGAAATTACAGTAGTTACAATTTTCAACAACAGATGGCGCTGCGGTCTGGGAAACTCTATAGTACGATATTTTCCACATATCCACCATGCGTAGCAATAATATGGCGTAGTCTCTGAATGAAATTACCCGAAACCTTTTACAACGTGTCTGGCGGAATGGCTTCACATGCAGATGAGATGTACTGCTTCAGCTGTTCAATTGTTTCTGGATTCTGGCGGTACAACTGGTCTTCCACGTGTCCCCACAGAAAGAAGTCACAGGGGTTCATGTCTGGCGAATAGGGAGGCCAATCCACGCCGCCTCCTGTATGTTTCGGATAGCCCAAAGCAATCACACGATCATCGAAATATTCATTCAGGAAATTAAAGACGTCGGCCGTGCGATGTGGCCGGGCACCATCTGAAACGTCCCCTTTGAACAATTCTACACGAGACTGTCCTTAACCTGACTCACAATATTTTTAGCGCAACGCAATCTGACTTTCAAAATTTCCTACTAAAGAATGGCCCTAACAAACATTAAACTATACCTTTCACAAATCACTTACCTCACAAAAATCTTCGCTGCTCAAGCTACTGCAATACAGCGAGCGCCACTACTGCCAGCTAAATAAAAGATTCAAACTACTGAAGGCACTAACTACTGATAGGGATAGTTAGCAAATGAAAGATATTAATAGAGAACAAACAATGTATTTACCTTGATATCATCATATATAAATATATCAGTTCATGATAAATTACAAAACTCCGCCATCTCTCTCCCCACATCCACCACTGCTGGCGGCTCACCTCCAACTGCCAACGCTACGCGCTGTTCACATCCAGCTGCCGCTGCCCAACACTACAATGGCAGACAACAATGCAAACTAGCCACAGACTGCACACAGCACAGCCAGTGATTTTCATATTGAGCGCTACGTAACGTTGCCAATAAGAAAACATAAACAGCCTACTTACATAGAGAAAACATAAACAGCCTGAGAAAATATAAACAGCCTACTTACATAGAGAAAACATAAACAGCCTGAGAAAACATAAACAGCCTACTTACATAGCCCCCATGCTCCCCACAAAAAATTTTTACAAATAGTGTTGGGCACTGGCCAATACAGATTTGACAAAAATTTTCTTTTCATAATTACAATAACAAAGAAATCAAATGCACACACTTATTGATACAATGTTGGTCAAAAGCTAAAATTGTCTCACAGTCCATAAAGACAGTCCTAATCGTACATAACAGTAGAATAGCAGTGTTTTTTTTCAAAGTCTGAGCAGTTAAAGAAAATGCACACGGAAGTAGTGGATTTCCATGCAGTCTTGAAGAAGTAGTGTTGTCCTTCCAACGGAAAGACAGTGCTGACTCTCGACATGCAGACAAGTATTGGTCCACAACAGAGCAAACCCACAGCAGAGTCAGTCGAAGTTTTGATGAATATTGGTAGGTAAGTCATCACAGAGCAGACCCACTGGAGTCCTGGTAGAGATTGTGGTATTGGTGGGCCACCAGAGGTGCAGACCCACTGCAGTCCTTGTAGAAATAATGGCGTTGGTGGGTCATCATAGATGCAGACCCACTGTAGTCCTTGTAGAGATAGCCAGCAGCCATCTGTTGCGATTGTGCAGGTGCACATTCACCATCGAAGAGTCTTGCGGAGAATATAGCAAGTCCATAAACCACCACCTGTGCACTCACAAAGTTTTTGGAATTGTCCTTATAACCAGCAATGCTGTTATCCAGTCCCTTGCTGAATTAGTAACACACGTGCAAACACTAACAGTCCCTACTTCTCACATATTGTCCATATACTATGACCAACAGAAACGTGTGCAGTGAAATGTAACTTAATTTGAAGAACTGGTAACAATTACGATTTGGTAACATAAAAATACAATAACAAAGGTACAAAATACATAATTGAAAACATAATAATACAGATAACATTTGTAGTACAGGCTTTACAAAAGAATAGAAATAAACATATACATCAGTGTTACAAAAATAGTGACATAAGTACATACATAAAATAATGAGAATAGTTTTCGAAACATTAATTTCACACATGAACATTGAAACAGAACAGAATTGTAAACAACTTTACAAAGAAAATAACATATTATTAATGCAACTTATATTTGAGGATAACAGTATTCCTCCTCATAGTGAATATAGCTTAGTATTAGAAGAGAAAAAAATTCTTTGAAACAGTACACAGAGACAGGAAGAAAACAAAAACTCAAGGGTACACAAACACATAGTGGGATAACACCAATAGGAAAGGACAGGGTTCGTTTTTAGTGTAACATGTGGTACTGCAGTCCAACCCAAAACTTCATATATCTTTCCTCTTATTTCATCCTTTGTTTCCACCAAAAAATTCTATCTAAGCATGCTTCCTGTATTTATATGTTCACACATTTCTTACCTCATTATTTATTTCCAAGAAAATCCTACCTAAACCTGTTGTCCCTAAACCCTACTTTTTTGGTTCATATTCTCTTTCAAAACACTTTTTTTTTTTTTTTTTTTTTTTTTTTTTTTTTTTGGGAGAACAAACAATGTATTTACCTTGATATCATCATATATAAATATATCAGTTCATGATAAATTACAAAACTCCGCCATCTCTCTCCCCACATCCACCACTGCTGGCGGCTCACCTCCAACTGCCAACGCTACGCGCTGTTCACATCCAGCTGCCGCTGCCCAACACTACAATGGCAGACAACAATGCAAACTAGCCACAGACTGCACACAGCACAGCCAGTGATTTTCATATTGAGCGCTACGTAACGTTGCCAATAAGAAAACATAAACAGCCTACTTACATAGAGAAAACATAAACAGCCTGAGAAAACATAAACAGCCTACTTACATAGAGAAAACATAAACAGCCTGAGAAAACATAAACAGCCTACTTACACATCTTGCATAAACCACGAGGTGTTCGCAGTGTCGTCTAAGGCAATTTGTACCGCCACAAATTCACGAAGAATGTCCAGATAGCGTGATGCAGTAATCGTTTCGGATCTGAAAAATGGGCCAATGAATCCTTTGGAAGAAATGGCGGCCCAGACCAGTACTTTTTGAGGATGCAGGGACGATGGGACTGCAACATGGGGCTTTTCGGTTCCCCATATGCGCCAGTTCTGTTTATTGACGAAGCCGTCCAGGTAAAAATAAGCTTCGTCAGTAAACCAAATGCTGCCCACATGCATATCGCCGTCATCAATCCTGTGCACTATATCGTTAGCGAATGTCTCTCGTGCTGCAATGGTAGCGGCGCTGAGGGGTTGCCGCGTTTGAATTTTGTATGGATAGAGGTGTAAACTCTGGCGCATGAGACGATACGTGGATGTTGGCGTCATTTGGACCGCAGCTGCAACACGGCGAACGGAAACCCGAGGCCGCTGTTGGATCACCTGCTGCACTAGCTGCGCGTTGCCCTCTGTGGTTGCTGTACGCGGTCGCCCTACCTTTCCAGCACGTTCATCCGTCACGTTCCCAGTCCGTTGAAATTTGTCAAACAGATCCTTTATTGTATTGCTTTTCGGTCCTTTGGTTACATTAAACCTCCGTTGAAAACTTCGTATTGTTGCAACAACACTGTGTTCTAGGTGGTGGAATTCCAACACCAGAAAAATTCTCTGTTCTAAGGAATAAACCATGTTGTCTACAGCACACTTGCACGTTGAGAACAGCACACGCTTACAGCAGAAAGACGACGTACAGAATGGCACACCCACAGACTGCGTTGTGTTCTATATCTTTCACATCACTTGCAGCGCCATCTGTTGTTGAAAATTTAACTACTGTAATTTCGAAAGTTTGTCCGCCTGAAAATGTACTGTTGTCCCAAGCATATTGCAACAAACGGTGTATTTCTATCGCTGCTCGTTTAGTTTTTATTGCCGTTTCAAATATACCGGTCATATTTGAAACACCCTGTATATATACGTCTATGAAGCAGACGGAGTACGTAATTGAATACGTGATGAAGATGGCAGTAAGTTATTATGGGACCAAACTGCTGAGGTCATCGGTCCCTATGCTTACACACTACTTATCCTAACTTACACACACACACACACACACACACACACACACATGCCCGAGGGAAAACTCAAACCTCCGACGGAGGGGATCCGCGCGAACCATGTTGAGGCGGCTACTTCGCGCGGCATAATTGAATGCAGTTGTGGAAAGTAGAAAACTTGAAATAATGTAGGCGTAGACAGACGTTTTCATCAACAAAATGGCCATATAGATGAGAAAATAAGTATTAAAGAAAATTTTAGAACCTTACATACATAGCTATGAAGAAGCCAAAAAGAATTCCTATTTCACTAATGTGTTTAATCATAAAAACAGAAAACAGAAAATAATGAACATATCTGTGAAGCGAACTAAGGCACTCACCAAGCACATTAATGAGCATTGAAATCCGAGGCAGCCGAAGGGCCAAGAGGACATGAATTAGACAATTACAGTAGTGGCTCACGTTCCCCGACCTGTCAGACAGTTGCTCGATAAATTTTTGAGTGCAAATTACACAGCAAGTGAATGACAGGCAGCCACAACAAATGCATGAGGGCATACAACTAGGTCCATTAAGCCCGCTGGTATCATAAAATACGTTTAAAAAGGCATTTGAGTACAGAAAATAACAGACACTACAACTTAAATATAGAAAACACATACACCTTGTGAACCTAGTACCATCTTAAATTAAATAATTATTTGTTCTAGTCGCCAGAATGCTGTTCCACATACAGGTATCGGCGAAACGCATCCAGAAGAACGATCGGAATCAGTTTACAGTAAAAAAACCAAATGACCCTTAATCCTCACAAAACTGATGCTCACCGTCGTTCCTGTATCAGGCCAAAGGTGATTCATGGACGGTTTGTATACCACGTCCACCGGCTAAGGCAAAAGCACACACCCACAGTCCAATTCCAGAATCTGGCCCGTAGCTCCACAGGCAGTTGCAGGCGAATACTCGGAGCGCGAGTACAGATAGGATGAGCAACCACCACGGGTCTCAGGTGCAACCCACCATACCACGCGAGGTTCCATGAAAACAGCCAAATTCCTGGAGATCACGTGTGATCCGTGCCCGCTCTTAAATCCTTTGCCGCCTTTCTCCATCCCCATTTTCCATTTTTTAATTTGAAAAGAAAAAGACTAGTTGTGCAAAGCAAGGAATACCGAGTAAAACAGAGACGGGAAACAAAAGCACAATGAGGACAGCTGCTGCTGCCGGATCTATCCAACGACCTGTCTTTGGAAGGTAAGCATGTTGGCAAAAAGTTCTCGAAATCAGGGAAGTTGCAAGTAGGATCAGTAACCCGTAGATGTTAACTGACCGACAGCCAAATGGTCATCGTCACCTTTGAGACCTGCTGGTCAAGGAAGGCAGGATTCGGTCACGATTGTGGACGGTGCCGTTCTCAATTACTATTGGTTGGCTTTTCTTTTAATCACACACAATTTATTTAAAATCAACAACAAATTAAAATAATGACAATAATTTAAGAATTGTTGCACAACTGAAGGCCTTAATGGGAATAAATTAAGAATTGATCAAACTTGCTGCAACTTACAATTACAGTTATTAAAATATAAAAGACAAGTGACCAAGGTCTTAAAGATCGCTGCAAAAATACAATTGCCAAATTAAAATTTTAAGACAAGTAACGACACTCACGGCTGAAGGCCTTAATGGCAATAAATTTAGAATTGTTTAACTTGTTGCAACTTACAACTACAGTTGTTAAAATATTGAAAACAAATCACCAAGGTCTTAAAGGTTAACTCCTAAAATACAGTAGCCACATTAGAATTATAAGACAAGTAGCGACAGTCACGGCTGAAGGCCTTTATCGCCAAGAATGGCAGTTATTAAAAAAAAATTTAACAAACATACTGTCAAACACCAAGGCAATAGCAAAAGTTAATTTAAAAGACGGGCAACTGATCACCAAACAGGTGAGAAAAATGATAGTAAGCTTGGTAGCACAACCGTTTAATCTTCCTGTAACACCAAGAATGGCAATTATATTAAAAAGATTTAGAAACATACAATAAAATAGCTAATATAATAACAAGGATAATTGAAAAGGACAAGCAACTGATCACCAAACAGGTGAGACAAATGATGGTAACTTGGTGATACAATAAAACAATAATAACACAATAATAAAACACAAGGGCTAGTCACAGACAGTGCTCCAGGAGTCGACCTCTGAGGAGGTGGGGCCAAAGCACTTTCGCGAGCGGTGAGAAAGGCAGCCAAGAGCTATATTCACTTCACAAGATGGTAACTCAGACTAGCGGCAGTCTAACGAATGAGCAATGATAATCTGCTGAAGCTACCTAACGTCCGATAACCAATGCAACGATGGAACATCACGCCAAAGCCACAATCAGCGGTCAGCACTATGTCCTCAGAATTCTGTGTTTAGGGCGTCCGAAAGGAGAAAGGAACCACTACTGCTCGTGGTCGTGCGGTAGCGTTCTCGCTTCCCGCGCCCGGGTTCCCGGGTTCGATTCCCGGCGGGGTCAAGGATTTTCTCTGCCTCGTGATGGTTGGGTGTTGTGTAATGTCCTTAGGTTAGTTAGGTTTAAGTAGTTCTAAGTTCTAGGGGACTGATGACCATAGATGTTAAGTCCCATAGTGCTCAGAGCCATTTGAACCACTACCACCAGAGTAGGAAAAACCCGAACCGATCTACATATCAAGGAACCTATCAAAACTACACGCCTTACCGGACAGCAGTGGCAAGGCAAGGAAATGCACACTGCCGTTACATACACTAACCTCCAGGGCAGGTAACTGGGGCGTTAGCGGCCAGCAGGCAGGAAAAATACTGCTGGTTGAACTTAACAAACAGTTACACATAGAATACAGCAATTAGTAACAAGAGGTCGAGGAAATCTAATCAGATCCGCTTTCCCCAAGCACTTGATTCGCTGCTCTTCATCACGGCGACACTGCGTGCAGCAACACGAACCCAAGTCACTGGAGAATCGCGAGATCTCACAATGGTGGAGGTTTCGCTGCGAGGATTAAAATGCACTCAAAACTTATTGGATCCGGTTGACGACTATGTCGTGTACCTTTGCGACCGAAGCCCTTCCATCCGGCAGTGCATGCGTGCTGCCAGTGGTCCCGGCGTGTTCTCACACTGCTCTCTTGGCTCCTCCCGAGTCCCCAACCGAACTGCTCACTCACACGACCTGGAAGAACAACGACGTCACCCCAAAGATAGGGCCACAGTTACTACATATCGAATACGCTGCTGTTGCCACTAGTGGACAGGCAACGCTTGCGAAACCAAGTGGCGCCATGAGACACAAGAAGAATACAAACAACCGCAAATTCAACTAAACGATACAGTCTGTCGTCCAATAGAGGATGGAAACCTGCAACAACACCAACACGTGCCGGAGCAGGGCTCAGCCTTCACCAGCAATGACAAAACGTACAAAAAGACCTACCAGCCAAATTACCATATTAGTCTTTGTCCTCAGAGAAAAAGAAGTAGCTTCAACAGAGCGAGTGAAAAACACTAATTGCTCCCTGAGCCAGGTCCAGATAACTAGGTGACCACGACAAGTAACCCAGTACTGCAGCGTATCTAAAAATGCACACCTACTGCCTTTATCTGTGACACTAGTCCTGGTACGATATAGATGCTCATTGGTGGAAATCAAATTGTTGATTGCCCTGTACCAGGAGGATGCTGCTGCTATTGATAGAACCGGGAGACTGATGGTGGTGCACACAATTTTCCAGGATATTCGTGGTGATGATTATTTAGTGGGATAGGGGCAGGAAAGCCCTTCGCAGCTGGCCGATGAGAAAGTGGCCGTGAGCACTGACCGTTGCAATATGTCAGCGCCCAAATACCGGTAGCTCACGGCTAGGTAGAACTCTGGAATGTGTCTCACTTTAAGATGCACACGAGCTGCGTCAACAGAAGGATCAAAAGGATCAAGACTCTCTGGATGCACTACGGCGAACAGTCGAGAGGTAAAGATACAAGTCCTGTGTGATCGTCAAAATGGAGCGTCGAGCATATAAGACAGACGTCTTCCTCTTAACATCAGAAAGGCCCAGTCCGCTTCATCACAGTCTTGCATCGCAACCTGATGACACTTCCATAAAAAGCGACAGGACAAGTGCTTCAGTCTCTTAGTCATCGTGGTGGGAAGCGGGAAAAGTTGTGCGACGTCATAGGCCTTGCACAGCACAAAAATGGTTCAAATGGCTCTGAGCACTACGGGACTTAACTTCTGAGGTCATCAGTCCCCTAGAACTTAGAGCTACTTAAACCTAACTAACCTAAGGACATCACACACATCCACGCCCGAGGCAGGATTCGAACCTGCGACCGTAGCAGCAGAGCGGTTCCGGACTGAAGCGCCTAGATCAGCTCGGACACAGCGACCGGTTTCAACTGCAATAACAATAATACGTAGTACATATGCAGTCCGGAGGGGGCAATCCGCACCGTCATATAAGTCGTGCAAGAGAGAATAATAAAATTCATGAGGCCTCCGAAACTTCCTCGCCCTCACAGAGCAATAAGTGACCTAAGTCTGACGGAGCTTGGGTTTAGCCAAGGCAGTCTACCATTCCAAAGTGGTAGAGTACCTCCCAGCGGATCGAAGACTACGCTCCCGCACATCGTGCATCACATCATCGAGAGAAGGACTTGCCACTAGAGCGATATTTAACAACCACGGGGAACGGAACAGTTCCAACGGTTGCCGATCAATTTGGAGAGTGGCGGCCAAAGCACAGTGAACAGAAAAGCTTGAAGGGATAACGTCGACTGCAAGAAGGCGATCGCGCATCCTATCTCTTTAATTAGAATCGATCAGTCATCTTACTAGAAGTCGCAGTAAAATGCGTAAATTTGATCAACGTCGAATGTTTATACTCCTAGACATCTTTTGCGTGTATCGACCGTATCAACTCGTTTAAGTTCCGATAATAATTAATATGGTGAGGCTGATCGACAGAACACAGCATCACTACCCAACAATTGACACCGAGGAATTCTCTGTAAATGTTGTGTCTGAGAATCCTGCATACTCGGTTCGCTAGACAAACAAACAACCCGTATTAATGAGTTTTATTATAACAAGACAATTACAATACTTAACTTTGATGGAAGTGTCGCAAGCAAAGGGCGACATACAAAATTATCAGTCTTCTTCAGAATAGACAAACACAAGTCTGTACTACGTAGAGAGTATTAATGAAGATGCTACAATGCGTCTGCTAACGAAGTTTCTAACGTTGAAGTTGCTATCGAAGTCCTCTTCGCGTAGGAGCCGCTGCTGTCGCGTTGTCGTCTTGGAGGGACGTCGGTCAGCGTAAGATTGGCTGACCTCTTCTCATAGCCTTCTCTTCCCTGTCGTTCACAACTGGCGTATCGGCGCTGACTTTACGCCGTAACAGTAAAAGATAAATAATCTCTTCTGTATCAAAACGTGAACATTCCACTGTGCGACCAGAACCGGGCGGAGGATGCAAGGCAACCAAGGAGAGGTCAAAAAGTCTACATCCTCTCCCTCTGGCAGACTAAAGAACCTCTACTTCAGGAGTGGGAGTGCCTTCTCGAAAGACTAAGGTAGCTCCCGTCGAAAATTCGGTTGCCACATTAAAACAGTTCGAAATCCAGAATGAATGAAACTAGTAAATGAAACTTCTTGCAGGAACATTATATCCGCCAGGAATCATTTATCAACTTGTAACGATTCATGTTGATTGTTACTTAAGTTTCTTCTGCCTGGTCCATTGATGAATGAATGCGAAATTTTCATGCTTCACAAAATTTATTCACATTAATCGACATCCGAACTACACACTCGTCATGAAGACAAAACACGGACAGACTTCACTGATCTCTTTGACTTCCAAAAGTACTTCAAAACTGACTTGTCGCAGCATCGTTGCATCGCTTTATATAGAATTTCAACAATAACTTCCAAAATAAAATATTATCAATTTTGTACAATTTTGATGTTAAAATTAAAATTTAAAAAGCGTAAAGAAACTGATGTTACAGCCGAATAAGGTATAAAATACAATGTTCAATGACAATCTTTTATAGTAATATCTTTAGTTTTCCATAAGAAAATCACTCTGAACCTTAATTACAATTATGTTTCTCGTATTATTTTAGTTACGTAATTAATTACAGTTTGGATTTGGTTACTAATATTCAATGGTAGCACAGAGCTCGTGCTTTATCCGATTACATACATAAAATGCACAAATAAGGCCTCAGATTCTGAAAATTGGAAAACTGAGATGTAAACAATAGGAGAGTTAATTAGAAATGTAATTACAAAGAATATTAATTACAGGGTAAGACATAAAAATAAATAACAAATAAAAATACATCGCTTGGTAATAACTTTTAAGCTGTTTCTCGAGGTAGTGAGGTCTTCTGTTACTGGATTTTTAGATTACCATTTTGTTAATTAGAAGCATTGATTTTTCATGCTAACATGTCTGCAGTCTCTAGTTATTTATTGCTAAGGACTTATTACTTCAATTTCTTGATTAGTTAATTTAGTATATGTACATAATTTTATCAATGACAACAATCCACCGATAATTACGACATGCACGTCCTCCCATAACATACCACAAGCCTTCGCAATGAATATCAAGTTTTTTATCAAATAGGACGGAATGATACACATAAAGACACACATACAAGGCCTTAGGAAGCACTGAATTGTCCGATAATTATCCGGATGCATATAAAAAAGGAGGTATCGGACATTTCATATGAGTTCTGGGGGAGGCTGTACCGTTATAAACTGACGCAGTGACACCAGGCGCCGCCCAGATAGCACTCGGTTAACATTTAGTGTAACAGATGTGTATGTTTACAACAAAAGGAAGAGAAAGAAAAACAGAGCAGCATGACTATTCCACCAGCCGTCCGTTACAGTCCATTTCGACTTCAATAACGAATCAGAGAGCAGGGACCAGTACCAGCCCCAACAGAATCTTACGCTTGGATGTTCTGCGCGGCTGTACGGCTGTTTAACCCTGTTGAGAGGCATTGTAGCCTCTGCAGTGGGTGACGTAGGCAGACCTTGTACCACTTCTATATGAATCTGTGACTTGGATGCCAGCCCCACAGAATGGTCACTCTGCATGACATGCCGACTTCGTAATGGAGGGCAATCAGAGTGAATATCAGAGACAGCGGGAGACGACTCTGGGGTAACAGTTCCCGCAAAGGGGGTCGCATTAGGCGCCAAATCACGATCGCCATCGTCGAAAGCAGCGGAGGAAAAGGAGGACATTGTCGCATTACCGACTGGACTTGTGATGGAGGCTGCGAAGGAGACGACTCTAGACAGGAGCCACTCCGGCAGCACCAGAAATACCGAATACTGCCTCCCCTGCCAGGGTTATGTGGCACCACATTAGTGGCAAGAGTGACAAACAAGGCTCTGGGGATCGTGGCACAGAGGAAGGCACAACTTAATTCATCTCCATCCTCGGTGCGGCGCCGTTTATCATGAATCGCGTGCACTGCTGTTCTAGGAATAGCAAGAACGGAGTCAGGCTTTGTTTGCGACGGCGGAATATCACCTGCGGTCATAACGGAAACTGTCGGATGATCACCAGAAACGAGAAAGATGTAGTCCCAACTACGTTACCATGAAAGACAAGGTCAGGAACCGTTAACTTACGGCGCTGTTCCAGCGAAGACCGTAAAACAAAAACTGTCCGCAGGCATTTGGTTTGAAGATAGTCACCCTAATTGCACAGAAAACACGTTCCACCTGTCCGCTGTAGCTAACATGAATACGATAGCCACAAACTTGCAAACGAGACGGAATGTTCTTTTTGATTTGCATTTTCACCGAACGTATGCCGCTATAACATCGTATCTTGTATTGACTTGATATATATATATATATATATATATATATATATATATATATATATATATATATGAAGATGGTATCTGTTCTTTGGGACACATCCGAAAGAGCAGATACCATCGGTGAGCTTGCAGCCCATTGTTTTAGAATGAAAATACAATTAAATCACTACGCTTAGCTGCATACAGGCGTTGATATACGTCAACGGGGACAGGTGAAAATGTATGCCCAGACCGGAACTCGAACCTGGGATCTCCTGCTTACATGACAGACGCCTGTATCCATTTTTTTTTAAATTCCCATTTTGTTCGTTTTCGTTCGTTGCATCTGCTCGGGGCGGACATCGCAAGACACCCGTTTCAATTCGCCGTTGATCCATTAACTTAGTTTTTTTTTATTACAGAGGGCAGCTAACCCTCTGACCGAACACACTGAGTTACCGTGCCGGCTTCCATCTGAGCCACCGAGGGCACAGAGGATAGCGCGACTGCAAAGACTGATCTCTGACACGCCTCCCGTGAGACCCAATTTCCCAACGTATTGTCCCGCACTATATTCATAGTGCCCCTGCCCATTATACTTCCCGCAAGAGTTGGGCACTGTTCGTGCATCCGCACAGAAGAAGATCGTCAAATGGCCGGTGAGCCTTAACTATTTTTGCATGAAGATGTTATCTGTTCTTTCGCACATGTATCTGTTCATCGGACATGTGCGAAAGAACAGATACCATATATATATATATATATATATATATATATATATATATATATATATATATATATGGCTCACCGGTCACTTGATCATCTTCTGTGCGAATGCACAAACAGTGCCCGAAGTCTTTGCGGGAATCGGCAAAAAACTGCGAGTAATGAGTATAATGGGCAGGGGGGTCTCACGGGAGGCGTGCCAGAGATAAGTCCCTGAGGTCGCGCCATCCTCTGTGTCCTCGGTGGCTCAGATGTATAGGGCGTCTGCCATGTAAGCAAGCGATCCCAGGTTCGAGTCCCGGTCTGGGCGTACATTTCCACCTGTCCCCACTGACGTATATCAACGTCTGTATGCAGCTAAGGGTAGTGATTTAATTGTATTTTAATGACTTGACCTACGTTCACGGCGAATGCCTGTCACATCTCCATATTGCGCCAAAATTTCCTTAAGATAAATACCCTCTACCTCTGAAGGACGACGGAATTTCGAACATTGGTATATTCAATGTCTGCATCCCCAAGCAGCATCATACTGACTGAACTATCTCTACGCCGGAAGGGACCCTGATTACCATGCTTTAATAGGAACTCGTTTACTTGAAGGGGCTCTACAGATTTCACAAAGAACACATAAATCTCAGGGTGAAAATAGGCCTTATGCTCTTGATACGAGGTAACATGAACAGTATCAACTAACCAGACACTTATTCTAAAGATCCAGGCTGCACGCCGCGTGTTGACTCATCATTTGAAAAACTTACAATACCTTTTCCTAAAACACTCTTGCACGCCACGAGAAAGAAACATGAGCGCACACACATCCAGCGAAGGACGAGGCGAGACAACAATGATGTCACACACACGAAGGCACAGATATCACGAAAGTGATAAACTCCCAGACACTTACGACGCTGCGGCGGAGCTGATAAGTAAACAACGACCTGCTCACTGAACGCGCAGGGAGGAATTGGTACCATTAGACCATCACACAAGATGCGAAATAGATTCCCCTTGCTGCATTCTCGAGACACTGCTGCTCTCTCGAGTTAGGGCGACTGTTCGCTGAGTGATAATGCCATCATTTTCACAACTTAACTTTAATTCATTATATTTTAACAATTTGTACGTATAAGTTAGACAGAAAATCGTTTCTTGTCTGTGTTCCTACTAGTCAAAAGCGGATCAAACCCCTGCAACAGTCCCCGAAATAGGCCTGAATACATCTCAAGCTTTTTGGGTCAAATTGAAAAAGGTGAGAGGAGATCTACAACCAACTGCATTGAGGTAGCGAACCATTATCCGGAAATGCATATTTATTGTATCATGGGTATACACAGCGTACACCGCGTAATAACGACGTAGGTCATAGTAATTGTACAAAGTGCACGCATAACAACGGCGCATGAAGTTCTGTTGCACTCGCTTAAATATCCTGGTGTCCATTGTACCAGGAGACAGGCAGCTTGGACCCTATCAAGCAAGCATTCATCCGTTTCTACAGAGGTTTCATACACCAATGTCTTGACGTAACCCCAGAGGAACAAGTCGAGAGGTGTGAGATCCGGTGACGGCGCTGGCCATAGGACAAGACTTCCCTTTCCAGTGCCACGATTAGTGTACGAGTTGTTCAGGCGCTCACGGCCATTAACATGAACCGTCGTGTTGAAACCACATCTTTTCGCGGACAGAAGGGGTACAATCTTCAAGAACTGTGGCCGCATGTTTCTCAGGAACATCACATAACGCGGACCAGTCAAATGGGAAGGCAGCAAATAAGATCCTATTAGGTGTTCTTCGACAATGCCCGCCTGTGCATTGACAGTGAATTGTTGATGATGGCATCGATTAGGGTGGCGCGGCGGGGAGGAGGAGAAGGGGGTTGTTCTCACTCCAGAAATTGCATCGAGACTGGCGGTCGTCGCTTCGAACAACTACTATGAGCTACGATGTTGTCATATGGTGTAGGCTGTGAATGATTATAACACAATAAATATATATTTTCCGACCATTGGTCCCCTGTCTCAATATAATCGGCTGTTGACCGCCTATCAGCTGTGTCAAAAAAATGGTTCAAATGGCTCTGAGCACTAAGGGACTTAACATCTATGGTCATGAGTCCCCTAGAACTTAGAACTACTTAAACCTAACTAACCTAAGGACATCACACACATCCATGCCCGAGGCAGGATTCGAACCTGCGACCGTAGCAGTCGCGCGGCTCCGGACTGAGCGCCTAGAACCGCTAGACCACCGCGACCGGCTGATCTGTGTCATTTCGACCCAAAAGGTTTGAGACATCCAGTATACAACCAGACTCGAGCAAGCGTCTTGAAAGTTATGTGTGTATAGAAACTTCCTGGCAGATTAAAACTGTGTACCGGACCGAGACTCGAACTCGGGACCTTTGCCTTTCGCGGGCAAGCGCTCTACCAACTGAGCTACCCAAGCACGACTCACGCCCCGTCCTCACAGCTTCACTTCTGCCAGTAGCTCGTCTCCTACCTTCCAAACTTTACAGAAGCTCTCCTGCTAAGGTCCCGAGTTCGAGTCTCGGTCCGGCACACAGTTTTAATCTGCCAGGAAGTTTCATATCAGCGCACACTCCGCTGCAGAGTGAAAATCTCATTCTGGATGTGTATATAGAGATTATTAATTATTTTTAACAGCCCTGTCAGCAACTGTGATAAATTAATATGCCAAAAATCCGCCTCAGTTCCGAAATGTTACCGGTCTTTACCCAGGATTCAGCTAGAGTAATCTAGCCATTTTCAGCAGCATAAAATAAACTAATACATGCCAGAATAAGGCACGGTCAACCGTAAAAAGCTAAAGTACGGTGGTACCATGTCAAGCTACGTTACTTAGCTGAGGAACAGCCGCGGCCCCACTTCGTGGAAAGCGGTCGGTTAGCCGAGGACGCTACGTTGGAACTGACTGTGGCACGCTGATATGTACCGAGCAAGACGGCGGATCACGCGCATGCGCGCATGGAAAGTCAAAGGTGCCTGCCATTGGCTGTCTTTATGTTATGTACTGGGAAATTACCCATAATGTTATACCGTAAATTTGTGAGAGAACAAGGCACTAAGTAGATAGATCCCGATGAGCGTTTACCGTAAACCGAGACCTTATTAACTGATAAGAAATTTACTTAGACGTTAAGTTCAGCTTGTTAGATTAAAAACCACATATGATCACCGCTATGTTGTATGGTTCCGCACAATCTTATGAGGGGGATGAACAAGATTATAAGTCCGTAACGCGAGAACTCCTCAGGGTTAGGAGAAGGTGAAAATAAAATAATTTCCATTATACATGGTGTAATACGTTAATTTGTTATAGCGAAATTTGACTAACGTTGTTATGTTATGCCACTACATTACTACGCATTTGTGATTGACTGGGTGTATAAAGCTGAGGGCATAATTTATGACTTTATGCACAGATAGTCAACATACACTAACTAAAAATATGTTATGTACGACCGTCCACTATATGTAGTCGCAAGGGTGACGTGGAACAAAACTATTAAGGGATAAGGTTAATTATTAGTTAGTAGTGGGTTCAAGTCCCCTATGCATTTAAATAGGTTATGCCACCCTAACTGTCGAAATACACACTTTAGTGTATCGGATATTACCTATTTAGGATATTGCCTATAAGGCTATTAACTATTTAGGATGAGGATTGTTGTAAGCGTGGTGGAATTCTCACATAGACTACCAAGAAATAAAGACCTAATATTTAAAGTAGAGTGTGTCAGGGCGTGCAACGCCACTACCAACACACTTATATACTATTGACCGACAAAGGTCAAGCTAATAAAAAATGGTTCAATGACTCTGAGCGCTATGGGACTTAACATCTGAGGTCATCAGTCCCCTAGAGCTTAGCACTACTTAAACCTAACTAACCTAAGGACATCACACATCCATGCCCGAGGCAGGATTCAAACCTGCGACCGTAGCGGTCGCGCGGTTCCAGACTGAAGCGCCTAGAACCACACGGCCACAACGGCCGGCGCAAGCTAATTATATGATCATGAGCTGTATTCTTCCCTTTTGAACAGGAACGTAAATTAAGGATATGGTCTAATAGTGAGCAAAGTATGAGTGTCTCAATTAGATCAACAGCATAAATCAAAAGCTAATATTTAAAGTAGGGTGTGACTGGGTGTACAACGTAGGGTCCGGGGTAACCGACCGCTTTCCTCGAAGTGGGGCCGGGGCTGTTCCTCGGCTAAGTAACGTAGCTTGACATGGTACCACGGTACTTTAGCTTTTTATGTTTGACCGTGCCTCATTATTGCATGTATTAATTTATTTTAAGCTTCTGGAGAAGGCTAGATTACTCTAGCTGAAACCTGGGTAAAGACCAGTAACATTTCGCAACAGAGGCGGATTTTTGACATATTATTAATTATTTCTTATTGTGCTGCCCATTGCATTTTTTGTGGTGGTATTCACTCTATGAGGTGACTTACTGCAAGCGTGCAAGAACGCAACTTTAATATAATAACTACTCTACTGTGGTTGGGGGTTCACTTCCCGCTACCTTTTATGTAGGACGCAAAAGGGTTTGGTGAATACAACATCGTATTGAAGGGTCGATCTTAAACTCGTGTCTACCTCAACTCCATTTTCTCAAACGATTGTCTCTATTTTGCATCAAGTCACACACTTGAATAAAATTTCTTGCGGATGACTGGAGATCCCCTCTGGTCAATATTCCTCGCAGTAGCATTCGTCCTAGCTGAATAAGTTACGTTCCTGGTGTGACTTACAGGTCTAAGCGCTTAATCCGGAATGTACCACAAATAAGAAAGACATTTAGTGTATGTGATAAACTGATTCTTCTCCGTTCCCCTTAGACAAGAATTTCTGTTTCCCCATTTACATATGCTTAAGAAACGTTCACTTCGTTTCCCTCCACATCGTTTAAGTTTCAAAGAAAGCCAGCAAAGCAACAAGCTGCCATTAAATTATGCATTCTGCTGCGAAGGCACTAAAAGGGAAACGAGGTTTGTGTAGAGCGTCTCTGTGAAGTGAACGTCGCGGAGAGTTGTAGCCAGCTGCTGCAACTGCTAATGAGGTGCGTCGCTTTAGTCGTTTGAGCACTAGGCGCCTAACGCAGTTTGAGATTTTTCCATTTAGTCTTGCCAGCCGAGTGCAGGAGACTAACACGACGCCGCACTCAAACGAATAGCGAAGATCTAACACTGCACCGCTAATAAATATATACTCGAAGACTATAAAAAGAGACACATCACGAAGAACTGATACGAACGGATTGCAAACAGGTAGATGTGCGTCTACGTACAAACAAATGATTAAAATTTCAGAAGAGTTGAATAATTTAGTCAAGAGAAACAGCTTCACAAATTGAGCAAGTCGATAACACGTTGGTCCATCTCGGGCCCTTATGCAAGGAGTTATTCGGCTTTGCATGTATTGATTGTGGTGTCACCGCCAGACACCACACTTGCTAGGTGGTAGCCTTTAAATCGGTCGCGGTCCATTAGTATACGTCGGACCCGCGTGTCGCCACTGTATGTGATAGCAGACCGAGCGCCACCACACGGCAGGTCTAGAGAGACGTACTGGCACTCGCCCCAGTTGTACAGCCGACGTTCATAGCAATGGTTCACTGACAAATACGCTCTCATTTGCCGAGACGATAGTTAGCATAGCCTTCAGCCGCATTTGCTACGACCTAGCAAGGCGCCGTATTCAATTGATAATTAATATTATGAAGCATGTACCGTAACGAGAGATGTTCTACAATTGTGGATTAAAGTTAAGTATTACATCATCTACGTACTTTATTCACAATTCTCAAGATATTGTCCTGTTCCAGACCTCACGCCAGTCCGCGTGTAATTAAACGCGTGCATTTCGACCTCCTCTAGAAAAACAGTGTTGGCTCTTCTGCCAACACTACATTGATAAAGTTGTTGCATGTTCTACTGAGGGAGATCGTGGCAAATTGTATCCAACCAGTGCGTTACATCGTTAAAATATCGAGGTGGTTGGAGGGCTCCGCCCCTAATGATACAATCTTTTCCAGTTGGGGAGAGATCCGGTGATCTTGGTGGCCAAGGTAACGTTTGGCAAATACACTGCTGGCCATTAAAATTGCTACACCATGAAGAAATGCAGATGATAAACGGTTATTCATTGGACAAATATATTAAACTAGAACTGACATGTGATTACATTTTCACGCAATTTGGATGCATAGATCCTGAGAAGTCGGTACCCAGAACAACCACCTCTCGCCGCAAAACGGCCTTGATACGCCTGGGCATTGAGTCAAACAGAGCTTGGATGGCGTGTACAGATACAGCTGCCCATGCAGCTTCAACACGATACCACAGTTCATCAAGAGTAGTGACTGGCGTATTGTGACGAGCCAGTTGCTCGGCCACCATTGACAAGGTGTTTTCTGTTGGTGAGAGATTTGGAGAATGTGCTGGGCAGGGCAGCAGTTGAACATTTTCTGTATCCAGAAAGGCCCGTAAAGGACCTGCAACATGCGGTCGTGCATTAGCCTGCTGAAATGTAGTGTTTCGCAGGGATCGAATGAAGGGTAGAGCCACGGGTCGTAGCACATCTGAAATGTAACGTCCACTGTTCAAAGTGCCGTGAATGCGAACAAGAGGTGACCGAGACGTGTAACCAATGGCACCCCATACCATCACGCCGGGTGATACGCCAGTATGGCGATGACGAATACGCGCTTCCAATGTGCGTTCACCGCGATGTCGCCAAACACGGATGCGACCATCATGATGCTGTAAACAGAACCTGGATTCATCCGATAAAAATGACGTTTTGCCATTCGTGCACCCAGGTTCGTCGTTGAGTACACCATCGCAGGCGCTCCTGTCTGTGATGCAGTGTCAAGGGTAACCGCAGCCATGATATGCGAGCATGTAGTCCATGCTGCTGCAAACGTCGTCGAACTGTTGGTGAAGATGGTTGTTGTTTTGCAAACGTCCCCATCTGTCGACTCAGTGATCGAGGCGTGGATGCACGATGCGTTACAGCCATGAGGATAAGATGCCTACCATCTCGACTGCTAGTGATACGAGGCCGTTGGGATCCAGCACGGCGTTCCGTATTACCCTCCTGAACCCACCGATTCTATATTCTGCTAACAGTCATTGGATCTCGACCAACGCGAGCAACAATGTCGCGATACGATAAACCGCAATCTCGATGGGCTACAATCCGACCTTTATCAAAGTCGGAAACGTGATGGTACGCATTTCTCCTCCTTACACGAGGCATCACAACAACTTTTCACCAGGCAACGCCGGTCAACTGCTGTTTGTGTATGAGTAATCGGTTGGAAACTTTCCTCATGTCAGCACGTCGTAGGTGTCGCCATCGGCGCCAACCTTGTGTGAATGCTCTGAAAAGCTAATCATTTGCATTTCACATCATCTTCTTCCTGTCAGTTAAATTTCGCGTCTGTAGCACGTCATCTTCGTGGTGTAGCAATTTTAATGGCCAGTAGTGTACGTAGACAAGCAGCAGGAACTCTCGCCGTCTGCGGGCGCACGTTATCCTGCTTTAGATGTAAGTCCAGGATGGCTGCCATGAAGGACAAGAAATGAGTGGGTAGAATATCGTCGATCTGTGCTGTAAGGTCGTTGCGGATGACAATCGAAGGAGTCCTGCTACGATGAGAAATGGCAGCCCATACCACCACTCCTGGTTTTCAGGTCGTGGGTGGGCGACAGTCAGATTGGTATCCCACTGCTGTCTGGGGCGTCTCCAGACACGTCTTCGGCCTGGAATCTCATTGACTGGAGTAGAAGAGCAGAAGAGTCCCGCTTCGAACTGAGCCTCAATGGCTAGCGAAGACGTGTCTGGAGACGCCACAGACAGTGGTGGGACACCAACCTGACTGTCGCCGGCCCACGACCTGAAAACCAGGAGTGCTGGTCTGGGCTGCCATTTATTTTCACAGCAGGATCGCTTTGCTTGTCATCCGCGGCGCCCTTACAACACAGCGGCACGATATTCTGCGCCTCGTTTTGCTTACCTTCATGGTAAGCCATCCTAGGCTTACATCTTGCAAGGTAATCCCCACTCGTAGACGGCGAGAGTCTTTACTGTTCGTGCTTGCCAAATCCTACCTTGACCAGCAAGGTCGCTGGATCTCTATCCAATTGAGAACGCTTGGAGCAGTCAGAGTCCTCCAACCAGCTCGGGATTTTGACGATTTAAGTCTTCAATTGGACAGAATTTGGCACGATATCCCTCAGGAGGACATCAAACGATTGTGTGGATCAATCGCTAGCCGAGTAACTGCTGGCGTAAGGGCCAGAGGTAGACTAACGTGTTGCTCACCTGCTCAGTTTGCGAAGCTCTTTCTCTTGAATCAATCACCCAATTTTTCTGAAAGTGTAATTATATGTTTTTCTGTACATGTACTCGAGTCCACCGATTTTCATCTCATTCGGATGATTCCTTCGTGGTGTGTCATTTCGTTTTTTAATTTTTGCCTTGGGAATATATTACCGATTAAATAGCCCATAGTTCAGAATGGAACGTTCTGCCCATTGTGCGAATAAAACTTCACGACTGTACGTTACTGATGTACACTTGTGGCTGTTAAAACAGCTTCAACGTGAAATCCGCATGAAACAGCGTCAGACTGGCATCATGTGTACTACATCCTTGAGGATGCAAATTATTGGCATTTCGGCGCAGTCTCGTAAATTTTTTAGGAGTAATGCCATCTACACTCTCTATGTAAGGAAAGACTGTCCTGCTGGTTTGTGCTTCTGAGATCGCATTTGGAAGATGGCTGGTTATTAGAAGATAGTGTCATGCCTCGTGTGAGAAGAAAAAGACCACATGTAGGAATTCGATATGCATAGGACCTTGGCTTGCTGTTTAGAATTCCATGTTATTGCGTCGATCGTGATCCCACAACTACCATAAGAATTGTTGCGTGGGTTTTAGGTGGAGTAGGGTTCGCGCTGGGGGTTTTGCACACGTGAGTCTCAATATAACAATTATTTTATCAAACAGCAAAATTTCGAATGGGAATGGAAAATCACGGACAATAAAACAAAACATATATTTCTGTAGCCCGAAAGAACTCTACGTAGATTAAAAATCAAGCAATAGTACGATAACAGAATAAATTAAAATCCAGAACGAATTCAGGCTTCCCCTGTAACAGATAATCAGGCAGCAACATAACAAAAAAATCGCTCTAGGCACTATGGGACCTAACACCTGAGGTCATCAGTCCCCTCGACTTAGAACTACTTAAACCTAACTAACCTAAGGACGTCACACGCATCCATGCCCTAGGCAGGATTCGAATCTGCTTCCGTAGCAGCAGCGGAGTTCCAGACTGAAGCGCCTAGAGCCCCTCGGCCACAGCGGCCAGCCAACAACATTGTAATTTACTAGTACTATGTCTGGAACTTGGCTATAACCAGAAATAGTAACTTTAAAACTTACAATGCTGAAGGATACTTAATCTTAACAATGATAGGTAATAATCTCTAAGTACAACTTGGTCTACTATTACTCTCGTCACTAGACAGGTAACACAGCAGCTTCCCACAACACTGCCAAACTACCCACGCTTATGCCAGAATAACTTCTTATACAACAACATATGTAACAACTAATTCAGGTAAAAACAACAGCAACAAAATCTGCACCAATAACACAATAGACTCTTATAACCTCTGGAGTAATCGACTGCTCATATTCACAGTGCTAAACAATCAATTTTTTCTAAATACATTACATCAAACTCATTGATTCTAAGAACACAGTTGTAGCTGTTCTACCTCACATGCCCCACGTGCCACAAATAACAAACAACGCTACACACCTTCCGCAGACTTGATGGAAGTTGTTCAGAAGTGACTATACTCAGTGCGCCCGCCCGGCTAACCGCAAGGTCTACCGCGCTGCTTCCCGAGCGGGAAGGCGTGCCGGGGACTGGCGGATTAGTATCGAGGTCCGGTGTGCCGGCCAGTCTGTGGATCGTTTTTAAGGCGGTTTTCCATCTGCCTAGGCGAATGAGGGCTGGTTCCCTTATTCCGCCTCAGTTACACACTGTGGACGATTGCTGGGCAAACACTGTCTCCACGTAAGCGTACACCATAAAATTACTGTACCACGTAAACATTCGTTCCCGGGGGGGGGGGGGGGGGGGGAGGCGTCCACTGGGGCAGAACCGCACAATAACCCTGGGTTCTGTGTAGGGCGGCGGTGGGGTGAGTGGACTGCTGTAGCCTGTTATGGGGTTGTGTACCACTGAGGGCTACGGCGGGGACGAAGCCCCACCGTCGTTTCTACGTCCCCAATTGAAAACACACACACACATGCACACATACTCAGTGCACGGGCCACATGTAACACAGTGGACCATGATGATGAATGAGAGAGGGATTGTCCTTGAAATAAAAATAGGCCATATTACGTGGATGAGGGGATTCAAATATCTTGGTGTGATTAAACAAGGAAAACCGGAGAATGCGAGCAAGCAGGGTTCCGTATAGACTTAATTACGTATAGAGATAATAACAATAATTTCATATGGTTAACTGACCTGGTAAAAGTCTTTCTGTAGGAAGCTACTTCAGTGACATATGTGTCCCTAACCTACCACAGATATATAGGCGATCTACAGTTTAAGGTGGAATCCAAACCAAGTGTTGCTTCTGGCAACTCCGCACATCGTTGAAAGGTGAACGCTAGCTTAAAACGAGGACTGAAAAATCCGTGGGCCGACGGAGATTCGATCCCGCGGCTTCCGTTTCCAGTGAAGTGCGTTAACACTACACCACCAAGCCCGAAATGAGTGCAGACAGTTCATCTATAGGTTTTGATAAGTGAGTTCTCGATTATTAAAATATGTGACATATATGGTCGAATTTTTTCGTTCCATTGACTTAGAAGTTTAAATTTGTTATACTGTCAGGGAACCGTACACCTTAATACCTGACACACAGTTCGACTGGATCCTCTAAGACTCCCTGAGAAAAGGGGGTCGTGACAGGGGAATAGACAGACAGACGGAGAACAAATGGAAAAATATTTTTATGTGGTATAATTATAAATTAACAATTTTCGAATTTTTTGCTTTACTTGTAATGTGAAACGCAACTTGTCGAATTTCATGAATCTAGGTCAAACGCAGGAACCTTACAGGTTTTGATTAGTGATTTTGCGGGTATCGAAGTCTGTACATAAATGGCGGTAAGCACTGACTGCATTGCTTAGAAGCTTAATGTTTCACACCGCAACGGGACCGTGTATCTCAGTGTATGAGGTAAATTTCAACTTGATGTCTCTACCCGTTCCTGCGAAAAAGGGGTTCTAACAGTCGAACAGACGACAGACGGACAATAAAGTAATCCTGCAATGATTCTGTTTCTAGTGATTGAGGAACGGAACTCTAAAAGCGGATTAGACAAAGCTACATCGGCGATCGTGTCTCAAAACTGAGAGACTATGTGGGCTAACTACCACCTTTTACCAAAGAAAGTGTACCCCCTTTAATGCCAAATTATGTCACCATAATATTGTGGTCAAAAAAGAACGCCTGTACGCCAGTAAATGCCTCTACGTGCCTTTCGATGAGCCGATGAGCTACAACTAGGGATGGAGATCCTGAAAAGGAGAATCCTACAAAAAGTTGTGGGTGCGATCCAGATTGAGGCCGGGTGGAAACTTGGCAGTAACAAAGGAGTGTACCAGAATGTGGGGAGTAACAAAGGAGTCTACCAGAATGTGGAGACGACCTAGGACACAATGACGAAAATGAGGATGATATTTCTGGGGCACCTGTACAGGATGGACAATAGTGGAATAACCAAACAAATATCTGATTACGTCTGGAATAAAATCATCATGATGTGAATTAAAGATTCTCAGAAAGATATAGACAGGTCAAAACACCGAATGATGTCATATTAGAACGCGTCACCTCAGCCCATTCCTCCTGTCGATCTTTCCTAGGCTGTTGTCCTTGATGATTGCTTTCTCTGACCTTTTCGAGAGTATAGCAAAGTCATCCACAAAGGCCAGGCTTCTGACTTCTTTCCTCTGCAGATGGGGCTTGTTCCTTATTTTCAAGTTCCGATTTCCAAATTCTCACAATCTTTTCTAGATTACAGCCTAAGAATAGCGATGGCAGCCAAATGGTTCAAATGGTACTGATCACTATGGGACTTCTGAGGTCATCAGTTCCCTAGAATTTAGAATTACTTAAACCTAACCTACCTTAAGGACATCACACACATCCATGCCCGAGACAGGATTCGAACCTGCGACCGTAGCGGTAGCGAGGTTCCAGACTGAAGCGCCTAGAACCGCTCGGCCACATCGACCGGCCTGGTGACAGCCCATCAGCTTGTTTCACGCTTGTGTTGATTTCAAAGGGCCGGGACAATTCTCCAATGGACTTCACCTTCGAGGTAGTGCCTGTTAAGGTATTTTTAATTATTCACCAATCTGGGTTTGGCCACGAATTCCTCATTTATGTCATCCAGGGTTTCTCTGCCAAAAGGTCTTTGAAGGTTATAAAAGGCATCACGATTTTCATGGAACTTAGCCGAGCGTGGTAAGAGTATCACACGTAGATTCTGCAGTTTACCTTGAATGACACGTCTTCTGATAATCTAGCTCTGTAAGAATTCTTAATACAGTAAATAACCTCCAAATTCCAATTAAATGAAGAAGACTATTAATGAAAATGAACTAATGTAATGAACAAGTGTTATCATGTATTCTGAAGCGAGAAATCAGGGCTTCCAGTACGTGGTCAAGGACAAATTCTATGCTCCGTTTGAAAAGACTTTGCGGGTGAGAACGCGATTCATGTCCGCTGGGAGGCAGAGGCTGAAATTAAACTCGAAAGTGCGTCAGACAGATCCTTCAAAACAATGTTGATGTGCGCTCCTTGCAAGACGGGATAAACAATAGAGGAAACAGATCATATCACTTTGAGTCTAAGAGTAATGTCCAGACAGAAGGACGCTGAATTCGTGGAAAGCTAACTGCGCCATGGCAAGAGCGTTCACTTTTCCCAGGGATACATTACTCAGAGACAATGGGGCTGCAAATCCAATGTGCCATGTGTCAATGTGTCATGTGTGTGAAAACGGCGAGTAACTGCTTACTGATACACGTATTGTACACGCTCACCTTTCTCGAACAGTCCTTTTGCTATTATGCCATTTTTGTACGTCTCACGGGTCGATTCAGATCGTCTAATTTTTATAGTGAAATGGCGATAATTCATAAGATCTGATCTGATTTGTCAAGGGACTCGTACTGCCTTTTCCTTAGGTAATGGTTGCTCATTTCTTTCGATTTCATTATCAATTTTTTATCGAGTGCCTAGTTCTTCATCAATGTATGCATTATATGAAGTGCTCAAGTACATTAAAATTTTTCTACTTAATCCCATGGTTATCTTACCCAGTTCTTTTTCCATTTTATTTCCTTCCATTGCCAAATTGGACAATGCCTCACCATCTGCCACTTTCACCTGACTCTTCACTTGGCAAGGGTTTATCATCGACGATTTCCCATTTACGCTCTGTCTACTGTCTCCTAGTGTTGTCCTTAGTTGCTCCACCTTATCTTTACATATCTTATCTCTATATATAAAAGGCAATGTCCTGACTAACTGACTTACTGACTGACTAACTCATCATCGCCCAGCCCAAATCGCTAAGGATAGAAAGTTGAAATTGGGAGAAGTTGTGTATCTTATACTGCAGGCGTCGTCTAAGAAGGGATTTCTCGAAATTCCACTCCTAAGGAGGTGAAATAGGGGATGAAAGGCTTTTTGAATGTATGTCGGTATTAAGGGAATTTTGAAGAAAGAACTACGAAAATTGCTATTTGATTTCTCAGTCCGAAAATAAAAAATACGTGTTTTAGCATTTTTCGAATTTCAACCAATAAGAGGGTGCAATAGTGGGTGAATTTCTTTTTTGAAAATAAATAATTACTAAAGAACTACTAAAGGATTTTTAAGGCTATATCTACGACGATTTGCATTTGACTACTCGGCTTGGAAAAAAAAGACGTCTTTCAGTGTTTCTGGAAATTTACCCCCTAACGGAGAGCAAATGGGGACGAAAATTAAAAAAAAAAATATTTCGTTACACCAAAAAAATTTTAGAGCTAAATTTATGAAAATCATCACGTCACTTCTCTGTTAGATATAAAGAGATATTTTTTAGTGGGTGAAAGTTGCTACGGAAATATCTCCACAAGAACGCAAAAGGCTTGATTAAGAGAAACTTTGGACTCCAGTTACAAGAATCGCTTTTTCGTCAGAAGAGCATTCGGGAAAGACCATGCATTGACGTGTAAAGCTTAGAAGGCGTTGCTGTTTGTGAACAACATAAAAATTCGATTAAATAAAAACAAAAAAAGTCTCAACAGGCCACACAGTTTACGCGAGAGACGCAGCGGTCGCTAAGCTAATCTCAAATAAAGACACGCACCAATTGACGCTGGTGGTAGCAACCGTCCTCCCATGTTTCCGTTTAAGATCTGAAGATGGCTTAATTGGATCGAAACCCGTCAGCACGGTTAAATAAGAAAACTTAATCGAGACTGTTTTATCCACGTAATTATAAAACACTGTCATCTTCCTCGGCAAAATGCTGCCTTCATATCAAATACACTGACTGAAAAAAAAAGAAGTACCCGGAAGGGGAGGAGGAAACGAAATTGAGAGGGTATGTGAGCTTGTTTCAGTAATTCCAGAATCGAGTCCAATTTAAAAAGAACTTGGCAGTATGAGCCTCCTTGTCAGTAGTACGTTGCATTTCCTCTGGCCTGGACGCATGCAGTGATTCGGTAGTGGGGGGCGTCGTAGAGCCTTTGTATCCTCTCCCGGGGCTAGCTGGCCTGGCCCACAGATGTCGTACTGGTCCATGACATCCTGGTTACTGTCTCTGGGTCGGAGCTGATTTCCGAGCTGGTCCAACACATGTTCCATCGCGGGCAGGTCTGGGAATGTTGCTGGCCACGAAAGTACCTTAACATCTCCCCGACAGTTGACTGACACACTTGCCGTGTGTGGACGAGCATTCTCCTGTTGAGGGCACCATGAAAAAGTCTCACGAGAGGTAACACATGAGGATGTGAATTGTCCGTGACGTACCGTTGTGCGTTCATAGTTCTCTCCGTCACTATCAGCCGTGACCTGAGGTCGTAGGCGATGGCTCCCCTCACCATGACGCCAGCGTAACACAGCTGTGCCTCTCCAAAACACTGGAAGAATGAGACTTCTCCCAGACCGCCACCACACTACTGTCGATAAGCATCCAGGGGTGTAAAGAACATTAATCCGTTGCAGCACACAACAATCGATGTGAATAAAACATAGAGTCCACTTACAAGAGAAGTATCTCAATTAGAACGGCTAAAAGTGAACGAAAATAGTTTGACAGTAGGGAGATCGATTTGTTCTACTAACCCGTCAAGGTTAGTTACTTGTAAAACTCCGCATTTAAGTACAAAAGGTGACTGAAGGGTAATCTATCTAAATATCGTATTACAGAAGCACAAGCCGCAGAAGGAAATGTTGTGTAGCGCACAACTGTGATTCTAAAGCGTCATAAGTCAGGAGTGTCCCAGGGAAGCGTGATAGGACCGTTGTTGTTCTCTATATACATAAATGATTTGGCGGACATGGTGGGGAGCGGTTTGCGGTTGTTTGCTGATGATACCGGCGCACGGTCAGGTGTCGAAGTTGAGTTACTGTAGGAAGATACAAGACGACTTGGACAAAATTTCCAGTCGGCGTGATGAATAGCAGCTAGTCCTAAATGTGGGGACATGTAAGTTAATGCTGATGAGTAGGAAGATCAAACATGTAATGTTCGCGTAGAGTATTACTGGTGTCCTACTTGACACAGCCAAGTCGTTTAGATATTTTGGCGTATAGTCGCAAAGCGATATGAGGTGGAACGAGCATGTTTGAACTGTGGTAGGGAAAGCGGATGGTCGACTTCGGTTTATTGGGAGAACTTGAGGAGAGTGTGGTTCACCTGTAAGCGTGGCAGCATATGGGACCTGGTGCGACCTCCTTCTTTAGAAATTTTTTCATAATGCGGGCCCACAGTCATAATATATTTCTTTAAAGTCAGTACCGCCATTAGACTGTTGTTTATTTACAGTGTTACATTTACACTTACACAATCATGATTTCGGCTTCAAAGTGCCATTACCAAGTGCTTTCTGAAAGCGGGTTTGAAATAACAGTGTAATACATAACAAGTGATGTAACCGTATAACAATCCATATTTGTAATACTTACAAGTGTTATAAATTTCCTGGGATGGCATACTGTCGTATTAAAATACACTATTAAACACATTGTGTAAGAGTCGATATTTCTGGCAGACTCTACTGCTTTGTTTCTTTACTGTGTACGCCATCTTGATTAAATGACTGTTGTCTAAGTGTCAAATTGTCTTCGTCAAAGAAATTCCTGTCACAAGTAAGTGACCTTTCCTATCCTACCGGACACTGAGTCCAAAAACTAAGAAAGGTCACCTGTTTGTAACTGGAATTTCTTTGACGAAGACAATTTGACACTTAACCAACTGTCATTCAATCAAGATGGCGTACACAGTAAAGAAACAAAGCAGTAGGCTCTGTCAGAAATATCGACTCTTACACATTGTGTCTAATAGTGTATTTTAATACGACAGTATGCCATCCTAGGCAATTTATAACACTTGTAAGTGAGCATTACAAATGTGAATTGTTATACGGTTGTATCACTTATTATGTATTTCACTGTTATTGTCTAACCTGCTTTCAGAAAACGATAATGGCACTTCGAAGCCGAAACCATTACTGTGTAAGTATAAACGTAACACTGTAAATAAACAACAGTCTAATGGCGGTACTGACTTAAAAGAAAAAAAGAAGTCCTTCTTTAGTACTGCTCAAGTGTTTTGGATCCGTACCATGTCGGCTTGAAGAAAGACATCGAAGTAGTTCAGAGACGGGCTCCTAATGTGTTAACGGTGGTTTTGAACAACACGTAAGTATTACGGAGATGCTTCGGGAACTCAAATGGGAATCCCTGGAGGGAAGGTGACGTTCTTTTCCAGCAACGCTGTTGAGAAAATTTAGAGAAGCGGCATTTGAAGCTGACTGCCGAACAACTCTACTGCCGCCAACACATATTGGGCGCTAGGTGCACGCAGATAAGATACGAGAAATTAGGGCTCATTGGCGGCGAGTGGAACATGGAAGAAAATGACTAGTAGTGGTGCAAGGTGCCCTCCGCCACATACCATACGATAGCTTGCAAAGTATCTGTGTAGATGTAGATGTAGAATGAGGTACTGTCTGGCAAAAAACTAAACTAATTAAATTTTCTCCGGTTTCAACCGCTTAGGGTGGTTAAATATCCCACGAGCGAGGCTAAGAGCACCAGTGATATGACAGATAGCGGCACGGTTATACTGGGTGTTACAAAAAGGTACGGCCCAACTTTCAGGAAACATTCCTCTCACACAAAGAAAGAAAATATGTTATGTGGACATGTGTCCGGAAACGTTTACTTTCCATGTTAGAGCTCATTTTATTACTTCTCTTCAAATCACATTAACCATGGAATGGAAACACACAGCAACAGAACGTACCAGCGTGACTTCAAACACTTTGTTACAGGAAATATTCAAAATGTCCTCCGTTAGCGAAGATACATGCATCCACCCTCCGTCGCATGGAATCCCTGATGCGCTGATGCAGCCCTGGAGAATGGCGTATTGTATCACAGCAGTCCACAATACGAGCACGAAGAGCCTCTACATTTGGTACCGGGGTTGCGTAGACAAGAGTTTTCAAATGCCCCCATAAATGAAAGTCAAGAGGGTTGAGGTCAGGAGAGCGTGGAGGCCGTGGAATTGGTCCGCCTCTACCAATCCATCAGTCACCGAATCTGTTCTTGAGAAGCGTACGAACACTTCGACTGAAACGTGCAGGAGCTCCATCGTGCATGAACCACAGGTTGTGTCTTACTTTGAAAGGCACATGTTCTAGCAGCACAGGTAGAGTATCCCGTATGAAATCATGATAACGTGCTCCATTGAGCGTAGGTGGAAGAACGAAACTAAAATGAGCTCTAACATGGAAATTAAGCGTTTCCGGACACATGTCCACATAACATCTTTTCTTTATTTGTGTGTGAGGAATGTTTCCCGAAAGTTTGGCCGTACCTTTTTGTAACGCCCTGTATAAAGGCAAGGCCACGGAGACGTTTACCACTTGGCAACGGCCGAGGAGAGCTCGGTCGGAAGGTTGCGGGATTTTAACCGCCTGAAAGCGGCTGGAAACCCGAAGATTTTATTAATTCATATCGACGCGACACCATCCATTCAGACAAAAAGCTAAACGTTTCCTTGAAACAGTGTTTGTTTTTTTATACACTGTCGCCGGCCGGTGTGGCCGTGCGGTTAAAGGCGCTTCAGTCTGGAACCGCGTGACCGCTACGGTCGCAGGTTCGAATCCTGCCTCGGCATGGATGTGTGTGATGCCCTTAGGTTAGTTAGGTTTAATTAGTTCTAAGTTCTAGGCGACTGATGACCTCAGAAGTTAAGTCGCATAGTGCTCAGAGCCATTTGAACCATTTTTTATACACTGTCGTGGTACCTAAACAGATCATAATGGCCAATAATAACAAGATGCAATTCACTTACAACGTGCTGTTGCAACCCCGCTCAGAGTAAGATGGAATAGGTTCTAAATCATTGGGAACGACACGAAACCTTCCGAATTCTGTGGAGAAGTTGTGATCACATGCGTAGCGCACAAGGCTCAATTTCATCATAGCTACCATCATAAAAGAAAAATGTCCATAGGCAAATCAACTGCTGAACAAAAGCACGACACGATCAGATAATATCCGTAAGAGTTTCAGTCGGAAAAAATCCGTCAGTCGTCAAAAGTTTTTCACCGTTTTCTCCTGATTCTGAACGTTTGGATATGACCAGAAATCCATTAACGCTTGACAACACTGTGGATTAACTCAATGCTTATTTTCAAACTTTAAGAGCGATACAAATGTCGTACCGTTTGACTACGGAAAGATGGCACGGAACGAGGCGTACGAAAATAATTTGAACTGCGCCTACAGGGCGAAGGATGCTGAGAGAGGGGATGTGACAATTATCTTACCATTTCGTTTCTCCAAGCTGCAGCATTCTGCCATCCGAAAGATTATTTTTCTCGCCCCACTACGAATTACACTTTCCCTAGAATTCCTTGCACTTTTCGATGGTGTAAGGGATGAACTCAGTGGGCCAGCAATGGCTTTACCATCACTCATTGTTTTGAAATAACTTTGCCCAGTTCCCAAACAGCCGCTAATGTCAGAAATCTAAGATTTGCAGCAATGGTTGAGAGAACATGGCATGAAACGTTCCGAATACTGTCAACACTACGAGGAGAATAAACCACCTTGTTTACTTAACCAAACTGAACTATTCGACAAAACTTAGGGACTCGTTTCGTATTATACATGTCGTGAAATAGATAAAATCGATTAGCTATTTGTTCTTATGTATTTGGCCATATGTTTTCCTAAAACATTACAGGGCGCACCCGTAAATGTTCTAGGGTGCACCAATGCACCCTGGCGCACACTTTGAGAACCGCTGATCTAGAATATTGAACGTAGTATGAGAAAAGAAGAATGCATACACTTTTGCACCGGAGTACCGTCTCGGAACTAGTATACATTATAGTGTTACTCAACTTAATAAACTGTTCACTAATATGTAGTCAAATAAAAAAGAAAACCGATCTGAAGGAAACACAAAATAAACCGATTAAACTTAAAGATTGGGGAAAGTAGTGCTCTCCCAGCAAGATAAGGTTATTTTCGGTTGATATCAAGCATGTATCAAAAGCCGATGGTTGGAATGTGTATGCTTGTAATTGTGTTTTTAAAATCAAAGGCCTTCAGCCATTTCAAAAGTAAGTTTTTCTAAATTGGGCAAATGTTACATTATCTGAAGATAGAGCTTGGGACTTCTGCCTGTTGAAAATTTATTGTATTGTTTTAAATCATCGACCTGCAACCGCTTTAAGTTTTAAGCATCTTACTTATCACGTATTACCTTCTGGAAGATAAAGCTGTGGGCTTTCTGACTGTTTAAAATTTATTGTAGTGTTTTGTTTTTAAAAGCACCCGCCTTCAGCCGCTTTAGGTCTTAAGGATCCTACTTATCAAGCATTACCTTTTGGAAGATAAAGCTCTGGGCTTTCTGCCTGTTGAAAATTTATTGTAGTTGTATTGTTTTTTAAAACCATGGCCCCTCAGCCGCTTTAAGTTTTAAGGTTATTACTTACCAAGTATTACATTCTTTCAAGGTAAAGCTGTGGGCCTTTTGCCCGCTGAAAATTTGTCATAGTTGTATCGTTCTTAAAATGATGGGCCTTCAGCCGCATTAAAATTTTGGATTCTTACTTATCAAGTCTCACATCATTTGGGCTTAAATACTATTTAAGGTTAAAAGCTTTGGGCCTTCTGCCTTGGAAAATTGCTTGCAGCTTTTTTTTTTTATTATTATTATTTACAAAGGCCTTCAGCCGTTTTGGAGTAAGGTTTCTTATTGGCCATAAAGCTTGAAGGCTTTTGTTAAAAAAAACTGCAAGCAAACTGCCGGCACATCACCATTACTCTACCACGAAAAACATAGGGGTTACACTCGTCCGGTGTGAGACGTTCCCTGGGGGGGGGGAGGTCCACCGAGGGCCGAACCGCACAATAACCCTGGGTTCGGTGTGGGGCGGCGGAGGGGTGCAGTGGACTGCGGTAGTCGTCGTGGGGTTGTGGATCACTGCGGCTGCGGCGTGGACGGAGCCTCTCCGTCGTTTCTAGGCCCCCGGTCAACACACAATACAGTACAATACAAGCTTTTGTGAACAGAGTAGTGAACGCATTATCGTAGTCGAGATAGACACGAAGCCAACATCCACATTACAAGTTTTTAATCTTATGGTTACCAGTTCCACATAATATGAACATACTGAAAGAACATATTATGAGATAAAGGAAATTATTGAGATAATTAAGTGATGGGGGACCGGAATTGGTAGTAGGTAAAGGATGAAGGGATAAAATAGTAGCGCTTGGGTTGGGATAAAGGAATGGAAGAGGAAGCCTCATGTAGAATTTTACACCGACCATAATTGGGTACGTGGAAGAGACCTGGAGACGCAGGACGGTTTCAAGTACACAGAAGTGCCAAAGAAACTGGTATGGACATGAGTATTCAATACAGAGATATGTAAACATGCAGGATACGGTGCTGCGGTCGGCAACGCCTATATAAGACAACAAGTGTCTGTCGCAGTTCTTAGATCAGTTGCTGCTGCTACAATGGAAGGTTATCAAGATTCAAGCGAGTTTGAATGTGGTGTTATAGTTGGCGCACGAGCGATGGGACACAGCATCTCAACGGCAGCGATGAAGTGGGGATTATCGTACGACCATTTCACGAGTGTACTGTCAGTATCAGGAATCAGGTAAAACGTAAAATCTCCGAGATCGCTGCTGCCGGAAAAAGAAGATGCAAGAATGTCACCAACGACGACTGAATAGAAGCGTTCAACTTGACAGAAGTGCAACTCTTCCGCAAATTGCTGCAGATTCAGTGCTGGGCCATCGACAAGTATCAGCGTGCGAATCTTTCAACGAAACATAATCGAGATGGGCTTTCGGAGCCGAAGGCCCACTCGTGTACCCTTGATGACTGCACGAGACGAAGCCTTACGCTTCGCCTTGGGCCGTCAACACCACATGAATCCATGGACCTTACTTGTCAGTAGGGGACTGTTCAAGCTGGTGGAGGCTCTGCAATAGTGTGGGACGTGTGCAGTTTGAGTGCTATGAGACCCCTGACAGGTGACTCTTATGTAAGCATTCATGTCCATTTTGCATTCCGATGGACTTTGGCAATTCCAGAAAGACAATAAAACACCCCAAAAGTCTAGAATTGCTACAGAGTGGCTCCAGAAACACTCTTTTGAGGTTAAACACTTCCACTGGCCACCAAAATCCTCAGAAATGAACATTATTGAACATATCTGGGATACCTTGCAACATTCTGTTCAGAAGAGAACGTCACCCCCTTTATGGAGAGCCCTGCAAGATTCATAGTGTCAATTCCCTCCAGTACTACTTCTGACATTAGTCAAGTCCATGCTACGTCGTGTTGCGGCACTTCTGTGTACTCGTTGGGGGCCCTACACGATATTAAGCAGGTGTACCAGTTTCTTTGGCTTTTTACTGTAGATGACACAATGGGAAACCACCGATTTCGAAAATAATTTTTAAACTTCAAGACATTTCCAGGGCCACATGTTGACTCTGACCTTAATGTATTGGTTATGCATTGCAGATTAAAACCTAAACAAATTGTAAGAAGTTAGAAAACTAGGGAGATGGGGCTCAGATGTGTTGAAAGAACCGTAGGTTGTTGAGAATTTCAGAGGGAGTATTATACGATTGATAGCAGCTGGAGAAACATATAGAATATAAGGCGAATGGGTAGCTTTGAAAGTGATATAGTGAAGGCAGCTGAGGATCAAACAGTAAAAAGACGAGTCCTAAAAGAAACCCTTCTATGAGTCAGGTGAAATTGGATTTAATTGTAGAAAGAAGAAAATATAAAAAAATGTAGCATACGTAGCAGATGAAAGGGAATACAAATATCTAAAAAATGAGATTGACAGAAAATGCAAAATGGCTAAGCACGAATGAAAATAAACGCAGAGCTCCGTGTTGTTTGTCAGACGAATCAATCGGGACCGACCAGCCACCGTGACCCCCTCTGACAGCAGCGTCATTTGAATGCACAGGGGAGGGGCCTGCGGTCAGCCTATGGTTCCCACGGCCGTTGTCGCTGTCTAGCCCTGGAGCCGCTACTTCTCATTCAAGTAGCTCCTCCATTGGTGTCAGGAAGCTGAGTGCACTCCATTCCAGTCCGCCCTAGCGATACTCGGAATCGAATCCGGGTTCTCCACAGTGCTGTCAGACACGCCAACCACTGAGCTACGGACCGAGAGATAAGCAGGAGTGGCTAGAAGATAAATTCAAGGCATTTGAAACGTGCATGACTAGGAGAAAGAAAGATGCCACCTATAGGAAAATTGAATAGAAAAGTTAAACTGCACTATGAGTGTGAAGTATGAAATGAGCAAATTACGCCCCCCCTTCCCTCCCCCCCTCCCCCCACCCCAAGAAATTTATAGGAAAACACTCACGTGGAAGATCTTGACCACAACATGTTAAACAACACTAATTTCAAACACAACCATTGCATAACCATTGAGGAAACAACATTTAATTAAACAATTAATCAAGTAACAGAAGGTTATTTTAAACCCTCAACTAACCCGTAATTCGCTTTACTAATCTCAAGACTACGTAATGTGACTCTAATTAATAACATCATAAACAAGGTCCACAAGTTGGCTTACGTTCAGAATAAAATTGTACATTATTTTTTTTCATTTTACAAAAAACAAATCAAATTCATTTACCACAGAGGACCAACCCCTTAAGCCCGACTAGCGACTAGTAGAAATAAAAATTGCAGCCTTTAAGAAAATTAACTCGATCAAAATTACAAGAACAATTAACATTTTATCAATATTATTTTCTTAGAGAAATAAAAGTCATAACAACATTTAATTAAGGGAGGCTGGGCCCGTAAAACTATATATTGATCAACTCAGTAACAGACCAGATACAAGAACATCAAACTGTACAGTAAACAACTTTTTGGAACATGAAAAATAAAAGAGTTTCAGCTATTACATGAAATATTAAACGCTAAGGCCACTTTCCCGCCGGCTGCTGTAGCCGAACGGTTCTAGGCGCTTCGGTTGGGAACCGCGAGATTGCTACGGTCGTAGGTTCGAATCCTGCCTCGGGCATGGATGTGTGTGATGTCCTTAGGTTAGTTAGGTTTAAGTAGTTCTAAGTTCTAGGGGACTCATGACCTCAGATGTTAAGTCCCATAGTGCTCAGAGCCAGTTTCCCACCATAACGAAAAATTTAACTCTGCCATTTAGCTGCGTATACTAGTTGCGGCAGGCACAAAATTGAGACGGAGTCCCTCCAGAATGGGAATTCGACGATTTTACTAGACGATAAATGACAATACCACTTGCAAAAAAATCTAAGATCCCTGCTGAGATGGTCTCCTAAATCATTTATATAGATTAAGAACAGCAGAGGTGCTACAGCACTTCCTTGGGGGGGAAGCTAGATAGCAATTTTATTTTAGCCAATGACCCTGCGTCAGTTACTACGAACTCTGAGCTTTCTGACAGGAAATCACGAATCCAGTTGCATAACTGTGACGATGCTCCACAGGGACGCAGTTTGATTAGAAGCCACTTGTAAGGAACGATATGGAAAACGTATTGGAAATCTACAAATATGGAATGAATCCCTGGTCCATAAAAGTCATTACATCGTGAGAATAAAGATCTAACTGTGTTTCACAATTTTCTGAATCCGTGCTACTTGTTGTCGAGAGACCGTTTTCCTCGAAGTAATTCATAATATTCGATCCCAGCATATGTTCAAAAATGCTACTACAAATCGACGTCAGTGACAAAGGTCTCCAGTTCAGCTGATTACTTGTATTTCCTTAACTGAGTACTGGTGTGACCTGAGCAATTTTCTAGTCTTTAGGTACGGAGCTTCCGTTTATCGAGCTGTTGTACATGTGTGCTAAACATGGAGCTAAGCATGCTATGTAAGGAACCTAAGTAGAATATAACCTGGGCCGGAAGACTTGCCTTCGTTAAGATATTTGAGCTGCTTCGCTACACCAAGGACATTTATTCATAAACTGCTCATATTGCCAATTGTTCTTGATTCGAATTCTGGAATATTTACTTCGTTATCTTCGGTGAAGGAATTACTGAAAACCGTATTTAGTCACTGCGCTTTAGTGGCACTGTCATCAGTAACATTACCATGCATTTTCTGACCTCATACGAAAAGTGATTATGTTTAGCATTTTATCCATCCTCAGCAACTGTGTTCGTATATAGTGAAATAATAATTAACCATTTGCAACTGGATGCTTATTATTTCATTATAAAAATCGTTATGCTTGTCACCTTAAAAAAAAGTCGTTCTTTTTGTTACGTAAGTTATGATGTTAAGTATGTTGTGATGAATACGTCTTCTTTTAAAGTGTATCTTACTGAAAAGACAATTTTATAATGCTCATCTATCTTCCACTTCCCAATAACGACAATTATTTGCTGAATTACTCAGGAATATCGCTCTTATATAATTCTTTGCAAAGAGAAGTGCTGTAGATTTTAGTGTTAGTGTTAATGATGGTGATAAACCTGAAATCTCTAAAATTTAACAAAGCTTCAGCACTTGACGGAATCTCTATCAGATCCTATAGCATATTTAAGTCTGAGTTATCCCCTCTTTTAACCATAATCTGTCACAGACCCCTCGAAAAAAAGCCTGTGTCCAATGGCTGGCAGAAAGCACCAATCTACAAGAAGCGTATCACACGTGAAGCACAAAGCAAACGTTTAATATAATGAAATCAAGTTGTTGTAGAATCTTATAACATATTCTGAGCTAAAAAGAAATGAGGTATCTCCTCCATGCCAAGCAGGACGCATTTCAAAAACATCGACCATGTGAAACCCAACTCGCTGTTTATTCACTTGACTTACTGAAAGCCATGGATCAAAACAGTGGTGTAAATATGAGGAACTTGCTTTAAAAGTTCCGAAACGTAAAATTCTGCACTTCACAAAACGAAACCAACGTAGTATCCTACGACTACAGTATCATCGCGTCACAGTTGGAATCGGTCAACTCATATAAATATCTGGCCATAATGATTTTTAGAGATATGGAATGGAATGATCACATAAGATAAGAAAAAGATAGCAGACTTTCGCTCATTGGTAGGATATTGAATAAATGCTATCATCCTACACACGAGAATGGATACAAACGCACGTACGACCCATCCTAGAATATTGCACAAGTGTATGAAACCCTATCACGTAGGGCTAACAAGGATATTTAGCGTAAAAAGAGAAAATCAGTACTTATGACAATACGTTTATTTGACCAGTGGGGGAGCGTCTGAACTGACAGATGCTTGAAGCTAGGGAGAAACTACGCTACGTGATCAAAAGTATCCGGACACCACCAAAAACATACGTTCTTCATATTACGTGCATTGTGCTGCCACCTACTGCCAGGTACTCCATATCAGCGACATCAGTAGTCATTAGATATCGTGAGAGAGCAGAATGGGGCGCTCCGCTATGGTCAGGTGATTGGGTGTCACTTGTGTCATACGTCTGTACGCGAGATTTACACAATCCTAAAGATTCCTACGTCCTCTGTTTCCGATGTGATAGTGAAGTGGAAACGCGAAGGGACACGTACAGCACAAAAGCGTACAGGCGACCCCGCATGTGACTGACAGAGACCGCCGACAGTTGAAGAGGGTCGTAATGTGTAATAGGCAGACATCTACCCAGACCGTCACAAAGGAATTACAATTACAAACTGCATCAGGATCCGCTACAAGTACTATGACAGTTAGGCGGCAGGTGAGACAACTTGGATTTGATGGTCGAGCGGCTGCTCATAAGCCACACATCACGCTCGTAAATGCCACACGAAGCCTCGCTTGGTGTAAGGAACGTAAACATTGGACGACTGAACAGTGGAAAAACCTTGTGTGAAGTGACTAATCACGGTACACAATGTGGCGATCCGATGGCAGGGTTTGGGTATGGCGAATGCCCGGTGAACGTCATCTGCCAGCGTGTGTAATGACAACAGTAAAATTCGGAGGCGGTGGTGTTGTCGTGTGGTCGTGTTTTTCATGGAGGGGGCTTGCACCCCTTGTTGTTTTGAGTGGCAATATCACAGCACAGGCCTACATCGATGTTTTAAGCACCTTCTTGGTTCTTGCTTCCCACTGTTGAAGAGCAATTCGGGGATGGCGATTGCATCTTTCAACATGATCGAGCACCTGTTCATAATGCACTGCCTTTGACGGAGCGCTTACGCGACAATAACATCCCTGTAATGGACTGACCTGAATCCTATAGAACACCTTTGGGATGTTTTGGAACGCCGACTTCGTGCCAGGCCTCACCGACAGACATCGATACCTCTCCTCAGTGCAGCACTCGGTGAAGAATGGGCTGCCATTCCCCAAGAAACCTTCCAGCACCTGACTGAACGTATGCCTGCGAGAGTGGAAGCTGTCATCAAGGCTAACGGTGGGCCAACACCGTACTGAATTCCAGCGTTACCGATGGAGGGCGCCACGTACTTTTAAGTCATTTTCAGCCAGGTGTCCGGATACTTTTGATCACCTAGTGTATATTGCGGAAGTTTCAAGAACCAGCTTTAAATAATGAACTTAAGAATATAGAACAATCCCCATGTATCGGTCCCGTAGTGACTGTGAGGACAAGTTTACACTAATTAAAACGTCCACTGAGACGTTTATGAAATTATGTTTCCCACGCCCCATACGTGAATGGAACGGGAAGAACCCCAATAACTTATATAGTAGTAAGTACCCTCTGCTACGCACTTCGCCGTGGTGTGCACAGTATGGATGTATATGTGGGATTATTGTTACAAAGAAAATGGATTTCGTTTTTTTAAGTCACATGTAGAGGACGCGCACAGGTAGCGGTAGTGATGAGAGTAGAAGGAACGTGAGCCGTGCTGGCCCCGGCTTATGTGTTGGTTTAAACCTTGACCGTTAATCTGCGTTTGGTTTCCCACGGTTATTGTGGTTATGCCATGGTTCTTCCTCTTTCTACATGTGGCAGCAGCGGTGTGTATCGATATTCACACCTTTTACTATCTTTGGTCTGGTGCTTATAGTTTCCGGCTAGCCGGTGTGCGGCAGTTGGTCGGTTGGTGTGGATCACCCAGAAAATCGCGCGGCGCGGACGGCCGGGCCCGGTGGCGGTCTCTACGTACTGTAGTTTCGGAGTGTGTGGGAGCTGTTCCGATTGCTACGAGGTTCGTGGCGCACCGACGCAGGACATCAAAGTTGAGTGATGATTTAATTAACGAAGCCAGTCTGTTCACATTGTGCCGTTGATCATCATGGTTGGCTGTTGGAGGGGTATTCCTGTGAGCCTTGTGGCTGCTAACACTCCGGTTACCTGCCCTGGCCGCTGACGTAAAATTCAGGCAGTGTCCTTACGTCACCGCGTTGTCGCAGTCCAACACGTGTGTGTAGTTTTGACAGCTTATGCATACTTGGTTGTGAGCGGCTACGCCTTTTACGTTTTGTCTTTGGAGTTCCTTGTATACTGGTCAGGTGGAAAGCAAGTCGTCCTGTCGGTGGGTCCGTTGAATGTCTCTTCATTGGGTTGCTGGCGGATGGGATATACGAGGTGCATTCAAGTTCTAAGGCCTCCGATTTTTTTTCTAATTAACTACTCACCCGAAATCGATGAAGCTGGTGTTACTTCTCGACGTAATCGCCCTGCAGACGTACACATTTTTCACAACGCTGACGCCATGATTCCATGGCAGCGGCGAAGGCTTCTTTAGGAGTCTGTTTTGACCACTGGAAAATCGCTGAGGCAATAGCAGCATGGCTGGTGAATGTGCGGCCACGGAGAGTGTCTTTTATTGTTGGAAAAAGCCAAAAGTCACTACGAGCCAGGTCAGGTGAGTAGGGAGCATGAGGAATCACTTCAAAGTTGTTATCACGAAGAAACTGTTGCGTAACGTTAGCTCGATGTGCGGGTGCGTTGGCTTGGTGAAACAGCACACGCCCGGCCCTTCCCGGACGTTTTTGTTGCAGTGCAGGATGGAATTTGTTCTTCAAAACATTTTCGTAGGATGCACCTGTTACCGTAGTGCCCTTTGGAACGCAATGGGTAAGGATTACGCCCTCGCTGTCCCAGAACATGGACACCATAATTTTTTCAGCACTGGCGGTTACCCGAAATTTTTTTGGTGGCGTTGAATCTGTGTGCTTCCATTGAGCTGACTGGCGCATTGTTTCTGGATTGAAAAATGGGATCCACGTCTCATCCATTGTCACAACCGACGAAAAGAAAGTCCCATTCATGCTGTCGTTGCGTGTCAACATTGCTTGGCAAAATGCCACACGGGCAGCCATGTGGTCGTCCGTCAGCATTCATGGCACCCACCTGGATCACACTTTTCGCATTTTCAGGTCGTCATGCAGGATTGTGTGCACAGAACCCACAGAAATTCTAACTCTGGAGGCGATCTGTTCAACAGTCATTCGGCGATCCCCCAAAACAATTCTCTCCACTTTCTCGATCATGTCAGACCGGCTTGTGCGATCCCGAGGTTGTTTCGGTTTGTTGTCACACAATGTTCTGCCTTCATTAAACTGTCACGCCCACAAATGCACTTTCGACACATCCATAGCTCCATCACCACATGTCTCCTTCAACTGTCGATGAATTTCAGTCGGTTTCACATCACGCAAATTCAGAAAACGAATGATTGCACGCTGTTCAAGTAAGGAAAACGTCGCAATTTTAAGTATTTAAAACAGTTCTCATTCTCGCCGCTGGCGGTAAAATTCCATCTGCCGTACGGTGCTGCCATCTCTGGGACGTATTGACAATGAACGCGGCCTCATTTTAAAACAATGCGCATGTTTCTATCTCTTTCCAGCCCGGAGAAAAAGAATCGGAGGCCTTAGAACTTGAATACACCTCATAGTTGGGCCGACTACCCCTCTCCCCGAGGCGAACGTTAATGTTTCAAGTGCAGACTGACCCCCTGAAAATTCTGAGCGCCGCTGGCTGCACTGCCTTTTCTTATTGGTGTTTGATTGTGTATTGTAATGGCTCATAGCTAATGGTCTGAATTTGTATGCTTTCAGTTGGGTTTTAAATAATGGGCCTTCGGCTGTTTTAAAATTGAAAGTTCCTTACTTGTCAAGTCTTGCATTGTTTGGGCCTTCAGCCCCATTTAAATTTTGTTGTTGCTGGATAAAGCGTTGGGCCTTCTGCCTTTTGCAAAATTTATTGTAGTTGTGTTTTTTAATCATGAACCTTCAGCTGTCTTAAAATTAAAATTCCTTACTTGCTAAGTCTTAGACTGTTTGGGCCTTCAGCCTCTTTTAAATTTTTTTCTGGATAAAGTTTTGGGCCTTCTGCCTTTTGAAAATTTGCTGTAGTTGTGTTTTTCAATCATGGGCCTTCAGCCGTTTTGAAATTTAAATTCCTTACTTGTTAAATCTTAGTTTGTTTGAGCCTTCAGCCTCTTTTAAAAGAGTTATTTAAGGATAAAGCCTTGGGCTTACTGGTTTGTAAAAATTTATTATAGTTGTGTTTTGAATCATGGGCCTTCAGCCGTTTTAAAAGTAAATGTTTCATCAAATAAGAGTTGTTTGTTCGAGTGTAACTGACAGCCACTCCTTTTTGGCCCCTTTCCACAATTCCAACTACCTGTTCTGTCCTCCGGAGTTAAGCAGGGCGTTTCAGTATGTACAACTCTTGTTACCTACACGGGCGAACCAGAACTCCACCAAAAAAATTTCGGAAGCGGTTCAGCGATATTTTATGAGGATTTTGGTAGAAGGGATCCGTGACCTTCGGTGGCTCGTTACAAATTAATAATGCAATTATGACATTTGGTTCTGTTACCAGAATTATCTTTGTTTCTGTGAAGATACATTCATAACAGCGAAAAACCTTGTAATATCTAATCGACAAAACGTAATAACACGAAAAGATCCGGTGATTCGTCGCCTGTGTACAGATGCAAAACTACTCTTATGTTATGAAACTTCCTGGCAGATTAAAACTGTGTGCCCGACCGAGACTCGAACTCGGGACCTTTGCCTTTCGCGGGCAAGTGCTCTACCATCTGAGCTACCGAAGCACGACTCACGCCCGGTACTCACAGCTTTACTTCTGCCAGTACCTCGTCTCCTACCTTCCAAACTTTACAGAAGCTCTCCTGCGAACCTTGCAGAACTAGCACTCCTGAAAGAAAGGATATTTCGGAGACATGGCTTAGCCACAGCCTGGGGGATGTTTCCAGAATGGGATTTTCACTCTGCAGCGGAGTGTGCGCTGATATGAAACTTCCTGGCGGTGTGCTCGACCGAGACTCGAAATCGGGACCTTTGCCTTTCGCGGGCAAGTGCTCTGCCATCTGAGTTACCGAAGCACGGCTCACGCCCGGTACTCACAGCTTTGCTTCTGCCAGTACCTCGTCTCCTACCTTCCAAACTTTACAGAAGCTCTCCTGCGAACCTTGCAGAACTAGCACCTCTTATGTTGTTGAAGTGCTGCGGCAACAGCTGTGCATATCGTCGTTGTCCCTTCTTTTCACAGCATTCTGTGAACCGATAGACAAGATGGATATCGCCCGATTCTTCATCAGTAAACCCATCAACACTGCTCTAAATCACTGTTGACGTACAAGTAACACTGTCGGAAAACAAAAAACGAGAACCAGCTGAGCAGTAGTGAATGCAAGCTTAAAGGCGAAGAATAAAATACGCCTTACTGTTGTCAGTAACAGATGCCTTGAGTGAAGGAAACAAGTTTTCGAACAAGTCACACAGATTACACAATGCAGTACCGATATAAGGGCTAAGAAATAAAATGATATACAGTCTGATTCCAAAAGAATACCACAACTTTAGGAATTTAAAACCCTGCAACGACAAAAGGCAGAGCTAAGCACTATCTGTCGGCGAATTAAGGGAGCTATAAAGTTTCATTTAGTTGTACATTTGTTCGCTTGAGGCGCTGTTGACTAGGAGTCAGCGTCAGTTGATGCTAAGATGGCGACCGCTCAACAGAAAGCTTTTTGTGTTATTGAGTACGGCAGAAGTGAATCGACGACAGTTGTTCAGCGTGCATTTCGAACGAAGTATGGTGTTAAACCTCCTGATAGGTGGTGTATTAAACGTCCGTAACTACCTGAACGTCAACTACCCGAGGCGATGGATCGGCCGCCAGGCAGCCCGTGACAGAGCACTTCATCACTGGCCTCCAAGAAGCCCTGATCTTACCCCCTGCGATTTTTTCTTATGGGGGTATGTTAAGGATATGGTGTTTCGGCCACCTCTCCCAGCCACCATTGATGATTTGAAACGAGAAATAACAGCAGCTATCCAAACTGTTACGCCTGATATGCTACAGGGAGTGTGGAACGAGTTGGAGTATCGTGTTGATATTGCTCGTGTGTCTGGGGGGGGGGGGGGGGGCCATATTGAACATCTCTGAAATTGTTTTTGAGTGAAAAAAAACCTTTTTAAATACTCTTTGTAATGATGTATAACAGAAGGTTATATTATGTTTCTTTCATTAAATACACATTATTAAAGTTGTGGTATTCTTTTTGAATCACCCTGTATAATTACTCTGCAGCGAATCACGGGAGACCACAGATCGATTACACCAACATGCTCGGAAAACATCCATGTACAACCTGCAAATTTTGTTGGTGGCGTTCTGGTTCACCCTGTATATATGCATAATGGCCTTTGTTCGTTAGAATGACCGCATATCTTATGTATATTAATGTACCATATGATGATATGCGGGTATAGGCCATATTTTATTTTAGAGTTTACTTTGTCGAGTAGAAAAGAAACGATTTTTAAAATGCGTGTTTGTAATTCGGTTTTAATGTTTTCCGCTCTATTTCCTGAAGATCTGATAGTAGGTAAAAAACAAAATTGTTATTGGGTTCGACGATAAAAAAAAATATTCTCACTTCCGACAGTAAAATTAGGTATTACAATTCCTCTTGTAGCATTTCTAGTTGTCTTCAACAGCATACCACGTAAGGGCAGACCAGGTCGGACCCTTGGCCTTTCTACCTGTCGGGAAAGTTGTCGAATTGGGACGGCAGATTAGTGGAGCCTTCCTCAACCTTTTCTGGGTGAAAATTTCACTGGCTGCAGATTTCACTGGGTACAGTTCACAGAACACCGGCCAGCGTGACTCTTTCAGCGACCCAAGCGTGGGCAATTAACGCAAGCAAGGTAGCCTCACAAAAGCAAATACATTAACATCCAGGATGGGAGGCAGAGCTAGGATTTAAAAAAAAATTATTGGAGGAAAAACTCGCGTTATTGCACAGGAGGGAGATAAAACTTGAAACACTGTCTGAATATTAAATTTTCTTTGGCAAAACTTTGCACCAGGCCACTGCCCTTCGTCAGTACCAAGATTTAAGCAGTCGCCCGAAATATGTGGGCCCTACTACCTTGAACCACGTGGGAATGTTGATCAAGCAGTAAAGGAAACTAGGAGAAATTTAGAAAGGGAATTAACGTTCAGGAGACTGAAATTAAAACTTTGTGGTTTGTCGAAGATATTCTAATTCTGCCAGAGATAGTGAAGAACTGGAAAGAACAACTGGATGGAATGGATAGTGCCTTGAAAAGAGGTAATCTGATGAACATCAACAACGGGACGTAGTACAATTAAATCGGGCGACGCTGATGGAATTAGATTACGAAACGCAACACTAAAACTAATAATGAATTTTCCTGTTTCAGCAGCAGAATAACGGATGGTGGCCGAAGTAGTGATTGTATAAAACGCAGACTGGCTATTTTAATGAAAAGCATTTCCGTAAAAGAGGAATTTGTTGACACGCAATATAAATTTGAGCGTAAGGAATAATTTTCTGAAAACTTTGTATGGTGAGTAGCGTTGCACGGGAGTGATAAGTAGTTCAGACAGAAAGAGAATAGTAGCTTTTGAACTGTGATACTACAGAAGGATCTTATATATTAAGTAGTTGGAGTAACTAATGAGGAGAAACTACAGGCTGTTCCTAAAATGAATATAAAAATGGGAGGGGTGGTAGAGTGATTGAAGTTTCTATTTGTATGTTTCTTCTCTCTTGATCTTGATATTAGTTAATAAATCTCTTTGTGATACTATAGGTCCTTGTTATCAATTTTTCAACGACACCCATTCTCATTCCCTACGGTGTCATTTATTTTGTTGTGGGTTTGATGGAATTAAATTAATTTTATGCCAAGTTAGCCAACTCATTAGGTGTTCCACGCAGGGGCCACTAGCTAATGAATATCACATTTCCTTGCGCTATTAACAAATGTGACGTCACTTTGGTGTGGTCGTTACGACTTTTTAGTCGTTTGACAGGCGGAGAACTCGCCACCATACGCTAGCTTGCACAGTCGGTAGTTCAATCAGAACCATGTACTTCACCATTCTGATACTATATTAAGCGACAGCATGGCATTACCAGCTTTTCTTATTTTTACATGAATGAATGAGTGAATACACTATGCTGAGTACATATCCTACTGATCATATGGAAACTAAATGTCTGCGAGTTTCGAATTAAGTTATATAGAGAAAGTGAGTCAGTTATTATTAGTGTAACATTTCAGATACTAAAAGATATTTTGTGCCGTTTAAGTACGCGTGTCTGTGGCGAACCTTACCTGAGAATAGTCAGGGTGTATACTATTACTTTCTTTGGATGTTACGCATTTTGAGAAATGGGATACTTTTCTGTGGAATCCAGCTACCACTGAAAGTAGCACCATGAATATACACTTACCATATGAAAACAGACAATACAAGCTTCCTGGACTATGAGGATCTTGTGGAAACATGTCTTGGTGACAGCTTAGAAAATTGTTTTCGGAATCAGTCTTTCAAAAGGTAAGGTTCCGCGGCTGAATCCAAGTTCAGAGCACAGTTTAAGTCTTCCACGTAGATTCAGAACAGCACTCATTCCTTTACAGAGTGAAGGACTCAGTCTGAAAATTATGATAATGTGATGATAAATCGCTATTTTGTAATCGCGAGTACGAGTAACTGTATTAGGATTGAAACACCTTACGAGCTATAGGTTTTGGAGACAGAAAAATTTGGACCGATGATTCGATAGTTTTCTGATGTGTACCTCAAGTGTGCATTTGATATCTAAACGTAATATCATAAAATGCGAAACCTATCCTACTCGTTTTTAGATAGAAAGGTATATGTATTTGACGTCATCAGCGGAAGAGGGAGGCAGGAGTAGGAAATAGACGCAATTTGTAGCAATATGAGGCTGTTCTAATGGAGCAAGTTAGCAGAGATACAGGAATTCAAAGATACCGTCATATTTCCCGCGAATGCTTTGTATACATTGCCATTATTAGTTACCTTGTAGTGACGTGATGACGTCAGAGTTTTACCAAGCCCAGCCATCCCCTTGGCAGGATTAGTAAATCAGGTGAATGTAGGAGAAGGATGAGGCTCTGTTTTCGTTGTCATTTACACTAAATAGTTCCCGTTATGGGGTATATCAGAATGTGTTACATTTCAATAGCTTTGATTTTTTCTACCATGCATCAACTTTCAAAACACGTAGCTTTGTCTAGAGATTTGGAAACTACTGAGTATTTGGCTTGAAGAGGGAACATTCAAGATTTTGCACACACCCACCAGAGCGGTAAGAGCAGGCTGTCATTTTGAGATGGAAATTTTCCTTACGTTACATTTATTTAAGTAATTTATAATTTTGTTTACTTTTATTACGTGAAATATGTAGATTTTCTGTATGTGTAAATGTTGTATATGTATATATTTTGTAATTTAAGCAGTGTGTCCAGAGAAACCAATGTCAGACTTTCTCGGTGAATCAGTTATTTGTATTGTTGTAGGGTACCCGGCCAGCTGCAGTCGTTTTCGTAACATGTTACTTCAACAGCGTGCCTTGCCGTCATCTTCAGTTGATAACTGTTACCTGGAGAATGAGCGCCTTTGCCACATCCCGCCTCCTTTATACTCTTATTGCCCTCCAGCCCCTTCCTTTACTGCCGATCGCACGCCGCGACTAATGAGTGAGTGTGTGTGTGTGGAGGGGGGAGTGGGAACTCTGGTCCCTCAGTACTCCGGTGACCCGCGTTGGGGGCGGAAGTCGCTCTCGTCCGACGCTGTGATTTTAGTTGGCTGATGTTGGATTCCAAGCTTTGTTGATAGTGAATAAGTTCGATATGTCTTCTGTGTTCCTCGCATCTTCCTTCGATTGTCCGCGCAGTCTCCCCAATATGTGCCTTTCCGCATTTACATGGAGCACTGTAAGCCGTGGTTGACAGAGTCCTAGGTCATCTTTCATCGTATCTAAAAGGGCACTCGTATTCGTTGGTGGACGGTAAACGCATTTCGTGTTACATCGAGCCAGAATCGGACAAAATCGGCAGAATCCTGCCTCAATGTAACCACCTTCGAAAACGCATGCTCTGTTACGCGCGATGAAAGACGACTTGGGGCTCCGTAACCCAGGTGTTTCCTGTATTCCGTATTCCATGTAAATGCGGTAAGGGTTATATTGGGGAGACTACACAGAGAACGGAAGAAAGATGGAAGGAACAGAAGACAGGCCGAATTTAAGCAGCCAACAAAATCTACAGTTGTAGGAGATTCCATGAAGTGCTATGACAGACCTCGTCATTTTGGGACTGTGTTCTGAAGGAGGCTAATGGGCTCATCAACAGATACACTGGGTTCACTCCCAGCAATGCTTGGGACCCAGCACTCAGACAGCTAAAATCGCAGTGTCGGCTGAGAACGATTTCCGCATCCGACGCAGGCCACAGGAGTACTGAGGGACCAGAGTTTGCACCCGACATCCGGTGGCGCCCCCCCCCCCCCTTGCCCCTCCCCCTCCCACCACCCTCCTCTACCAGTCACAGCGAGCAACCGGCAGAAGAGGAAGGGAGGGGTCGATAAGAATATAAAGGAGGCGGGAGTGTAGGAAAGACGCTCTTTCTACATGTATCACCTGAAGATGACGGCAAGATACGCTGTCGAAATATCGTGTTACGTAAACGACGGCACCCCACTGGACACCCGACAGTAGCAGATACCAATTAATATCAGTCTAAAATAAGAGGAAGCGGGAGAAGAAGTGCTGTGCTTCAGCACGACACTCTTCTCTAACATTTACGTCACAGCTCGAGGAATCTCTCTTCCAGCTTTAGACGGCTATGCGATCTGGCGGCCCCTGTCGATACAGTCTCGATGCAGTGTCTTAGCGTCATTAATGCAATACGAATTTTAATTACTAAAAATTATTGTGAATCAGGGACTACAATATCTTCTGTATTGAAGGTAAGGTGTGAAAACCACAAGTACTAAGTAAGTAAAAGATCGTAATCACTACCGAAACCAGTTCTCCAGCTTTCACCTGTCTTGCGATCCAGGTACGTTTCCTGTTGCTATCTCTACCATGTAATTTATTATCCCGATTGCAGTTACAATCTATTTAATATGATTTATTTCGTTTACTGGACATTTAATTCGTTCCTTGTTTCAACTGAATCTTACTAAATTGTTTTTAAGCTGATAAAAAATTGATAACTTTTTTACCTGTTATTGTGATAGACGTATAGTGATCGGAAAACTCATTTGTAACTCATTTGGTGATTAATTATACCCTCTAATAGCCAAACAAAATATTGTGTTGCTTTTGGAGTCTAGTTCAAATGGTTCAAATGGCTCTGAGCACTACGGGACTTAACTTCTGAGGTCATCAGTCCTCTAGAACTTAGAACTACTTAAACCTAACTAACCTAAGGACATCACACACATCCATACCTGAGGCAGGATTCGAACCTGCGACCGTAGCGGTCGTGCGGTTCCAGACTGTAGCGCCTAGAACCGCTTGGCCAACCCGGCCGGCTGGAGTCCAGTATTATTTTTCAATGGACAGCATTTTCGCTTTCGACTGTTAGCTTTACATAAAAATCACAATGTTTTTGAATTCGTACATACTGTATGACAACTCTTATTGCATATTTCTTTGCATACAATGGAGTTCCCACGGAAGTAGGATTTAATTCTATTTACTCCTGCGTTTCATGAAAGTGTCAGAACTTAAGCAGAGCTGTATGCTGTTGTTGTGGCCAGTTGGTACTTTCTCGCGGACTGTTTGCACTCGCACCACGTGAATCAAATACATTGTTTGCCCAGCCCTATGGAGAAGGGAACAGGACGGTTGAGTGGAGGGAAATGCGACGCTGTTTTGGGGCTAACGAGTGGTTTTATGCGGGAGAGGCAGATGAATTTACAGGAAAGAAAACTAGAACTGATCATCAGCGTGGTATGTGGTTTGATGTTTGGTTTGTGGGGCGCTCAACTGCGCGGTTATCAGCGCCCGTACAAAGTCCCAATTTTTACACAGTCCAGTTTCTTTTCACAGTCCAATCTAGTCACTGTCACAATTGATGATGATAATGATGAAATGATGAGGACAACACAAACATCCAGTCCCCGGGCAGAGAAAATCCTCAATCCGGCGGGGAATCGAACCAGGGACCTCGTGATCCAGAGGCAGCAAGAATGTGGTGTGAAGTGACTGGGGACAGTATTGCACGAGAGGTTAGCGATGGCCTTTGGAAGACTGCTTGTGGACGCGTTCGGCGAGAGATAAGTAATGTTACAATATGATGATGATGTCCCAAACTCCGAGGAGCGTAGGGGACGGTGCGGAAGACCCGCAACGCCGTACTAGGCAAGGTCCTAGCGGAGGTGGTTTGCCATTGCCTTCCTCCGACCGTAATGGGGATGAACGATGATGATGAAGACGACACAACAACACCCAGTCATGCCTTACCCCGCCGGGAATCGAACCCGGGACCCCGTATGCGGGAAGCGAGAACGCTACCGCAAGACCACGAGCTGCGGAGATTTTACAATAGAAGGCGTTAAAAATTTATCATGTATATGGAATGCAATTTTAATTATACTGTTGGAGATCGAACGGTTGTGTTTTAAAGGAACTGTTAAAGAGCGTGTGTATCTAGTGTACTTCTTAAACAAGAAAGGACATTATATCAGAGGACAAGACACGTGCTAGATGTTGAATTTTGAGGGTATTTAAAATCGAATTTACTGTGATTAGCAATTAATAAACGATAGCCCATTTGTACAAATAACAACAGAGTGAGTGATATGTTCTAAAGAAACCAGTGTCTGTGAATTTAGCATCCAGCCCGATTAAGCATCCTTCTATAAACTGTGCTACATAGATTTGATTTCCACAAAATTGCCGAATTACGGCAATTGTTCACTCATTTACCAAACTTCAATAATTTAACGGCGAATCTGGCGATATTCAAAGGGGAGGAGCGGCCATATTGGATACACCAGAGACGGCAGAACCAGAGATCAGCAGCAACCCAGCCTCTTACGTTCGTCAGCTGATAGGATGTACATCTTTGGCTGCAGTGAAAGAAACAGCAATAAGCAGCAGAATGAAGTAACTGAACGACAGCCTGTACCAGTTCAACGTAAATCTATCAATTGAATTGAAATTTGAATCAACATTAAATTACAGAGAGAACTTTCCTTAATGTCTCTACAGTCATATACGAAACCACTTGCGTGCAACTCATTCCACGCAACCAGTGGCGCATCCCAGTGTCGTCGAGTAAACTAGGCTTTAGCGATGGCCTTTGGAAGACTGTAAAATTTTAATGTCTTCTATTGTAACATTACTTATCTCTAGCTGAACGCGTCCACAAACGGTCTTCCATAGGTCATCGCTAAAGCCTAGTTTACACGACGACACTGGGTTGCGCCACTCGTTGCGTGGAATGAGTTACACGCAAATGGTTCCATATATGACTGTAGACACGGTGACACCAGTGTAAACTTCAGTTTCGTCGTTTTGTGGATCCCTGAGTCGTGTCGTGACTCGGCATCCAAGCGGAATTATATGAGCATTTGCTATACACTGGACGTTGTTGAGCGCACGAGACTTAAGGGTAAATATGCAGATCGAGAATCACCATACAACGTAGTAGCTGTTAGGAATGCAGGAGAAATGTGGGCACAGCGATATGTGAACAGCGTCTTTGTCAGGTGGCTTGAGCACCTCCTCGAGACGAGGGAAGGCCTTCCTCGAGCTATCGTGCCTCGGGCATGGATATGTGTGATGTCCTTAGGTTTAAGTAGTTCTAAGTTCTAGGGGACTAATGACCTAAGATGTTAAGTCCCATAGTGCTCAGAGCCATATGAACCATTTGAACCTTCCTCGAGCTGGCGGTGTCCGCAAATCTTCGCTTGCAAACTGCAGTGCCCGCATTTTCCCCGACACCACCAGAACATACGGGGCTTCCACATATTCGATATTTATTAACAGTACTATATTATAAGTCCTTCATTATACTGAAACCACCATCGCAACATAAATAGTTATGTGAGCATTTTCATTTAGCAATGCTATTTCAAGAAGCCAAGATGTCGAACAACGGTTAAGCGTTTGTGGCCATTTCATTAACTAAGACTGTCAAAATGCAACAACTAAAACAAAAGATAGATGAATATTTGAGAATAAAGCAATGGGACACTCCACTTGCTCATTGGAATCTGGTGTCTCTTGTGGCTTAAGAAAAATTATTAATGGTATCGCAGGCCGGAGTGGCCGAGCGGTTCTAGGCGCTACAGTCTGGAACCGCGCGACCGCAACGATCGTAGGTTCGAATCCTGCCTCGGGCATGGATGTGTGTGATGTCCTTAGGTTAGTTAGGTTTAAGTAGTTCTAAGTTCTAGGGAACTGACGACCTCAGAAGTTAAGTCCCTTAGTGCTCAGAGCCATTTAAAACCATTTTTATTAATGGTATCACCGGACAACAGAGAAAGAAAACACGGCAATTGTAGAGAAAAATGCGGTTGGAAAAAGATTGGGAATAACTACAATTTCTGGCGACAGGAAAGTCATTTGAGTCATGTTTAGCGTGAAATATCAGCAAAATCCAGCAGTACAGTTGTCAAGAAAACCAGCAAAGCAGTTATGTATGTCGTGCACTAATATATTACTTAGTTAAATAAAAGAAACGTTTTTTGTTCTTTTTGATTGTTATTTCATATAGGATGAAGATCAGTGCTACTGCGGAGTAATATGCAAATGCAAACGAATGGAGATAAAAGTCTTAGAAATTGTTAGTGTGGCTGCTTATGTGTTGGCAGCGCTGTGTAGCGCTTTGCATTGTATCTCTGACTGCTCTATCTTTGTAAGAGAGTCTGTGGCTGGTCGGACTCATTGGAAGTTAATCGCCAGTAGTGTTGGGCAGTTGGAAGTTAGTCGCCAGCAGTGATGGAAGCACTGTTGGGCAGTTGGAGGTGAACAGCCAGCAGTGAAGGATGTTAAATGTGAGAAGTTAGCGTTGGTGGAGGGTAGAGATCTTACGTGTTAGCGTAGGCTAACGACCTGGAAGTATCCGACTTGGAAATTGAAAATTATTCATGATTATATATCTCTGTACGGGATGTCAATGACGATTTAGATTCGTGTCTGAACTGGATGTCACATTATTAAGGTAAAAAATATATTATTTCGTTTGCAACAAAATCTTTTCTTTGCTAACCACATACCTATTAGTAGTTAGCGGCTTCAGTAGTTAGAATCTTTTATTTAGCTGGCAGTATTGACGCTCACAGTATTGCAGTAGTTCGCGTAATGAAAATTTTTGTGAGGTAAGTGCTTAATGAAATGTATAGATTATTGTAAAGATTTCTTTTTAGTTAGGGCCATTCTTTTGAATTAATTATTTGAAATCAGGTTGCTACTTTTTTGAGCAGTCAGATTGCGTTGCGCTAGAATATTGTGGGTCAGTGTCCACATGATAATAGAAAAGTAAAGAGAAAGTAGGCTCACAAGGGGAGGCCGCCAATTGCGAAATTCAGATTCGATTCATACTGCGCATAATAAAAGCTCATGGCCAGAGGTGTAATGTGGCAAAGCACCAAGATGCACTTCTCAGCCGTTGTCGAGAAAATCGACAGTTAAAAGAAACCGTTGCAGTGAAATACTCTCCACGAATAATAATTCTCTGCAGCGTCGTGGCGCAGCGGTAAGCGCTCTGGTTCGTAATCCGAAGGTCACCGGATCGAATCTCGCGCTATGCAACCTTTCTTTTTTTTTTTAGTATTTGTTTTTTATAATTTATATATATATATATATATAGGGTGTAGTGCAGCAGGGGATACAACCCGTCGGCTTTGAACAATGACGTCATCCCTTAGTCATAGATCGTAATGTCTTCACTTCGAGGCATAGATAATAAAGCAGTTCTGTGTTCTAATAAGCACTATCATTAAAATAATTGAATGTTAATCTAAAAGCGATCGCTTGATATTCGGTACATCATTAAACGTGTGATTTAATTAACTTAATTGTTTGTTTTTTATTCGGCCGGTACTTAATAATAACCTGATCCTAAGATACAGATGCTTCAGTAGCTGATAAGTGGTTTTGGCTTTTTTAAAAAAAAATCTCACAGTAGCTGATAAGTGTTTTTTGGCTTTTTTTTTAAAAAAAATCTCACGAGATAGAATAAACTGATCCTACTTTATTAAGCAATCAATAAAAAAACTAAACTATCTCGTGAGATTTTTTTTTTAAAAAAGCCAAAAAACACTTATTAGGTACTGAAGGGAGCTACAACACTAACAAGAATCGCTTCTCGGCTTTTGACAAGATCAATGTTTATCTCTCTCGCATTCCTTTGTTTCTCAACATTCTCCTCAGCTCTTTCATCTTTGTAATACATGGTCTCTGGCGACTTGTGACGTCATTGTTCAAAGCCGACGGGTTGTATCCCCTGCTGCACTAGACCATATATATATATATATATATATATATATATATATATATATACTCCTGGAAATGGAAAAAAGAACACATTGACACCGGTGTGTCAGACCCACCATACTTGCTCCGGACACTGCGAGAGGGCTGTACAAGCAATGATCACACGCACGGCACAGCGGACACACCAGGAACCGCGGTGTTGGCCGTCGAATGGCGCTAGCTGCGCAGCATTTGTGCACCGCCGCCGTCAGTGTCAGCCAGTTTGCCGTGGCATACGGAGCTCCATCGCAGTCTTTAACACTGGTAGCATGCCGCGACAGCGTGGACGTGAACCGTATGTGCAGTTGACGGACTTTGAGCGAGGGCGTATAGTGGGCATAAGGGAGGCCGGGTGGACGTACCGCCGAATTGCTCAACACGTGGGGCGAGAGGTCTCCACAGTACATCGATGTTGTCGCCAGTGGTCGGCGGAAGGTGCACGTGCCCGTCGACCTGGGACCGGACCGCAGCGACGCACGGATGCACGCCAAGACCGTAGGATCCTACGCAGTGCCGTAGGGGACCGCACCGCCACTTCCCAGCAAATTAGGGACACTGTTGCTCCTGGGGTATCGGCGAAGACCATTCGCAACCGTCTCCATGAAGCTGGGCTACGGTCCCGCACACCGTTAGGCCGTCTTCCGCTCACGCCCCAACATCGTGCAGCCCGCCTCCAGTGGTGTCGCGACAGGCGTGAATGGAGGGACGAATGGAGACGTGTCGTCTTCAGCGATGAGAGTCGCTTCTGCCTTGGTGCCAATGATGGTCGTATGCGTGTTTGGCGCCGTGCAGGTGAGCGCCACAATCAGGACTGCATACGACCGAGGCACACAGGGCCAACACCCGGCATCATGGTGTGGGGAGCGATCTCCTACACTGGCCGTACACCACTGGTGATCGTCGAGGGGACACTGAATAGTGCACGGTACATCCAAACCGTCATCGAACCCATCGTTCTACCATTCCTAGACCGGCAAGGGAACTTGCTGTTCCAACAGGACAATGCACGTCCGCATGTATCCCGTGCCACCCAACGTGCTCTAGAAGGTGTAAGTCAACTACCCTGGCCAGCAAGATCTCCGGATCTGTCCCCCATTGAGCATGTTTGGGACTGGATGAAGCGTCGTCTCACGCGGTCTGCACGTCCAGCACGAACGCTGGTCCAACTGAGGCGCCAGGTGGAAATGGCATGGCAAGACGTTCCACAGGACTACATCCAGCATCTCTACGATCGTCTCCGTGGGAGAATAGCAGCCTGCATTGCTGCGAAAGGTGGATATACACTGTACTAGTGCCGACATTGTGCATGCTCTGTTGCCTGTGTCTATGTGCCTGTGGTTCTGTCAGTGTGATCATGTGATGTATCTGACCCCAGGAATGTGTCAATAAAGTTTCCCCTTCCTGGGACAATGAATTCACGGTGTTCTTATTTCACTTTCCAGGAGTGTATATATAATTCCCGGCAATCAGTTGCAACAATTATGCATATAATAAGTTGTTGAAAGTCGTTTGTCGTGGAAAAACTGGCGACTTCGAACATCATTATGTTTTCCGCAAACAAAGTTGTATTTCACAAATGTTATTGATTGTCTTCATGATGTTAACCACGCATAGTTAACGGAAGACGTAGAAACGATATTCCGAAACGAATACGTATAGCGTAAGTCAAACGTTCGAATTAGAATAGAGACCCCACGAACACAAATTTGCTGTGGCAGGTATGAAATATAAACTCCGTTACTCGCTCGTTACACTTGAATGACAGATGTTGAATGGCCGAAACGAGCCGCCGCATAACAGCGTAGTTGCCTGCTAACTTCGAAAGAAGGTAGATGCGGTCCCTAGCGCAACTTATAGCATTGTCGAAAATCAGTGCGGACGGGAGAGCTTTGGTACACCCTGTAAAAAAAAACGGAAAAATGGAGGCGGTACAATTGGAGAGCGAGCCGCCTTCACCAACATGCATAAGCAATTCATTAGTATATATATATATATATACACAAAAAACTAATAATAAAAAAAATTACATGGCGCGAGATTCGTTCCGGCGACCTTCGGATTACGAACCCGAGCGCTTACCGCTGCGCCACGACGCTGTAGAAAATTACTAATCATCGAGAGTATTTCACCGCAACGGTTTCTTTTAACTGTCGATTTTCTCGACAATGGCTGTGAAGTGCATCTTGGTGCTTTGCCACATTATACTTCTGGCCATGAGCTTTTATTATGCGCAGTATGAATCGAATCTGAATTTCACAATTGGCGGCCTCCCCTTGTCAGTACGTTCAGTTTTACTCAACTGTTTCAGAATCAAATAACGTAGAAGTTTCATCTTCTCAGTCGTTCAGCAATTTAAGTACAGACACACAAATTTAAATAAAGAAGTTTCAAAATATACATATTTAGATTTAGATCAAAGCGTAACTGTTGATACAGCTGGATGAGCAAATTTCTTACTGATTTGTGTAATTTCGTGAGATTGTCGTGAATTTTACGCGCTACTACTGTGGAACTGTTTCCGTCGAGCGAGAGGCAGGAGGGAGATAGTGCACCCATCCTTTCAGACCAAGTAAATTTCTCCATTAACCGGTTGTGTGCAGAAATCACCGGATACCGCTGGTAATACACTAATGATGAAGCTTTTTAACTAGCAGTAGCATTACAATTCTACTCGCTGTAACTGTTTCCTGTTGAGTAAAATTTGTGTGTGTCAAAGGTACGTATTTGGACGAATTTTATATGTGTATTCTGAATTTCATTTCAAGTATAAAGATTAGCAGTGGGATATCAGCTTCATCAAAAATAATGAAAGAAAAGGAAGGTTATAATTTGATCGATTTACTATTCGGACAAAGGAGAAATGGTCGGTTCTTTTGTTGTAAGGTGTTACAATAATGAGGTTCACATTAAATGAAATCATTCACGCTTTATTCCACAAATGTACATTTCATTTTCACATCGCACAATACATATCTAGGAAGACGTGGGACAGAGGGCTGCTAATACATTTTTCTGTTCTTGTTCCTTCCAAGAAGTTTTACAAAAATACTATCAACCGTGGAAACGCTATGCAGCCTATAAATTATTCTAGTTTATTAACAGATCGATGCTGCTGACTATGGTGCTTAAATAGTTTTGTATCTAAAAATAACGTTGATGTCTATGTGCCATTGAACCACTTACCATACATCACACAAAAAATATTGCTACAACAATGATATTTTACCTACAGTATCCGGTGATTCAATTCCGTTATGGAATTGCCGTGGAGAATCACAGAAAACATTAACTATTTGAGATCAGCTTACTCTCATTCCTGTGCTTTCAAGTACCATACAGGATTTTGCGTCCAGAATAGTTTAGATGCGCAAATTTTCCTTATTAAATAGTATACAAAATGGAAGGATAGAAACTTATATAAAAACTATGCATTTAAAGACAGTGAAGACACTGAAAGAACAGAGGCTCCTGTTTAATATCAACCTCGCAGTCTGCATGCACAAAATTGACGCCTAGTTAGTCTCAACATTCATGAAACCTTCTCCTAAGCCACTTCGAGAAAGAATGTTGGTGCGGAATGTGGCTTTATTTAGCTCAACTGAATAATTACAGTAGTATTGTCGTTAGAGTAAATCTATGGTCCGTTTGAACATTGGCGGAATATATGTGGCTGCAACACAATTCGCTGTAAGTAGCTGCTCGTATGGGCGCAAAACATTTGAAGACTCATTATGTAGAATGTATAATGAGAATTTGTGAGCATATGACTGTCGGACTCATTTGAAGACTCAGTATGTAGGATGTATAATAAGAGTTTGTGAGCATATGACTGTCGAACTCAATGGAAGAGAAAGTTATTTCTGAAGCTTATGAGCTGGTTACTCTTTTAAAATGTTATTCTTTTCATTAAAACTAGAAGGAAAACTGTAACATTTATAGAAATGAAATATTGATATTCATTCACAAGTCAGCAATCTGAATTAAGTAGATATAAAGCTCTGTAGCAATGTATCTCTTAGCAGACTGCGCTTGATCCCGTTGTAGCATTGATTTGCGTACAAATAATTATATTTGCACTACTTTAACGGTTTCCATTTATGATGAAATTAAACTAAATCTTTCTTCTCATTCAGTCACAGAAATCCATAAGATTATAATCCTATCAGTTGTTATATTGCCTCAAATGGTATGGACAAAACGTTCATCAGAATATAACCATCTACAGAAAAGTACATCAAAGATTTTAGGCGACTTCCACAGATTACAACACACGTCTGAGGTCGACGAATGTCTCTGTCTCAAAAACCATTAAAAGTTCTTGCTTTACAAAATAGCTATCGAAATACTCTCCCATCTTTTTTTTCAGTTCGAGCCAGTCGAAGTATAAGTAATCAATACATTTCTAATATGAGCCTACAGTGTTCGTGAGCACGATGTTGAATGGGTGCTTGTATACATATTACATGGCATAAATTCCATTACAAAGTTCGTAACAAAGCTATAACGGTACAAATTTGTATAGAAATCTACAATAAACAGATCTGTATGAAACAGGTTCTGTTACAAATATACATCTTTCACGTGGACTGGATCTAATAGCGTGAGCAAGATTTTCTATTTACATTGTTTCTCATATTATATAATATTATATAAAGTTTTTTCGCTAACACTTTATCAGTTGTTTTAAGTATACAGTGTATATGCAGAATTGCCAAGTTATATGACGATGTCATAAAATGCATACTTGTATAAAATACAATGAAAATATGTACAGTGGTTCAGAGAATCTACATTCTCTTGATCGTAAAAAGCAAGGAGTAAATAGAGCTCCCTTTCTTCATTAATGCCATTGTCAGCTCATTGAAATGAAAAATAAAACGACTGTATCTGATAAACGAACATCGTTTGATAAGATTCTCTTGTTCCAAACAGATATAGCATGGTTCCAAAATTAAAAAAAAAGAAATATTCACTTTACATTCAGGAAAAAATGCCTTCTCGAAATGTAATTGATTTCCGTAAGTGGTCTGTCGGGAAGGAACAGCTCATTCGATGAAGGTATTCGAGTAACACAGGTTTTTTTCAAAGATTCATCCCTATGAAAGCAGTGCCATCACACGAAATAGTGTATTAGTCTGTCTCTGTATGCGCCTTGCCAACTACTTTACATGCTTGTTCCTGAAACTCTGCTTGTTTGCGGATACGGCAATTCAGATGTCGGACTAAGTTTTTCGGAATTGAATCTTTAATTGTGAATCAACGGCAACTCGTGCCTTTTGTAGGTGATTCTTATATCTGCTAGCATTTCGAGTATCTTTCTCAGCTCAACATACATGTTGCATGTTAAGCACAATGGTTCATTCTCTAATAGCGATACACATTTCTAATTACACTCACGTCAGAGGTTTATTTAAATTTTTCACGATTTTCTAGCTACCCCGGTTGGTCTAAAGTCTGTGAGGTTTCTGCGGGATTCTCGTTGGCTGTTCTCATCCTACGTGACAGCTGTGTGACATGGCTGAAAATGCCGAGTCTCGAAACCATCTGAAGAAGCAAAAAATCGGAGGAAAATTAATTGCATCCATCGGACTTTCGCTTGACGTTTTTGTAGCTGAGCTATCATTAAACCAGTATTCCACTTCGAAGACGGGGTTCGAAACCTGGTACAACTCAGAAACGTAGGCGGTGAAGGGGGAGGGGGGGGGGGGGGGAGGCGGGAGGATCACTGAGACCAATCGTCCCCTCGCAGTAGCTGACAACTGAGTAGCTACGTCAGACAGATGTAACTGCTCCAGTTTCGAATGCTGATGTTAAGAAACACAGTAATGCATTGTACTAACACATCTGCCTCCAAGACACAAAGGAATTAAAGACATTAGCTGCTAGTGGACGGCAAGTTGAAAAATTGTGGCGGACTGGGATTCGAACCCAGGTTTCCTGTTTAGTTGGCAGATGCGCAGACCACTACGCCACCCAGACATATTGGTCCGCACGGACTATCCTACCACGCCGCCCGTACGACCCAAATTCTCAACTTGTACCACACCCTACTGCTCATCAGCTTCATTGCTCGCGGCATCTCGGCGATCCTTTAAGAGTTCGAACTTGGTGTGCATCTGCACCGAAAGGATCATTGACTCCCAACATGATACGCAAGGAAAAGACGAAGCATCAGCTGATCGCCACTGAGTAGCGATCAGCGCTTGATGACAGGATTACTTAATCAGCATTACGAAGCTTTGTATTCGACACCTCGTTAGTCGAATCTCTACCACTGAGTAATGACTGGGATTTATGACGCTGAAATGGCGTCACCCCTGAGGTACTGGAGGCTGCTGGATCAGCTCGTTTTAATGTATTTTTAACACTGACTCAGAAGCTAGTGTACATATAGCGTGCTTGTAAGTTACGCTCACCAATGTACTACTTCCCAATAATCGTAATTGAATGGTACACTGTGAACTGAACACCACCGATGTCTCTGAGGCTATGCACGAATGCTTTGAAATTATTTTGGTATAAAGAAAGCATGATGACCGATAGCTCGGTACAAAGTGGTTGCATTTCGTCTTCTACTCTTTCCCCATTTATCTATGTATGTGTGTTGCATTGAAAACATCTGCACAGGAATGCAGATGTCGACAGTATCTGGCATATTTTGATTTTAAAACAAATTTGTTCCACTCACTCAAGATTTGCTGTTGACAACAGCGCTCGGCCGTTTTGGCCTAGACGTTTCAATCGAGACCGACCAACCGCCGTGTCATCCGCAAACAATGGAGTGACTAGGAAGCGGCATGGGGCACGTAGGGTCAGCAAACCGCTCTTTCGACCATTGCCGGATCTGTAGAGCTTGGAGCCGCTATTTCTCAACCAAGGAAGTGGTATCAGGAGGCTGATTCGACCTCATTCCAGTCTTCCCAACAATGAAAATACGCTGGCAGTACCGGGAATTGAACCCACGCTGAACATCTAAGTACTGCTCGGTTTTGCTTTGCCTCAGGTTTGTCTTTTCCAGCAGTGTCGGTTCTACGTTTACAGTGATACACACAACGGTACGGATAGGTTTACTGGTACGTATCTCGTGTAAAGATTAACTGAATGCAATGGAAGAACTGCACTGTAACGCTACACTGGGTTGTTCCCATAGCGACGGCATCCACACCACTGTACTTTTGTATGCATCCGAGGGTAATTGCTTTACTCTGTATTCAGTATTGCGCGTTTCGGTGACTGGATATTGCACTCTTTTTCATTATTGAGTAGGTATTTTCACAGCAGCAAAGGTAACAGGAGTAACAAACTCAGAGAAAATTAGAAACGTACTTTGTAACGAGGTACAGGAGATCACAAATACCCTATACCAAAATACTCGGAAGACATCTCTGTACAGCCTCCGAAATATGCAAATCTTACTACTGTGGTAAACAGCAGCTGTGTAGTGATGGTGCTGTATCATGGAGAAAGACACAAAGGAATTAATATCAGTTGCCAGTGGGAATTGATGTATATCAATGGGACAAATTGAAAATCTGTGCTGGACCGGGAATCGAACCCAGGTCTCCTGCTTACTTGGCACATGCATTGATCCAGACGCAGTGGTCACGAGTGCACGGACTACCCTAGCATCCCTCCCGTCTGACCCAATTTCTCAACTTACACCATGTACTACTGATCAGCACCCCCGCTCATTAGACTCGTAACTCGCAGCATCTCGCCGATTCCTGTAAGAGTTAGAGCTTAGTGTGCATCTTTACTGAAGGGATCACTGGCTCTCATCGTCATAATTATATGGTGTTTTTTTTTCGTACATGACACCACCTGCCATACTCGTCACATGATGTCGTCCATTTCTCTCTCCCTTCTCACACCATTCAGTTAGTTTGCTAGCTGCCTTCAGTGTCGATTTGTCATCTGAATTTGTTTGCACCCGAATTACTATAAGAGAGTACCATACCACGAGTTACGTCGGAAGGGGGCCCGGGTTTGAACCTGCTGCTAACGCCTGGCCGCCAATTAGATTTAGTCTTCCCAGGGCACCTTGGAGAGAACAACGTTGGATGACGATTAACATTTCTCTCCTGACTGGGACGACGTCACACTTCAGAAGCGATGTGATTTTAGTCTTAACTGTCCGCAGCAACACTTTTTAAGGCCTTCCAGAATGGAAGGTGTATGCGCCCAATCTAGCGCGCCACGGAAGTAAAACTCATCCTCTCCTCGCTTCCCGAAAGGGTCTCTCTCTCCCCATCTCTCTGTTTCTCTATGTATGCACAGACGCCTACTGACATGACGTGAACTATACTTTCAGATGTCCCCGTAGAGTTCTGCTTTCAAGCGACGAATCTTTTAAGTGAAACAATATTTGAAAGGACAGACATGAAGCCAATGGAATGTAATACAGATTCTCGCACAGGGCAAAAATCTGTGGTCATTTGCACTGTACGGTTAAGTTAAATATTGCACTTGACACAGACCAGACCCTCTCCCCACAGTATCACATTACACATCATATTGTTTCACAGCGCGTATATCACAGTTCAGGGGGTGTGAGGGATCACCAGACCATTCTACACACGGCACTGTAGCTGGCCCACCGTCGAACCGCTGCCTCACTCCGTTTAGCCACGCCACACGTTGCACCAGACCACCGAACGGTCTGCCCTGCGCCGAGAGGGTGGCGCTCAGTCGTCGCTGCGCGAGCGCAGCGGGGCAGGGGGGTCTCCTAAACGGAGGAGCACCTGGTTCAGACCCCGTCGAGAGCCGTCTCTGCGGGCTCGCACGCGAGCACCCATTCCCAGACGCGGCGCGCCACCAGCCGCTGGTCGACGGTGGTCTCGAGCCCGTAGCTGGAGAGCAGCTTGCGCAGCCGGCCCTTGCCCTCGTCCTCCTCCATGAGGGCGCTGCTGGGCTGCTGGCCGCGGCCGTGCAGCGCCGCGCTCGACGACGTGTCCGCGCCGGACGCCGTCGCCACGTGGCCGCCCGCGCTGGCGCTGGCGCCGCCCACCAGCCACGTGTCCTTCAGGTACTTCTCCACCTCCGACACGGGCGCCCGCTTCTCCACCTTGTGCTCCAGCAGCCGCCTGCAAGCCACACCGCGCACCAACTTTAACTCTCGTTGTCGTCCTCACTTGTCCTTTGTTCATAGTTATTACCTTGGATCTGTCTAATTACAACTGAATAAAACTACACTACTGGCCATTAAAATTGCTACACCAAGAAGAAATGCCGATGATAAACGGGTATTCATTGGACAAATATATTATACTAGAACTGACATGTGATTACATTTTCACGCAATTTGGGTGCATAGATCCTGAGAAATCTGTACCCAGAACAACCACCTCTGGGCGTAATAACGGCCTTGATACGCCTGGGCATTAGGTCAAACAGAGCTTGGATGGCGTGTTCAGGTACAGCTGCCAATGCAACTTCAACACGATACCACAGTTCATCAAGAGTAGTGACTGGCGTATTGTGACGAGCCAGTTGCTCAGCCACCATTGACCAGACGTTTCCAATTGATGAGAGATCTGGAGAATGTGCTGGCCAGGGCAGCAGTCAAACATTTTCTGTATCCAGAAAGGCCCGTACAGGACCTGCAACATGCGGTCGTGCATTATCCTGCTGAAATGTAGGGTTTCGCAGGGAACGAATGAAGGGTAGAGCCACGGGTCGTAACACATTTCAAATGTAACGTCCACTGTTGAAAGTGCCGTGAATGCGAACAAGAGGTGACCGAGACGTGTAACCAATGGCACCCCATACCATCACGCCTGGTGATACGCCAGTATGGCGATGACGAATACACGCTTCCAATGTGCGTTCACGGCGATGTCGCCAAACACGGATCCGACCATCATGATGCTGTGAACAGAACCTGGATTCATCCGAAAAAATGTTTTGCCACTCGTGCAACCAGGTTCGCCGTTGAGTACACCATCGCAGGCGCTCCTGTCTGTGATGCAGCTTCAAGGGTAGTCGCAGCCATGGTCTCCGAGCTGATAGTCCATGCTGCTTCAAGCTTCGTCTAACAGTTCGTGCAGATGGTTGTTGTCTTGCAAACGTCCCCATCTGTTCACTCAGGGAGCGAGACGTGACTGTACGATCCGTTACAGCCATGCGGATAAGATGCCTGTCATCTCGACTGCTAGTGATACGAGGCCGTTGGGATCCAGCACGGCGTTCCTGAACCCACCGGTTCCATACTATACTAAGAGTGATTGGATCTCGACCAACGCGGCAGCAATGTCGCGATACGATAAACCGCAATCGCGATAGGCTACAGTGCGACCTTTATCAAAGTCGGAAACGTGATGGTACGCATTTCTCCTCCTTACACGAGGCATCACAACAACGTTTCACCAGGCAACGCCGGTCAACTGCTGTTTGTGTATGAGAAATCGGTTGGAAACTTTCCTCATATCAGCACGTTGTAGGTGTCGCCACCGGCGCCAACCATATGTGAATGCTCTGAAAAGCTTATCATTTGCGTATCACAGCATCTTCTTCCTGTCGGTTAAATTTCGCGTCTGTAGCTCGTCATCTTCGTGGTGTAGCAATTTTAATGGCCAGCAGTGTAATTTATCATGCCATACCCGTTTGGCCCTTATTATCTGCAAGGCATCTTTAGTAGCGCTAAATTCATGGGTTCGATAAAAAGTTGTGGCAACACGGTAATAAACCGCACTAGACTTTACTCACAGACGATCATCATATTACATGTTCTCAATACAATCGCCTAGCATGTCGATCACCTTCCCCCACAGAGATGGAAGGCATTGTACACTGTCCACCTATGTCGATGTCTCTGAAGTATCGCCCTAGGGCACGGAAGATGTCTTCACTTGTCTTACCATGGGAGAATTTTAAAAAAAAGAGTGGTTCATCTGAAAAGGTGACCGCATATAGGATTCTGGTGCGACCTGTTCTCAAGTTCTGCTCTAGTGCTTGGGATCCATACCAGGTTGGATTGAAGGAAGACATTGAAGCAATTCAGAGGCGGGCTGCTACATTTGTTACTAGTAGGTTCAAACAACACGTGAGTGTTACGGAGATGCTTCGGGAACCCAAATAGGAATCCTCAGAGACAAAAAGACATTCTTTTCCAGAAACACTGTTGAGAAAATTTAGAAAACCGGCATTTGAAGCTGACTGCCGAACGATTCTACAGCCGACAACATACATGGCGCCTAAGGACCACGAAGATAAGATGCGAAAAATTAGGGCTCACAGAGAGGCGTGCAGTCATTTTTTCCTCGCTCTATCTGCGAGTGGAACAGGAGGGGAAATCAGAAATTGTGGTACAAGGATTGCGGAGTATCTACAAGGGTTGGAACTTAAATAGTGGCAACTATTTATTCACAACCGATAGAAAAGAGTTACATGTTTGTACCTGTTGTACCTGTTACTGTCCTTCAAAGGAGTCACCAGCGTTGTGTAGAACCCGTTGCCAGCGTTGTGGAAGACGTAGTAAGCAGAGTCTGTGCTGTTGATGTTGCTAATGGGGTGGTCTATTCCCTGTCGAATCTCTGGAGCAGTTCTGAAGCAAATGCCACGAAGTGGTTCCTTCACCTTCGGAATCAAATCAATGTCACAAGGACATAAGTCCCGGGAGTATGGTGGATGGTACAGTACTTCCCAGTCCCACCGACCGAACAGAGCAACCACAGCTTGCGCCCTATGCGCCCGAGCATTGTCGTGCAAAATGGTGGATGGGCTGCGCAGAAAGTGTCGCCGCTTCTTTCGCAAAGCTGGTCGCAGGGGATGCTCCAAAAACGAACAGTAATACTGTGCATTGACGGTCTGCCGTGTAGGAACGTAATGCGTTAGGATAACACCATTGCAGATGTACACGAAAAGTACCATAACTTTCGACCGCCCCATTCGTACCATCAACAGAAGAGGCTCTCCTAACGGTATACTATCCCTTCCACATCGCTGGCTACGAGTTCTTCACAACGCTGGTGACTACTTTGAATGACAGAAACAGTTGCAAACATTTAACTCTTTTGTATCGGTTGTGAATAAATAGTTGCCACTATTTACTTTCCAACCCTCGTATGTAATCGTAGATGTAGATGTATTGTAGCAGGTGCCGTGAGAGGTTCATTCATTTTGGCGAACGGGTCCTAATCGCACAGATTCATATCGGATGAATACGGTGGATATTCCAGTATTTCTCACTCTCATACACGAAGGAGCTCCCGCACGGCGTTACCCGTGTGCCATGGTACACTGCTGGCCACCGTAAATGCAACACCAAGAAAGACAAGAGGTAGCACAACAAAATTTATTTTGTAGATAACATATTGACCAAGTGTCAAATGATTACTTTTACAGACGTCTGTGACATGTGGTTCCTGCCAGAATCAGTAGCCAGAGTAGCCGCCATTGTTGGAGATCACCGCTGTCACACGTCTCGGCATTGAGTCGAAGAGACGTTGGATGTGTTCCTAGGGTACAGCAGCCCAAGCAGCTTCCACACGTTGCCAAAGATCATATGGTGTGGCAGCTGGGGATGTAATCTGGGTCACTCGTTGAGCAACCATGGACCACATGTTTCCTATCGGCGAAAGATCCGGAGAGCGAGCCGGCCAGGGAAGCGCTTCAATCTGGTTATTGACGAAGAACCTTTGGACAATGCGTGCCACGTGTGGTCGCGCATTATCCTGTTGAAATATGGCTGTGGCCGAGCCCTGAAGGTAAGAAAGGACAACTGGCTCCAGCACCTCGGATATGTAGTGCCGGCTATTTAAAGTACCGGCAATGTGTACTAGAGGCGTGCGAGAGTAATATCCAATACCGCCCCATACCATAATACCCGGTGCAAGACCAGTGTGGCGGTGCATAATGCAGCTGCCCAGCATACTCTCTCCACGGTGTCTCCACAATCGAATCCGACAATCGTGGTGCTGCAGACAGAAGCGTGCCTCGTCAGTAAAGACAACGTCATTCCATTCTGCCGTCCACATCCGTCTGTCATCACACCATTGGCGACGGAGACGTCTGTGGTTCTGCGTCAATGGTAGACGAAGCAATGGACGTCTTGCGGACAGATCACTCTGCTGTAAACGGCGTCGAATGGTACGCGCAGACACTGGATGATGCGTTACAGACGCAATGTGCTGTGCTGTGGTTCGGGATGTCACTGAGCGATCCGTCACTGCCATGTGCACAATTTGCCTATCAGCACGTGCAGTGGTGCACCGAGGTGAATGCGATCGACCACGTCGGTCCGTCGTACCCTCCTGCATCCAACGGTCGGTCACATATCCGCATTGCAGTTGTTTGGTTTCGTCCAACACGACTAGCGATTTCTCTGTATGATAATCCACAATCTCGGTAAGCCACTATCCTTCCTCTGTCGAACTCGGATACTTGATCAAACGATGTTCGCTGTTGTCTACGAGGCATAACTGGTCGTCTTGTGAAACAACCACAAGGTAAACACACGTGCCGAACGTACACTCGTCGAAATCGCCAAGCCTTAAATGGCGCTATGAGGTGGTGCCACAGGCGCGCGTGATGTGCGTCTGCGCTGAAATTCTAATCAGTTGCATATCTCATCGCTGCAAACCCATGGTGTAAATTTCACTTGATTCGGATGCTTCCTTCAGGGTGTTGCATTTACGGTGGCCAGCAGTGTACATTGTTATGAAAGATGTTGGTATGCAGTGCCAGAAAGAAACATTTTTGGTCACTCAGATCACGTGCCACTTCTGTCTTCATCTACGAACGTTGATCGTGTTTCCTAAACATACTGTTAGGGCGCTTGAACTGGTCTCCCGCACTTTCAGACAGTAGAGACAGCGACTGACTGAAACACAGCCGTTACTGCTCACCACACTACTTCCTCTGACTTAATATCAGCTACAGACATCGGGCATGCCACGGGCCGCACATCCCTCATGTTATGGCCGTGTTGCAACTACGTTTTATCCAACCCAAGTCTATACAGATGCTTATTTTTACTATTTTGTTTTCTATATCGGTCACTGACAAACGTGTCTGGCACTTTCGCCTTTCTATGGCGTACTAACAGTTTAAGTTTCTACTTACGAATTTCATGAAAGCTACTGCACTTGATATTCTTTTCGGGGTTTAATGCTACTCTTCTTCTGCTCAAGGCCATAGCATGATTGTGTAAACGGATGCTTTCTTCGTATTCATTGAAATAGTCAGTAACGAGTCGCACAAAAGAAACTCTGTTTCCTTTACAGATTTCAGGCACCTGGTCATTTGCGGGTCGCAAATAATGCAGTAACTATAAAATTTATTTTGTGCGCCTGATTGATGATTAATCCAACAAATGAAATATAGTTGCTGGTGTTGGATAAAATACTTTTTTCATATCTTTTATTAAGTTTAGCAGAGAGCTTGTGTTGATATGTGTCTGGTCGTTCATTTGTTTCTTCTCACCAATGGCTTTCTAGATACGGTTGTTTTCCTGCATTGGTATAAGACATTTGTCAGGGTTATTTATCTTGACGATTTTCGTGTCTTGTTCTAAGCTGGTAGGATGACAGTTAGGATGCTTTAAGCATTCCGCAAAAGTAGACTGGTTTGTTTCACTCTTCCAATAACTGATATATTTACAATTAAAAAATCGCACAGAAACAATGTACATTATAACTTCCACATATACACTAGCACACGGAGTATGAAAGTACTAAAGAATGGGGTCTCTAAACGGCATATAAAACTATGTAATCTGGAAAAACCAACTTGAACTAACCATCAATCAGTAGAAAGAAATTTCAGGGATGGGTAATATACAAATATGAATGTTAAAATTACCCATCAGTAGACATAGACATGACATCAGTCATTTGAAAACATGTTACAAAGAACACATCAACTGTTGGAAGTGTGAAACAAACTTGTGCACATTTTCAGAGCGCTTAAAGCAGCAAAATCATCTTCCTACCAACTTTAGGAAACTGCAACAAATGCTTTATACTAATGCAGGAACATTACCATATTTAGAAACCCATTACACAGAACAAACAGGCTATAAACAACCAGACACATATCAACACAGACCCTCTGATAAACCTAGTACAATAAATGAAAAACAGCATTCATTCAGAAACCTAACCGTACTACGGCAATAAACAGAAAGACAGCAGCAAAATCGTAAAAAGAACTCATGTAGAGGATCACCTACGAAATTTATAAGTAGAAATTTAAACTATTAATACGTCACTGAAAAATATAAATAACCAGAACTGTTTAGATCTCCGCGTATAACGTCTAGTTCGTAAAACACAATGTTAGAAACACATGTATGTATATATTTCAGGTGACTAAAGATCCCTTGCAAATGACCGCGAAACAAGCATCGTACGTAACATTTGCTACTCTGAGTGGTAATCAGACGGATCCAAAGTAATAATTATCAACATATAACATCATTGTCATTAAATACTTTACAGGTTAAACACAAATATAGGAAACTGTATACCATTTCAAACAGCTTTTTAAGTCCATAAACTAGATTTAGAAGACTTTTAAATTGATCATTAGTGCATAAGTTACATACATATTTTCGTAGTGTTACGATGGATTCTGGCTTGCGACAGTATGGGTAGCATGTGCAGTGTGTGGTTAATGCAGAGTGCGTCAATAGGTATGTTACAAGGTGAGGTAGTTGAGCGTCTCTGAAATATAGAGTAGAATGTAGACAGTTTAGACCACACAATCTAGGCAAGGAGTAAAGGAGATAATAGCAATTGTAATCCCTCTGTGACTGTTGACGTGCTAGGGCACCTGAAATGGACAGTGGATAAACAAACCAACACAGAGAAGCAGCAGAGGGAATACTGTGTGTACCGTTGGTTGGTTTGTTTACCAGTGATACTGCTTCACTTGTTACATGACATACACAGCACTCCACAGACTTCCGCAGACAACACTAGTGTATAGTACTGTATTGTGTTCCGTAGTTTCATACTGTACGTAGTTTTCCGTCATTCGTATGACTACTGTAAAACGAGAATGAACAATGGCGGCTGCAGAGTGCGGGGAAGCCCAAAGCAATGCGAGAGAAACTTACCGGCTCTATGAGGAAGGTTATTCCAACAGGCATCACCCAGCCCACGTCATGTTTGCTGGACTAGAGAAGCGTCTACGTGAAACGGACAGCTTATGAAATTCCTCATGGGCTGCATATCCAAGGCCACCAACATCGCTTTGCTCTCGATGCGTGGACAGATCTCACTGATGATCACGTCAAAGGTTCGTACCTCATACCTGTGAATGGTGACGGCCCCAATTACCTTATATTTCAGTGACAGATCACATGTGGGTTGTTGTTCGCGGTGCCTTTGGACATTGTTCGTGCCATGCGTTCCACCAGAATGGCCTTCCAGCACATTTCGATAGCGTGGAATGTGGCCACACCTTTGGCAACACATGGATTGGACGAGAAGACCCTATTGCCTGGCACCATCGCTCACCGGGCCTGACACCATTGGATTTCCACTTTTGGACGTACATTAAAACCGTGGTGTACGCTACACGAAAGGAGACCCCACAAGATCTTGTGGCACGAATTCAAGTATCAGCTGGACTCGTCCGTGATATAGCAGGAGTCTTTCCATGGGTCTGGAAAGGCATCATCAGGAGATACACAAAATGTATCAAAGTTAGTGGCTGCCATATTGAGCAATTTCTTTAAGTGAATTAAACACGCATATGAAGTGTTTTCGAACGCAATTAATTAGTACAGTATGCTCACATTGTACCCATCTACCTACCACCTTGCCTTATAACATACCTTTTGACACACGCTGTATGCAGCGTGAGCACAAGGACTTTTCTGATTACAGACATTTATTTCTAAGGAACTCTGCTAGTTCAAGCTGTGCGGTTTGTTGCAAATGGTAGCTAAAATGAAGTTTTTATGGATATGCTTCTAAACGGGCTCTGACAGCATCTGGTTTCTTTTCTCTCTTCCTCTGACTGTCTCTTGTTTCAAAGTCAAGCCTAACTTGGAAAACAGTTTCACTAAAAAGTCAGTGTTAGTAATTCCCTACAATCAGTACCAACTCCCTGTTCAGGTCATATGGTTTTCAATGACGGTTCTTAAATGTTTTCATTTATCAGCCAAAAGCATTTCATGTACATTTGAAAGTATTACGGCCAGCATTGCACACTGCTGAGCCTGTAGCTGGCATATTTTTATTTTTTTTCATGAGAGACGAGAATATATCGCGTTCCACCGTTGCTGCTTTAGAGGTAAGACAGTTTAATTTATTTGTTATGTGCACAGGAACCAAAGTTATCAGTTTTGAACGTGGCCAGAGGATTTAGTGCCTAAGGGGTTGAATGTATTTTGCAGTGACTGTATTTCGTTACTGGTATTGGGAGTTCCACTGCCAAATCAATTCGTATAAAGTTTTTGTTAACAATAACACAGAGTAAGTACACCACTTGCAGTTACAACACGCTACACGGTAACTCCAATTAAGTATCCGTTCCTCAGTCTTGCATTTATTCAATAATATCTAAAGAACGTTACAAACTGTCTGTGTGTTTTCGAGGTATTCATGTTGCCTTTAGGATGCTGAGTCCTGTCCCACATATAGAATTCGTAACATCAGCTCAGATATCAACCCCGCCCCAGAGCCAGTTTCCAGGATACCAATGACCAGTTACGTTGTGGGTCAACTTGCCTCAGGAGAGGATACAACACCTTTATGACACTCTTGCTAACCGAATCAGGCCAGAGGCAGATGCAACGTCATAGTGATAAGTACGCTCATACTACGAAGATCTTTTTAAATCTGAGTCGATTTTGTAATCACTGCGATAACATGACATACTGTTACAGGACGTAAGATACAGTGAAATTACGCCAGCCGTTAGTACACTACCGGCCATTAAAATTGCTGCACCAAGAAGAAATGCAGATTATAAACGTGTATTCATTGGACAAATATATTATACTAGAACTGACATGTGATTACATTTTCACCCAGTTTGGGTGCATAGATCCTGAGACATCAGATTCCAGAACAAACACCTCTGGCCGTAATAACGGCCTTGATACGCCTGGGCATTGAGTCAAACAGAGCTTGGACGGCGTGTACAGGTACAGCTGCCCATGCAACTTCAACACGATACCACAGTTCATCAAGAGTAGTGACTGGCGTATTGTGACGAGCCAGTTGCTCGGCCACCATTGACCGGACGTTTTCAATTGGTGATAGATCTGGAGAATGTGCCGGCCAGGGCAGCAGTCGAACATTTTCTGTATCCAGAAAAGCCAGCACAGGACCTGTACCATGCGGTCGTGGATTATCCTGCTGAAATGTAGGGTTTTGCAGGGATCGAATGAAGGGTAGAGCCGCGGGTCGTAACACATCTCAAATGTAACGTCCACTGTTCAAAGTGCCGTCAGTGCGAACAAGATGTGACCGAGACGTGTAACCAATGGCACCACATACCATCACGCCGGGTGACACGCCAGTATGGCGATGACGAATACTCGCTTCCAATGTGCGTTCACCGCGATGTCGCCAAACACGGATGCGACCATCATGATGCTGTAAACAGAACCTAGATTCATCCGAAAAAATGAGGTTTTGCCTTTCGTGCAGCCAGGTTCGTCGTTGAGTACACCATCGCAGGCTCTCCTGTCTGTGATGCAGCGTCAAGGATAACCCCATCCATGGTCTCCGAGCTGATAGTCCATGCTGCTGCAAACGTCGTCGAACTGTTCGTGCAGATGTTTGTTGTCTTGCAAACGTCCCCATCTGTTGACTCAGGGACCCAGACGTGTCAGCACGATCCGTTACAGCCATGCGGATAAGATGCGTGTCATCTGGACTGCTAGTGATACGAGGCCGTTGGGATCCATCACGGCGTTCCGTATTACCCTCTTGAACCCAACGATTCCATATTCTGCTGACAGTCATTGGATCTCGACCAACGCGAGCAACAATGTCGCGATACGATAAACCGCAATCGCGATAGGCTACAATCCGACCTTCATCAAAGTCGGAAACGTGATGGCACGCATTTCTCCTCCTTACACGAGGCATCACAACAACGTCTCACCAGGCAACGCCGGTCAACTGCTGTTTGTGTATGAGAAATCGGTTGGAAACTTTCCTCATGTCAGCACGTTGTAGGTGTCGCCACCGGCGCCAACCTTGTGTGAATGCTCTGAAACGCTAATCATTTGCATATCCAGCATCTTCTTCCTGTCGGTTAAATTTCGCGTCTGTAGCACGTCATCTTCGTGGTGTAGCAATTTTAATGGCCAGTAGTGTAGCATTCGTCACACCAGCTCAGATATCAACTCCGCCCCAGAGCCAGTCTTTAGGATACCAATGACCGGTTACAACAGTTGTGGCTCAAATTGCCTCAGGAGAGGATACAACGGCTTTATGACACTCTTCCTAACCGAATCAGGCCAGAGGTAGATGCAACGTCATAGTGATAAGTTGACTCATACTACGAAGTTCTTTTTAAATTTGACTAGATTTTGTAATCACGCGATAATATGATATACTGTCACAGGCCGTTTCATTTCGTTGCTTATCCTATTCTGGGTTGTCAACTCTTTTTGTCTGTGCACTACAGCAGATAGTTTTCTTTATGAAACTTCCTGGCAGATTAAAACTGTGTGCTGGACCGAGACTCGAACTCGGGACCTTTGCCTTTCGCGGGCAAGTGCTCTACCAACTGAACCACCGAAGCACGACTCACGACCCGTCCCCACAGCATTACTTCTACCAGTACCTCGTCTCCTACCTTCCAAACTTTACAGAAGCTCTCCTGCGAACCTTGCAGAACTAGCACTCCTGAAAGAAAGGATAATGCGGAGACATGGCTTAGCCACAGCCTGGGGCATGTTTCCAGAATGAGATTTTCACTCTGCAGCGGAGTGTACGCTGATATGAAACTTCCTGGCAGATTAAAACTGTGGGCCGGACCGAGACTCGAACTCGGGACCTTTCTTTCAGGAGTGCTAGTTCTGCAAGGTTCGCAGGAAAGCTTCTGTAAAGTTTGGAAGGTAGGAGACAAGGTAGTGGCAGAGGTAAAGCTGTGGGGACGGGGCGTGAGTCGTGCTTGGGTAGCTCAGCTGGCAGATCACTTGCCCGCGAAAGGCAAAGGTCCCGAGTTCGAGTCTCGGCCCTGCACACACTTTTAATCTACCAGGAAGTTTCATATCAACGCACACTCCGCTGCAGAGTGAAAATCTCATTCTGGAGTTTTCTTCATGTTCCTCTACTTCGAATATTAGCTGTGGACGCGATACAGTGAAATTAACCAGCCGTTAGTAGTTTGTCCTGGCGCTAATAGCCGAGGAAGGTTACTGGTGTTATTTATCGTACCTGAGCAGCCTGAGGAATCGCGGCGTGAAGCGGCGGAAGAGCGGCGGCAGGCGCGTGGAGCGGCGGCGCTGCCAGCGCGAGAAAGCGGCGTAGTCCGTGTCCGAGATGTGGTCGGCCGCCTGCCAGGGCGGCGACGCGGCCAGGCATACCACCACGAGCACGGCCAGCTGCCACGCATCGCCCGCCGTGCGGCAGTGGTAGCGCTCGCGGCTCAGCACCGCGCACACCTCGGGCGGTTGGCACCACTGCCACGTGCAGCGCGCTCGCGACACCAGCGAGCCCTCGCGCCGCGCAGACCCGAAGTCGCACAGCTTCACCTTCGGCACAGGCAGCAGCTTCAGTCTACCGAACGTGCTGGCATTTCTGGTGCTTACTGCGATAGAGTCTGTAGTACAGGAGGCAACTCACAAGACTGCACGAGGGAGCTGATGTGTGGATCGGGAATGAAGGGCAGAAGAGCATCAGATTCCTTATTTCTAGATTTCCATAAAACGTCTGACACGGTGCCTCACTGCAACCTGTTAACATACACTGAAGAAACTGGTACACCTGGCTAATATACCTTTGACTCTGTCGTAAGCCAGACATGGCACTAGTTCTACAAGCTGCGACATGGTCGCGAGTGGCACAGTGACCCGAAAATGTTCACTCACGCTCATAAATTAAGGATAATTGCAGAATGTGGTGGCACACAACGTGGCACTACACAGAACTGGCGCTAATGGCATAGGCATATAGGGAACAAAAAAAATGGCTCTGAGCACTATGGGACTTAACATCTATGGTCATCAGTCCCCTAGAACTTAGAACTACTTAAACCTAACTAAGCTAAGGACAGCACACAACACCCAGCCATCACGAGGCAGAGAAAATCCCTGACCCCGCCGGGAATCGAACCCGGGAACCCGGGCGTGGGAAGCGAGAACGCTACCGCACGACCACGAGATGCGGGCCATATAGGGATCACACACGACACAGATCTGTAAGTCCACGGTATTGGTGATAAGTTGAGAAAACCGTCACGAAACACATGCGCTTCATAACACCACTGTTTCTTACGCCTGTACCCCGACATCAATATAGGATATGATCACCATGCACACGTACACAGGCCGCAGAACGGGTTGGCATACACTGGATCAGGTGGTCGAGCAGCTGCTGGGGTATGGCCCCCCATTCTTGCACCAGTGCCTGTCGGAGCTCCTGAAGTGTCGTAGGGGTTTGAAGACGTGCAGCGATACGTCGACCGAGAGCATCCCAGACGTGCTCGATGGGGTTTAGGTCTGGAGAACAGGCAGGCCACTCCATTCGCCTGATATCTTCTGTTTCAAGGTACTCCTACACGATGGCAGCTCCGTGGGGCCGTGCGTTATCATCCATCAGGAGGAAGGTGGGACCCACTGCACCCCTGAAAAGGGGTGCAAAATGACGTCCTGATACACCTAACCTATTACACACCCTCTGTCAAAGACATGCAGGGGTGTACGTGCACCAATCATAATCCCACCCCACACACTATCAAACCACGACCTCCATACAGGTCCCTTTCAAGGGCATTAAGGGGTTGGTATCTGGTTCCTGGTTCAAGCAAGATGAAAACCCGGCGAGAATCACTGTTCAGACTATACCTGGACTCGTCCGTGAACATAAACTGGGACCACTGTTCCAATGACCAGGTACCGTGATCGTGACACCAAGTTGTACGGGCTCTCCTGTGACCAGGGTTCAGTAAAATGCACCTTGCAGGCGAATAAACCATGTCTGTTCAGTCGTCTGTAGACTGTGTGTCTGGAGACAACTGTTCCAGTGGCTGCGGTAAGGTCCTGAGCAAGGCTACCTGCAGTACTCTGTGGCCGTCTGCGGGTACTGATGGTGAGATATCGGCCTTCTTGTGGTGTTGTACACTGTGGACGTCCCATACTGTTACGCCTGGACACGTTTCCTGTCTCCTAGAATCGTTGCCATAATCTTCACTCTTCGTGACGGATGGAGGGCCCGTGCTACGACCTGCTGTGTTTGACCAGGCTCCAGTAGCTCTTGTTTTCTACCCCTCATGACGTCATAAGTATGTGTTCTTTCAGCTATTTGCAATACACAGTCACCATTAGCACATCTGAAAACATTTGCACACTTATTCGCTGCACCGTACTCTGACATGCACCAACACACCTCTGCGTATGTGGACTGCTGCCAGCGCCACCGTGCGACGACTGCAGATCAAATACACCACATGGTCATACCCCGAGGTGATTTAAGCACGCAAACCGCCCACCAGAGCGTTGTTTGACCATCCTTAATTTATGAGCATGAATGTAGAATAAACTTATTTTATTTCACCTCTGCGGTCACAAACTTGTAGGCCCTCAGACCACCAGTTTCGGTCAGCAGTGACCTTCTTCAGATCTTGGTACTGATTTGCTGCTTCACTTTAAGGAGACTTTGACGCTGTCGTAAGCCAGACATAGCACTTGTAACAACAGACCTCAAATAAAAGAAATTTATTCTACATTTTCGGGTCACTGTTCGATTCGCGACCAGGTCGCAGCTTGCAAGTCGAATGTGATGAAACCGACCGCTAAATTAGTAAAACCGGTTCAGTTGTGGGCATTAAATCCTTGGGGTGTCCTCGTGTCAGTCGTTGTGCGGAAATCATCGTCGTCGTGGCTGATAAAGTTTCTGAGAGTCCGGTATAATCTGTTCGCCGACATTCAAGATTGGATATTCCCAAAACCAGCGTGCAACAAATTCTCAAAGACGATCTGCACCTTTGTGCCTATAAAATCCAACTTACACAAGAGTTGAAACGAAAAGTACTCACATAAAACGCCTAGAGCATGTGCCCTTTTGGTGATTGCGAAACATTGAACGAGCAACAGTTTCATCAAAACCGTTGATAGCTACTGATAAGGCGCATTTTGCTGTTGAATGACGTCGAGAAGAAGCAAAATTTGGAAATGCAGGGCGCAGAAACCCCTCGAGTAGTAAAGGAGAAGTCATTACATCCACAATGATGGACTGTGTGGTGTGGCTTTAGGGCTGTGGGCGTAATTTGGCCGTACTTCTTCGAAGATAATGTCGGAAACGCATTAACAATGGACGGGGAATAGTTACCGCAATGTTAAATACAGTTTTAGTGGTCTGAACTGTATGTGTAAGTGCCGAGGAGTTTTTGTTTCAACAAGAGAGTGCAACTTGTCACACATCGATTGCAAAATCTCTGTGCACCCTCAGCTCACGCACAAGGAGGCATGCGAAAGTTTCGCATGCGGCTGGTGTCCGCCTTGCCGGGTGAGTTCTTGCAACGGTGACATGATTTGCCCAGCGAGATCTCGTGATATGAGACCATGTATATCTGCCTTGAGAGCTCAATGGCGAGAGCTAGAAGCCGAAGTAAGCCGAAACGTTGTGGAAAACGTCATCGAAATAAAGAGATTGTGCTTGCAGGATCGTGGAGGGTATTTGCGTCACATTATAAAGAAGTAAAAGGTAAAATTCTGCGTTCTGGTCCTATACGGGCCCCTAAGGACACACCGAGCACCGTGTAATCATCTGCCAATGGCGTCATTGGACGCGGTATGGAGCTAGGTGGTGGTGTGTGGAAATGGATGTGATCATCACACAGCTCCCCCGGCCGTTGTCGGTTCTATTGAGCTTGAATCCGCTACTACTCGGTAGAGATGCTCCTCAGTTGACCTCACGAGACTGAGTGCACTTCGGCTGTTGACAAAATATTGTTGTATCGATATATCGACATTTCTGCCAAAAATACCGATACGTACCGATAATATTCCTTCTCCTGATATATCAACATATCGATACTGAAATGGCAATATAGCGTGCCGATATTTTTTATTTTAAATTATACTTTTTCGCAATTTTCGGTGAATATTTGAAAGTGTTCTTTTGAAATTGTGGTGCAACATAAATTTACTTTCACTGTGTGAAGGAGTCTTACTGCTTTACAGCTTTCATCATTTCCAGTCTTTCTGTTTGAGTGTGTGAAGCAAGTGTAGGTGGCAGCAAGTATAAGTCCGATTGCACTACGGGTGGCGGTGTGAATGGAATAACAAGATTTTAAGGCAAAGAAATAGCACACCAGCTGCGTGAACCAATAGAACAATTTTTAGCGTAACTAGTGAGCTATTTCTTCACATTGGAATTATTCAGGAACAGTTGTTTAAAGTGATGAACGAAACTCTAAATGACAAGACTGTCCTTTGCAGTGGACGGAGATGTCTGAGGGAAAATAGTGACGTAATCTGCGCTCGGCGCTACTAACAGAAACTCCAACGTTTAACTTCACCACGTAGTTTTGACACCACAGTTGCTAGTTCGCTAGCGGTTGCAGAAATGGAAGAATAGGGAAGTTGACATTGGCGTCACTCACTGTTGAAATTATTTATTTTTACGAATAACACATTTTTGCAACGGCCTGTGACGCATTGTTATATGAAGTAGGCAGAGTCAGTTGCGTGCTGCGACAGTCAGTTTGACGCTGTCGTTTATAGTGAGTGAGAAACTGTCTTGAAAATAGGGCCTATTTTACCATGGACTAACTGACTGACCTTGTCATCGATGTGTATGTATATTTTCTTTCATATTGCATCAATAATTCTGAAACTTGTCATATAATATCTTCAAGAATTAACCTAAATTATTTACAGGTTCATATTACGATTGAAAGTTTTCGTCAGTTGTAGTTCAATAATGTTTTCAACCGTCCTTCCAGAAGGACGTCAGGGTAATATGTTGTCATTTTGTATTCACAGAAAACGATGTACACTGATGGAATTTTTGGACATGTTAGAATCAAAAGACGAGGAAATACCTAATGCTGGCACATGTAGTAAGGATTATGAAACGAAAAGTATGGGGTACGGTGTGGTAATGACTTATGTTGACCAGTTACTTCCACATGTTCCATATCGAATATATTTTGATAACCTCTTTACCACCGTTGAACTACTACATGACGTAAAAGAGAGGGGCGTGGAAGCAACAGGAACAATAAGAGGAAACAGAGCTAAGAATTGTACTCTATCATCTGTAGATAAAATGATAAAAGAAAATAGAGGATCATATGAAGTTTGTTCTGACTCAGCATCCGGGATTTCCATTGTACGTTGGAATAACAACAATGTTGTTGCTGTAGTCACCAACTTTGACGGAGTGCAACCACTACGCTCTGTAGCAAGATTTTCCAGGGAACAAAAGAAAAGGATTAGCGTGCCTCAACCTAACTTATTACACTCCTACAATACTCATATGGGAGGTATAGATCGAGCTGACCAAAATGTATCCCTATATAGATGCTCTGTAAGAGGGAAAAAGTGGTATTTCCCAATCATTGCACATTTTATAGACATCGCGGAGCAAAATGCCTGGGATCTTTACACGCACAACGAAGAACCCATAGATCATCTGACATTTCGTCGTCGAATTGTCACTGCAGTTCTTGAAAGTAACAAAAGAGTCACTACCAGCAGTGGACGTCCTAGTAAGAGGGCCAAACTAGATTCTAGATTTGATGGAAGAGAACATTAGGTTGCCAAATTACCAACGGACGAGAGAACAAAAAAGAAGAAGCAGCTGAAATGTCGAAGTTGCCACAAAAGAACTACTACTATGTGCGTAAAATGTGACGAACCACTTCATGTCTTATCATACTAGTGCATAAAATATGCGTATAGGTTATTTTCTTTGTTTTTTATATTTATTAGCTGTTTTAGCCCATAACTCAAATTTATTTATGTTTATTTGAAAGTATAAAAATCAAAACAAGTTAATTGTGCAATGTCATAGACTTTAAAATCATGTTCCCTTATTGACCTGACGTCCTTCTGGAAGGACGCCCATTTTTGGAAATAGTAAATAAAAATAATTACCCAAAATTGTTTTTACTTCCTTCCTTACAACCTTGTGAATCAACGTTGATAAGATATAAATCAATTTTGAAAAACAAATAATTCAGGACTATCTGGGTTAAGTGTTTCGGACAAATCCGATATTTGAAGAAACCTAAGGACGGACCCATGGGACACCTTTTATTGTGTCATTTACATGAAGTTAACATTGTTAGAAAAGTGGTTATCGCCAAGAGTAAACTTGCATCGTTTTCGCTCCAATTCTCGCTCTAAGGGGGATAAGCTGGCTACTAGCTTTTTGACGTACAGAATATCTAATAAGAAATCAATACTTAAATATACAGATCTAAAATCGGCAGTGTATTTACAATGTTAGCCGATATTTTTATTGGCCGATCCGTCGATATTTTATCCGTAGATATATCGTTACTTTTTCGATGTATCGAGTGCAGATAACGGTGTTTTTTCAAATATCGATATATTGGATTCCCAATATTTTTAAAAATATCAACAGTCCCTGAGTGTACCCAATACCAATGCTGCCACCAGTAACTGGAATCGAACCCTCGCTGACCAGTCAGCTACAAGGGTTGACAGCAATATCATATTTCACACATAAACACAGATATACACTGCAGTAATACGTAAATTACTTAATTCCATTAATAAAGTTGTTTGTTATTACGCGCTGAAAAGTTGCATGCTTTATGAGACACCCTTTATTTCACTGTTCGCCTTTTATGACCTCACTCATTTTTTATCTAAAGCACCGTCCGCCTGCGTAGCGCAGCGGTAGCGTTACCGCCTACCACGTAAAGGGGCCCGGGTTCGAATCCCGGCAGGGGGCTAGATGTTGTGTGTCCATCATCATGTTCATCATGATTGACACGCAAGTCGCCGAAGTGGCGTCAACTAAAAAGACTTGCAATACGGTGGCCGAACTCCGAGGGGGATATCCCGGCCAATAAATGCCATACGATCACTGCATTTCATCTAAAGCACCAGTGCCAAAGCGGAAAATTGTGTTAAACTGTGAAACGTATATGTAGGCATCACATCTGTATCAAAAACAATAATCGGACAAATTACTCCTGCCTTTGGCGATGATTTAACTGAATGAAACGAAATTTATATCCCATCGAAAACACACATTTCGGTAGCTGCTTGCAGAGTACGAGTATTAATGTTACGTACACGCAAGTGGAGAACTTGATCGATACTATTTCGGATATATCAGTGCAGTGCAGCGGCTAAACGATCCAGTATGTTTACGTCGCTCGAACCTCTTCTTGTTGAAAATGGTTTTAGAACAGCTTTTATTGTCCTGTCACACACTCACAGTCGAATTTTCTGCCGCGTACATTCTTGTCAGCTGTTGACTGCACTGGTATCTGTCTGGTACCGATCTTACAGTTGAAGAATTATCACAACCGTTTTGTTTCCTCAGATTTATAAGCAATCCGGAGGAAATAATTCAATTATTCGTAGGAATTATCATCCCAAAACGATGTAACAGTACCGATAGTCTTAATAGTGGACTCATTTCGGCGAAGAGAAAGAGTCTACAAGATATTTGGGGTATGCCATAGCAGGACGACGCCACATATTCAGTGAAGCTACTAAAGTGAAAGCAACTTGATTGTTGTTCCGCTCACTGTTTCAAACAGTCCCAGGCATTTCAGATTGGGTATGACACGGTAACGAAGTAGAATAGGATGACTGTGTTCCTCCAACAAGGAATATATGTGTCAACACGGCATGAATATGTCGGAGAGAGGTCAAAACTTCATGACTTGGGATGTTAAAATAAACGCTCCGGTTCATGTTCACAGTAACCGGAACGAGTGGGTCCAGGTAATGGTCGGAAAACCCATTCTATGAGACTGTCGCTAGCCTGTCTGATCTACGCTGGACGATGTGTCAGACACGACTGTTTATGTATAAAGCCATGTCGTCTACATATATTGACAGTTGGACGTTTAGTGTGCGTGGCAGATTCGGTGTGTACAGAATGTACAAGATCAGGGCAAAAACTGATCCTTGCGACTGATTCAAACCGTGAAGCGGCGGCCCTTTTATACACCATGGAAGGCGAACAGCTCGTGCGCCAGAGATCGTCGTTGATGCCCGTCACCGCAAGTGAACGTACCGCACCACCTGCGGTGAAAGCAGAAAAACTGGTGAATCGCTTTCGAGTACCAGTGGCGATACATTCTGTAGCACGAGTCAACGAGCATTATTTTTTGTCGGATAAAACATGATTGCAAGTTTTAGCCTACTTAACGGGTAGACCCGGGTTCTATTTATAATGGAATCTGCTAATTTAATTTTAAAGGATTCTTTTAAAATACTGTCGCAGTAGCAGGCATCCATTTGCTTTTTATAACATTTTGTGCCCCTCGGTAAGCTAGTGGTACGCCACTGCTGCAGTCGTTTGCGGCGCTGGTGCTCGGTACATCTACTGCGAATGGTGCGAATAGTTTGACCAATATACTTTTTCCCACAAAACAGCGAGTCCTCATTGCGAGGTCATTTTTTACCGAGCCAAGAAGACCCCAGTGTGTCGCACCTGTGGATTTTGCAAAGAGAGTTTACACCGTCTCAGACCCATATAGTTTGACACCAGAGCTGAAACACCTTACTGTCGTGTTGAGGCAGAAAGGCTTCTCAGACAAACACATCCGTCGTGCCTTTGAGTAGGGATCTTCGCTGCTTGTAGATCACTTAGTTTCCTTCCATATTTTGGGGGCATATCTACAAAAGATATGAAAAGTATGCGACTGCAGGCTTTCTCGACGTATGTCAGCTATGAAATCTTCACGGGTTATCAGCCGAGTGGCGTCGTCTTCTAGTCGCAACGTTTCAATGGATTGTGTATCCATAATCTTCAGGCGAAGATGATGGATATGCAAGCTATTGAAACGTTGCGACAAGAAGACGACGCCACTCGGTTGCTAACCCGTGAGATTTCAAAGCTGATATGAAAAGTGTTGTCCATGAGGCAAGATTGAGCGCTTCTTGGTACGGTAAAAGACGACCTAGGTTTGAGGAAAGTCGATTTTTACCAAATCGCTTACCATTGTAGGGAAAAGTATATTGACCACACTATTCGCACCATTCACGATAGATTTACTGAGCACCAACACCACGCACGACTGTTGCAGCAAGTGGCCGTGCGGTTAAAGTCGCTGCAGTCTGGAACCGCAAGACCGCTACGGTCGCAGGTTCGAATCCTGCCTCGGGCATGGATGTTTGTGATGTCCTTAGGTTAGTTAGGTTTAACTAGTTCTAAGTTCTAGGGGACTAATGACCTTAGCAGTTGAGTCCCATAGTGCTCAGAGCCAATTGAACCATTTTGACTGTTGCAGCCAGAGAAATCTATGGTGGCAGAGTATTGCGTTAACGAGGAACGCAAACTGTTGTATGATAAGACACAAATTGTTGCCCATGCATGTTGTTATAGGGACTGTGTCTTAAAACAGTCCATTGGAATTAGACAAGCAGATAATATTACGAATATAGACAGGGGCTACCCGTTAAGTAACTATTGAAACCCCGTTTTGTATGACATTAAACAATACCGACCCTTGACTCAGCCGGCAGAATGTACCAACGTTGGTACTGTATAGTGATTTATCGGTTTTGCCGCATCTCATCTACGGGGCTCCCGTACCTAGACTTTTAATAGAGATTAGCAGCGACGATTTTTGTTTTGGCATTCTGCGGCGTAGGAGAGGGCCTCCGTTTAACGACAGGAACCAGTTACAGTGACATTAGGAAACAGCGTAATCTTCAAAAGATGGTGGCCAGGTGGACCGCTGAAATATAGCGTCCAGATTACCGCATGATCCGACAGCAGACCTAACAAGACTATCATCAGTTAATAGGCCGGGAAAGTCTAGGTAGACAGAGCCATGTGTTCAGTCCAGAGGCTGGTTTGATGCAGCTCTCCATGCTACTCTATCCTGTGCAAGCTTCTTCATCTCCCAGAACCTACTGCAACGTACATCCTTATGAATCTGTTTGGTGTATTCATCTCTTGGTCTCCCTCTACGATTTTTACCATCCATGCTGCCGTACAATACTAAATTGGTGATCTCTTGATGCCTCAGAATATGCCCTACCAACCAATCCCTTCTTCTAGTCAAGTTGTGTCACAAATTTCTCTTCTCTCCAATTCTATTCAATAACTCCTCATTAGTTATGTGATCTACCCATCTAATCTTCAGCATTCTTCTGTAGCGCCACATTTCGAAAAGCCGGCCGAAGTGGCCGTGCGGTTAAAGGCGCTGCAGTCTGGAACCGCAAGACCGCTACGGTCGCAGGTTCGAATCCTGCCTCGGGCATGGATGTTTGTGAAGTCCTTAGGTTAGTTAGGTTTAACTAGTTATAAGTTCTAGGGGACTAATGACCTCAGCAGTTGAGTCCCATAGTGCTCAGAGCCACATTTCGAAAGCTTCTAAACTCTTCTTGTCCAAGCTATTTATTGTGCACGTTTCACATTCATACATGGCTACACTCCATACAAATGCTTTCAGAAACGACTTCCTGACACTTAAATCTATACTCTATGTTAACAAATTTCTCTTCTTCAGAAACGCTATCCTTGCCATTGCCAGTCTACGTTTTATATCCTCTCTACTTCGACCATCGTGAGTTATTTTTCTCTCCAAATAGCAAAACTCATTTACTACTTTAAGCGTCTCATTTCCTAATCTAATTCCCGCAGCATCACCCGATTTAATTCGACTACATTCCATTATCCTCGTTTTGCTTTTATTGATGTTCATCTTATATCCTCCTTTCAAGACACTGTCCTTTGCTGTCTCTTACAGAATTACAATGTCATCGGCGAACCTCAAAGTTTTTATTTTTTCTCCATGGATTTTAATTCCTACTCTGAATTTTTCTTTTGTTTCCTTTACTGCTTGCTCAATGTACAGACTGAATAACATCGGGGATAGGCTACAACCCTGTCTCACTCCCTTCCCAACCACTGCTTTCCTCTCATTCCCCTCGACTCTTATAACTGCTATCTGGTTTCTGTACAAATTGTAAATAGCCTTTCGCTCCCTGCCACCTTCAGAATTTGAAAGAGTGTATTCCAATCAACATTGTCAAAAGCTTTCCATGAGTCTACAAATGGTAGAAATGTAGGTTTGCCTTTCCTTAATCTATTTAATAAGATAAGTCGTAAGGTTAGTATTGCCTCACGTGTTCCAATATGTCTACGGAATCCAAACTGATCTTCCCCGAGGTCGGCTTCTACCAGTTTTTCCATTCGTCTGTAAAGAATTCGTGTTAGTATTGCAGCCGTGGCTTATTAAACTGATAGTTCGATAATTTCCACATCTGTCAACACCTGCTTTCTTTGGGATTGGTATTATTATATTCTTCGTGACAGAGCCATAAGTCTGATAAAAGTAAAATAAATAACAAGGAAAAGTGAGTACACTGAAAGGCTGACCATGGCCACGTGTTGCAGCGGTGTGTTGTACACAGTGATCACAACGAATGGCAGTACGGGGCGCCGCTTACCTTGGTCATGTCGGCGGTGAAGACGAGCACGTTCTCCAGCTTGACGTCGCGGTGCACGATCTGCTTGGAGTGCAGGAAGTCGAGCGCCGAGCCGATCTGCGAGGCGACGCGCTTCACCTGCTCCTCGGGCAGACCTCCCGCCTTCACCGCCCCGGATAGGTCTCCCAGCGGCGCGTACTCCTGCCAGCAAACGTCACACAGGTCGTAACATTGTGCTCTCATCACAGCTGCCAGGCCAATACTGCTTCAGAGACATAAAAGTGAGTGCTGGGGTGTGCTACAGATTTACTATGTATCGAACGATATGAATGTAACTCCGGTGTCATTCAACTACAGCTTTCAGTTCCATCCCCCATCCATCCCCACCACCTGCACAACATGCGTTTGTTATCTTCCTCGTTCCGCATCTCCAAATTGTGCCGCACATGGTGACACACAGGCGCGTTGTTAAACAGAGGATACTTGGTAGATCTTAAAATTAATGTACGTTTACTCACATTAAGTCAAAGCTCATTTTCAACTTTTGCAGTCCAGTCTTCATCAGTTGCGTGTAATATCACGGTATATTGATAATTTTTACTTATGGACCGTCTGACAGCAACCGAATAAAACACAATTTTACTGCCTTACGCGTTTCGCCTTTGTTTTCTGCAACGCATCATCAGTGGCCTGGAATATGTACATATGTGTGCTATTTAATATACATTTTGTCACTGTACCTATAGGTTATAAACAGTTCTAGTGGTTGGTATTTCCTATTAAGTAGTAATGTTTTGAACTGTACTTACAGGTTGCGTGGACAATTTCTTACATATTACGCTCCTGTTGCATATTTGGTGTTGTTCTTCTTCTTATGAATACCAATTTGCGGTTTTTTCCCCACATTCCACAGCACTATGAACTGAACGCTTGTTTCAATGCAATGTTTTGGTTTCTGTTGCCGACTGTCAAATGTTTTCGCCAAAGATCGAATGTTATTTCCAAACTTTCGAGTGTAATTACTGAAGTATCTGTGTTCTGTTCGTGTGTACATTTGTATGTGCATTTGTATGTGTGTGTATGTGTGTGTGTGTGTGTGTGTGTGTGTGTGTAGTTTGGTGTGGTACAATTTTTTTTAAAATTATACCACACCAAAAAATACACACACACACACACACACACACACACACACACACACAAGCAGAGCCCACAAAAAAAGTATATATATACCACACCAAATCACACACACAGAGCACAAAAAAATTATATCACACGAATTCTCACACACACACACACACACACACACACACACACACACACACACGGGCGCGCGCGCGCGCACACACACACACACATACACAAACGTAAACACAAATGCATACACGAACAGATCACAGATACTTCAGTAATTACACTCGAAAGTTTGGCAATAACATTCGATCTTTGGCAAAAACATTTGACAGTCAGCAACAGAAACCAAAACATTGCGTTGAAACAAGCGTTAAGTTCATAGGCTGTGAAATGTGGGAAAAAACCGCAAATTGACATTCATAAGAAGAAGAACAACACCAAATATGCAACAGAAGCGTAATATGTAAGAAATTGTTCACGCAACCTGTAAGTACAGTTCAAAACATTACTACTTAATAGGAAATACCAACAACCAGAACTGTTTATAACCTATAGGTACAGTGACAAAAATGTTTATTAAATAGCAAATATATGTACATATTCCAGGCCAGTAATGATGCCTTGCAGAAAACAAAGGCGAAACGCGTAAGGCACTAAAATTGCGTTTTATTCAGTTGCTGTCAGACGGTCCATAAGTAAAAATTATCAATATACCGTAAAATCAAAGCTCATTATTTGGCATTTAATGCAGGCCGATTTGTAACAAATAATGTCGTCGTGGTGATGTTCATCATTTCGAATGCGGGGATGGCAGCAGTTTCACGAATGATCGCATCCTTCAGCTGGTCGAGATTTCGCGGTTTCTTGTTATACACACAGCTTTTGTGGTACCCCGCAGAAGAAAGGCACACGCCGATAAGTCTGGAGATCTGGGAGGCCAAGGAACATTGCCAGAACGTGAGGTAAGCTGTCCAGGAAACATGCGTCGAAGAACTGCCACTGAAGCGTTCGCGGTGTGTGATGTAGCGCCGTCCTGCATGAACTAAACATCTTTTAAAGGGATTCTTCATCTTCTAAGTTCTGGCTGCAAGAACTTTTCAAGCGTATGAATGCATCGAACAGAATTAAAAGTGACTGTAGCCCCTTTTTCCTTGAAAAATTAGCAGTCAAATAATACCGAATCATACGAGAGTGTACCAGACTATACCCTTTTGGGAGTGTATAAGGTGTGGATGCTCAGGAGCCCAAGAACGCAAATTTGGTTTATTGACTGTCCTTTTTAAATGCAAATGAGCTTCATCGCTCGTCAATCACATTATCAATCAAAATCACTTTCATTCAGCAGGCAAAGTCTTCGCGTACAGCAAAACAAGTTGGCTTTAGTTGTTGCACAATAAGATGTTCGTACAGACGAAATTTTAATGTATGCATATTTCGTCCAACCGATTCACAACTGATTGTTAGCTCACTCACATGACATCTAGCTCGCCGTTCTGGGCTTCTGACTATCGCTTCTCTTACCCTAGCGATATATTTCCACGTCACTACAGTGCGTGTCGGGCCAGTACGCTTGTTATCCATTACCTTCCCAGCTTTTCTGAAATGTTCCATTCACCTGAGGATTGTATTACGACTCGGAATAACTCCATGTCGAGCGAGATTGAATTGTACACGAAACATTCGCTGCGTAGCCTTAACGACTCACCACTTGTAACGAAAGTGTCAGGCAAACAAACGATATTGCAAGTCCCACTGCCCCATTGTAACTGAAACGGCGTGTTGTGTGGAGAAGAGCAGCCCTCACTACGATCTTCTCCCACCACGGCGCTCTCAGTAGTAGCGAATCAAAGCCGTCGGTCTTCCGTGGTCACTCCGTGCAGGGTGGCCAGGAGCTCCCTTTACACCTGAACTAAATACTTGTAACAATGTAAGGTGCTAATATATTTAAGATTTGAAGCTCCCATACAGATCATTGATATGCCTATAGTGCTCCTCACCAGAACAGCAACGTGACTGCCGCGTAACTGCCAACTGACTGCTCAGGGAGGACAACACAGCCCGTTGCTTTGATCAGTTCGTCGTTTGTCTTTCCGTGTGTTTGGTGGCAGATACCAGCGACTTCACTTTGGAGGAGCACTTAGCGACTAGTGTGTCGATCCGTGAACGGAAGCACAACGAAAACATTACACAGTCGATGGATAGGTTTCCTAACGTTTCTTCCCACGTTTTGTAATGTGGGAAGAAATCTTTTAGCTTATAAAGTGAAACTTCCTGGCAGATTAAAACTGTGTGCCCGAGCGAGACTCGAACTCGGGACCTTTGCCTTACGCGGGCAAGTGCTCTACCAACTGAGCTACCGAAGCACGACTCACGCCCGGTACTCACAGCTTTACTTCTGCCAGTACCTCGTCCCCTACCTTCCAAACTTACAGAAGCTATCCTGCGAACCTTGCAGAACTAGCACTCCTGAAAGAAAGGATATTGCGGAGACATGGCTTAGCCACAGCCTGGGGGATGTTTCCAGAATGAGATTTTCACTCTGCAGCGGAGTGTGCGCTGATATGAGACGAGATACTGGCAGAAGTAAAGTTGTGAGGACCGGGCGTGAGTAGTGCTTCGGTAGCTCAGTTGGTAGAGCACTTGCACGCGAAAGGCAAAGGTTCCGAGTTCGAGTCTCGCTCGGGCACACAGTTTTAATCTGCCAGGAAGTTTCATATCAGCGCACACTCCGCTGCAGAGTGAAAATCTCATTCCAGCTTATAAAGTGTTTTGGATGCATCCCTTACTCTCCCCCCCCCCCCCCTCCTGCCACCCTTGTTCGTCCAGAAACCTGAAGGGAAACGTCTGCTGAAGCTAGTGCGTCAGCGGTAAGGCGTGCTGCAGAACTTGGAATTAAAAGGGGCACAGTGCAACTCCACTTGAAAACGGACGCAATGTTTTTGTTGTGCTTCCGTTCAAAGATCGACACACTAGTCAATAAGCGCTCCACCAAAGTGAAGTCGCTGGTATCTTTTACTGTTATTCTCCAAACACACGGAAAGACAAGCAAAGAACTGGTCACTGTCCTCGACAGTCAATTGGCACTTCCGCGGCAGTCACTTTGCAGTTCTCGTGAGGAGCACTATAGGCATATCAATGATCTGTATGGGAGCTTCAAATCTTAAATATACACTCCTGGAAATGGAAAAAAGAACACATTGACACCGGTGTGTCAGACCCACCCTACTTGCTCCGGACACTGCGAGAGGGCTGTACAAGCAATGATCACACGCACGCCACAGCGGACACACCAGGAACCGCGGTGTTGGCCGTCGAATGGCGCTAGATGCGCAGCATTTGTGCACCGCCGCCGTCAGTGTCAGCCAGTTTGCCGTGGCATACGGAGCTCCATCGCAGTCTTTAACACTGGTAGCATGCCGCGACAGCGTGGACGTGAACCGTATGTGCAGTTGACGGACTTTGAGCGAGGGCGTATAGTGGGCATGCGGGAGGCCGGGTGGACGTACCGCCGAATTGCTCAACACGTGGGGCGTGAGGTCTCCACAGTACATCGATGTTGTCGCCAGTGGTCGGCGGAAGGTGCACGTGCCCGTCGACCTGGGACCGGACCGCAGCGACGCACGGATGCACGCCAAGACCGTAGGATCCTACGCAGTGCCGTAGGGGACCGCACCGCCACTTCCCAGCACATTAGGGACACTGTTGCTCCTGGGGTATCGGCGAGGACCATTCGCAACCGTCTCCATGAAGCTGGGCTACGGTCCCGCACACCGTTAGGCCGTCTTCCGCTCACGCCCCAACATCGTGCAGCCCTCCTCCAGTGGTGTCGCGACAGGCGTGAATGGAGGGACGAATGGAGACGTGTCGTCTTCAGCGATGAGAGTCGCTTCTGCCTTGGTGCCAATGATGGTCGTATGCGTGTTTGGCGCCGTGCAGGTGAGCGCCACAATCAGGACTGCATACGACCGAGGCACACAGGGCCAACACCCGGCATCATGGTGTGGGGAGCGATCTCCTACACTGGCCGTACACCACTGGTGATCGTCGAGGGGACACTGAATAGTGCACGGTACATCCAAACTGTCATCGAACCCATCGTTCTACCATTCCTAGACCGGCAAGGGAACTTGCTGTTCCAACAGGACAATGCACGTCCGCATGTATCCCGTGCCACCCAACGTGCTCTAGAAGGTGTAAGTCAACTACCCTGGCCAGCAAGATCTCCGGATCTGCCCCCCATTGAGCATGTTTGGGACTGGATGAAGCGTCGTCTCACGTGGTCTGCACGTCCAGCACGAACGCTGGTCCAACTGAGGCGCCAGGTGGAAATGGCATGGCAAGCCGTTCCACAGTACTACATCCAGCATCTCTACGATCGTCTCCATGGGAGAATAGGAGCCTGCATTGCTGCGAAAGGTGGATATACACTGTACTAGTGCCGACATTGTGCATGCTCTGTTGCCTGTGTCTATGTGACTGTGGTTCTGTCAGTGTGATCATGTGATGTATCTGACCCCAGGAATGTGTCAATAAAGTTTCCCCTTCCTGGGACAATGAATTCACGGTGTTCTTATTTCAATTTCCAGGAGTGTATTAGCATGGTGGTGTACATATGGACGTTTCGGACAAAAAGTGGTAAGCGTTAATGAAATAATTACACTTTCTGGCCACTCCACATTGGTGACCATTAAAATTGCAGCACCCCGATAGATAATAAATAACGAAATTTTGATACATGCAATATAACAGCCACCAGTTACGGAAGGAAGCAGTCAAAAGCTCTTGACCTAGGTTTCAACCCACATAAATGGGCCTTCTTCAGAAGTCTTATTACGTTTTACATGCTGATCCTAATGTGCTGAAGGCTTAGTGATAATTAAATGTGACAATCGTAAAAACAGCCATCTTGTCAATTTTAATTACGACTAAGCCTTCGGCAGAACATCAGGATCAGCACGTAAAACGTAATAAGACTTCTGAAGAAGGCCAATATATGTGGGTTGAAACGTAGATCAAGTACTTTTGACTACTACCTTCCGTAACTGGCGGCTGTTTTTATTTCATATATTACATTTGCACAGTTGCTGCTGCAAACCTTGCTTAACATTCTAACGAAATTTTGCTTGTTGTTCATACACGAAAGTAGCAAGAATACATTCATTTGGGGCTATACAAGGTGTGAAACTTTGTACACACGACTTGCCTTCCTTGACGAAGGACATTCGGCCGCGAATCATTAAATAAACTTTGCCAAATCCTGAAAAGCGAACCAAGTGCTACGAGTGATAAATGCTTGGGAAAAGAAGAAATGGGAAGAATAAAACTAATGTCCCACCCCTACTGGCACGGACGTGGTGAGATATATATGGATAAAGGAATTGAGAAGAATATTACTTTTGCAGAAACAAACAGATTCCATTCCTGTGAGTCTTTCTGCAGACACAGCTGCTTCGCACTGCGATGGCAAAAGCCGTGGGATAGCTCCTCATATCGTGTCGGATCTGCTTTTGCCGGTGTAGTGAAGCAGGTCGACAAGGTATGAACTCAAGTAGCTGGAAGTACCCTGCGGAAATATTGAGCCACGCTACCTCTAAAGCCGTCCACAATTGCGGAAGTGTTGCCGGTGCAGGATTTTGTGGACGAACTGTCCTCTCAAATACGTCCCATATATGCCACATGGGATTCATGTCGAGCGAACTGGGTAGCCAAATCATGCTTTACAATTATAGAATTATCGAGAATGTTATTCAAGCGAATCACGAACAGTTGTATCCTGGTGACCTGGGGCATCGTCGTTTGAGAACATGAAGTCCATTGATGGCTTCAAACGGTCTCCATGTAGCCGAACGTAACCATTTCCAGTCAATGATTGGTTCAGCTGGAACAGAGCGCCCAGTCTGTCACATGTAAACACAGACCACAACGTCATGACTAATTACAGTGTAGTCGTTTCCGTTAACGTGGTTCAATTCGTGGACACGTTCCTCACGTGAGAAAGGAGTAACAAAACACTACAAAAGTCACCACCAGCTCGCAAAGCGCCTTGTTGACATCTTCGGTCCATGGCTTCGTGCAGTCAGCGTCACACTAGAGCCTTGCCACCAGTTCTTATCAACCGAAACAGGGATTCATCTGAGCAGGTGATGATTGTCCAGTCGTATAGGTTCCAACCGATATGGCCACGAGCCCAGAGAGGTGCTGCGGGTGCTGCCATAGCCCATTAAAGCCAAATTTTGCCATACTGTTCTGTGTAACTCGAACTGCTGAATCTCCTAACGATTTTCGAAACGGAATGCCCCATGCGTCTGGCACGAAATACCATTCCGCGTTCGGAGTCTGTTCATTCCAGTCGTGCAGCTACAATCACATCGGAAACCTTATCACATGAATTACCTGAGAGCAAATGACGTCTCCACCAATGCACTGCCCTTTAACAAAAATGGTTCAAATGGTTCTGAGCACTATGGGACTTAACATCTGTGGTCATCAGTCCCCTAGAACTTAGAACTACTTAAACCTAACTAACCTAAGGACATCACACACATCCATGCCCGAGGCAGGATTCGAACCTGCGACCGTAGCAGTCGCGCGGTTCCGGACCGAGCGCCTGAACCGCACTGCCCTTTAACATTTTGTGTACGTGGTACTCCGCCACCTGTATATGTGCATATCGCTATCCCGTGATTTTGGTCATCTCGGTGTAGAGCACCAAAGAACAAAGAATGTTCCGTATGTTTCGTCAGGATACCATACAACGAACTGAAATATTATAGCTGATACACGGCCTTGCCTCATAACTACGTCAGAAAAAGTGTTGTAACGCACGAAAATCTGCTAGCTGTTTACTAGAAGATAAGCACTGAACGACTTCCAAAGAAAACGCAACGCTCCCGACGGGAAGAAGAAAGTCAGATTAGTTTTGTAACCTACTGTCAACAACCAGGTCATCAGAGACGGAACACAGTCTCGTAACAGACAAGGATGAGCAAGGAATTCGGTCGTGCCCTTTTCAAAGCAAGCACCCCGCCACTCGCCTTAATTAATTTAGGAAAGCCAGGGAAACTACAATAATGATGGCCGGACGGGGATTCGAACATTACTAATATTCAACGTAAGTCTGTGTACTAAACACGCCACCTCTTCGGTGCTACCAGCTGGGGAACGGAAAATCGAGGAAGGGGTGGGTGGCGGCGGGGGGGGGGGGGGGGGGGGAAACAAGGGAGGAGAATGACGGAAGAAACAGTAGAAGGTGCTCGCTCGTCGTCCCTCCTTTCAGGAAAACCAGGGTGCCGCGAATGCTCGCTGGGAACAATGTCGTGGCAGGGAGTGGAGCGAAATGTACCGGGGCTCTGGCGACGACGGGGCATTCGCAACACCGCTCGTAGTCGAGAAGACGTCCCTGGCAGAATTCTGCTGCGCTAATAGACCTACCGGCATGAGACATGTATAATGACTGCGTGGACAAGAGAGGGATACTAAATTTTTTACTGGATGGCAGCACCACGGAGAGCGCCAGTCAGTCTATAATAACTTTATATGTCCGAAAGAACAGATACCATCTTAATATATATATATAGTTAAGGCTCACCGGCCACTTGACCATCTTCTTCTTCTGTGCGAATGAACGAACAGTACCCGAACTCTTACGGGAATCGGCAGCGCGCCGCGAGTAATGAGTATAATGGGCGGGGGCACTACGAATGTAGTGCCGGACAATACGTTGAGAATGTGGGTTTCGCGGGAGGCGTGTCAGAGATAAATCCCTGCAGTCGCACTATCCTCTGTGTTCTCGGTGGCTCAGATGGATAGAGCGTCTGCCATGTAAGCAGGAGGTCCCGGTTCGAGTCGCGGTCGGGGCACACATTTTCATCTGTCCCCGTTGACGTATGTCAACGACTGTTAGCAGCTAAGGGTGTTCATTTCATTGAAATATAATAACTTTGTCAGTCGCAATCGCATATTATTTATACGGTAAGCGGTAAACTTAACATCGTAAATCGGCAATATCAAGCAGACGAAATGAAGAAGTTTTGCTACCTTAGAAGCAAAGTACCACATCACGAGCGAAGCAAAGAAGTCATAAAAAGCAGATTAACACACACAAAAAGAGCTTTCATGACCGAGAGAAATTTGGTAATGCCACATATACACTACTGGCCACTAAAATTGCTACACCACGAAGATGACGTGCTGCAGACGCGAAATTTAACCGATAGGAAGAAAATTAGCTTTTCAGAGCATTCACACAAGGTTAGAGCCGGTGGCGACACCTACAACATGCTGACGTGAGGAAAGTTTCCAACCGATTTCTCACACACAAACAGTAGTTGACCGGCGTTGCCTGGTGGAACGTTGTTGTGATGCCTCGTGTAAGGAGGAGAAATGCGTACCATCACGTTTCCGACTTTGATAAAGGTCGGATTGTAGCCAATGGCGATTGCACTTTATCGTATCGCGTCATTGCTGCTCGCGTTGGTCGAGATCCAATTATTGTTAGCAGAATACGGAATCGGTGGGTTCAGGAGGGTAATACGGAACGCCCTGCTGGATCCCAACGGCCTCGTATCACTAGCAGTCGAGATGACAGGCATCTTATCCGCATGACTGTAACGGATATTGCAGCCACGTCTCGATCCCTGAGTCAACAGATGGGGACGTTTGCAAGACAACAACCATCTGCACGAACAGTTCGACGACGTTTGCAGCAGCCTGGACTATCAGCTAGGAGACCATGGCTGCGGTTACCCTTGACGCTGCATCACCCGGCGTGATGGTAAGGGGTGCCATTGGTTACACGTCTCTGTCACCTCTTGTTGGCATTGACGGCACTTTGAACAGTGGACGTTACATTTCAGATGTGTTACGACCCGTGGCTCTACCCCGATCCCTGCAAAACCCTACATTTCAACAGGATAATGCACGACCGCATGTTGCAGGTCCTGCACGGGCCTTTCTGGATACAGAAAATGTTCGACTGCTGCCCTGGCCAGCACATTCTCCAGATCTCTCACCAATTGATAACGTCTCGTCAATGGTGGCCGAGCAACTGGCTCGTCACAATACGCCAGTCACTACTCTTGATGAACTGTGGTATCGTGTTGAAGCTGCATGGGCAGCTGTACCTGTACACGCCATCCAAGCTCTGTTTGACTCAATGCCCAGACGTATCAAGGCCGTTATTACGGCCAGAGGTGGTTGTTCTGGGTACTGATTTCTCAAGATCTATGCAGCCAAATTACGTGAAAATGTAATCACATGTGAGTTCTAGTATAATGTATTTGTCCAATGAAGACCCGTTTATCTTCTGCATTTATTCATGGTGTAGCAATTTTAATGGCCACTAGTGTAGGTCTTCAGCTGAGGGAGAAATTGCTGAGAACGTACGTTTTGAGCATAATATTGAATGGGAGTGAATCATGGTACTGAATCATGGGTGTGGGATAACTGGAAAAGATAACAGTCGAAGCGTTTGGGATGTGTTGCTATAGAAGTACACTGAATATTAGGTGGACTGGTAACGTAAGGTTGTCCGCAGAAAAGGCGAACATATGGAAATCACTGACAAGGAGAAGGAATGGGATGACAGGACATATGTTACGTCATCAGGAAATTACTTCTGTGGTACCACAGAGGGTAAAAACTGTAGAGGAAGACAGAGACTGGAATACATCCAACAAACAATTGAGGATATTGCTGCCAATGTAAAATCCACTAAGGAGCGCGAAGGCAAGATAAATTAGGGATCGTGCAGAGGCATGTAGAGACTCGTTTTTCTCTCCCTCCATTTGCGAGTGGTCCAAGGTACCCTCTGCCATGCATCTTACGGTGGCTTTTGGAGTATGTATGTAGATGTAGTAATTGTCAGAGGTACCGCATCAGTGGGCACGTCCATCTCACATGCCGGCTACATCCTCTGGGGGATTCAGTGCCAAATCGATACCTACAGAGCCCAAACGATCTCTGACCGCGCATATCTATCGATACGCGGGCTGGGTGGGAATCTGAATAACTGTTAGATACAAAAGGAGCCTTTTCCAATTTGATACTGGAACATTAAGCTCCAAACAAAATATGAACACCTTACGTACGTATTTCTTCGCGGGTGAGCTGAAAATACCTCCGAATTTTTTATGTGCAAACTATTAAAGCTCTGTAATACGTGTGCTGTTTGAGGCTTTCCCGACGCTGCATCTGCTTGATAGGTTCCCGGGAATTACGCCGGATAATATTGTAAAAACCGCACAATATTTCAGCGAGACAACTGCCCCCCCCATCTTCAGGTGCTACTGTCGCGTCGCTGAGGAGCTCGCCAATTTATATGTTAGCTTTCTAGAACAGCGTAGGCGCCAGCGGGGGCATAACGTCATCGAAGACCAATCGTAGACGGCGTCGAATACTAGAGCCCTCTGCTGGAGAAACGGGTCGCGGTCTGCGGGAGCGCGCCGCAGCGCGGGAGCGACGGACCCCGTTCGCGCGCGCGAGGTGTTGGCGCGCGATTTAAGCATCTGCGCTAAGGTTTCCCATCTGCGTTGACTCGGTGCAGTTGCTAATCTACGGCTGACGATTCCTTAGTGCCGCAAAGGCTGGCTCCCAGGCTTTGCTTCTACAGTATTATCCGGCGTAATTCTCGGGAACCTATCAAGCGCTTGTAAGGTGTCAGGCAAATCCAACACCTTCCATGAAAACCCTGACATAATAAGCAAATCCAGTAGTATGTCACATAGCTCCGAATAAATCGTGACATTAAATTAACCACAGTAATACGAGTAACGAGTGAGCAAATGGTATACCACAGACTAACACAAGAATTCCTAAATGCATGTCATACCTTCCCACCGTAAGACAGACGCAGTTCCGAGGGGAGAAACGAGAACAGAAGCCGAGAGCAGAACCTTGTTAAGTTAGAAGGTCCTACGATAAGGGACGGACACCCACGTCGCCAGCTAAGCGTTAGGACCACCCCCCAGCCCATGTTAAAAGCTAGAGCCTTAGCGTGAGACTTTTTCGCGTCTCTGTTACGTCAGGACCACCCCCAGCCCATGTCAAAAGATAGAGCCCTCCAGAAGAACAGTATAGATCTTACGATAACGCTAAAAGGACCACACCAGCTGCAAGTTTTAGCGTGAGACTTTTTCGCGTCTCTGTTACGCTGGAAACTTTAAAAACATTGCCCCACCACGAAAAGTATAACGTTTCTCATTGGATAGACAGAATTTTTGTAGGCGGAGCTTAAGGTTAACATTGAGACCCTGATTGGTCAGATGAAAACACAGCCAGATAGTTTTTTTAAACCAACTTCGGTAAATTGTAGTAAGGAGAAGTTAGGAGAGAGTTGCCTCCGAGACGGCGAGGTGAACGGAGCTGTGCTGCCCGCCGCCCCCCTGACGAACACCGACAAGGTAATGAACGCACGCGATGCCGCATAACAGCACGTAAAGCTTCACTCAGAACTGCAGAAGTCTCATCTGTTACACCCCCTTTTTGCGTAATACTAGTGTCGATCGTCAATTAAAGCTCATGGTGTTCACATTTGTCACTTGAAGTAAAAATCTGAAACGCGATGATTTTTCTGTTATATAGTTATTGAGAAGCCACATCAGCCACTGTAATTTACGACAAGTTAGATAAGTAATTAAAGATAATTGAGGGTCACTGTAGACCATTTTGATAGTTTTCTCTTTTGTGAAACTTAATTTAAACCTAGATTATAGATGTGATATGGCATAGGTCATCCTTCGATCCATTGTAGAACTTGGAAACCCATTCAGGGAATATTCGTTCACATTTTTGTTGAACGCAGATGGTTTTTACCACCCTGTATTAAAACATTTCCTTTTATCAATAGTGCAATTTATAAGCAATATTTTGTGAGTAGAATAAAATTTCCAATGGTAAACTTAACTGCTTTTTCGGCGTTATTTTACCAGCTAACTAAAAATAGGAAAGCCTTCAACCCCTTCCACTAAATTTATTTAGTATTAAGATTCTTTTACAGGGAATGCAGTGGAGCTGACGCTGAAATCATTAAGTATTTGGTTATATCATCGCTAGTCTCACTGAACTCTTCTGAATTCTACATGCCATGTGTGGTCTGACGTCTCCTTACCAGCAACAGGTCCCAGGTTCAAACTAGTCAATTCCCCAAAAAACACGCTCAGAGCGTCGTTGCGCGAAAGTGGTAGGGAGACACGATATAGAACAACAGACACCACGCAGAATGTTAGAGGCTCTCTAATACGTCTTTATCCCGCGTGTCTACATATTTATTTATAAACATAGTCACCCTGGCGACGAACACAGATGATGTTCAGATGTGTGTGAAATCTTATGGGATTTAACTGCTAAGGTCATCTGTCCCTAAGCTTACACACTACTTAACCTAAATTATCCTAAGGACAAACACACACACCCATGCCCAACGGAGGACTCGAACCTCCGCCGTGACCAGCCGCACAGTCCATGACTGCGTCGCCTAAGACCGTTCGGCTAATCCCGCGCGGCGCGACGAACACATTTCTTGCAACGAGAGACCAGAACGTTTGACTTTGTTGACAGAGTCACAACCTCACCTCTGCATGCACCGCTTCATAACTATCAAGGTTAAGTCCTCGGGGGTGTTCTTTAAGGTTTGGAAACAGACAAAAATGGGATGGGGCCAAGTCGGGACTGTATGGAGTCGGGAGACATGAAAATCGGATGGGAAGAAGTCGAGACTCTATGGAGGATGATCCATGCCACTGAACCAAAGGTGTCGGATTGTTGCAGATGTCGCAGTGCTCGTGTGTTGTCATGCTGAGGGTAAAGGTACTCTATGTCATCGGAATTCTTCGAATTCTTGCTTTCAGTTTTCTGAGGGTCTCGCACACCTTGCAGTGTTTATGGTGGTGCTTATAGGCATGACTCTCAAATACACACCTTTAATATCCCAGAACTGTTTGAACATGACTTGGCCTGCTGATGGCACGGTCTTGAACTTTTTCTTGGCGTCGGCGACCCTCTGTGGCGGAACTCCACTGATGCTCTCTTTCGTCGCTTGCCACAATGTTGCTAATGAATCCATCACACTCTCGCTCAAAACGCAAAAGAAATTGTCGACACATATCCAGTACCCTCTGTTAATGTCAGGAATGAGCATTCGAGGCATCCACGAAGCATACAGTTTTCTGTATGGCAGTTGTGCAGTGACAGCCAGTACACACTCTCGTGATATGCCACACACACCTGTGAGCTGTGTAGTAACCGACGATTTTGTCTGACGAGTTCATTAACACCTTCTAAGGATTTCAATTGGAGGCAAGTTTTCTGCGGCTAGAAACTCCACTGCAGCATACTGTTTCTCACGCACCGACATACGTTGTTACGTTATACACCGCGTCAGCGAAACGGGAAAGTGGACCGAGTGATGTGCATGACATGTAGCCGATATTTAGAACAGAATAAATTCTTCGCAGGCATTACTTTTCGGAACAGCCTCGTATTTACTGATAACTTAATGGTAAGGAGAGGAAAATTTCGCGAAAACAATAACGCGAAATTAGCGGTTTTTAGGGAAATCAGCGACTTTTATGACATATTGCTAAATCTGTAATTTTGCAATGTATAAAACTGTTATAAAAACAAGGACGGCATTTGGCTAATATCCGTAGGTGATGCTATTGAATGCCAGAGCTGCATTTTGGCTGCTAATCTCCTCTAAACTGGGGGTTCGTGTACGATCTTAAACTAACTGTTCATTTCTGTGTAACTGACTTTGATTTGACGATGTAAACAGCACCGAAATCAGCAAAGAGACGCCACCAATTTGGCAAAATAAAACCACTAATTTGGCCCAAAAACGATACCGAATTTCCCACAGAGACACCACTGAATTTGTCAAGAGACAGCATCTAACTTGTCAAAAATCAACACCACATTTGGTTAAAAAAAACAACGAATTTGGCAAAAAACAACATAGAATTTCGTAAAAACAACATTAATTTCGCAAAAGCAGCAACTTGACAAAAATAACAACACTGAATTTGGTAAAAAACCGAATAACACCGAACTTGACAAAAAGCCAAATAACACAAAACTTAGCAAAAACATAAATAACACCGAATTTGAAGAAAAACACCTAATCTGGCAAAAACCAGACAACACTGAGAAAATCTGGTAAATACCACTGAACTATGAAAAAACAAACAATCATCACAGAATTTGGCGAAAACAACACGGATTTTGGCAAGAAACGCCGAATTTGACAAGAAACAACTCAAAATTTGGCGGAAAAAAGACATTAAATTTGGCTAAAAACAGGACGAAATTTGCCAAAAAATAACACCGAATTGTAAGAAAATGAGCTACAGCCGTCTTTATGATGACATTTATTGTGTAGCTACCTGTTTCGTGATAACCCCTTCAGCATCAGCTGAGGTCTGAAGATGGTGCATTGAAGCGCCGAAACTGGTAGCTAAACAACAAATGACAGAATAATGACAGCTGTAGGCGTTTCGTTTTCTTACAGTAGAGGACGGCCGTAGTCCCCCACACCTCCAGTAAAAAGGATGGACATACAAAAACACCGGATTTTGTCATGAAAGAAAACGATTAATGAACAAAGTAAGAGCATATGCAAAAAAATGTGTGTGAAATCTTATGGGACTTAAATGCTACCGAGCGAGGTGGCGCAGTGGCTAGCACACTGGACTCGCATTCGGGAGGACGACGGTTCAATCCCGCGTCCGGCCATCCTGATTTAGGTTTTCCGTGATTTCCCTAAATCACTACAGGCAAATGCCGGGATGGTTCCTTTGAAAGGGCACGGCCGACTTCCTTCTCCATCCTTCCCTAATCCGATGAGACCGATGACTTCGCTGTTTGGACTCTTCCCCAAACCAACCAACCAACCAACTTAAATGCTAAGGTCATCAGTCCCTAAGCTTACACACTACTTAACCTAAATTATCCTGAGGACAAACACACACACCCATGCCCGAGGGAGGATTCGAAACTCCGCCGGGATCAGCCGCACAGTGCATGACTGCAGCACTCTAGACCGCTCGGCTAATCCCGCGCGGCAAGAGCATATGGACTATCAGACCGATTGTGTGACTGGATTGAAGAGTTCCTAGATAACAGAACGCAGCATGTCATTCTCAATGGAGAGAAGTCTGAGGTAAGAGTGATTTCAGGTTTGCCGCAGGGGAGTGTCGTAGGACCGTTGCTATTCACAATATACATAAATGACCTTGTGGATAACATCGGATGCTGAGGCTTTTTGCGGATGATGCTGTGGTATATCGAGAGGTTGTAACAATGGAAAATTGTACTGAAATGCAGGAGGATCTGCAACGAATTGACACGTGGTGCAGGTAATGGCAACTGAATCTCAATGTAAACAAGTGTAATGTGCTGCGAATACATAGAAAGAAAGATCCTTTATCATTTAGCTACAGTATAGCAGGTCAGCAACTGGAAGCAGTTAATTACGTGGGAGTAGGCATTAGGAGTGATTTAAAATGGAATGATTATATAAAGTTGATCGTCGGTAAAGCAGATGCCAGACAGATTCATTGGAAGAATGCTAAGGAAATGCAGTCCGAAAACAAAGGAAGTAGGTTACAGTACGCTTGTTCACCCACTGCTTGAATACTGCTCAGCAGTGTGGGATCCGTACCAGATAGGGTTGATAGAAGAGATAGAGAAGATCCAACGGATAGCAGCGCGCTTCGTTACAGGATCATTTAGTAATCGCGATATGATAGATAAACTCCAGTGGAAGGCTTTGCAGGAGAGACGTTCAGTAGCTCGGTATGGGCTTTTGTTGTAGGTTCGAGAACATAACTTCACCGAGGAGTCAAGCAGTATATTGCTCCCTCCTACGTATACCTCGCGAAGAGACCATGAGGATAAAATCAGAGAGATTAGAGCCCACACGGATGCATACCGACAATCTTTCTTTCCACGAACAATACGAGACTGGAATAGAAGGGAGAAACGATAGAGGTACTCGAAGTACCCTCCGCCACACCGTCAGGTGGCATGCGGAGTATGGATGTAGATGTAGATATTTTCCTGTCCCTAGTAATTGGATACGCGTTGCAGACCAGGACCAGTAGCATCAGTATGATGAGTATGCAGTAACAAGGCGCATCAACGTACCTGGGCGAAGACGTAGCAGCCGTCTGCGCGGAAGGCGACGGGGTAGACGGAGAGCACGGCGGGGTGTGGGCTGACGCGGTAGCTGTAGTGGAACTCGCGCTGGAAGTCTGCGACGCTGGTGAGCTCCGCGTGGACGGCCTTGAGCACGACGGTGGTGCCGGTGCGGCGGTGCGTGGCGAGCAGGATGCGCGCGAAGCAGCCCTCGGCCAGCGTGCGAGACACCGAGTACTCGGCGGACAGCGACAGCTCGGGCAGCGCCACCTCCTGCACGCGGTGCATCGACTCGGCCGCCGCCTGCTGCGCCTGCGACCGCGGACCGCCGCGCATCCTGGCGGCAAAATACCCGCTGTACAGCCGAGCACAACATACACATTGCCGGAACAAAAACGCAACACCAAAAATAATTAATGTAGAATGATGACATTACGGGAATACATTCGTAGGTTACATCCCTAAGTGATTAACATCGCAAGATCACAGGCTATTATAAGCGCGAGATAAGCCATTCCAAATGTGAAATGCTGGTACATTAATAACCAGTGTAACCATCTGTGGTGTGCTTACTGTAAGACCTTCAGTAAACACACCATCAGATTATTTGACTTGTCGCTCTAACGAAGTAGGCGAGTGTCAGCAATATGTCTCGTGGTCTTATCGTGGCGTGTTTATCTTCTGCCGTTAGGTCAGACGATAGAAATGCCACTTACACACTTAGAGTAGCAGATTGACGGTGACCAACTTTAAACAGAAGCTGATTAATTTTCACACACATTTATTAAAATAGTAACAAGCATAAACCTTACGTAACTTGATTCTGGATGCTATTTAAGCCGGCCTAAGTGGCCGAGCGGTTCTAGGCGCTACAGTCTGGAACCGCGCGACCGCTACGGTCGCAGGTTCGCATCCTGCCTCGGGCATGGATGTGTGTGATGTCCTTAGGTTAGTTAGGTTTAAGTCGTTCTAAGTTCTAGGGGACTAATGACCTCAGCAGTTGAGTTCCATAGTGCTCAGAGCCATTTGAACCATTTTTTGATGCTGTTTACAATTGACAATCTGATGTGCCTTTGTTCTGGGTACGTTAATCTTATTCTCACATATATCTCTGATACTTGACTAAAGTGTCTATACATTTATCTTCATGGCTATGTACAGGAATATAGTAATCTTATTAGGCGCAGACTGAAACTTGACTATAGACTGGTACAGACAAATGTAGAACTCGTACAGACTGGTACAGACTAATACAGACTGGTACAGACTTGTGTAGACAAATGCAGACCGACTAATCGGAGGTCTGTACACTCGTTGTAATACCTCGCGCCTTCATGTATCACTGCGCGAGTGTGATCCGCGAGGAAAAAAAAAGGTTCTACGTTAGCAGCAATCTCATTGGCTGCATTACATATTAATACGCGGATCAGCAGAAGCAGAATTTGGTCCGTCTCTATGGCAGCGCCATCTCGTAGTGCGGAGACGGACGAGCGCTGTGCCTGCGCTGTTGTGCTTAGCGGGGCACGCTCTAGTGGGAAAGTTGTGTACGCGCTGACTACGCGGAAGTATGTACACAACACCACCACAGCCCCCTATCACCCCCTTCCATCCTGTTTTTCCCCGCCTACCCTCTCTCTGCCTCCCTTCTCTCCCCCAAGTCCATTTTCGTTTTCCTTCCTCTGCCTTTCCCCATTCCCTCTCGCATCTGCCCTGGGCCCTCTCCCCCTTATGAGTCCTCGCCCTCCGTCGGATCCCCCATCCTCCTTTTCTGTTTCCTCTCCTCCCCACTTTTTTTCCCCTCATCTGTCCAGGTGCCCCCCTCCCCCTACTGACCTTGGTTGTGGCGTGTCATCTTCGTGCCGACTTTTTAGAAAAGATAGATCCTTTATCATTTAGCTACAAAATAGCAGGTCAGCAATTGGAAGCAGTTAATACCATAAATTATCTGGGAGTACGCATTAGGAGTGATTTAAAATGGAATGATCATATAATGTTGATCGTCGGTAAAGCAGATGCCAGACTGAGATTCATTGGAAGAATCCTAAGGAAATGCAATCCGAAAACAAAGAAAGTAGGTTACAGTACGCTTGTTCGCCCACTGCTTGAATACTGCTCAGCAGTGTGGTATCCGTACCAGATAGGGTTGATAGAAGATATAGAGAAGATCCAACGGAGAGCAGCGCGCTTCGTTACAGGATCATTTAGTAATCGCGAAAGCGTTACGGAGATGATAGATAAACTCCAGTGGAAGACTCTGCAGGAGAGACGCTCAGTAGCTCGATACGGGCTTTTGTCAAAGTTTCGAGAACATACCTTCACCGAAGAATCAAGCAGTATATTGCTCCCTCCTACGTATATCTCGCGAAGAGACCATGAGGATAAAATCAGAGAGATTAGAGCCCACACAGAGGCATACCGACAATCCTTCTTTCCACGAACAATACGAGAATAGAATAGAAGGGAGAACCGATAGAGGTACTCAAGGTACCCTCCGCCACACACCGTCAGGTGGCTTGCGGAGTATGGATGTAGGTGTAGATGTTAGTGTGGTGTTTCCAGTGATTGTTAAGTGTTGTACGTCTTTTCTGAAGTGTTGCAAACAGACATCATGCTGTCGCTGGGTGTAATTTTTATATCTCTTGCGAACAGAAACCAGACTATCGCCGTGTTTTTTTAATTGTCTGTCTACTATTTTACCTGTCTGCTTCGTGTGTATATTATTAGCATCGTCCGCCCTTTGTTTTCCACAATTTTATGCCATTTTACAATACACGTCATCGTTTTATCGCTTGCTTTTATTGTTTCTTATCTTCTTACGTTTTACAAATTCTGTAGGCTGAAGAGCAGCGTACTAAGCTGCTGCCAGCCCGCCCATTGGGGGTGGGGGGGGGTGGGGGGGGGGAGGTGGGGGGTGAATCGAATTTCAATAAAGGAAAAAAAAAACCACCACAGTCAGAATGTTGAATTGAAGGATGGAGACGTGCTTGCATTGTGCTGTATGGGTGCCGGATGTCAGTTTGTGGGAATGTGTGGAGTTCCACACCTGTTGCCCTTGGTCGGTGAATACAGGGACAGTTAATTCTGGTAGTGGTTCAAATGGCTCTGAGCACTATGGGACTTAACTTCTGAGGTCATCAGTCCCCTAGAACTTAGAACGACTTAAACCTAACTAACCTAAGGACATCACACACATCCATGCCCGAGGCAGGATGCGAACCTGCGACCGTAGCGGTCGCGCGGTTCCAGACTGTAGCGCCTAGAACCGCTCGGCCACTTCGGCCGGCTCTGGTAGTGAATGACGCTGGAGTTGTCAGCCAATGGTGTCTCACATGATATCTGAGGATCGAGCAGGCCGAGGCAACATGCCGACGCTCTGTAAGGCATGCTCGGTTATGATAATGGTGTGTGGGCGAGCGTTATCCTGTTGGAAATCACCCCCTGCAATGCTGCCAAAAATGGCTCAAATGGCTCTGAGCACTACGGGGCTTAAATTCTGAGGTCATTTGTCCCCTAGAACTTAGAACTACTTAAACCTAAGTAACGTAAGGACATCACACACATCCATGCCCGAGGCAGCATTTGAACCTGAGACCGTAGTGGTCGCATGGTTCCAGACTTTAGCGCCTAGAACCGCTCGACCACTCCAGTCGGCCTGGAATGCTGTCCATGAATGTCACTACAACAGGTCGAATCACCAGGTTGACGTACAGACCTGCAGTCAGGGTGAGTGCAATAACCGTGAGAGTGCTCCTGCTGTCATAGAAATTACACCCCAGACCATAACGTAGGATGCGGGGGGGGGGGGGGGGGGGTAGGGTCAGTATGTCTAGCAAGAAGATAGGTTCGTTGTAGGTCCTCTATTGGCTTCCTTCTAACCCACACATGACCATTGCTGGCACCGAGGCAGAACCAGGTTTCATCAGAAAATGCAACCTGCCCTCCAATGAGCTCTCTCTCGTTTGACACCACTGAAGTCGTAAATGGAAGTGGTTTGGGGTCAGTGGAATGCACTCTACAAGGCGTCTGCCTTAGAGTTGTTCTTAAAATAACCTATTTGTAACGGTTCGTTGTATAACTGTGGTGCCAACTGCTGTTCGCATTTCTGCTGCAGATGTAGTATATCGCGCCAGAGCCACACGCCGAACACGATGGTCTTCGCTCTCGGTAGTGCCATCTGGTGACCGGTCTTCTTGCAACCATACATGATCATGATCATGATCACCGCTGCCATGAATTACATACATCAAAAAATGTTTTGCATCACCTCGGTTCCGAGAGTTCCGGAACCTATACAGGAAGTTGTAACAGAGATCAACATAAACATTGCATGTTGTACCACCATACAGCGAGTCTATCAGAGGTGGTGGTCCACACTGCTGTACACACCGGTACCTCTAATACCCAGCAGCACGTCCTCTTGCATTGATTCATGCCTGTATTCGTCGTGGCATACTATCCACAAGCTCATCAAGGCACTGTTGGTCCAGATTGTCCCACTCCTCAACGGCGATTCAGGTACTACTCATGCATAGTTGTTTACATCTTTGGGCGGGTTTAGTGACATCTCTGAACAGTCGAAGGGGCTGCGCCTGTGATACAAAATCCACAGTCAACGTCTATCTTCAGGAGTTCTGGGTGATGCAAAACATTTTTTGATGTGTGTATATACAGTGATTACTATCCTGCCAAGACTTTCTCCAATATCGCAGAAGGAACATCTAGCATCTAGTAGCCCTATTACATTGCCTCATTCAAACTCAGTGGCGTTGATAATGGTGTCTGTCGCCATAAAGGCGTTCTTCACCAACAATAACTCACCACGTCCAATATCAAAGTTTCATCACGCCCAATATCAAAGTTACGAGAGTTACAGTGTGTGTTTAAAGCAAACCTGACATGCATCCTCGTAGTGGCACTACTGCGCCACTCTTATGCGGCTCATGAGAAATTTGAATAGACACTATCCTTCACATATAAAAGTACACCCAGCAGCTTTCGTTTATGTCGCACAACTCCTTCTTGGTCTTAGAATTTTTTACCGTTTTTCTACAATAAAGATAAGAAAACTTGCGATTTTTGCACCTGAACTTTATTCTTCCTCGTATTCACGTTAGGCATCTTCAGTGATATTCATTTTTGTGCCCTGTTCATGCGGCCATTTGTTGTTCTATGTGTGCTAAAGGTGCATAGGGTAAGTTTCTTCCAGTAAATATTTCTTTGTGCATTACTTATAGTGTAGTAAATTGCACATGCTTGCACTTCTCTTGGAATAGAAGAAATAGAGTACCAGAAAAGTAGAGAAAGAGGAAGAAAACGTCCTTCCTCGAATTACTGTGGGCGTCACGGAAAGATCGTGATTAACGACATCCAAGAACTACCTTGAATACGTGGCACCTCTAGTACCCTATCTCAAATACATATTGAATGGAAGGAAAAACCAGAAGATTCCAACCAGCAGGGAGAGGTCGCGAACTGTGCCCTCCTTTTTACTCTTCTTTTTCTTCTTCCTCCAATATTTAGGCACTATTCCTGTCCCGATTTCACATTTGTAATACCATTTTTTCCGTCCTCTATTGTTTGTTTTTCCTCGGCGCTTTTACTTGTTTACAAACACGTGTAAGTTAAAAAAATGGCTCTGAGCACTATGGGACTTAACTACTGTGGTCATCAGTCCCCTAGAACTTAGAACTACTTAAACTTAACTAACCTAAGGACATCACACACATCCATGCCCGAGGCAGGATTCGAACCTGCGACCGTAGCGGTCACGCGGTTCCAGACTGTAGCGCCTATAACCGCACGGCCACCCCGGCCGGCCACGTGTAAGTTGTTGCCTCCATTTCTCCCTGTATTGTTCCACTTTGTCGTTTAAGTTATATATTTCTAACTGTCCTCGAATATACCTGTTTTTTTTTATAATATCCCTCCTCGAGCAGCTTTTGACAGATCTTAAAAATCTCTCTTCAGATTCTTATACGGTGTTTTCGTTTTTCCATTGTTCAGTGCAAGATTCACTGCCGTAGCCCAAGAGAGGCACAGCCACTGTTTTGTAAAAACTTAATCTTGTGTCTCTCCTCGCCTTGTTCTTTACGGTTTTATTTGTACTTCCACATGTGTGCCGAAATTTATTGATTTTATTCTCTACCCCATTGTGGTTAGTCAAACTTATTATCGCACGCAAAATATCTAAAACCTGAAACATGTTCCAGTGCCTTGTCTTCAATAACAATTTCTGATCGGACTGGGTGTTTTCCGTAGTGAGCCGTAACTTTAGTTTTCGTGCTGCATATTTTCAGTTTATAGCATTGTCTTCCTAATTGATATGACCCATACACCAAATGTAAGTTTACTTCATTCTTCTATTAAGACTACATTATCTGCACAGAGCACAGTGTTTAGATGATAGTTTCCTTCCAATTTTGCACCTTCATTTATTTTATTCTTTCTTCGTTACAGGTGTTGAATATTGTCGGTGCCAAGCTGTAAACTTGTCTGACTCCTTGTTTATTATTCTCTCTACGGTTTCTTGAACTATCTGTGTTTATGATTATTTTATAATATTCATATAAGTTTTTGATTGTCGGTGTAAGATGCATGGGATATGCTCTTTCTTCCATTGTTTTACATATTATGTTTGTGGCGAGCGAGTAAAAAGCTTTCCCGAAGTCAATAAAAGCAATCTGTGTTTGTAGAATGACTTCGCGTATTTTATCTAGAATTCTTTTAATGAGGAACCTTGTTACCCGTATCAGGCTCGTCCCTCGAGTAGCGGATGAGGGATCCCATCAGATATGAATGGGTGAACCGAATACATAATAAGGCCTGTGGACCAGCAAGCAGCCAATTTGTTGGTTTGCTTAACAATACTGAAACAACCTCTCTCCAGAGGACATAAATATGGAAGGCCCAGACGAGAGTAACAGCGTCAAGACATCAGCGATGAATCACAAGAACAGTGAAGACGCAGCCCTCCAATTAGGAATAGTACAATTACGATTCTGCAGTGCATCTTTTGTTAAGAAGAACGCTGTGGTGAATACAGGCGTTACGAAATACACGAAACGTATCCGCAGTTGTGAATACGAACAACCATCAGTTGTACAAGGGAATCACGACAGTGAAAATTCGTTCCGGACCTGGTCACGAACCCGGATTTTCCGCTTTATGCCAGCGGTCGCCATAATCGATTTGGCTATCCCTGCACTTCTCCAGGGCAGACCCTAACTTCCATTTGTCGTTGTTCATGCATCACAACCTGCTCTCGTACACATTATGTAATTCCCGTACAGGAGAGGACATTTTAACTGAAAGTCTCTGCCTGGTATCGTGTAATATATTGATTATTCCTTGCTACTGTAGTGTTATCTTGAAGCTGTGAGAACGGAGGACAGGCGTTCCAAGGCGCGGAAGCAGAGACGATGCTGAGGGCAGACGAAACTGGGAGAGATATTGTTACATGAAGTAAACAGCAAGGGGAGAGCCTTGCGAAATGCAGACGCCCCCAGACGCGGTCGCAGGGCGTTAGTTACTCTTCAAGGAATTAACATGTAACTACATATGTCGTCTAGACGCTGTAATAGGTTGTCACAGTAGAACTTTGTAACCAACAGGCACGTACTATTGTATAAACCCAGCTTGATGCCAGCCCTGAGCAACGTCAATAGACTTACAAGGGTTAGAAAGAGAGCGAAAACGCCAAAAACTGTTGACCCCGCAGTCCCTACTCCGGGGAGCCCGAGGGGTGGGGCTAAATGACGTATAATAATAATGTTGCAAGCCTTATTTGGCAGAACAGTTACGTTTAGCTTTCAGCTGAACAATGTTGATACCAAATAAGGACTTAGTGCAGCTGCGTTAACATCCTCGCCTTAGAGCAGTTGATGGGACCTAACTAAAACGTGATTGGCAGGCGCCTGCAAGAGACCTACGGGATTGGCTGGGTGACTTTAAGTGAGAAAAACAGTGCCCCCACGCGACTCTTTAAAACCCCTAGATCCTGCATTTTGGCAGAGTTCTCAGTCAGACGATCTGCGCGCCGAATCAGCGTCCGTCGACTCCAGCCTCGGTCCAGCTCCACGTAAGTCTGCTCTCTCTCACTTGGAGTGCCTCAGTGAACAGTGTCACATTCATTATGTTTTGCTTTGCAACTAAGTTGTTGCCTTAAGATGCTGCTAGTGTTTGCTACTGTGGCTAGCATTCACTCCTAGGACTTTTGCACTGGCTTCTGTTGTGACAGTGTTATTCATGCTTTTTGTAACCCTAGAACTAGCATCCAGTGTATTAGTTAGTCCCGTCTGGAATAAATAGCTATTTCAAAACCCTGTTTGTCCTAGAGTCTCCACAACGAGTTCTCTACCGAGTCTCACCACCTACATTTCTAGTAAATGCCTTCACTGTGATTGTCCTTCTACTTTCTGCTCTGTACCGCTCCGGAGCGCAGAATGACCAGCAACCCCTTTTTCTCTCTCCCACCTATGTCAGGACACGACAATCGACGTCCCCTGTACGGGAATTACATAATGTCTGTACGAGTGCAGGTTGTAACGCATGAACAACGGTATATGGAAGTTAGCCGGCACGGTAGCTCAGCGTGTTCGGTCAGAGGGTTAGCTGCTCTCTGTAACAATATATATATATTTTCTGGGTTAGTATATGAACGACGAACTTAAGCCGCCATCTTACGACGTCCGCTCCGAGCAGATGCAACGAACGAAAGCGAACAAAATGAGATTAAGAAAAAGGCGACCGCTAGCGTGCAGCGGAAAATCCGTGTTCGTGTCCCGGTCTGGCACAATTTTTCACTGTCGTTATTCCCATATACAGCTGACTGTTTTTCGTATTCTAAACTACGAATGCGTTTCATGATAGTATGTGTAACTGGCAGCATTTCTCAAGGCTGTGAAGAGGCATCCCCTCTAATGGGCGGCGACAGGGTGGCGTCTTATTCTGGGGAGTAAACACTCGAAATCTTCATAGTGAGACAAGTTAAGTGACAAGAATAATAAAGTAATAAATTGGCAACTAATGAGATATTTTGCGACCTGGAAAACAGAGGTGTCCTCAAGTGCCCACGTCGTGGTCTCAGAAAGCAATCCTTGCCCGCAGTTCACTGTCTCTACACTTTGTGAGTGCCGTCATAGTCATGTTGGGACTTAGGCTTAGTTAAACACCGATACACTCTCATTGTAACTATCCTGATAATTTAAAAAAAAATCGTATTTCAGTACTACCAGAAGCTGCCGATGACCAAAACCTTTTCTCAAAAGTGGTTCAAATGGCACTGAGCACTATGGGACTTAACATTTGAGGTCATCAGTCCCCTAGAACTTAGAACTACTTAAACCTAACTAACCTAAGGACATCACACACATCCATGCCCGAGGCAGGATTCGAACCTGCGACCGTAGCACCCCCGCTGTTCCGGACTGAAGCGCCTAGAACCGTTTGGCCACCGCGGCCGGCACCTTTTCTCACCACGGCTTTCGATTAACCGATCATCACGAGGCAACATATATGGTACCTCATATTGTTTGATCAGCAACTCTTGGTCGTTCTGAAATATGAAAGTATTCAAATATTTACGAGCTGTGGGATTCCATCAGCATAAAACATATTGTCTTGGCACCGTAATTTTCGACCGAGATATTGCTCGGTTGTATTCTAAAGTGAAGTCAATGTATTTACATCTACATCTGTTTGTAGTCTTTTAACAAACTACGCAGTTGAAACCTGATTTTATCGATCATTCGACTGTATTTGCTATTTTCATTAAAATTTCATTCCAGCGTAATACCACTGTTTAGGCCTTTCGATAAAATAATGTTGTGAGTTTACAAAGGAGGTTACTGCAATACGGGGTGTCAACAAAGACTTCACGGAAGGAAATGGACGTGATGTCTGCTAGGCGCGGCTAGATTGTTTAGAGTCCAGAATGAACAGAAGTGGTCCACCTTGAAAATAAATAGAATTTTTGCGAATAATACTGTGTACTTTCTTAATACTGTTTTTTTCTGTTTGTTACATTGTTTCATTATCAGACCCCATCTCGGAACTAGTGGAACAAAGATCAGTATCGGTTGTAATAAAACCTAAGCTCCACTTTGACATAGTTGGCACACAACTCCAGGAGGCTGATCGCAAACGATGCTGTTGTCTTTTGGAAGATTTCAGTACAGAAGACCTCAGGGAAATGTACGGAGATCTGTGTAGGACTGGAGATGGACGTCGAGTCTGGCAGCTGACCCTGAAAGCATATAAACCGAACGTATTGTCCACAAATAGGCAAAAATATTCATTAATGTTTGATTAAGCTCATGGCGAAAAGTGGACTGCAAATAGTAATAATTCTAAGCCAGTTAGAAACAACCACCTGGGGTGACTTAAAGTGGAATGACTACATAAAATAAATTGTAGGAAATGACAGGGTGAGATTCATCGGAAGAGTTGAAACAAGAGTAATTCATCCACAAAATGTGTGGCTTATAAAACACGTGTTCGACTGATTCTTGAGTACTGCTAAACAAACTCTACTGGATGACAAGGGAAGTTTTGTGCATCACGGAGAGGTTTTCAGTTCTGAGACTGTAAGTTCCGAGAGGAGTCAGGTGCCATGTTACCTCCTCCTACATATGACTCGTGAAAAGCCTACGACCAGAAAATGAGAGGGATTAGACCTCATACGGAAGTTTTTACACGCTCGTCCTTCCCACGGTCCGTTCACGAGTAGAAGAGGGAAGGGACGAAATGGCAGCGGTAACAGAAGTGCCCTCTGCTACACTCCGTAAGGTGACTTATTCAGTACAGATGTAGATAAGCTCGTAGCGATCACCAACTGATTTCAAGAACTTGTTTCTTTTGTTAATAAGAAGCAGAGTTGTTTGCGGGCTTGGACAAACTTATCTAAACTGCTACGATAATAGAGCCACCAAAATAATGCACCAATCTCCAGGGCCAATAGCCACGTCAGCACACTTGCGAAGCCGTGAAGTATCGCGCCACGCGCCGCCTGCTGCTCAATGAAGTGTGCCAGTGATAGTGTATCCAGTCTGCTGCATTCCCGGCGGCGCATGGAGCGGGTCCACGGGCCGTGAAATTGCAACAGAGACAGGGCAGCCGCGCGGCGCAGCTCACCCCCTCGCTCGCCTCCCTCCACCCCTGGCAATTCATGCGCTAAATATAGCGGCCATCGCACGTCACCCCTGACCTTAGGGGGGCTGTCGCTGCCCGTTGCTGCCGATTAGCGCGAGGGCCGTGATGGAGGCTCCTTTGTATCTCCTTTCTGTAGCCGCCGCACAAGTGCCTGTCCTGGCACGGTCGCCACTCTTCAGCGAAGACAGTTGGCGAGTGCTTCCAGTTCTAAGTCTACACAAGGGAGTGATTACCCGGAAGGAGGGAAGCAAATTATGTGGTGCTATTAATGCAACAGTTCTTCCTACTCAGACATTAGCAGACAGCACAATCTAACATTATTTACCTGTCACGGTTGTCACTCCTAGGTGAAGAGAGTGCTTGAAATTTTGTCTGTGTAAGGATGTGACCTGCTAGACCGAGGGAAAACAAATCACTTGGCACCATCAATGGACCAGCCCTCCCTACTGAGACATCATGCCAAAAGGGTAAGGTACAGCAAGCACCATCTATAGTAATTTTTCTGTCTCAGTTGCCACTCTTCCACGAGGAAATACAGCGAGTGCTTCAAATTCTGTGTAAGGGAGTGACCTGCTAGACAGAGAGGAATAAAATTATATGGCACTCGTAACAGAGCAGTTCTCACTAATGAGACATCATAGTACTAAAGCACTGGAAAACGAAAAGAGTGGCACTATTTAAAAGCTATTTTTCTGGCAGGGTCGCCATTCCTCAGTGAAGAAATGCAGCAAGCTCATCAAATTCAGAGTCTGCACGAGAGAGTTGCCGGTTAGATTGAGGTAAGAAAATCATCTGGTACTCTAAACAGAACAGTTCTCCTTACTCGGCATCAGACAACATGCATACGGGACAGAACTGTCTAAAGGTACATTCCTGTTGCTGCTGCCACTCGTTAGCAAAGAAAGTTACTGAGTTCTTAAAATCATTGGTGTGTGAGAGTGAGTGACCTGCTAGACAGAAGTACTTATTTGGCACAATTAATAGAACAGTTCTCGCAAACGAGATAGAAGATAACTGAAATACAGAACGAGTCTGTGGGAAGTCAGGGAATCCATCACCAGCCTACGTGCCAGCGCCCAAATGACGCAGTGTTCCTTGACTTCTGGAAGGCATTTCGCATTGTTGCGAAATGAACAAAATACGTAAGTACGAAACATCATATCAGCTTTGTGGTTGGAGTTCCTAGCATATACAATGTAGCACGTTAATCATAACGGAGGAAAATCTTCAGACGTAAAAGTAGCTCACGGACTGTTACAGCACCGTTACCAACTCTGTGTGTAAATGAACTGCTAGGTAAGATTTGAAGCTTCATGACGCTGTGCGTGGATTATGGTGTTGTATACAGCAATGTTGCTACGGTACAAATGTTTAGCGAAACTCAGGAAGATCTGGAGACCATCAGTGCTTCGTGGACGGATTAGCATTTGACACTCGACATAAACAAAGGTGTCTTATTGCACATAAGTGAGCGGAAAGACCTATTATCGCGTGTTTACCCGATTGTAGATCAAGTATATATGCATAAAGAGCGATTTAAAGGCGGAAGACCACATAAAACAAATTTCAGTACAGGAAGATGCGGGACTAAGATTCGTTGGGAGAATCTGCAGAAAGCGTAGTACACCCACGGACGATGTAGCTTACAAAACTCTTGTTCGACGGATACCTGAATATTGATCGTCAGCTTGAGACCTCTACCAGGAAAGCTTGATGGAGGAAGCAGAGAAGATCCAAAGAAGATTAGTATGTTTCGTCGCAGATTCGTTTCGTGAACACGAACGCGTTACGATGATGCCCTTCCAGTTCCAGTTGCAGACGTTATAAAAACGTCACGCCATCATTCACTGCTAAAATTCAGTGAACGTATTTTCTAAAAGAGTCAAACAATTTATTGCTTCCTGAAGAGTCTTGAAGATGAAATGACATTGATTAGATCTCACATGGAGGTTTACCAGCCCCGTTCATCCCCCTAACATTCTCGAATGGAACAGGAAATGATGGAAGTGACAATGGCACACTAGATAACCTCCACCACAAATCATAAAGTGGCTCGCATACTGTGAACGCAGATATATACAGCACTATCCAAAGCTGTTATCCTCTCGTGATTCCCATTACTCATAGGAAGTCGCCTGTGATCGAAATATAACGTATTTGTGATACTGACAGTTTCATTTATTTTTTCTCATGTCTATTCTTCTTTAAATTCCCTCTTCGTACTTCGAATCCACTATTAACTATTTTGATTTATATCCAACTTTCTGAACGAAAATTGTGAGTAAACTGCAGCTTTTCAATATCACCCGTGCGATCCATTCTAGAATATTGCTCAAGCATGTTGGACCAGTACCAAATAAGACCAACAAGGGATACTGGACGTAGACAAAAAATGGCAGCACGAATCCTCACTGGTTTGTCTGACCAACGGAAGACCGTCACTGAAATGCTGTAAAACGTCTTCTGGCAGACTGCTGAAACAGTCCACAACCACCCGCCAATGCCTCGTTACAAAGCTGTAGGAACCAGTATTAAGTGCAGACTCTACGAATATAGTACAACTCCCTTACGTATCACTCACGTAGGCGCCGCGAAGACAGGATTAGACTAAATACAGTGAGCACAGAGTCACGTAAACATTCATTCTTCTTGCACTCTTTACGCTATTGGCACTGGAAGTATTTCTAGTACGTGGTACAGTGGGAAGTGGTTGAAGTGACCACAAGGTCGCTCATACTTACGACCACTGTATTGTCCGATTATGTAAGCACTCTCTTTCAGTTTGCTAAAGAGCAGGACTCCATATCCAGAATGAATATTCACTGCCGCGCGTTGTGGCCGCGCGGTTTGAGGCGTCATGTGACGGACTGCGTGGCCCCTCCCGCCGGAGGTTCGAGTTCTCCCTCGGGCGTCGGTGTGTGTGTTGTTCTTAGCATAAGTTAGATTAAGTAGTGTGTAAGTCTAGAGACCGATGACCTCAGCAGTTTGGTCCCCCTTTTTTTTATTTCTTTTAATATTCACTCTTCAGTGGAGACTGCGATGATATGAAACATCCCTTCTGTGATCGGCAGATTAAACGTCTGTGACGGACCGGGATCAGCCAGGAAATTTTATATCACCGCACACTTTGCTGCAAAGTGAATATTCGTTCTAGAAACAATCCCACCCATGCTGCTGTGGCTAAGCCATGTCCCCACAATATACTTTCTGCAGGGACTGCTGCACCCGCAAGTCGCGGAGGAGAACTCCTGTCAAGTATGGAATGTGGGAGTCGAGTTCCTGGCGGATTTAAAGTCGTGAGGAGGGATCGTGAGTGGTGCTCGAGTAGTTCTGTTGGTAGAGCACGTGAAAGGAGAAGATCCCAGATTCGAGCCCCGGTCTGACACACAGTTTCAATCTGCCAGGAAGTTTCAAGACACCACTTGTTACAAAACGTTTATTGACAGGTTTCGAGCATGCCCTTCCTTAGAATATCCTACTCTAGTTGAGTTACAATTTGACATGGCACTTTGTCTGGCTTTGTCCGAAACGCGACAGGAAAGTTTGCGTAACAGGTCAATTCTAGTTATTTAGCAAGCGGAAGTAGCGCTAAGAGCGTGCTCTGTTGACTTTACAGTGGCTTGCGGGCTATAGATGTAGATGAAAATACGAGGGCATTCAATAAGTAAGGCAACAATTTTTTGTCTGACTGCAGGTTGGTTTTATTCAGGATTCCAACACATCGTACTATTCAGTACTCTTGGCTACAAAACCCTATTTTTGAACATAATCTCCGCTCAGTGCGACGGCCTTACGCCACCTTATTCAGAGAGCCTATATGCCCGCATGCCGCCACACTATTGGCCGACGTCGGAGCCAACGTCTTACTGCGTCAATAACCTCTCGTATTGCTCCTCTCGGAGTGGTCCTTCAATGGGCCAGTCAGAAGCCGGAAAGTGCGACGAGGACTGGGGTGTACCGTGGATGAGGGAGAACAGCCCAACGAAGTTTTGTGAGGCGCTTTCGAGTGCACACACTTGAGTGAGTTATGCCTTCTCATGGAGAACGAGAAGTTTGTTTGCAGTTTTGTGGCGACGAACAAGCTGAATTCGTTTCTTCAGTTTCCTGAGGGTAGCACAATACACTTCAGAACTGATCACTGCACCATGAGGGAGGACGTCAAACAAAATAACCCCTTCACTGTCTGAGGCGACCATCGCTGTGACTTTACCGGCTGAGGGTTTTGAACTGTTTTCTTCGGAGGAGAAGTGGTGTGACGCCACTCCATGGATTGCCGTTTCGTTTCTTATTCGAAGTGATAAACGCACATTTCAGTGCCTGTGACGATGTTCGACAACAAACTGTCACGATCAGCCACGTAACGCTGGAGCAATTCCGCACAGACGGTCCTTGGTTGCTCTTCGTGGTCTGTTAGGCGATACAGACCTCTGAGTACCCCAACTGGTGGACGAATGTGTCAGCACTACCAAAAGAGACATCCAGTTGAGCAGCGAGGTGTTTGATTCTGATCCGTCGATCGCCTGAAATGAGAGTGTCCGCACGTTCGACCATTACACGCGGGAGACCGGACACGTTTGCACGACCTTGTGCGATGATGACAGACGCCACGCCCAACGATTCACCGTGCTTTTGTTCACTGCAAGGTCTTCGTAAAAGTCCTGCAAGCGCCTATAAATATCTGCTTTTATGAAAAAAAAGATAGAAAGAAAAGAAAAGAACTCAATGACCGCTCTCCGCTTGGAACGCACCTTCGTTAAGACGTAATTTTATACGCCTCCTAATGCAACTTCGTGAAACTGTAATGGCTGAAGCGGGTATATTCCACGACGTTTCAAAATAAATTCCGCACTTTTTCAATCGAAACTGTCCGAGAAAAAAAAGCTGCACTACTTAAATAACGCCCCGCGTACAAAGAATAACGTACAAGAAATGCCGCAACATAATTGAGACATGTTTGTTAGTAGCGCATGTCCGGAACTGTCGCATGTTGAGGCTTCCGTTAGCGAGGCGAGCTAACCGTCGAGGGCACTCTAGCGTGGCGCGCTGTCTTGTCGCATCGCGATGTACATACCGGTACACTACGGGCTAGACTACGGTACAGCGGAGGCGGGCCCCTCTCTAGGCCGGCTCTCTGGCTTATTACGCCCCGCCGGGCCCCGCTGTGTACACAGGTCGATGGGCCTCTCGCAGGGCGCGGCCCGCCTCCTTGTGATTACCGACCCCACCCTCTCGCTGCACCCCGTCGTTGCGTCTACACACGTCTCTTCCTGTTCTGCCCACTTGCCTTTTCCTCTCTCGTCTTTCTCGGCGCTGCTAAAACTTAAGGGGAACTTCACAAGGCTTTTAGAACGCTTTCAGGCGTACAGATCTGTAATCAGGACTCTCACCTGCTTCCGAGAGCACAGATTTCTATGTAAAAAAAAAAAAAAAAAGAACCCGGGTGAAAGTCCTGTTATAACAAAACTAAAAGGAAGTTCCTTCGCATTTGTCCCCTTTTTTTGCTCCACTGTCGCATGTGAGAATATTACAAATGTTCAAATGTGTGTGAACACCTTACGGACCAAACTACTGAGGTCATCGGTCCCTAGATTTACACACTACTTAAACTAACTTAAACAAACTTATGCTAACAACAACAACACACACACCCATGCCCGAGAGAGGACTCGAACCTCTGGCGGGAGGGACCGCGCACTCTGTGACAGAGAATATTGCAATTCCACCAGATTAGTATCTCATGGCTGCAAAATATTTACACGGATACTTACAGAAGAATGCAATGGCCTGTAGTAGCCTGGGAGAATCAGGTAGGTTACCGAGGAATGTAGGCACAGGGAACGCAATACTGACCTTGTGACTTATCTAAGACTGAAGTAGGCAAAACTGTGTTAATACCATTTGCGGAATACCAAAAACGTTTGATGATGTTGACTGGAATACACTATTTTAATTTTGAAATGTCAACAGTACTGAGCTCCTATCTTCACGATGCATCACCAAGTGCGTTTACTGAGGTGAAAAAAGTCATGGGATGTCTCCTAATGTCTACATCGTGTTGGACCTCCTTTCGTCCGTCGCTGTGGCATGGACTCAACAAGTCGTAGAAATGAAACTTCCTGGCAGATTAAAACTGTGTGCCCGACCGAGACTCGAACTCGGGACCTTTGCCTTTCGCGGGCAAGTGCTCTACCAACTGAGCTACCGAAGCACGACTCACGCCCGGTACTCACAGCTTTACTTCTGCCAGTATCTCGTCTCCTACCTTCCAAACTTTACAGAAGCTCTCCTGCGAACCTTGCAGAACTAGCACTCCTGAAAGAAAGGATATAGCGGAGACATGGCTTAGCCACAGCCTGGGGGATGTTTCCAGAATGAGATTTTCACTCTGCAGCGGAGTGTGCGCTGATATGAAACTTCCTGGCAGATTAAAACTGTGTGCCCGACCGAGACTCGAAATCGGGACCTTTGCCTTTCGCGGGCAAGTGCTCTACCAACTGAGCTACCGAAGTACGACTCACGCCCGGTACTCACAGCTTTACTTCTGCCAGTATCTCGTCTCCTACCTTCCAAAGTAAAGCTGTGAGTACCGGGCGTGAGTCGTGCTTCGGTAGCTCAGTTGGTAGAGCACTTGCCCGCGAAAGGCAAAGGTCCCGAGTTCGAGTCTCGGTCGGGCACACAGTTTTAATCTGCCAGGAAGTTTCATATCAGCACACACTCCGCTGCAGAGTGAAAATCTCATTCTAAGTCGTAGAAAGCCCACACAGAAATATTGAGCCATGCTGCCTCTATAGCCGTCCATAATTGCGAAAGTGTTACCGGTGCAGGACTTTGTGCACAAAATGACCTCTCGAATATGTCTCGTAAATGTTCGTTGGAATTGCTATCAGGCAATGTGGATGGCCAAACCATTCGCTTCTAAATTGTCCAGAATGTAATGTCCACGAATGGCTGCAAGTGGTCTCCAGGTAGCCGAACGTAACCATTTCCAGCCTATGATCGGTTCAGCTGGACTACAGGAACCAGTTTACTCCACGTAAACATAGCTCACACTGTTATGGAGCCACCAAATTGGTTCAAATGGCTCCGTGCCCTAGCCCTAGACTTAAACCTAGCCCTAGACTCAAACCTAATTAACCTAAGGACATCACACACATCCATGCCCGAGACAGGATTCGAACCTGCGACCGTAGCAGGACTGAAGCGCCTAGAACCGCTCGTCCACAGCGGCCGGCATGGAGCCACTATCAGGTTGCACAGTGCCTTGTCGACAACTTGGGTTCATGGCTTCGTGAGGTCTGAGCCACACTCGAATCTTCCGTCAGCTCTTACCAACTGAAATCGGGACTTGCATGACCAGGCCATGGTTTTCTTGTCGTCTAGGTTCCAACCAATATGGAATGAGCCCAAGAGAGGCGCTGCGGTGAACGTCGTGATGTTTTCAAAGGCACTCGCATCCATCATCTGCTGCCATAGACACTTGACGCCAAATTCCGCCGCACTATCCTACCGTATAAGTTCGTCGTAACTCGCATATTGATTTGTGCTGTCATTTCACACATTATTGCTTCTCTGTTAACACTGACAACTCTACACAAAAGAAACAGCTCTCGGTCGTTAACTGCTGGCCATTGGCCGCTGCATTGTTCCTGGTGAGAGGCAATACCTGAAATTTGGTGTTCTCGGCACGCTTTTGATACTGTGGATGTCCAAATATTGAATTTCCTAACGATTTCCGAAATGGAATGTCCCATGCGTCTGTCTCCAACTACTATTCCGCGTTCAAAGTCTGTAAATTCCCGTCGGGCGGACGTAATCACGACGGAAACCTTTTTACATTAATCCCCTGAGTAGAAATAACAGCCGAAACCGCCATAATGCTCTGAAGCCAATCACCAGCTGCAGTTCATTTCTTGTCGAGACCTCGACTATAGATCGGGAGTGGGATTCAATGGAGCCAAAGATCTAGCACTTCTACTCGCCAAGAGACGACTGAACGACACTCAATTCACCGATGAAGAACAGCCTCTTGATCGGCGGTTGGCGGGAAGACAGTGTGTTGATGGATTCTGGAACACCGCCTGCCATATCCTAAGAGCACTGTATCACCCTAGAGAAAAATCGTCTCTGTCCATTGAACGTGGTCTGTTAATTTGCAAGTCCAATATTCGGCCCGTGATGCACTATGCCTACCTTCTCTAGTGTGAAGCACCAAACACTCTCATCGTAAAACTACAACGGCTTTCAAAACAAGGCATTACGTACCAAGTAACTTCGTAGCCTGTTCCCTGGAATGCGTCCAAATCCTGTACAGCGACTACCTCCTGCAAACCCACAAAATCCCGCCTCGGAGGGTGAAATTAATAAGCAGACCGCCACGGGCGACCAGTGGCTCTACTGCGTAGGCGGTATGGCCAAAAGATGAAGGCAAGCATAATTTTATAAATGCTACCAAGAAGATCAAACTGATAATCAAGAAGTCAATTCTAACGACCACGTAAGTGTAGCAGCATATACCCAAAATGTAGTGAATTGCATCAGACAGCTAGGAAATGAGTCCCTTCAGAGAAGGTAGCATCCGGTCAACATGCTCAGACCTCCATTTTCCAAATTAGCAGTTCTAGCATTCTGTCCACTGGTTGAGCTACAAACCCTTTCCCAGACCTCTTCTGTGCACGCACCAGTAATATCACGCACTAAACCCCCGACAACACGTAAAGCCGATGGCACTTTTGTCCGAAGATACTCCTTGGGCATAAGAATAATCTCTAACGTGCATCCCTCCTGCATTCTTCGCACCTAAAACGCAATGGCCCTACTCATCCTGCCACGCGAATGTCGTTTGGCTGTTCGCTCCATCCAGCTTCTATTGGTCTTTCCTTCTCATCCAAAACAAACATATCTGTTTAGTCCTGCGACCATGACTTCAACTATCCTATCGTTTCTCTGACAATTACCTAGTACAGATGGTACGGGCTGCTACCCGTGCTAGAAATGCACCAGGGTTGTAGCAACACACTCGTCCTAGGGACAGGGATCACGATGTTGACTGGAATACACTATTTTAACTCTGAAATCTCTTCAGTACTTTCACGCGAGTTCTTGTAGTAACAATCAGCAGCGCGATAAAAAGACCTAGAATAGTGAGCGTAAAAGTCTACACGTTCAGTAAAATGAGAGGAGATTATCTCATTTTTCAGATGTGATTTTTTACGTAAATGACGGTACAATAAACATGCAGTTGTCCTTGTCTTTCCTAATGGCAAAGTTCAAGAATTCTGAGAACGAATAGCGTATATGAATATCTTTTTCCAGTATTTTACTGTGTATGAACTTTTTTTCTCGTTTTAGAGTCATAAGCAATCCATCACAATTTGAGAAGACTAGTGATGTCCATACCTCAGATAATACAGGAAAAAATTACCTTTGTCACCGGTTGTTGAAGCTGTCAGTGGCTTAGAAAGAAATTCTTTATGCTCAACAAAAACGGTTTGCTACTTGCGCAATAACAGAAAATGCTGTTAGTCAGCATAGAAAGTTTTAAATCCAATTTAAAATTATCTCTCCAGGATAACTACTTCTATTCCAAGGACGAATTTTCATTTAAAGCTCTGCTAGTGTAAAAAAAAAAGAAGCATCACCTACTTTTAAGTGTAGCTGCAAGAGAGCACGACTAAGACAAAAACTGGTATGCTCATTAACGTTAAGAGTAATCGTGTACATACATCCTGTAAACTGACTCGTTCCATTTCGTTTCGATAAGAGAACCGTTCATATGACCTATGGAGGATGTAGCTAAGTCAGCCCTTATTGCAGTCCACAAGCGTAGCATTCATTCTCTGGCCGCCTGCCTTCTCTCGTCTGTCCAGCCGCTATTCTACTTTTACTCATCGTGCAACCCCTTAAACTTTTTAATCAGTGCCTTTTTCTTTGATCGGTCAGAGATGGCTTCATGCTTGAGTACAATTCTAGTGAGGTCCTTTCTTACCTACTTGACGTATTTATCGGAGACATTAGATCCATTGTCATTTACATTAAAAAAGCCTTCGGAAGTGGGATTGCATACATTCTGAACAGGTGTCCGTAGAACTTTTAATCGGCGTTTCATTGGTTCCATCAACTGTTCGTTATCTCTTCCTCTTAGCCTGTGTGGTAAGTCTATTATCTTGGAAACCATTATTTTCCGAAGGATCTTGCGCTCAAACCTCTCGGTTTCTCTCCGTCCAGTCTTTCCTATGACACATATGATTATGTGTAGACATTAGATTTTTATCACTGTGCTATTCTTCCTGAGATTAGCTTTTCTTGAAATTACCTTTGACTTCGTTTTCGCTTCTTTTTATCTGTACTATTCGACTTAGGTATCTGAAACCATCCACTTTTTTCTGTTTTACCATAGGACCTACTACTGTTTCGTTAGGACCTTGCTTATGATATATGAAAGAAAAAAGCATGCTGATGGTGACTGTATTCACCTGAGATACGTCAGAAACAGTCCCGCCGACCTGCGGTCGAGTTGCGGCCAGGACTTCGTATGAGTTCAGATTAAGCGGCTCTGGAATCTGGTTTTGGCGTACTATCCGGAACTTGTGTTGGACAGGTGTGAGGGGCGCGGCAGAGCCTGCGAATTGGCACTCCGCGGTCCCCGTCTAAATATAGCCCGTCCGGTGAACCCCCGGCCGGCGCTGCCAACACACTCCGCGATCGATACAAGGATGACGTCACAGTCTGACGTCATACCTCCGAGCCCCGGTCCTACACCCCTCCCATATTGTGACGTGTGACGTCAGCACGGCCGGTCCGACAGCGCAGAAAGCAGGTCAGCAAGTGAAGCAGCTGATACTTGATTAAATACCATACATGGAAGTTAGCTTACCTAAGTTTAGTTTCATGAAAAATATGACAAAGATTAGTGTTTCATGCTCACTGCTGCAATCTTTAATGAATTCTGTGTGTTATTTGTAGTATCTGTTCTGCTATGTGTTCAGAAAAACGACAATGACCGTGATAAACAAATGAAATCTGACATTGTCAAACTGGAGCACGCCATCTGTTCTGAAACACCCCTTTGTATACACAATTGTCTTGATCGCACTGAATGGACTTCATAAAAGTTAACCGATTTCGACTCTTACACCATCAGAACCAGATAAGTGAATCATAACAATCATAACTAGAATACAGACAATGAAATCTGACACTGTCAAATTGGAGCAGCCAACTATTTTGAAACTTCTCTTTGTTTTTACAGTTGTCTCGGTCGCACTGAATAGACTTTACAACAGTTTATCGATTTCGACTCTTAGTAATCATCACAAAGCTAACTCGTCGAAGAATGAGCTAACGCCCATCTTAATCACTGAAAGTGTCAATTGAGTCAGAGACTCTTGCAATCAAATTTTTCCAGAAACATCATGTCACCACAGCTATCCAGTAAAGAAGCCAGACGATTTGGAGCATTCTAACGATCGACTTCAAGCAACTGTATTCATGCTTCACGATATCGACAATGCTATTGATATTGTTTATATTGTTAAAACAACGTCAAAAGGAACTTCGGCCGCTCCACCCATGGCCATTAATAGCGTGAATTGTACATTACAGGTCGTAATACGGGGGACACCAGCAACGACCATCTCTGAGACTGATACAGGAATATTTAGGAAAGGGAGGAGGATTGACGCTTAATGCCCAATCGAGGACCAGGTCATTAGAGGTAATGCACAAGCTCAAATAGGTCGCTTCTTAAGGGAACCTTCTCGGTATTCGACTTAATCAACTTAGAGAAACGACAAGAAACACAAATGCAAATAAGATTTACTGAGGATTCGATTCCTCTCTTCCCGTATGCGAACCGATATGAAAATCACTGCGCTATTTTATTCGGTAATTTGGGGATCAACAAGGATAGTATTAACAATTTGACTCGCACAGATTTAGTTCGGAAATACTTCCAATAGATGCAGCAAAAACTGACTGGCGGGAAGAAAGCTAAATGAATAGGTACTGGTGGTGATTTCATTGTTGGTTTAGACTGAGATCCATTTTTTTCTACGTGTCGTCATCACACAGGGTTAGATCTCGTGCTACAAACTCTACTTGGAGAGGACGGACAAACATCATGGTTGCAGATTGCAGCTGTATGACCCACATTTCGGCTGTCATCCTGATAAATGTGAGAGCATTGTTTCAGCCGCTTACAAAGCACGTTTTGTCAACAGTTTCAGTCAGCTCTTATAAACGTTGTTAAATGTTAATTGTGACTAATGGAGAGTAGTTTGAAGACGAATATCTATCTTCTATTTTCCTTATGTTATACCATGCTCACATGCGATTTGTATTGTAATCTGTTGTACTGATAATAGACGAAGATCGCAGGGAGTAATTCCACTTTTTCGTCGAATCGACGCTACTGGCCATTAAAATTGCTACACCACGAAGATGACGTGCTACAGACGCGAAATTTAACCGACAGGAAGAAGATGCTGTGATATGCAAATGATTAGTTTTTCAGAGCATTCACACAAGGTTGGCGCCGGTGGCGACACCTACAACGTACTGACATGAGGAAAGTTTCCAACCGATTTCTCATACACAAACAGCAGTTGACCGGCGTTGCCTGGTGAAACGTTGTTGTGATGCCTCATGTAAGGAGGAGAAATGCGTACCATCACGTTTCCGACTTTGATAAAGGTCGGATTGTAGCCTATCGCGATTGCGGTTTATCGTATCGCGACATTGCTGCTTGCGTTCGTCGAGATCCAATGACTGTCAGCAGAATATGGAATCGGTGGGTTCAGGAAGGTAATAAGGAACGCCGTGCTGGATCCCGACGGTCTCGTATCACTAGGAGTCGAGATGACAGGCATCTTATCCGCATGGCTGTAACGGATCGTTCAGCCACGTCTCGATCCCTGAGCCAACAGATGGGGACGTTTGCAAGACAACAACCATCTGCACGAGCAGTTCGACGACTTTTGTAGCAGCATGGACTATCAGCTCGGAGACCATGGCTGTGGATACCCTTGACGCTGGACCACGGACAGGAGCACCTGCGATGGCGTACTCAACGACGAACCTGGGTGCACGAATGGCAAAAAGTTATTTTTTCGGATAAATCCAGGCTCTGTTTACAGCATCATGATGGTCGCATCCGTGTTTGCCGACATCGCGGTGAACACACATTGGAAGCGTGTATGCCATACTGGCATATCACCCGGCGTGATGGTATGGGGTGCCATTGGTTACACGTCTCGGTCACCTCCTGTTCATATTGACGGCACTTTGAACAGTGGACGTTACATTTTAGATTTGTTACGACCCGTGGCTCTACCCTTCATTCGATCCCTGCGAAACCCTACATTTCAGCAGGATAATGCACGACCGCATGTTGCAGGTCCTGTACGGGCCTTTCTGGATACATAAAATGTTCGACTGCTGCCCTGGCCAGTACGTTCTCCAGATCTCTCACGAATTGAAGACGTCTGGTCAATGGTGGCTGAGCAAATGGCTCGTCACAATACGCCAGTCACTACTCTTGATGAACTGTGGTATCGTGTTGAAGCTGCATGGGCAGCTGTACCTGTACACGCCATCCAAGCTCTGTTTGACTCAATGCCGAGGCGTATCAAGGCCGTTACTACGGCCAGAGGTGGTTGTTCTGGGTACTGATTTCTCAGGATCTATGCACCCAAATTGTGTGAAAATGTAATCACATATCATTTCTAGTATAATATATTTGTCCAATGAATACCCGTTTATCATCTGACTTTCTTCTTGGTGTAGGAATTTTAATGGCCAGTATTGTATCTAATGCTTCATTCGTGCAGCGGAAGTAATTTATATTGGGTTCACATATGATTTGGGGAAGTAAGAATCCAGCCACAGAAATACACGGCCGACTTCCTTCCCCATCCTTCCCTAATTCTATGGGACTGGACCTCGCTGTTCGGATCCCTCCCCCAAATCAATAGATCAACCAACCAACTAGTTTACATGTGAGACACAGAGTGAGTGCAAAGTTTTAATTAAATGTAATGAAGAATTCGTCGAAAATATGGATGGCTGCTCAGCTGTTAAGTGCGATAACCACTGAAAAAATGGTTTTCACGTTTACATTTCCAAGCCACATCGAACAAAGAAAAAGGTGGACCATAAATTGCCACAGTGACTAAATGGAGTCCCAGGAAGGGGAAACTTTATTGACACATTCCTGGGGTCAGATACATCACATGATCACACTGACAGAACCACAGGCACATAGACACAGGCAACAGAGCATGCACAATGTCGGCACTAGTACAGTGTATATCCACCTTTCGCAGCAATGCAGGCTGCTATTCTCCCATGGAGGCGATCGTAGAGATGCTGGATGTAGTCCTGTGGAACGGCTTGCCATGCCATTTCCACCTGGCGCCTCAGTTGGACCAGCGTTCGTGCTGGACGTGCAGACCGCGTGAGACGACGCTTCATCCAGTCCCAAACATGCTCAATGGGGGACAGATCCGGAGATCTTGCTGGCCAGGGTAGTTGACTTACACCTTCTAGAGCACGTTGGGTGGCACGGGATACATGCGGACGTGCATTGTCCTGTTGGAACAGCAAGTTCCCTTGCCGGTCTAGGAATGGTAGAACGATGGGTTCGATGACGGTTTGGATGTACCGTGCACTATTCAGTGTCCCCTCGACGGTCACCAGTGGTGTACGGCCAGTGTAGGAGATCGCTCCCCACACCATGATGCCGGGTGTTGGCCCTGTGTGCCTCGGTCGTATGCAGTCCTCATTGTGGCGCTCACCTGCACGGCGCCAAACACGCATACGACCATCATTGGCACCAAGGCAGAAGCGACTCTCATCGCTGAAGACGACACGTCTCCATTCGTCCCTCCATTCACGCCTGTCGCGACACCACTGGAGGCGGGCTGCACGATGTTGGGGCGTGAGCGGAAGACGGCCTAACGGTGTGCGGGACCGTAGCCCAGCTTCAAGGAGAGGGTTGCGAATGGTCCTCGCCGATACCCCAGGAGCAACAGTGTCCCTAATTTGCTGGGAAGTGGCGGTGCGGTCCCCTACGGCACTGCGTAGGATCCTACGGTCTTGGCGTGCATCCGTGCGTCGCTGCGGTCCGGTCCCAGGTCGACGGGCACGTGCACCTTCCGCCTACCACTGGCGACAACATCGATGTACTGTGGAGACCTCACGCCCCACGTGTTGAGCAATTCGGCGGTACGTCCACCCGGCCTCCCGCATGCCCACTATACGCCCTCGCTCAAAGTCCGTCAACTGCACATACGGTTCACGTCCACGCTGTCGCGGCATGCTACCAGTGTTAAAGACTGCGATGGAGCTCCGTATGCCACGGCAAACTGGCTGACACTGACGGCGGCGGTGCACAAATGCTGCGCAGCTAGCGCCATTCGACGGCCAACACCGCGGTTCCTGGTGTGTCCGCTGTGCCGTGCGTGTGATCATTGCTTGTACAGCCCTCTCGCAGTGTCCGGAGCAAGTATGGTGGGTCTGACACACCGGTGTCAATGTGTTATTTTTTCCATTTCCAGGAGTGTATATCAATAAAAGTAGTTATAAACATGAAACCAATTGTATACAATTGCGTTTCTTCCCCCAGTCGAAAACTGTATTGATACAGTCCGCCTCAAAACTTTTGGATACCTGAAATAGTTTCGCAATTGGCAAAGTGGAGGGGAGTATTTATCATGGCGTATTTATAGGTCATCCTCCCCGGTAGCTGAGTGGTCAGCGCGACAGAATGTCAATCCTAAGGGCCCGCCGGCACGGTAGCTCAGTGTGTTCGGTCAGAGGTCTGCGTGCTCTCTGTAGTAAAAAAAAACAAACTGAGTCAATGAATCAACGATCAACCTGAACGGATGTCCTGTGACGTCCGCCCAGACGAAACGCAACGAACAGTTCCGAGCAAAATGAATAGACGTAAAACAAAAGGGCTCGGGTTCGATTCCCGGCTGGGTCGGCGATTTTATCCGCTCAGGGACTAGGTGTTGTGTTGTCCTAATCTTCATCATTTCATGCGCAAGTCGCCGAAGTGGCGTCAGATCGAAAGACTTGCACCCGACGAACGGACTACCCGACGGGAGGCCCTAGTCACACGACATTTACATTTATAGTTCGTTATCATAATCATCCATACACAAAATGAATAATACTTTACTCTGTTTTTTATACAGGTGCGGTAGGACGAGAGGTAATTAAGATATTTTTGTAGAGGATCGGTCACTGGGAGGGAATCTACACAAGTAACATAAACTACTAACGACTAAAATTTTGGTTATAGCTCAACAGGCAACAAATTATGTTGTTTATTTTTACAGTGATGATAAAGACGTTTAATAACAGCGTGAATTCCAGATACATAAAATTTACAGTTGGTGTTTTGACGAACTACCACACAATTTCCGAGCCTGCATTTCTACAGCGGTGTAGTATTACGTTTCAGTTTTTCTGTTACATGAAAAGGTCATTATAAATACCTCTAAACAAATTAATTACTGTTCGGTACACTCCGCTGTGGCCGAGCGGTTCTAGGCTAGGTTAGTTAGGTTTAGGTAGTTAAGTTCTTGGGGACTGATGACCTCAGATGTTAAGTCCCATAGTGCTTAGAGCCATTTGAGCCATTCGGTACACTTCTTACATGCAATATCAAATATTTTATAAGAACTATAAAAAGTTGCTTGAATAGGTTAACTAGGTTGGAGAAAACATCTCGGACTATGCAGCCTGTAATACAGAAGCTGTAGCACCGTGGCTTGCATAACAGCACGTGGCAGCACAGGTCCTTACGAGCTGCAGCAACGTCTCAGGCGGGGAGCGAGCCACCCGCAGTGGCCGATGCTGCCAGAGGCTGCCCAACTCGCCATCGTGCGCTTGCGCATTTCGGCCCTCCTCTCGAAGGTTCCCGATGCTGTTGCCGCGCCTATAGAAACCGAACACCGTACCAGTCCCTGCGGTCTGCAGGTTTTTCGTCTGATTGGCGATGATGGAGACGGTTGTCGAAGCTCGAGGATTTTATTAGAAACGACGCGGCTTGAAAACGGAGAAGATTTTATTTAGCGTCGGACTAAACTGGAATTCTTTAGCGATACATTCCATTCAAACCACACATGCCATGCATGGTTAAATAAACCGAAGTCCAAAGAAGAAATAAAAAAAAAGAAGAGACTGCATTTCTTCTAGCAGCAGGAATCTGGCATCTGTTGGAGATGAGAGACAACTCGGCACATAATTGAAAGAAACACTGTTCCAGGAATCCCGAGAACTATCTGCAGACGACATTTAAATCCCTCTGGGTCTGCTGGCACATTGTCGAATAAAATAATTAGAATGGGTACTAGAATAGAATAAAACGATATATAATTATACACTGAAGAGCCAAAGAAACTGGTACATCTGGCTAATATCTTGTAGGGCCCCCGCGAGCACGCAGAAGTGACGAAACACGACGTGGCATGGACTCGACTAATGTCTGAAGTAGTGCTGGAAGGAACTGACACCACGAATCCGGCGGGGCTGTCCATAAATCCGTAAGAGTACGAGGGGGTTGAGCACAGTACGTTGCAAAGCATCCCACATAAGCGCCATAATGTTCATGCCTGTGGAGTTTAGTGGCCAGCGGAAGTGTTTAAACTCAAAAGAGTGCTCCTGGAGCCACTCTGTGACAATTCTGGACGTGATCAGACAGAATGCTTACGTACGTGTCACCTGTCAGAGTCGTATCTAGACGAATCAGGAGTCCCATTTCACTCCAACTGCACACGTCACACATCATCACAGAGCCTCCACCAGCCTGAACAGTCCCCTACTGACATGCAGGGTCCATGGATTCACGAGGTTGTATCCATACCCGTACGCGTCCATACGCTCGATACAATTCGAAACGAGACTCGTCCGAACAGGCAACAGGTTTCCAGCCATCAACAGGCCAATGTCGGTGTTGACGGGCCCAGGCTTGCAGTCATCAAGGGTAAACGATATGGCTTTCGGCTCCGAAAGCCCATATCAGTTATGTTTCGTTGAATGGTTCGCACGCTGACACTTGTTAATGGCCCAGCATTTGAAATCTGAAGCAACGTATCTTCTGTCACGTTGGACGATTCTCTTCAGTTCGTCCTGTTCTTGCAGGATCTTTCTCCGCCGCAGCGATTTGGGAAATGTGATGTTTTACCGGATTCCTGATATTCACGGCACAGTCGTGAAATCGTCGTACAGGAAAATCTCCACTTCATCGCTACCTCGGAGATGCTGTGTCGTGCACCGATTATAAAACCAAGTTCAAACTCATTTCAATCTTGATAACCTACTATTGTAGCAGCAGTAACCGATTTAACAACTGCACCAGACAGGTGTTGTCTTACATAGGCGTTGTCGACAACAGCGCCATATTCTGCCTGTTTAAGTATCTCTGTATTTGAATACTCATGCCTGTACCAGTTTCTTTGGCGCTTCAGTGTATAATATACAATTACATAGCTTTGGTACTGTAGTAGTCCCCCTCAGGCGTCGATTGCGTTAATATTGTAGAATTTCGATACATATACTAAAGAATTTTACTGACACTGACGCTACACTCAGAAGCCTACATATCTATTTTCTATACTTTTCTTTGCAAATACGGAATGGACTCTCGTCTGAATCTTGTCTTTAAAGCGTAGACCAATGTAATAGTATTTCATTTCTGTAATCACTGGACATTTTCCAACAGATAGCCTCATAGCTTTTTCATTTATAGAATGTTGGAAGAATTTAGATAGGAGGTAGTTTAATCTGTAGCAAATAATATCCATATCGATGGTCTGTTATTGCTGAGAGCTCTATTTCAGCGCAACGCTGCAGTATTTCCGCACTTCATTGAATTATCTGTCAATTTATTTGCAACTCGGACGATGAAGCGGAGTGTTATCTTGAATACGCTGTTTGTCAGCGCTGGAAATGCTTCAATGACCTACATTTACACTACATTCAACAAAACTGTTGAAGACGCGTCTCATTAATGCCACTAACGCTAAGTGCGAATAAATTATGCTGTCGAACTCTGAACGTAGTTTGGACTCAGTACCACAGGTGTTGCGTTATTTGTTACAACGTAGGATCAGGTACAGCGTAGAGCCTAACTTGGTTAACCTGTACGTTCCTCGAACATAACATTGACACATCGTGAGGTATCTCCTTCGATGCCGTTTCACGTGTGTCTTTCTGTGCTCTCAGGCAAAATGAAAAATGAGAGAATATAAAAATGAGTATTTTCTGTATGGAACGTATACTAAAGAGACTGATTATTCCACTTGTGACATGTCAGTAATGCTTGAATTGAGAGAGTTAACGGTCGGTTAAATAATGATGGTTCACTTACTGTGACGATACTAGGGTGATCGGTTTCTAGTTATTTATTTTACATCATAACAGTCACTCACTTAACATCTGACACAAAATCGCTTAGCTTTAAATGTCTCCTTAAAGTACTTGTCAGTACCATCGTATAAACGAAATTTTACGGGTAGCGCAGCAGTTAGATTAGTATCTCGACATTCAGACTCGCATCTGCAATTATTTAGGACTTCTGCACAAACGAGTCCAAATCCATAATGCCATTAGCTACGGTACTCGTCGAATGGCGTTTACTTAGGTTGCGTCCCAATCATCCTAGAGCGCCATTTTCTAATGGCAGCTTGAGGAATTTGGTACACTTGCCCTTTGAATTTTTATAGCTACCCTTTTTAAGGCGTCCCTGGCAAACGTATTTTTCCTTCTGAACCGCAACATCCTGTGAAATACTTGAAATTTTATACAAAAAAGATCATTGTTGTTGTTGCTACTATGAACTAATTGCTGAACTTCCCAGTGGTGCTTGACAGAACACGACAAAAATATTAAATTGGGAGCACTTTTTTGATGTTCTGCAAAATATCATTTATTTAAAAACGAGCCAACTTTCGGATTCTTAGGCCAATGTCAGATGACAACTGAATGTTGAAACCACAGACGAGATGACGTGCCACTTACACAGCAATCAAAGATAGCTACAGGTATAGTAACGAAATCAATAAATATATGGCACGGAATGCCAGCTTGGTTTTTAAATAACCAAACACAATTTTCTTTTACCTTCTACTAAACTACGTTTCTGGTATAAAAGTGTTAAATTACGATAGGTAACTCAACTTTAATTTTCATCCATTGTTAATTGTTAATTGTAAAATGTAATATTTCTCTTGGAAAACACAGTGTACCACACCTCAGAGTAGAAACACCTCTGGAGAGAGGATTGTGCTCTGCTCATATTGACAGCATTAAACTCGAATTGTAATGTGATCTCGGGACGAAGTTGTTTGTTCAACGCCATTTCACAATGGCCGTCACGCCACGTCAACTCATGTCACGTAGAAATATTTCACAATGCATTTCAAATGGCAGCCTTCACACAGGCCGTCAGCTGACCGTCTCTTGACAACACGGCACGTTGAGGTCTCTCGGGTAGAAAGCTTTGACGGCATCGTCGTCTGCTAGCATCATAAGTTACCTATTTTCGCCGCAGTCACTCATATTACACGAGTGGATATCGCGATTTCGTGTTTTTTTGTTTTTATTTTTATTATTATCCTTTGTTTTCGTGACAATTGCAAATGTTCCACGTAGTCGTGGGTATTTTTTTCCATTCTGTATTCTTACATAAGCGAAGTCAGATATTTCAAAGCGAAAAATTACTTAGGATTTACAATAACACAACACAGCTCACGCCTATAGGCTAATTTAAATAAATATAGAAAATATAAAAAACTCTTAAGACCCCTTAAAATACTTATTTTGCTTGGACATGTATGTGAGTAACGTTTTAGTAATGACAGCTTACTTGCTTCTTTTCCCAGAATATTTCTCGCCAATAACTCTGTCAGTTTTTCGGGAATAACAAAATACAGAACAATTGAAACGCACGTCTACTTTGCTCATCTGGTTGATTTTACTTTTGAATTTCATTTTGAGGTTTCCAAAGTATATAAGTCTATAACATGCTTCGTAATATACCAACAGATAGTTATTTAGTTTCATGTTCCATGTATCATTTGCACGATAAATCGTAATGATATGGAACGAGTCACTATATACTGCCATCATTTTTTTTCTAAACGTGCCTCCTTGCTGATAATTTATTAGTTTTTACGTTTATTAATTAAAGACACACAGATGCTAGTAATTCCGACCCAACACCATTTACACATTACGGTAACAGATAATCTACTGCGGAATGGGAGGAGTTACCAAAAAGAAACGTTTTCAGTTTACTTTCAAATTTTACTGCGCTGTGTGTCGGGACTTTTATATCAGTGGGTAAGCCATAAATACTTTTGGTTGCAGCATTGTGAACCCCTGTTTGCGCTACATACAACCTTAATGTGGCCTAATGAATATAATTTTTTCTTCTGGTATTGTAATTATGTACATCATTGTTCCTGTTGAAGTGCAGTGGATTATTTATAACAAACTTCATGAGGGCTCTGAGCACTATGGGACTCAACTGCTGAGGTCATTAGTCCCCTAGAACTTAGAACTAGTTAAACCTAACTAACCTAAAGACATCACACACATCCATGCCCGAGGCAGGATTCGAACCTGCGAACGTAGCGGTCTCGCGGTTCCAGACTGCAGCGCCAGAACCGCGCGGCCACTTCGGCCGGCTCTTCATGAGGGAATAACTATACTGTGAACATGATAGCTCGATACTCACACGCCAGGCACACGGCAGGCACAAAGAGTGTTCATATAAATTTTCAGCCAACGCCTTATTCAGGAAGGAACCACAGCACACATACACATTCATACAGTCATACACACAAAAGTCACGCACACACGACCGCTGTCTAAAGCTATTCTAGCCAGAATCTTTTTTAAAGGGTGAGGAGATGTGAACAATGAATAATAATTATCGGCGAGAGGAATTTAGGGCATCAGATGCTGCCCCAACAATGGGCGCTGTAACGTAGCCGTGTGTGGTGCTGGGACGGGACCGCTGACAGATTGTGTCCTGTACATCGGAGCGTTTGCGATTTGGAAGCAATTAAAAATCCAGGAAAGAAGAGAAAGAACGACAACTGAGTAGAGTATTGCAAATCGAAAGTCAGTAAAGTATTGCAAATCGAAAGTCAAATGACAGAAATAAAACCATGACAATAAAAGTAACCGGCCGCTGTGGCCGAACGGTTCTAGGCGCGCTTCAGTCCGGAATTGCGCTGCTGCTACGGTCGCAGGTTCGAATCCTGCCTCGGACATGGATGTGTGTGATGTCCTTAGATTAGTTATGTTTAAGTAGTTCTAAGTTCTCGAGGACTGATGACCTCAGATGTTAAGTCCCATAGTGCTTAGAGCCATTTAAAAAATAACAATAAAAGTAAACATTGCAACAATAATTCATGTATACAAAAGAAAGTATTGCTTAAATTGCTCCACTTGCGAATGAAACGTGATTCCTTTAAACTTAAGATTATGGTCGGATCGATTAGTACAGCCGTAAACAACGCAAACTGGCATTTTTGATGAAACAACGACGTCTCCACACAGTCAAAGCACCCAACACGGTCGAAACTGAGCACGGGCCGTCAGAGTTACGACACGGGGAAGTATCACCGCGGTGAACCACGGAGGTGTGAATGCGGTGAACCTAATGTCTGGGGCTAGTGAAGATGGCGGAGATCGTCTTCAAGTTTGTGACATAATGACACCTTGCTTCTTCTTCTACCTCCATGGTGATATCCATAGACTATAGATAACAATCTTTCTCTGCCTCGTGATGACTGGGTGTTGTGTCATGTCCTTAAGTTAGTTAGGTTTAAGTAGTTCTAAGTTCTAGGGGACTGATGACCATAGACGTTAAGTCCCATAGTGCTCAGAGCCAAGATAACAATCTCTGCCGCGTTGACGTTTGAAACCAACATGTAAGTCACGTGACTCGTTGCAGCAAGCCGAATCTCAGTCATTATGCGCTATGCCAAGTGGAGCTGACAATTTTCTCATTTGTGCCTGGAATGAAGCATACACTTTTAACAATAAAACGACTTGTCGTAGTGCTATTATACGCCGAGTACTAGTACAATTAACTGAATTTTCCGAAATGCCTAATATTAATGCGACGCTTATCGTTATTACATGTGGCCATTGACAGTTCTTTTTCATAAACGACAGAATTACTGCTATTTGGTGAATGCCTGTTTTCGTTGCACTATCAATCGCAATTCACCGCTTCCACAGGAGTAGAAGACGAATTATTGGTTTGGCAGGCAGCATTAATTTTCTGACGATTGCTCAGCAATATGTGTGAAATGTTTTATTACGCTTTTATAGGAAATTAGATACATTTACATCCATAATAAGCGTTTGTATTTTATAACTTTTTCTTAATCCAGTACAGATTCCAAAACAGTGGACATAATATATTAAAAACTATTGTAGAGAATTCCTGTAGCGTGTTATATATTATCGTCCTGTCGTTTTAAAACGTTAGTCTTTTATCGAGTTTTACATCTAAGGATCAATATACATTCGAACTTTCAAATCATGGAAACATCTCTGCTAGTATTTTAAAGTAGTTACTTTCACAACTGAGATTTTGGTCAGTTTACCTAATCAGCAAGATACAAAACAAGACTTATCTGAGCATATGTGAAGGTCATTACTTCCGCTTCTAGTTCAAAGCACAATATTTGAGCGGTAAAAAGTATATTAAAAACTGTGCACTATAAATGCGTAATGACATACTCGGCTTCGTGCCCCGAGTCACGTGAGATAGATGTTGGTCTCAGTAAGATGACGTCATGTGCAGTCTTTGTTATCTTTGGTGCAAATGGTTCAAATGGCTCTGAGCACTATGGGACTCAACTTCTGAGGTCATTAGTCCCCTAGAACTTAGAACTAGTTAAACCTAACTAACCTAAGGACATCACACATATCCATGCCCGAGGCAGGATTCGGTCTATGGTAATATCTGTGTAAGCCACACATCGCTTTATCTCTGTTTGCGACATTCACCTGTTTCCTGATGATACCCCAAGAACGGTAAAAGTTGGTTCGTGAACAAATAAATAAATTTCGTAGAATAGCAGGAAACCTTGATAGACTTTACATTATTTTCGGAATAATGTCATCGTTTTAACGTAAGAGTTCATTTACGATTGTCGTGAAATTAGTGTATTGGGCCCAACGATTTTTATAAAGTACGATACGGGAAATAAGTGTCTAACCAAACGGATATTTTAACTGAGCTGTGACGAAATAGCCTCATTCTATGATTCTCGATTGAGATTTCGCCATTCTTTTACGATCGTATAAGTTTTGTATATTTTCAGGTTTTTGAGAAATAATGCTTTGAAAGTGATTATTAATTTCATTACCTCTGACAAACATGGGCGACACGCAGTACGACGTCGAAAACAAAGACGACCCCCACCCAAACGGTACTAATTGGAACCTCAGGGTGAACGACGGACTGTGGATTATTCTCGGGTCGTTCTCCGCAAGAACCAGAAAAGTGATTACGTCACTGCAGACGTTCGAGCAAGCACTGGCTGAGACGTAGACTCGCTCTTGTTATCTATAGCAGCCGCCTGTTTCTCTTCCAATGCCAATGGCGAGGACGCGGACGTAAACGAGCACGTCTTTTTCCGGCAGAGGGGAAACAAACACTCCTGTACGTGTGTGTGTGTGTGTGTGTGTGTTTTCGCGCATGACTTTGATCAGCCGCCCACGCACGAACCCCGGCGACTTGCGCGGAGCGCATCGACAGACGATCTTCACGGGAATTGACATTTGTTGCTGTAACTCGGCGCGCGAGCTACCCAACAGCACCGGCCCGCTGCTGAGGCAACAAACGTGGCTGCTACGGAACAGACTGCTCTCCGGGAAGCAGACTGAATTCTGCCTGGCAGGCCGTTCCGTACCGGTAAATACCCAGCTGACCGGTAATCGATGGATTTGATTTAGACAGCAGTGTTGTTTCCCCCCTATTCAAAAATCCTGGTGCGCTGCCGCGCCATCGCCAGCACATCCCAGCGTCCCTACACCCACAAACACTCGTTACCCTATCGCAAAGCAACTCCAACCGGTTCCCCCTCCACCTCTCAGACAGGGAAATCTGCCCCAATATTTATCCATCCTATCTAATATATAAAATGAATATTTGTTTGCTCATCTTCTATGCATACCTGTACCATTCACACAACTGCGATGAAACTTCGGTGAAGTGCGCGCACCCACGCGCAGATTTTTGAAGGGTATGAACCGCCTACTCTCATAGTCTTGGGGGCGGGGGTGGAAAGGCAGTGACACAGCTGCGTAACCCAGGAACGTCTACAGCACTTTCAGCCAAATTTTGTAACTATGCATTTACACACAAAAGGAATACCGTATAAAAGTCAACATACACAGCTAAGAAGCGCACAGAAAACACACATACATGCACACACACGCACACACACACACACACACACACACACACACACACACACACACACACACGCAAAGATAAAATGCAAACAAAATTCAAACTTGGCGCGGAACTCTCTGGTGAACAAATGAACACTGACTGGGCTGGAACACATAACAAACCACGATCACACTGCGTTCTGGTGAAGTGAAAAGTGTTTTACTACGTTATTTGTGAAAAATACTTGTTATAGTTACGTGTGCATCACAACACCTCAGCATTATGCGGAGAATGGAAGTACTTGCCACACGAAAAAGTACATAGAAACTAATGAAAGCGCGAAAACATCGCGAAAAACTGAATTACATTCTAGAAGATAGGTTAACTCCCAGCAAAAAAAAAAAATCTCATCAGCATCGTTTGGTTGCAGATAACGAGCTACCTGTAGTAATTAACACCTTACGTCCATGCCCGAAGCAGGATTCGAACCTGCGACCGTAGCGGTCCGTCGGTTCCAGAGTATAGCGCCTAGAACCGCTCGGCCAACCCGGCCGGCGAACAAGTTGAGGAACAACTGGCAGTAGTCGGTGAAGCAAATAACATGATCGTGATGGTCCTCCTTTCGATCGCAGAAATGTTACAACATACTTTTTAACGCTGCTCCGAACAGGACATTGTCCTCTGACGTAAGGATTTCTCCTCAGATGAGGGGACTCACAAGATTACTGTACTTGAGGTGTACCGGGATCTGTACACAAGTGTACACACATGTTACAGCATTTATACCACGGTATGAGGACTACATCTGGCTTGTGAATTGATTTGCCCTGTGTTTTAGCACACAATGAAACGAATGTCATCTATGTTTCAAGATGATGTGTAGCGAGTGACCTACATAGATTACTAGGTAGATACTATTCCTGTGTTTTTAAGGGTGGCTGGACCATACTATTCTTTTCCCACTGATCAGCTAGCCATAGTTCCGTATCACATTATTCTACCTATTGTGTAGTTTAGCGAAGGATTTTACATGTTGACTGTAGAATGAGTCATTGAGTTTATGATCCCTCGTGAGTGCGTGTGCGCAAGTGAGTGGGAGTGGAGTAGAGTGGATGAAATTTCTTTTTACATTTCATCTTCTAAACCGTAATTTTAAGCATTTAAGCCACATTCGTCTCAAATTATTTTAGTAAGGGTACTAATGACCACGGTGTTGACCGCCGTAGATACACAACCGACTATCTTCAGATAGGTCATCATAGCGCAAGCTCGAAATGAGTAACGACGCGGCAGATAATCAGCATTGACCTTTTGAAAGGCAACAATGTGACAGTCACCCTAATCATTTAGAGCAACGACGGAAAACTTTTTTCTGCGTTGCTGAAAGGGGATCTGAAGCTGCTGCGAGGTCAGCGTCCTAACAATACATCCACCCTGATGAGTAGTTCCTCTTTCGTCAACCTCTTTTGTTCGTCCCTTCAAGAAATGGTCTTTTATCTTATACTTCTGTGCAGAGTTTCCCATGCACTTTTGATAACACTGAGATTCGTTAACTTTGGAAGTTCTTCCCCGTCAGACCGAACTTCGTTTCGTAGCTACCCAAAAGCGAAACTTAAACAGTTAGTTAAGCTGTTCTTTACATAGACACATTATGTATCTCCGAGGTATTGCGGATTATTATATGTACTGTGACATATTAAGATAGAACACTGAGTTTATGATAGTTCAAAAGCATTAATAATAAAAGTGGAATCATAGTGCACACGTTATAACTCAACTTTGGCGAATGCTTCACGAGTTAAGATGTAATGACGTACTTTAAGAACTCTTTTTCTCCTGTAAGGGAAAAATTACGAAATATTTTGTCCTGTATATCTTTATTTCGTTTGCGGTGAGCATTACTACGAAAACACAAACGAAATTTCTGTCGAAAGAAAGTTTCTTCCCCGCAAAAGTAGTAAGACTTCTCCACTCAATTTGCCTGTAATATTTGAGCCAAACCCCACACTCAGATATAAGTAGCCTCCACAATGTATTCGAAAATGCGAATACGACGAGACTACACCTGTAGAATTATTTGGCAACATATTATACAAATTTGTCCCGGGCCGGGAATCGAGCCCGAGTTTTTCGTTCTACACGAGCGGTCGCCTTAACGAATTCGGCTATCTAAGCAAGCTTCCGGACCGATCCGAAGTTCCATATGTCACCGTGTGTCCACGTCCAACACTCGCTTTTCCTATTCAATCACCTTCCGGTACTTAATCTTAGCTAATGATTGAAAATATTCTCTCCAGCTGCTCCAGTCACATGTTCCAGCCTCATGATACGCTGCGCACTTTGTTTTTGTTGACAAGTTCCCTACAAGCATGCTACTGACCCCGCTACAGCTATATGGAGATTAGTTCCCAAATTTCCCATCCATAGCGCCGCTTATTGTCGATATTAACTTATTTGATTTATCGTTAGGTTTTTTTTATATCATTTACTACGCTGCTAGTATCAACTTACAATTTTGTTTATGCCTTATGACTATAGTTACTTGTTTTACTATTTTATCGTACTTTCACCCCCACTCTGAGACAAACTTTAAGACATGAATGTCATTGACTGATTGGCTCATGTTCTGGCGTCATGGCTGCACTTTTTGTTTTGCTTCTTTGTTCTAGTTTTATGCAGACACTGTGAACTACGTGTACGAATCTAAGAGCTGTTATTGTATTAACGGATTCAGTATTGCATTACTTATTGCTCCTGCATTTTGACATTTTGCTGTTTGAACTTTATTACTGTCGCTCTCAAATAATGCGATAGGCATAAATAAGAATGTACCATTTTTTTATCTTTTAATTTTTAAAATATTTTTAAACTTTTCGCCCCTAATTTTAATATTCTTATTGACATCTAATTATTTCCGGTGTATTTCCTGTACAGCCTTCTGAAGACGGGCACTAAGTGCCCGAAACCAGTAAAGAAATTACATTTCTTTTGTGCAACTGGTTGCTAATTATTTCATTATATACGATTACAGTTACTGAAGACGGATAAAGTGCTGAACTCGCACAATCGCTTTGATTCCGTACAGGAAGAGACTTACTTATTACTGTTGCGGTCTTTGCCTAGGGATGTAAATACTACACTCCTGGAAATTGAAATAAGAACACCGTGAATTCATTGTCCCAGGAAAGGGAAACTTTATTGACACATTCCTGGGGTCAGATACATCACATGATCACACTGACAGAACCACAGGCACATAGACACAGGCAACAGAGCATGCACAATGTCGGCACTAGTACAGTGTATATCCACCTTTCGCAGCAATGCAGGCTGCTATTCTCCCATGGAGACGATCGTAGAGATGCTGGATGTAGTCCTGTGGAACGGCTTGCCATGCCATTTCCATCTGGCGCCTCAGTTGGACCAGCGTTCGTGCTGGACGTGCAGACCGCGTGAGACGACGCTTCATCCAGTCCCAAACATGCTCAATGGGGGACAGATCCGGAGATCTTGCTGGCCAGGGTAGTTGACTTACACCTTCTAGAGCACGTTGGGTGGCACGGGATACATGCGGACGTGCATTGTCCTGTTGATACAGCAAGTTCCCTTGCCGGTCTAGGAATGGTAGAACGATGGGTTCGATGACGGTTTGGATGTACCGTGCACTATTCAGTGTCCCCTCGACGGTCACCAGTGGTGTACGGCCAGTGTAGGAGATCGCTCCCCACACCATGATGCCGGGTGTTGGCCCTGTGTGCCTCGGTCGTATGCAGTCCTGATTGTGGCGCTCACCTGCACGGCGCCAAACACGCATACGACCATCATTGGCACCAAGGCAGAAGCGACTCTCATCGCTGAAGACGACACGTCTCCATTCGTCCCTCCATTCACGCCTGTCGCGACACCACTGGAGGCGGGCTGCACGATGTTGGGGCGTGAGCGGAAGACGGCCTAACGGTGTGCGGGACCGTAGCCCAGCTTCATGGAGACGGTTGCGAATGGTCCTCGCCGATACCCCAGGAGCAACAGTGTCCCTAATTTGCTGGGAAGTGGCGGTGCGGTCCCCTACGGCACTGCGTAGGATCCTACGGTCTTGGCGTGCATCCGTGCGTCGCTGCGGTCCGGTCCCAGGTCGACGGGCACGTGCACCTTCCGCCGACCGCTGGCGACAACATCGATGTACTGTGGAGACCTCACGCCCCACGTGTTGAGCAATTCGGCGGTACGTCCACCCGGCCTCCCGCATGCCCACTATACGCCCTCGCTCAAAGTCCGTCAACTGCACATACGGTTCACGTCCACGCTGTTGCGGCATGTTACCAGTGTTAAAGACTGCGATGGAGCTCCGTATGCCACGGCAAACTGGCTGACACTGACGGCGGCGGTGCACAAATGCTGCGCAGCTAGCGCCATTCGACGGCCAACACCGCGGTTCCTGGTGTGTCCGCTGTGCCGTGCGTGTGATCATTGCTTGTACAGCCCTCTCGCAGTGTCCGGAGCAAGTATGGTGGGTCTGACACACCGGTGTCAATGTGTTCTTTTTTCCATTTCCAGGAGTGTATTTGGACACTGGTTTAATGGTCCACCATACAGTGTGCTTCAAAGGTGCATGCACGTCTCAAGGACATTGCATAGTAGACCGTTAAACACAGACAATGCAAATAGTACGGAGTTTTACTATTTGCGTTAAGCATTAATAAAGTCTTTACACTCTAAGATAAGATGCAAACTACTGACACAAATTATTTACAGAAGTCTAGGAAGACTTGTAGAAGCCGACCTCGAGACAGAACAGCGTGAGTTGCGGAGTCATGTGGACACCCGCGAGGCGATAGTGACCCAACGATTTATCTTAGAAGAAAGACTGTAGCAAGGTAAACCTACGTTTATAGAGAAAGATTTTGGCAATATTGGCTGGAATAAATTATCGGAAATTCTGAAGGTAGCAGGCATAAATTGCCAACAGCCTTGCCGCAGTGGTAACACCTGTTCCCGTCAGATCACCGAAGTTAAGCGCTGTCCGGCTGGACTAGCGCTTGGATGGGTGACAATCTGGTCTGCTGAGCGCCGTTGGTAAGCGGGGAGCACTCAGCCCTTGTGAGGCAAACTGAGGAGCTACTTCATTGAGAAGTAGCGGCTACTTTCACGGAAACTGACTTGCGGCCGGAAGAGCGGTGTACTGATCACGTGCCCCTCCATATCCGCCGGTCAGCACCGTTGGGCCTTCATAGCCTGTTCGGGAGGAGTTTTTTTAGGCATAAAACACGAGGAACGAACAGTTATATATAACTTGTACAGAAACCTGACTGCAATGATAAGAGCCAAAGAACATGACAGAGAATCAATAGCTGTAAAGGAAGTGAGAGAGGGTTGTAGCCTATCCCCGATGTTACTCAATCTGTACACTGAGCAAGCAGTAAAGAAAACCAAGATCCCGCGTCCGGCCATCCTGATTTAGGTTTTCCGTGATTTCCCTGAATCGCTCCAGGCAAATGCCGGGATGGTTCCTTTGAAAGGGCACGGCCGACTTCCTTCCCCATCCTTCCCTAATCCGATGAGACCGATGACCTCGCTGTCTTGTCTCCTTCCCCAAAAACAACAACAACAACAAAACCAAGAATAAATACGGAAAATGAGTTACAATTCGAGGAGAACAAAGCACTTGAATGTTTGGAAATGTATCGTAATTCTGTAAGAGACAGTGAAAAATTTGGAAAAAAAGTAAATCAAAAGTAGTGAAATTTAGTCTAGTCGAATCAGATGAATGTGAGCAAATCGAATTAGAAGATAAGACCCTGGAAATACGTGTAGTAGATCAGTTGCGCTATGTGAGCAACAAAGCAACTGACGATGGCCCAAGTAGAGAATATACATAATTCAGAAGGAAAGGCATATCTGGAGAAGAAAAAGTAGTAAAAGTGGAATATGAATTTACATGTTAGGAAGTCTTTTCTGAAGGTATTTGTGTAGAGTGTAGCCTCGTAACGGGAGTGAAACGTGGACAATAAACAATTCATACAAGAAGTGAATAGATTCCTTTGAAATGTCGTGCTGCAGAAGAATGCTGAATATTAGATGGATAGATCGCATAACTAATAGCTGGGGGGGGGGGGGTATAATTTCTAGAAATGAAGAGAAAATATATTTGTGACACAACTTGAGTAGAAGAAAGGATCGGTTGACAGGACACATTGTGAGGCGTCAAGGAATGGTCCGCCTGATAATCGAGTACTCGGTGGGAGCTGTGGAGTTGTGGCGGAAGGGTGGGGGGAAGAAGCAGGTACAGATGGATGTAGGTTGAGGCAATCATCGAGAGATAAAGAACTTGCGCGGAATAGGCTAGCGTGAAGAGCTACACCAAGCCAGTCTTCGCACTGAAACTACCAAAAACAAAACGCTAATATTGAATGCAGTGCCTGAAACTGAGCTCTCAGGAACTTTAAATTTGCAGCGACGACATGAGTCAAGCGAAACTTTTTCTTGAACGTCGTAGCTGTCAAACAAATTAATACTTGGCTGAAGTTGCGGTGTGTATCGTGTACAAAAGATATCTGACTGCAAGCAGGGAAAGGAGACTGCAGAAAAATGGGTAAACGTAACTTTGTTTACTGCGCGGACGGATTGAAAGACATGTCGCTGTTAGAGGGTACTGCTGCGCCGCAGTTAAGTGAGGGGAACAGCACGGTGCTGGCGTCGTCTAACAGCGGCGGAGCTCAAAGGGGCTTTTGTGCGCCGCGCGATTGCGTTACATTATGCTCCGCCGTGAGGTTCGCAACGCACTTGCTCACACGCAAAAGCGACCACCGGGACTTCGGAGCGAGAAATGCGATGCCTCTAAGTGAACATGAACTGTTAACCGTGTTATGTGCTCCCATAACTTCAAACGTACACCTAACAAGATGTGGTTTTGGAACACTGCTCTGCCAGACGTTACATGGGTCGAGACTGAACGTGCAACGATATGTACATAGTGATGAGACAGAACATTATGACCACCTGCCTAGTTGCCGGGATGTCCACTTTGGTACGGATGACAGCGGCGGCGCGTCTTGCCATCTAAGCAATAAGGCCTTGGTAGGTCGCTGGAGGGAGCAGGTACCACATCTGCACAAACAAGTCAACTAATTCCCTGTGGTGTGCGCACTGTAAGACCTTCGGTACACACACCATCAGATTATTTGATTATTTGACTTGTCGCTCTAGCTAAGTAGGCGAGTGTCAGCAATATGTCTCGTGGTCTTATCGTGGCGTGTTTATCTTCTGCCGTTAGGTCAGACGATAGAAATGCCACTTGCACGCTTAGAGTAGCAGACTGACGGTGACCAACTTTAAACAGAACTTGATTCATTTTCACACACATTTATTAAAATAATAATAAGCATGAACATTACTTAACTTGATTCTGGATGCTATTTACAATTGACAAGCTGAAGGTCCTTTGGCCTTGGTACGTTAATCTTATTCTCACATATCTCTGATACTTGACAAAGTGTCTATTCATTTATCTTCATGGCTATGTACAGGAATATGGTAATCTTATTAGTCGCAGACTGAAACTTGACTATGGTACAGACTAATGCAGACTGGTACAGACTGATGCAGACAAATGCAGACTGACTAATCGGAGGTCTGTACACTCGTTATAATACCTCGCGCGTTCAGGTATCACTGCGCGAGTGTGATACGCGAAGAGAAAAGGTTCTACGTTAGCAGCAATCTCATTGGCTGCGTTACATATTAATAAGCGGATCGGTGGAAGCAGAATTTGGTCCGTCTCTTAGGCAGCGCCATCTTGTAGTGCGGAGACGGACGAGCGCTGCGCCTGCGCTGTTGTGCTTAGCGGGGTGCGCTCTATTGGGAAAGTTGTGTATGTGCTGACTATGCGGAACTATGTACACAACATTCCCGTAAATTTCAAGTGTGGGGTGGGGGTGGGGAGTCAGCAATGAGCTCTGACGCCACGTTCAGTCACATCCCAGATGTGTTCCATTGGGTTCTGATCTGGGGAGCTGGGGGGCCAGCACATCAACTGGAACCCGCCGCTGTCTTCCTTGAACCATCCCATCTCATTCTTGGCCTTGTGCTGAAAAAAAAAAAAGCCACTGCCGTCGTAAAACATCGTTGTCCTGAAGTCTCCGCGATCAGGGTACCTCATGGTGCCTTGCGCGAGCTCCACTGTACCCATGGATACCCAGCTGAATGTTCGCCAGAGCATGATGTAGCTGCCGCCAGCTTGTCTCCACCCCGCAGTACACGTATCAAGGAGCTGTTCCCCACGAAGATGACTGATTCGTGCCCTCCCATCAGCATGAAGAAGAAAGTATAGGGATTCATTAGACCACGGAACCCCCTGCCACTGCGCCATTGTCGAGTGCCGCTGTTCAGTGTTCTATTTCAGCAGTAGTTGCCGACGTCGTGGTGTTAACATTGGCATACGCATTGGTCGTCTGCTGCAGAGGCCTATCGTTAGGAGTATTTCCTTGCGCTGTGTGTTCAGGCACACTTGTACGCTGCCCAGCATTGATGTCTGATGTCAGTTCCGCCACAGTTCGCCGCCTGTCATGTTTTTACGTCTACCCAGTCTAAGATGACCAACATCTGTAATGAGATATGAGTGCCCAACACCACGACGTCTGGACGTTGTTTCATCTTGGTTTCGCCATGCGTTGAAGACACTCGCCACAGCACTCCTCGAACACCCGACAAGTCGTGCAGGTTCCAAAATGCTCATGTCGAGCCTCTGGGCCACTACAACCTGCCCTCGGTGAAACTCACATAGATCGCGCCTTCCCCACTCTATACACGGACAGCACCCTCGCCGATACTACATGCACCGTGCGTGTGTCTGACTAGCAGTCACTCCTCGCCAGGTGAAGCTGCTATCTCCTGGACGGGTTTATATCGATAGTAGGCCAGTGGCCATAATGTTCTTGCTGATCATTGTAAGTTATCCGATGTAACGACAGTAGGAGTGCCTGTAAAAACACTCCAGTGTTTCGACAAGTGGTGGAGAGTTAAGAGGAGGATGTTTTGCTGCTCGTAAATTTTTTATTCAGAAAGGTACTAAAGCACTAGGGTCACACAAAAAAATTTACTTTCGAGAGCATTTAAAAAGAGAAGTGTAAGGAGATTACTTTTCGAAAATTTCACTGCTAATCGTTTTGCAAAGAAGGTAAGAAATTTAGTAAAAGTGATCCGTCATACATTTTTTGCTTCCGTTGGCGTGTCTAACTTGACATAAACTGATCTCTGTCGTTAATCCTGGCCTTCATAATTAACGAATGTCCTATCTTTTTTTTTTGCGAAACGTTTCTTCGTAAAGTTTGCCATCTTCCACCTCACTGTCCTTCTCTTTTTAAGATATACTGAGTAACTCTTTTCAAAATAAATAAATAAATAAATAAAAACGTTGCTTCAATACCTCTGTAGATGAAAAAGTTAGAAGTGTTAACAAGAGCGAACCCAGCACCAGAGCTAGGTGGGCGGTAGGCAATTCTGCTTCGCGGTGAATGGCGAAGTAGTTTTGAGACAAGTGAGTCTGGCTACAGTGCTAATAGTCAGTATCCATAACATGTGCCAGTTTCCTTCAAACGGTTACTCAACTGGTAAGGTTGTGTGCTTATTTGGACAAGATGCGAGTACAGTTTGGAAATAGTTTTACTTCCGACTTTTGGGGGCACGATTGGGCGAGGGTGGGGGGTGGGGGACTTTCGTAGCCACCTTCCCGTACTCCCCGTTCAGTATGGCCCTGAGTATTAACTTTACAACATTAGTTGCTTCTTTGCATGCTGTCAGAATCCTGCTTCCGAGGACTTGGATCTAATACCTTCGCCGGCCGGAGTGGCAACGCGGTTCTAGGCGCTACAGTCTGGAGCCGAACGACCGCTACGGTCGCAGGTTCGAATCCTGCCTCGGGCATGGATGTGTGTGATGTCCTTAGGTTAGTTAGGTTTAATTAGTTCTAAGTTCTAGGGGACTGATGACCATAGATGTTAAGTCCCATAGTGCTCAGAGCCATTTGAACCATTTTGCCTTCCCTCCGTTACAATCCTGATCCCTCCCCATACGGTTTCCATATTTTGGGAGCCCCCAAGAGAGACATTCGTGGCCGTCGATTTGATTCGGGCGAAGAGGTGCACTTTTGGGAACAGTCGTAGTTCACAGTCTGACAAATGTATTAAAAGTTGTGGCGATAATTTTTGGAATAATAAACTGTGGTGTCACCGCCAGACACCACACTTGCTAGGTGGTAGCCTTTAAATCGGCCGCGGTCCGTTAGTATACGTCGGACCCGCGTGTCGCCACTGTCAGGATTGCAGACCGAGCGCCGCCACACGGCAGGTCTAGAGAGACGTCCTGGCACTCACCCCAGTTGTACAGCCGACTTTGCTAGCGAAGCTACACTGACCGATACGCTCTCATTTGCCGAGACGATAGTTAGCATAGCCTTCAGCTCCATCATTTGCTACGACCTAGCAAGGCGCCGTATTCAATTGATATTTATTATGTGAAGCATGTATCATCAAGAGAGATGTTCTACAATTGTGGATTAAAGTTAAGTATTACATCATCTACGTACTTTATTTGCAATTCTCAAGATATTGTCCTGTTCCAGACCTCACGCCAGTCAGCGTGTAATTAAACGCGTGCATTTCGGCCTCCTCTAGAAACACAGTGTTGGCTCTTCTGCCAACACTACATAAACAGTTTGATTACTTTTTCCCAGCTGTCTCGTTCTCTATTGACATATACTGATGAACAGGAAGTGAGGTCAGTTAATTTACAATGGAAGTACACGTAGTACTGGGCCAAATCTATAGATTCTGGCAAACATTGTAGTAAGTAACTCAGATTATCAAGGTTGTTGGGTTTAGCGGATATCTACAGAAGAAATGGTTAACACGAGACAGGGATGGTGACGCCAAGTGTGAAAACTGCAGTTCGAAAATGTCGAAGAGGATATGTACCGATTTGTGATATGTATAGCTGAATTGCTCCGCCTAGCCCAAGACCAGAAGAGAGGAAACACGCATTTTGACGAGATTTACTGTAAGTAGCAAAAATTATGTATGAACTGTTTCGGATCTGTATCATATGTAAAAACAAAATTGTACTTTCCAGAATAAATAGAATGAATATGCCATTATTGTTGTGACTTGGCAAGACAGCCAAGCCACTAGGAGGTGAAGCCGAAAGGCACGCGTTTAAGCTCACGCAGGCTGGCGTGAGGTCTGGAACAGTTAAAGGATTTGAGTCTAGCAAATAAAGTACGTAGCTGTTGGAATACTTAACTTTAATCCATAATTGGTGAACATCGGTCTGACGGTACATGCATCACAAGATAAATAGCAGTTGATAATGGCGCCTTGCTAGGTCGTAACAAATGCCGTAGCTGAAAGCTATGCTAACTATCGTCCCGGCAAATGAGAGCGTAATTTGTCAGTGAACCATCGCTAGCAAAGTCGGCTGTACAACTGGGACGAGTGCTAGGAAGTCTCTCTAGATCTGCCGTGTGGCGGTGCTCGGTCTGCAATCACTGACAGTGGCGACACGCGGGTCCGACGTATACTACCGGACCGCGGCCGATTTAAAGGCTACCACCTAGCAAGTGTGGTGTCTGGCGGTGACATCACAATTATTATAACAGGTGAAACGTGTGGATAATGTAAATAAATATTTTATTGCAGCAAGAAAACTGCGTTTTGAAGTTATAAAACAAATATTTCTACACCTGTTGTGCAAAATGGTGTCACTAATAGTCTTGTGACTAAATTTCTTTGATACTGTGACATAATGGCACGGCACTATTTACCCGCTCTGGACGGGAAGGTGCGCCGACCCTAGGTGGAATCCGCCCGACGGATGAACGACGATGGCCGGTGTGCTGGCGAGCCTAGATATGGTTTTTAGGCGGTTTCACGCATCCCACTAAGAGAATACTGGGCTGGCGTCAAAGACTCGCGTTATTTACAATATTCGCAAACATTAGAAAACCTGTCACTCACTTTCACTTGAATCATACTACACGCCGACAGCTGGGGGACACTCATTCTGCTCCAGGGATGTAACGGGGGGCGACATGAAGGACATCCGGCTATGTCTTAAGTTAAACATGCAATATCCGCTAATAGCCATGCCGACCCTTCTTAGATGCGGGACACAGTCACTAGAAAAAGGAGAATGGAACGCACTAGCTGTTCCACTACACGCCCACCAGTCTTTGGAAGTACTGCGAAGTAATAAAACCTAAGGCGACAACTGGGAGCATTGGAATAGCATTCAGTGACTGTTTTGTCTGACAGAACTTATTGATGACAGGTAGGTAGGAGAGGTAGCGGCGGACGCTGGCCTCATATCCAGCTTGGACTGTTGGGACAGGGGTTCAAAATGGCTCTGAGCACTATGGGACTTAACAGCTGTGGTCATCAGTCCCCTAGAACTTAGAACTACTTAAACCTAACTAACCTAAGGACATCACACACATCCATGCCCGAGGCAGGATTCGAACCTGCGACCGTAGCAGTCGCGCGGTTCCGGACTGCGCGCCTAGAACCACGAGACCACCGCGGCCGGCTGGGACAGGGGGCGTGGTGACTCGACTACGGCTGAGCGCCCGACGGCGATCGATTGCCCCACTGGGTATCGGAGTTTTAAGAGCACTTAACCCGAGCGCCCTCTTCGTCAGGCGCAGCGCAGTGTGTGTGTGTTTTGAGGGCGTCACGGACTTACAGTGCCAGAGTCTATACTCCCAATAGCGGGTAGATTCATTCTCGTCACTCTTGTGACGACCGAGGTATTAAAAAAGGGCGTAGGCAGCAATTTAAGAGGTGTGTAAAGTTTGTCCACTATAAACTGACTCTTTTCACTGGTGCTAACAGTAGCGGAGAAAATCGACACTAGTTGGAAGATATTCATTTGTCTGCGGGGGCTGCCAGTATACCCGCGTGTGTCACATCTGCCTCCGTATAAGCACAGAACACGGGTATGGTGCCAGCACTGCGGGAAAGAGTCTGCGGTGCCTTCCCTTCGCCGGCCGTTGTGGCCGAGCGGTTCTAGGTGCTTCAGTCTGGAACCGCGTGACCGCTACGGTCGTAGGTTCGAATCCTGCCTCGGGCATGGATGTGTGTGATGTCCTTAGGTTAGTTAGGTTTAATTAGTTCTAAGTTCTAGAGGACTGATGACCTCAGATGTTAAGTCCCATAGTGCTCAGAGCCATTTGAACCATTTCGCCTTCCCTTCGCCGCTCCTCTGCCGTTGGCTGTCGTAATGTAGGGTTAAGTTCCGCTTCCTACGGTTTCAGATAGCCTCGGCAAGAAGGGTCATTTTATCGTGGCCAAAGTGTACTGTATCATTCTGCAAGTGTTTGGTTCACTGTACCTGATGAGCTGCTTAGGGTCGACGCTTGATGCAGGAATAGACAGTTGACCCTCAACATCAACGAATGTAACACACTGAGCGTACAGGATGACAATTATTGAACTATATAACAAAATGTAAATTAGTTACAAACTATGGCGTGCTCACACTTAATTCAACATGTAAACGGCACTGCAGATATTCGGATTTAGGTTATGACATGTACGATGTGCCTTCCACCATTGGCAATGATGTGGCGCAGGCGAATAGCGAAATACTGCGTGACGCTCTGAAGTGTCAAATCATCGATTCTGTCGATGACCTCCTCAATGGCTGCTTTCAGCTCATCAATGGTTTTCGTGTTATTGCTGTACACCTTGTCTTCAATATAGCCCCACAAAAAGGAGTCGCATGTGTTGAGTTCAGATCCAGAGAATACAGCGGCCAATCGAGACCCATGCCAGTGGCCTCTGGGTACCCCAGAGCCTGAATGTGGTCCCCAAAGTGCTCCTCCAGGACATCACTCTCCTGCTTCGATGGGGTCGAGCTCTGTCTTGCATGAACCGCATCTTGTCGAAATCAGGGTCACTTTGGATAATGGGGATGCAATCATCTTCCAAAACCTTCACGTACGGTTCAGCAGTCACCGCGCCATCAAGGAATATCGCACTAATTATTCTGTGACTGGTCAGTGAACACCACACAGTCACCCGCTGAGGGTGAAGAGATTTTTCGATAGCGAAATGAGGATTCTCAGTCCCCCAAATGCGCCAGTTTTGCGTATTGACGAACCCATCCAAATGAAAGTGGGCTTCGTCGCTAAGCCAAACCATATCCACATACAAATTCTCGTCATGTCTCGTGGCCAACCGTGCAGTTTGAACGCACCGTTCAGAAGTTATGGGGATTTTACTTCATGTAGTTCAATAATTGTCACCCTGTAAATAAGCGCAAAGACCCTTTATTCTATGGTTACATGATCGCAGACTAGAAGCAGTCACATCTGTAGAATATGTGGGGGTACTCATGCAGAACAGTTTGAAGTGGAACGGCAACATAAAACTAATCGCAGGTAAGGCAGATGCCAGACTGAGATTCTTTGGAAGAATTCCCAGGAAATGCACTCTTCCCACGAACGATGTAAAAAATGGCTCTGAGCACTATGGTACTTAACATCTGAGGTCATCAGTCCCCTAGACTTAGACCTACTTAAACCTAATTAATCTCAGGACATCACATACATCCATGCCCGAGGCAGGATTCGAACCTGCGACCGTAGCAGCAGCGCGGTTCCGGGCTGAAGCACCTAGATCCGGTCGGCCACAGATGCCGGCCACGAACGATGTAGTTAAGAAGTACTTGACTATTGCTCGTCATTCTGGGATCCGTATCAGCCAGGATTAACGGAGAGCGTAGAAAAAATTCAAAGAAGAATCAGCTGTTTTTGTTTAAAGTTAATTTAGTATGAGAGAAAGCTAAATACTGAAATAAAATGGTAATTTAAAAATAAAACCTAAGCAGGAAAATGACTTCCATTAAGGTAATAATTTGAGGTAGTGTTTTTGTTTTTATGTGACGTGAGCCGGCCGCGGTGGTCTCGCGGTTCTAGGCGCGCAGTCCGGAACCGCGCGACTGCTACGGTCGCAGGTTCGAATCCTGCCTCGGGCATGGATGTGTGTGATGTCCTTAGGTTAGTTAGGTTTAAGTAGTTCTAAGTTCTAGGGGACTGATGACCACAGCTGTTAAGTCCCATAGTGCTCAGAGCCATTTGAACCAATTTGTGACTTGAATCTATTGAAGGTGACCATCTCCTTCTGCCTGAGTTCTCAGAAGTGAAGACCCTTGGGTGACTTTGTCAAATGCTGCTAAATAGCCCAGAATTAAACTTCTCTGAAGCTGACACTCACGTTTACAAGTGGCAATACACCCCGCCTTTGTCTTAACGGCATGCAGGCGATATTAGTCACGCTGTGTAAGGGGAACAACTGAAAGTCGTTGTAGAGCTGTAGCAGTGCGCTCAGCACATCGTCCACCCTTACAGTGAAATCCCGTGTTTATACCCAAATCCCTTTCACTGGATCACTTGGGTTTACACGACAATCCATGTGCAATAGACAAAATCACCACTTATTGACATGAACGCCTGAAACGTTATTTGATGAATGGAAGAGAAGTGACAGAAGCACCCTGCAAACTCAGATGACGGAATAAAAATTGGTTATTGATTCCCACGTGTTCTGTGAAAGTCGTTAACTCGAATGAAGACCCAACGTTGGCTACGAAGTGTCGAGCTAAAGACATACGAGGGTAATCCCAAAAGTAAGGCCACCTATTTTTTATAAGTACATAGACCTGTTCATTTCTACAATGGTTTACATGAGTTTACAGCTATTTTTCGACATAATCACCATTTCTGCCAATGCATTTTTGTAGACGCTGTGGCAGTTTTTGTATGCCCATGTCATACCATCTCGCCGCCATGCTCTTCAGAAAGTTAAGAACCTCTTCTTTCACCTCGTCGTCAGAGCTGAATCGCTTTCCGACCAAATGTTCTTTTAACCTAGGGAACAGGTGACAGTCACTGGGCGCCAAGTCAGGACTATAGGGTGGGTGGGTCATTGAGTTCCACTGAAACTGTTGCAGAAGACCAACGGTTTGCCGAGCGATGTGTGGGCGAGCGTTGTCATGGAGAATGTGTACGCCCTTGCTCAACATTCCTCTTCTCCGGTTCTGAATTGCCCGTTTGAGTTTTTTCAGAGTCTCACAGTACCTGTCGCAGTGGGCATAAAGTCGACCAACAATAGCCCTTTCCGATCCCAAAAAACGGTTGTCATGACTTTACCGGCAGACTGTGTTTGTTTGAATTTCCGCGGCTTTGGCGAAGAAGGTTGCCGCCACTGGCGTGATTGTTGCTTGGTCTCAGGTGTAAAGTGGTATGCCCAGGTTTCGTCACCCGTGACAATTGAGTCCAGAAAGTGGTCCTGCTCGGCTGCAAGGCGGTGAAGAAATGCGCCGGAAGCATCAACTCGTTGCCGCATGTTGTCCTCAGTCAGCATGCGTGGCACCCATCTTGCGCACACCTTCCGGTGGTTCAATGTTTCCGTTAAAATTCTGTGAGCGGTGCTTCGGGAAACCTCAGGAACCAACGTACAGAAATCATCCAGGGTGATCGGCCGATCTTCACGCTTGCTTTGCTCAACCTTCAACACTGTCTCCTCACAAACTGGCGGTCTCCCGCTCCTTTGTTCGTCGTAAATTTCGTTCCGATCAGCTGCAAACTCTCTACACCACTTACGAACATTTTTGACATCCATGCACGACTCACCATACACTACCGTCAATTGGCGATGCATCTCAATCGGCTCAGTGAGCTTTGCGTTCAAAAACCGAATAACTGCGCGCAATTCGCACTTGGCCGTGGCATCCAACGGGAGCTCCATTCTCAACGGCTGCCAAGCGGCGTGCGCATGTTTACACACAGCGCGTAAAGCACCTTTCATGACAGTGTGAGCAACTGCCACTCAAACAGAGTTCTGTACTTATAAAAAAATAGGAGACATTACTTTTGGGATTACCCTCGTATAATGTTCCATAATTTAAAGAAACACATAACGTAACTTCCGTAGATGCAATGCTAACGTGCGAGACCGCAACCTTTTCACTCTGATACACGGTTCAATATGTCAGTTTTATTACCGAAGGCAAAGCGTCTACACTGAACAGATCGGCACGTCCTCGCAGCAGCAAGCGAAAGAAGAGTGCGTCCAGTTGAAGAGGCTCTTTATGTGCCCACCACGCGGCCTTCATGTTTCCCTACCGACTGACTAACGTCAGAGCTCAGACGACATGCAGAGACTAACAGTTTCCACCGAGCGCTGTAGATAGCACTCCAGCACACAGCTTGGTGATTACAGGCTCTGAGGTAGACACATGAGTATGCATCATGAAATGTATTTGATAGGAGACGATTTTCATATGATTTTTGAAGTGGACAGTGAAAATTTGTACCAAGGCCAGGAATCGAACCAGGGTCTCCTTTTTAGGTAGATACGTTAGCTGAAGATAAGGTGGGTAGATCACGTAACTAATGAGGAGGTACTGAATAGGATTGGGGAGAAGAGACGTTTGTGGCACAACTTGACTAGAAGAAGGGACCGGTTGGTAGGACATGTTTTGAGGCATCAAGGGATCAGAAATTTAGCATTGGAGGGCAGCGTGGAGGGTAAAAATCGTAGAGGGGGACCAAGAGATGAATACACTAAGCAGATTCAGAAGGATGTAGGTTGCAGTAGGTACTGGGAGATGAAGCAGCTTGCACAGGATAGAGTAGCATGGAGAGCTGCATCAAACCAGTCTCAGGACTGAAGACCACAACAACAACAACGTTAGCCACTAAGACTTCTTGGCACCGTTGTTCACACATCTGCACGGCTGACCTGGCTCCTCTTCCTTCTCCATAATAATTCTCTAACGCACCTGCATAGTAAGCAGGAGACCTTGGTTTGATTCCCGGCCTTGGTACAAATTTACATTCGCTGCTGCAATGTATATACATAAAATCATATCTCTATGAGAGTAATAAAGTCTCTGAAATTGTGTCATTTGATTTTCGTATGTTTTCGTAAATGACAGATTATTTAAAAATTATTTATCCGAACAGGGCACATCCCCAGTCATATTTATCACTTCTCAAGTCAACACCGCTTTTCCTCAACTAATCGTACAGGTATCGTTAGAAAGGTTTTTTAACTGGCTTCGTGATTACATACCGATTTCGCGATAAAACTTGCCGTTAATGGAAAATTTAAACATAATAGGGACTTTTAATTGTCAGAGGTAAAAGGACATCATGGATGCCTAGCTTATAATCTGCATTTTACGAAGCTAGCTTATTAATCACGAATAAGAGACTTCCTTTTCAAATTAGAAGTACCATTTTATTTTTTTAAAGAACTCATTAACTGGATAATTTGCATACCCATTGTCATAGATAATAATCGTCGCCACTGCGGTAGTACATTGTCTCTGCCCGTCGCACAAGTCCACTTTTCTAAACGAATATAATTTCCGAAACGACAAACACATTTGTCTATGTCGCCACAAAATGTGAGCGTACGAGTTCACTTTTCTAAATGAATATAATTTCCGAAACGGCAAACGTATGTGTCAATATCGCCATGAATTGTGATTTGCTTATTACTACTACGGCCTAACGCGCTTACTGAAACTGAAGATGTTTGTCGAGTTAAAGTTATAGTTACCTGAGTCGTATTTGCACGAGGAAGACAGGTGCGTGGATAGCAGGGGAGTTGGAATTGAAGGTGGCGGCCCACTGCATAAGTTATAGGGGAAGGGGCATCAGGGAGGGGAGGGGAGGGGGCGCCTAAAAGACGCTCGGAACCATAATTAGTCTGGCGAAGCTTCAAACGCAGACAGACACGTCCAGACTGCCTACTTTCTGGTGGACTGCTAGTACTACTCCGCGTCGCAATCGTGTCGCGGCTTCAGTGCTCTGCTGCTAGCGTCGCTGTCCGCCGTAGCTGCTTGGTTACTTATCTGTCTAGCAGTTGACGATGTAGCGGAGTAGACGCCCATGTTAATGCACGCCCAGGGCCGCTCCAGCGTGACGTCAGTAGGAATTACTGCGTCACACGGTAATTTCGCCAGTGTCAGGGGAGAGCGCCATGTATACGTGATGAAGTCATGACGCTCATATTGCGCTTCGCAAGTTCCTGACAAACTTATGATTAATTTTCTGTTGGCTTCAAGATAAACTCTGGCTCAACTGCTGCCCGAATGTTTTATGCTTGAATCTGAGTATATCGTAGGCGGTGGTAGCTGACCTGATACTGACAACGCTCTTAAAACTTGCAGTCACATATTCGTCGTTCTAACTACTTAATTTCGTCTATCGAGTTTTGCGTCTGTCATCGTAGCGGTCCATCTACACACGCAATACACGTACTGTTTTATTCACAGGCAAAGTGGTAGATTAAAATGTGATAATGAAAGGCTGCGTTAAGGATGAACGCTGAGAAAGGGATTTATCGGTGCAAGAGCGAGTAGTCACGCTAGTAATTGTTCTTGAAAATCTGTCGTATGTGGGTTTACGGCTCGTAACGCAGTATTTCAGGTCAGGGGTGGGGATGGGAGAAACCGGTCGGTTAAAACCCATACCAGTCTTTTAGTTCTGAATAACCGGTATTTTTAGGTATTTGATCGGTCACAGTTAAACCAAGATTTTAAAAAAAAAATTCTACTAGTAACCACGTAAAAATACGAAATATCGGATAGCCAGAGCAGAAATGCTAAAGTTTTTCGTTATAATATAAAGCTGATTTAAAGAGCGAATAATTTTTGTTCGTAAAATTTGCATTGCTTTGAAATCTTTTGTTATTACAGAAAATGGCGAAGGCGATCAGTCCTACTTTAATAACAATGCCGTCACAAGCGAGCAACACAAAGAATTGGCACAGCATTGTTGAGACAATGATGTACCTAAAATTTTAGAAAGAATTCTTGATCGGAGCACAGCGACCGATGTAAAACGCTAAAAATCAACAAAAACAGTCTCGATCGCGTTTTCAGATTTTTCGTTTATAAGCAACCGGTTTCGGCCCTTTCCTCAGACCATCTTCAGGCTTATCACCCCCGTTATGGCTACTGGTGGCGCAGACTCAGCGAGATCCGTAGAAGTATGATTGATTGTCACTGCTCAGTGTCGTCATTCGCATGCGACGTGAAGGGCCGTGATGTCAGCACACTGCTCTCCCGACCATTCTCGGCTTCCTAGACCTGGGGGCTGCTGTTCCTCATCCAAGTAGCTCCTCCGTTTGTATCTCATGGCTGAGGGCATCCCGTTCCATTCCACTCACTTCATTGACTGTGCCCGGTACAATAACATGCACCTTCGCGTGTTGCGAAGTCAGAAAGGATTTTTTTGAATGGAACACAACAATTGCAAATCTTATTGCATTGTCGGCCAACTGAAATCAGGTGGAGCTACATTAGACATCTCATGATGCCATGGAACTGGTGTTTATTTCAACATGCCAGTGACATTTCTCATTGCATTGTTAACCTGTTCACGAATCTTGCTGATATGATTGCTTATTGCCCTCACACGCGCGCAATATTCGGGGTCGTGAACTACTGTACATGTTAAGTGTCTGCTTGCACAACTCAGCTCCTGCCAGCCATGTTTCTGGTTATGTTTGTTTCCAGTTTCTTTGCTCAGTCTTTTCAAGATATTTCCTAAATGTTAGAGAGCGAGCAAATATTACGCCTAGATATTTAGGATACATGTTGCAGTTTAAGGGTATTCCAAAGAAGTAGATTTTAAGTCTTATGTCGGCTAGCTTGTTGCTTTGGTGGAATACTGTAGCTGAGACAGACTGCACCTGTTATATAAACGAGACTTTTCGCCTGAGAAACCACACAGGGTAAACGGCGCGCAAGAAATCTGAGATTTCATCCGAGCTTCGTACACTTATAGAAAGTGTACCGCGCCAAAATAAAAATAACGACTCTGCTACAGGCACACGTAAAACTTAATATTGTGTACATTATTCGAAAAAAATTTACGGCGTCACTAAGTCTTTCGACTAGGAGACACTGGAAGCCGTGACAACTTGTTTGCTATTTTCACCAGCAATATATAGCGAATAACATTTTCAGCCGTGCAGGTAGAGTCTGTCTTCCTAGATTTGCGAGAGGCATTCGACACTATGGCACTCTTCAGATTTATAGTGAAAGTACGATAATATTGCTTGGCAGCTTTCAGAATACGTAGCAGTCCTTAGTTTCGCAGTACCGTTTCTGCGAATTTTTTTGTTTTTATTTTTTATGAAATTTTTTCGCGTAAAGAAGGGTGCGTCTTTTCATTTCAGCTACTATTCGTAAACGGAGCGCGGAATTTCGTTACAACTTGCGCAAGGCTTGGTTTTCTAAAAGGAGAAAGTCATAATATTACTTTGTTACGGAGCAAACGAAGAGGGATGTACACAATAAGAAGGAACACGAGGCGCTACAGACCTGCAGACACAGCTGTTCGACGCTAAAAATGAAATGGCGGATTCTCGTGCAAGAACTCTCGGTGTAGAATTTACGTCCTGTTGGCTGCGTTACAAATTGAGTGATTTATCCGTGACCATTTCGGATCCATTAAAACCCGGACTGAAATACATCGTGTCTCATTTCAATACGCTGGACTTTGTAAGAAAGGTTGTGTGCTGTCGTTCAGTTACAAGACGTAGTCGGCGTTTTGTTAAACGCTTCTCTGCTGCCTGCATCAACTATAAGACGATCGTTAACGAGGTACAGTAAGTAGTACTGATGCGCACGTTTTTTCTACTTTAAATATTATATGTTCGATTTAGCTCATTCAAAAAGTAGTTGCGTTCTTGGAGACGCTAGAATTTTCTTCGCCAGGAGCGGAGTTGTTTACCTGTCCAACCATCTTCATTTAGATTTACTGTTCTTTTGATAGATAAGTTGAACATAACAAAGCGATGGTTCTTCCACAAATGTCACGGCCGATTTCCTCCTCCCAAGAAACACATTTGACATGTTTCCTCACCTAATTGAGAGGGCCTTAAGGCCCTAATCTGCTTAGGCTAAATAAAAAAGTAACAAATTATTGAACTAGTGTTTGTAATTTACACATCAACATTCTACGAATCGTTGAAAATTTAATTCAGAAGATATTTTCATATTAAGTTTCCTTCTCGTTTCATTCAGAAATTGATCGTGTACAGAATGATCGCATATAGAGAGGGTAAGAAGAAAGTGCTGCCAACCTTTCAGGACACACTTGTTACAGATTCTGGTATTTGTTAAGTGGAGATGGAGTCTGCCTCCGTAGCTCTGTGGCAAGAGTGACTGGTTGCTATGCGGAGGTATTTACCAATACTAGTATTCAGCATATAGAGAAACTTAGTGCCAAAATTTGTACAGGGAAGGCGGAAATTACAGCTTGCAACCACCAAAATATTGCAGTAGATATTAAAATCAACAATATACCACGTAGACAAGCAAATACCTTTAACTAGTTAGGAAGTGGAACCATTACAGATGGTAAAAGTTAAGTCGACATAAAGTGCGGAACTGTGTTGGCAAGGCTTTTACAATAAATAGGCGCTACTTTCATCAGGAATTTAACTGTGAGGACTAAACAGAAATTCATGAAAAGCTTTGCCTCGAGCGTGATGTTGTAAGATTCAGAAAAGTGAAATATTGGTGCACACAACAGGCGTCTGAAGATATTTGAAACGTGATGCTGTAGGAGGATAGACAGAAAAAAAAAAAAAAAAAAAAAAAAAAAAAAAAAAAAAAAAAAGGGTGAAAACTCCCTCTGGTAGCAACTGTAAGAAAGAAAATAAAAGAACTGTTCTGTTCTGTTCTGTGTGTGTCCAGTCGCTGTGAATCATAAGCCTTCTTTTCGATTGTAAAATTTTGCTGAGTGATATTCTTAGCACTTGAAGCCATTTTTCCTCAGTTGCCACTACAGTTACGCATTTTCATGGAGATAAGAAAAAGGCCGCCTTTTGCCACTGGATGTTTCATTTGTGTCTAGGAAGCACGTTTCGCCTCTTCACGCAAGGCATCTTCAGTGGTCTAAAATATAAAGAAAATTATTTAGCTGTACGTGTTTAGATAGGTGATTTGTAGTGATTCTGCCAGCCGGTGTGGCCGAGCGGTTCTAGGCGCTTCAGTCTGGAACCGCGACCGCTACGGTCGCAGGTTCGAATCCTGCCTCGGGCATGGATGTGTGTGATATCCTTAGGATAGTTGGGTTTAAGTATTTCTAAGTTCTAGGGGACTGATGACCTCAGCTGTTAAGTCCCATAGTGTTCAGAGCCACATGAATCATTTTTGTAGTGGTTCTTGGCATCTCACTTAAATTATCTAATTAAAATATATGGCTATTTTTTACACTTACTTTCATTTTTATCCCCTTTTTATGTATCCATATGTTATTCTGTACGTATTAGATGAACATAGTACCGGTATCCAACTGAAAGGTTACATGCAAACATTTCACTGCACATAACCGTGTAGTGAACTGCACATGTTCTAACTTATGTGGAGGAGGGCTGAGTGAAAGATCGTGGGACCTATACAGTGGGGCGTTGGGTGGGGACCGAAGGAGGGAAGGTAAAGGGCCACTGTGTGTGTGTGTGTGTGTGTGTGTGTGTGTGTGTGTGTGTGTGTGTGTGTTGAAACACCCCCTTAGAAAAATTTTATAAATGACAGTGCTGGAAAACCTCTACGTTATTTGATTTTCAAACAGCTGAGCAAAACTGAACGTACTCGGACATTCACTAAACTGGCATACAATATTTTTAGCGTAACGCAATCTGACTTTCAATAATCCCTACAAAAGAATGGCCCTGACTAACAATAACCTATACCTTTCATGAATCACTTAACAAAAATCTTCGTTACTCAGACTACTGCAATACAGCGTGTGCCAATACTGCCAGGAAAACAAAAGATTCCAACTACTGAAGGCACTAACTACTGATAGGTATAGTTACCAAATGAAAGATTTTGATGGAGAACAAACAATGTATTTACCTTAATAGTGCTCAAAAGTCATCATATATATCTTTTCATGACATCCAGTCTAACAAATTTACTCTCTCTGATGGACACACGTCCAGATCATCCGCTCTGAAAACTCCGCCATCTCTCTCCACACATCCACCACTGCTGGCGGCTCACCTCCAACTGCGCAACGCTACGCGCTGTTCACATCCAACTGCCCAACACTACAATAGCAAATATTCCAACTATGACTCCAACCAGCCACAGACTGCACACAGCACAGTGATTTTCATACAGAGCGCTATGTGGCGTTACCAACATAAAAACCTAAACAGCCTACTTACAGAGTGTGTGTGTGTGTGTGTGTGTGTGTGTGTGTGTGTGTATGTGTGAGTGTGGCTGGGCGTCTCGATTTTTTCAAAACTAAAGAGAATGTTATTGTTCTTCTCGTATGATTTTTTGTCATTTAGCACCGTTGGATTTTTATTTATGGCCTTCTGTGTGAAATATTCTTCCTGTAGTGTGAGTATTCTCTTTCTGACTATGCTTTACCATATCGCGTTATACGTACACTATCCAGTTATATTAATGTGACTGGACTGGCTGTTGACGGGCTTGTACGGATTGGTAACAATATGGTAGACAAAAAGTTAAGGGAGAAGAATGGGGGTTAGGATTCAGCGTTCTTTAGGCTGCGAGATTATTTACAGACGAGTACGATGATGTAAAATCCGACGAAGAAGAGGCAGCAAATCGGTCTCCGCGATTTGGAAGTACGTGGGATACGCGTGTGAGAAACCGAGTGCTCCAAATGGCACGTGGCAGCATTCTCTTCCAGTACATACGCGGATCTACAGGAGCCGCAGCGGTGTCATATAGCCTAGACTGGAGCCTCCAGCGGTGGACGGGCCTGGAGAGGTGCGGCGCCAGCAGGCGGTGCCCTCCTGGAGGGCGTCCCTGGCGCGTCCCGGGCCAGCCCGGCATCGATCTCGGGACTCCCTGCTGCCGCCGTGCCGCCCGCCGCCCGCCGCCCACGCAGCGACCTGTCGCCGCCACCGCCGCTGCCCTCGCCACCACCTTGGCCGATTGCCACTGGCTCTGTTCGCTCTCGGCAACACGTCAGCCAAAACGTACTCGTACGCTGGTGTAGTGGTAGCGTGGATAGCTGCCTCACGTACAAGCCAGCTCCGAGCCATTTGCTCAGTGCTCGATGGTATCATCCTTCCGACAGCTACACGACAGGAAATCGGTAGGGTACCTTTGATTATATACACTACCGGCCATAAAATTGCTACGCCACGAAGATGACTTGCTAAAGACGCGAAATTTAACCGACAGGAAGAAGATGCTGTGATATGCAAATGGTTAGCTTTTCAGAGCATTCACACAAGGTTGCCGCCGGTGGCGACACCTGCAATGTGCTGACATGAGGAAAGCTTCCAACCGATTTCTCATACACAAGCAGCAGTTGACCAGCGTTGCCTGGTGAAACCTTGTTGTGATGCCTCATGTAAGGAGGAGAAGTGCGTACCATCACGTTAAGACTTTGATAAAGGTCGGATTGTAGCCTATCGCGATTGCGGTTTATCGTATCGCGGCATTGGTGCACGCGTTGGTTGAGATCCAATGACTGTTAGCAGAATATGGAATCGGTGCGTTCAGGAGAGTAATACGGAACGCCGTGCTGGATCCCAACGGCCTCATATCACTAGCAGTCGAGATGACAGGCATCTTATACGCATGGCTGTAACGGATCCTGCAGTCACGTCTCGATCCCTGGGTCAACAGATGGGAACGTTTGCAAGACAACAACCATCTGCACGAACAGTTGGACTACGTTTGCAGCAGCATGGACTATCAGCTCGGAGACCATGGCTGCGGTTACCCTTGACGCTGCATCACAGACAGGAGCGCCTGCGATGGTATACTCAAAGACGAACCTGCGTGCACAAATGGCAAAATGTCATTTTTTCGGATGAATCGAGGTTCTGTTTACAGCATCATGATGGTCGCATCCGTGTTTGGCGACATCGCGGTGAAAGCACTTTGGAAGCGTGTATTCGTCATCGCCATACTGGCGTATCACCCAGAGTGATGATATGGGGTGCCACTGGTTACACGTCTCGGTCACCTGTTGTTCGCGTTGATGGCACTTTGATCAGTGGACGCTACATTTCAGATGTGTTACGACCTTCACTCGATTCCTGCGAAACCCTACATTTCAGCAAGATAATGCACGACCGCATGTTGCAAATCCTGTACGGGCGTTTTTGGATACAGAAAATACTCGACTGTTGCCCTGGCCAGCACATTCTCCAGATCTCTCACCAATTGAAAACGTCTGGTCAATGTTGGCCGAGTAATTGGCTGGTCACAATACGCCAGTCACTACTCTTGATTAACTGTGGTATCGTGTTGAAGCTGCATGGGCAGCTGTACCTGTACACGCCAGCCAAGCTCTGTTTGAATCAATGCCCAGGCGTATCAAGGCCGTTATTACGGCCAGAGGTGGTTATTCTGGGTACTGATTTCTCAGGATTTATGCACCCAAATTGCTTGAAAATGTAATCACATGTCAGTTCTAGTATAATATGTTTGTCCAATGAATACCCGTTTATCATCTGCATTTCTTCTTGGTGTAGCTATTTTAATGGCCAGTAGTGTAGGAGCAAAAGACGGTCCCTTCAGAACACCTTAGTCCTCTACTACTGTTGGCGGGATTTTCTCGATATCTACGTTAACATCCGCACTCAGCAAGCCACCTTTCCGTCTATGATGGTGGTTGCCACGGTTGCTTCCCTCCTTTATCTGTTACAGTCACTAATAGTTCGCTGGAGGAACGATTGCTGGTAAACCTCTGTGTAGGCTCGAATCTCTCTTATTTTACCTTCATGCACTTTTCGCGAGGTCTATGCCAGAGATAGTTACACACTATGTTTCTGTAAGAGCGTGCAAAAATGCGACAGGACGTAGAGAATACTCCACTGGACAATATGAGGTAGGGAACGTTGGGGTCGGAGAAGCCAGCTTAGGGAGATGTGAAAGTAAACTTATCTAGCATTACTGCTAAACTGTTTTACATCTTATTTTCAACTGACATGCGTACATGTTTACACGAACTGTGCTGTTTATTTACGTGTACATTCATTATTTCGGGCAAGGAAACAACTAGGACGAGCCTGATTACTAGGAAGTTGTACTTGAGGTTCGTGCAAAGAATTGTACCTGAGTTGTTGGAGAACATACCCTTGGCTGTTCGCAAGAGGATTTGGACTGAACATGCCGGTGCACAACCTCACTTCAAAATGGATGTCCGCAACCATCTCAGTGCTGTATTTCCTGGTCCCTTAACTGGAAAGAGAGATCCGTGACCTGCGAGATCACCTGACCTAAATCCCCCTCATTATTTTCTATGGGGATATCTAAAGTCATCTGTGTACGAGACACCAGTGGATACGGAGATGGAACTAGTTGCCAGAATTGTAGCTGTCTGTGATGCGATTCGAAACACACCAAAGATATTTGACAGGGTGCGTCAGAATCTTATTTGCCGACGTTACGCTTGCATTGAGGTTGACGGCCATCAGTTAAAGCACGTTTTGTAAGATACACTACAAATGTACGTTTACTGTGTCAGTGTTGGTATTTGCAGTTAACTGTAACTAATGTAAGTAAAAAAGCACGAGTAATGTGATTTTAGTCCTATTATCTCCTTAAGCTGGCTTGTCCGACCACAGGTTCCCTACCACAAATTGTTCAGTGGAGCATTCTCTATGTCCTGTTGAATTTTTACACGCTCTTATGGAAGCACCCTGTGTATTGGTTGACTCTTCTAGGAGCGTACTCTCTCGGAACTTTATCAGTATACCATGCCGTGAGACGGAACGCCCCCTTGCAAAAAATGGTTCAAATGGCTCTGAGCACTGCGGGACTTAACTTCTGAGGTCATCAGTCCCCTAGAACTTAGAACTACTTAAACCTAACTGACCTAAGGACATCACACACATCCATGCCCGAGGCAGGATTCGAAACTGCGACCGTAGCAGCAGCGCGGTTCCAGACTGAAGCGCCTAGAACCACTTGGCCACTACGGCCGGCGCCCCCCTTGCAGCGCTTGCCTCTGGCCTTGGTTGAAGACTTACGTGACGCTCGCGCGCTTGCTAAATGAACCGGTATCGAAACGCGCTGCTTTGGATCTTCTGTATTCTCCTAAATGAATAGACATCATCTTTCAGATGTAGAAATACGCCAACCAACTTCCGTTTGTGTCGCACAATATTGGTGTGTGACGTCAGAAAGTGTCTTCCGTGAAACTACTCGATGTTGTTGTGGACTTCAGTCCAGAGACTGGTTTGATGCAGCTCTCCATACTACTCTATCCTGTGCAAGCTTCTTCATCTCCCAGTACCTATTGCAACCTACATCCTTTTGAATCTGTTTAGTGTATTCACCTCTTGGTCTCCCTCTACAATTTTTACCTATCACGCTGCCCTCCAATACTAAATTGGTGATCCATTGGTGCCTAAGAACATGTCCTATCAACCGATCCCTTCTTCTAGTCAAGTTGTGCCACAAATTTCTCTCCTCTCCAATTCTATTCAATACCTCCTCATTATTTATGTGATCTACTCACCTAATCTTCAGCATTCTTCTGTAGCACCACATTTCGAAAGTTTATATTCTCTTCTGGTCTAAACTATTTATCGTCCATGTTTCACTTCCATACATGGCTACACTCCATACAAATACTTTGAGAAACGACTTCCCGACACTTAAATCTACACACGATGTTAACAAATTTCTCTTCTTCAGAAACGCTTTCCTTGCCATTGCCAGTCTACATCTTATATCCTCTCTACTTCGACCATCATCAGTTATTTTGCTCCCCAAATAGCAAAACTCATTTACTACTTTAAGCGTCTCATTTCCTAATCTAATTCCCGCAGCATCGCCCGATTTAATTCGACTACATTCCATTATCCTCGTTTTGCTCTTGTTGATGTTCATCTTATACCCTTCTTTCAACACTCCATTCCGTTCAGCTGCTCTTCCAAGTCCTTTGCTGCCTCTGACAGGATTAAAATGTCATCGGCGAACCTCAAAGTTTTTATTTCTTGCCGGCCGAAGTGGCCGTGCGGTTCTAGGCGCTGCAGTCTGGAACCGCGAGACCGCTACGGTTGCAGATTCGAATCCTGCCTCGGGCATGGTTGTGTGTGATATCCTTAGGTTGGTTAGGTTTAACTAGTTCTAAGTTCTAGGGGACTTATGACCTCAGACGTTGAGTCCCATAGTGCTCAGAGCCATTTGAACCATTTTTTTTTTATTTCTTCTCCACGGATTTTAATTCCTACTCCGAATTTTTCTGCGACTACGAATTTCGGTAGCAGTCGTCAGCTGAAGAAATCTGGAGACACGATATTGCATTTCATCGTATTTACTTACGTCCTATGAATGTGGATATAGGAGTAAAAAAAAATAAATTTGAATATGGCAGGAATACGAAACCTCATTCCTTTGTCTGCTACGGTGTGATGAACCTAAACAGCTTCTTATCATCTCCTGAAGGCTTTTGCTACAGGTATGCTGTTTAATTGTAAGCTTTAAGTGACTCTAGGTTGTGCCGTAGAAAATGTTCCCTGCGAGCTGGCAGTGTTTCAACACGGTCACAGTGCCTTTAGCGTTCGAATAGAGTCCACTTCAGTACCTAGTCAGCTTCGAGCAAAACCCGACACCCCCTCTCCACCCCCTTCAAACAACCTTAAGCCCCCCTTTCACACACCTTACTTCCACAAAACTCGATGCGAGCAGGAAACTCTATGGCAGTGCAAAAATATGCTGGACAAGCGCACTTTCCACTAAGCTTCGGGTGAAACCTAGCTTCTCCCTGGTGCGCACCAAGGCCCACAACAGCGGGCAGCGGGCGCGCGCTGCATTGTGGGTCCGGGGTTGACGAGAGGCGCTAATGGCCGCCCTCCAAGCGACGCTCGAGCCTTAAAGAGCGCAGCCTTCTCCCGGGAGCGCAGTACTCCACGCCTCTAAAACGACCGTAATTGCGAGGCGCGAGTCCGTTCCCAAAGCTGCAGCTCTGCGTTGACAGCCGCTAAACGTTTCTCACTCCGTTGACGTCAAAGCTACTGGGGCCTCTACATCATCAATAGCCCGAGACAGAGTGTATAGAATACGGCACTGGTGATAACCGATGTGAAGAGACAATGCGTAATTTGTGGAATTAAAGTCAGTACGTGCAAGACGGATCGCGATGACGCACAAAAATTAATGATAGGCCGTCAGATTTTAAATTCCCGTCGACGCCTAGATTCACAGAACACTAGCTCATATCGGACGATTATGCTGTACGGCGTTGCTATCTCGTAATGTGAAACTCGTGGATTCACGTACCTCTTAGACCATTAATCTCATCGGACAGAATATTACTCATTCCTATTGAAATAGCACACTAGTCGCTTTGGAGCATTGGAAAAAGTGTAGATCTGGTACCAGTTCCCTATGCATGTGATCCTCCACTGCTGTCATGACAATAAAATTGTTTGTATTTGACAGTAGAGTGGCAAGCAGCACTGTGAGATGGTTCGATGTGGAGACGTGACAAAATGGCAGAAATCGTGTCTGGACGTGACGGTATGAATGAGGCTGTAGGAATCAACACGGATTCCGGAAACAGCGATAGTGTGAGAACCAACTCGCTTTATTTGTTCATGAGACCCAGAAAATATTAGACACAGGCTCCCAGGTAGATGCCATTTTCCTTGACTTCCGGAAGGCGTTCGATACAGTTCCGCACTGTCGCCTGATAAACAAAGTAAGAGCCTACGGAATATCAGACCAGCTGTGTGGCTGGATTGAAGAGTTTTTACCAAAGAGAACACAGCATGTTGTTCTCAACGGAGAGACGACTACAGACGTTAAAGTAACCTCTGGCGTGCCACAAGGGAGTGTTATGGGACCATTGCTTCTCACAATACATATAAATGACCTAGTAGATACTGTCGGAAGTTCCATGCGGCTTTTCGCGGATGATGCTGTAGTATACAGTGAAGTTGCAGCATTAGAAAATTGCATCGAAATGCAAGAAGATCAGCAGCGGATAGGCACTTGGTGCAGGGAGTAGCAACTGACCCTTAGCATAGACAAATGTAATCTATTGCGAATACATAGAAAGAAGAATCCTTCATTGTATGATTATATGATAGCGGAACAAACACTGGTAGCAGTTACTTCTGTAAAATATCTGGGAATATGCGTGCGGAACGATTTGAAGTGGAATGATCATATAAAATTAATTGTTGGTAAGGCGGGTGCCAGGTTGAGATGCATGGGGAGAGTCCTTAGAAAATGTAGTCCATCAACAAAGGAGGTGGCTTACAAAACACTCGTTCGACCTATACTTGAGTACTGCTCATCAGTGTGGGATCCGTACCAAATCGGGTTGACGGAGGAGATAGAGAAGATCCAAAGAGGAGCGGCGCGTTTCGTCACAGGGTTATTTGGTAATCGTGATAGCGTTACGGAGATGTTTAGCAAACTCAAGTGGCAGACTCCGGAATAGAGGCGCTCTGCATCGCGGTGTAGCTTCCTGTCCAGGTTTCGAGAGGGTGCTTTTCTGGATGAGGTGTCGAATATATTGCCTCCGCCTACTTATACCTCCCGAGGAGATCACGAATGTAAAATTAGAGAGATTCGAGCGCGCACGGAGGCTTTCCGGCAGTCGTTCTTCCCGCGAACCATACGCGACTGGAACAGGAAAGGGAGGTAATGACAGTGGCACGTAAAGTGCCCTCCGCCACAGATCGTTGGGTGACTTGCAGAGTATAAATGTAGATGTAGATGTAGACCGTTACTTGGTCATCAATACAGTGTCCAACGTTTTTTGCGGGGGAACGTGTACCATCAGCAGCCGTGTAACACGGCGTGAGAACAATGGTCTTAAAGAGATCATAAACGACAGGGATCAGAGACGAGTATCAGATCATGTCACTGAGAATCTATTTCAAACCTGACATGACGTACTGCTGCCAGTGAATACAGGTCTATCTCACCCAGTTCCGGCAGAACTTTGCGAAGGGAACTGCATGCAATGTTTCATCTGGTGCTGGATGCCTCGTAAAACGTCATTGGTCAGAGTGTGACATAAAACTGCCCGTCACCAATGGTTGAAAAGATACAGAAACTGTTGCCCTTTCGTCTATAAAGCGTAGTCGAATGAAAATCGAACACCCATCACAGCGGCACAATGGAAATGTTCCATTCAAAACTAATCGCAACATGCGTTAAGAAGTTTATCCCTCTGAGAGCCGGAACGATTAATTCCTGTTTAGTAGAAAGCGGTCGCCGGCCGGAGTGGCCGAGCGGTTCTAGGCACTACAGTCTGTAACCACGCGACCGCTACGTCGCAGGTTCGAATCCTGCCTCGGGCATGGATGTGTGTGATGTTCTTAGGCTAGTTAGGTTTAAGTAGTTCTAAGTTCTAGGGGACTGATGACCACAGCAGTTAAGTCCCATAGTGCTCATAGCCATTTGAACCATTTTTTAGAAAGCGGTCGGTCGCTGACGGATTCAGAACCGCGTCCACTTCTTCGTCCGACCTAAGTCGACGCCTACGCCTGTCTTTCTTAAGGTCGCCAAAGATGTAAAAATCACACGATGGAAACACTGGCTGTACAAAGGGTGTAGCAGTGTTTCCCATCCAAATCGCTGACGCCCAGTCTTCGCCCGATTGGCAGTGTTGGGGAGGGCGTTATCGTGCAACAAGATGCTGCCTCTGCTCTTCCAGGTCCTCGAGCATGGAACCACAATTGAAGCGTAGCGCTTTGAAGACACTTTGCGGAAACAGCGACGCGCCATAAAGCCAAAACGCCCAGGAATGCTGTCGAACGGAATCACCCTACTGTACGGTAACGCCCGTCCCCACACTACCAATCGGACGAAGACTGCGCTTCAGCGATTTATTTGGGAAACACTACAACATCCTCCGTACAATTTGGACCTTTCGCCACGTGACCTCAAGGGATCACCAATTTAGAAATGGAGGGAAGCGTGGGGTGTAAAAATCGTAGAGGGAGCCCAAGAGATGAATACAGTAAGCAGATTCAGAAGGATGTAGGTTGCAGTAGTTACACAGACATGAAAAGGCTTACGCAGGATAGAGTAGCATGAAGAGTTGCCTCTAACCAGTCTTCGGACTGGAGACCACAACAATAACATGTCTGTCAATAATTATTGTGTCTCGATAAATGCTGAAAAGTTTTGTTCTTCGTTTTGGGACAGTTTCTACGAGATTTCTCTGCTCATTTGTCTTTTCAGAACCCCTAAATCGGATTTTATCCTGCAGGGACTTGTTAATCTTCTCCAGCGCCGCTCTCACGTCACTTCCACGCTTTTATGTCTGTCTTCAACAGTATCCAGCTTTCACAGCCATACAAGAACTCGCACCAACAATGTCTCAATGAATTTTTTTTCTGCATCAAACAGATTGGCTCTGTTCACTGAAGCACGTTTACTCGTTGTAATTCTTTCTGGCTGCCATACTGCATCTGTTGTGATAAAGGAGAAATTTCTACTTTATTTCGTTCAGTTTTGATGCTTATTATCAGAATTTCGGTTTTTTGACCATAATTTCGAAAATTCAGAAAGTATACTACGCATGTATAAGAAATATCATCTGCAGATCATTTTCAGTAAATGGAAATTCCTTTACTGTAGCACCAGATGCTTTTCGTTTGAAGAGCCTCGTAGGTTTTTCGATGAAAGGCCCAGACACTAATATCTACCCTTATACTTCGGTTTCAATATACCGGTAGTTTTAATGTTGTTGTTCTGTCTTAACAGTCTAAGTGCGTACTTATAGTCTGCCCTGCCGGTGTATCTTCAGAGAAGGCGCACAAGGGGTTACTTTATAGTTATCAGTTGCACGTGAGGCTTGCACCGTTGCACAGGATGGACGGTGGTTTTGCGAAGTATAACATCATTGCTAAGGGGGATATTAAAAATGCAATAGGCTGGTATGGAATGGTTCCACAGGTTTCATGTAATTATTGAGCATGGTCGTTTCTACTTATGGCTGTCAAGCATGATTCTGTTCATTACGACTGCTATTCCAAGTATTACTCATCTATCTAAAGGTAGGTGGCATTCGAAACTGAAGTCGCAATAACTAAATTCCATTGACAGACCGGAGACACGTTTTCAGAAGAGTTCAATTCACTTCGAGAAACTCCTTTCACTCTTGTATCATGTTACTAAGTTTAGCACACTTCGCCGCGTGTGTATTATTTGCTCCTCCATGCTAGCGTATCGGCCGTAGCAGTACGTATTTCTCAGCTGTCTTTCACAGTGCAGTTGGTATTTGTATCAGACGTCGGTGAAGTGTAACCGTAGTTTCACAAAACAAACTTCCGGTAACATGAGTCGGGATTCTCATCACGTAATGGACGGGCAACAGTAGCTCCTGCCTCGTTCGCTGGAGGTGGTATCATTTACATTGCTCGTCCCTGATCCTTTTATTCCAGTATACTCAAAGGGGTGGGACCCATTGCTGACTGCACGCTGCAGTTTCAAGGCAAACACCGGTCGGTATGCACCATATATTGCACTGCGCTACATTACTCGAGGATGCAATACGTCTCTTAACCGGCAGATAGTCATACACTGAGTCTATTCACGTCGAGAGTCGTTTCTTTCATTGTTCAAAACCTGGATGTGCTAAGCTCTTCAGCTCTACCCATGTTTTCTACCGGCGGAGCGCAAGAACACATCTGTGGCAAACTAGTTGTCCACTGTGGGTGAGTTTATTGTTGGAGCGTAAGGACACTGTGTATAGTCAAATAAACTGTGTGCAAATACCTTATGACAAATAACTTTGAAAGGTATGTGCTAAGGTCTGATCAGGGTAGATCCAGAAAATAAAGTCGATAGTTGCCAACCGCAAGGTAGAAAGAGTATGACATCTTTGAGTAGGAGGATCTTTGATGGTTAAGAGAGCCAGCTCTCTTAACCATCAAAGATAGTCCCACTAAAAGATGTTACGCTCATTCCACCTTGCGGTTGGCAACTAACTTCTTTATTTTCTGGATCTACCCTGATCAGATCTTAGCACATACCTTTCAACTTATGATTTTGTTTTTGTCAATTTTATTCATGGATTTCAAAAAGAATAACCCAGTTCCACAAGAATGAAGGTAGAAAGTTGGTGAATTTTAGGCTACGCATCGAAACTGTAAGTTTATTTTGTCGCCGGTAAAGGCCTACATGGTGGAGTTAGTTCCCCCACCGGCTCGTCGATTAGCCAGTGTGTGACGTTTTGCATTCTCCGTTTCAACAGGTGGAATTCTGTGATACCTGTGCGGCGTGCCTTTGTAACCAATGAGCCACCGAGCGAGGTGGAACAGTGGTTAGCACACTGGACCGCATTCGAAAGGACAACGGTTCAAATCAGAGTCCGACCATCATCCACATTTAGGTTTTTCGTTATTTCCCTAATTCACTCCAGGTAAATGCCGGGACGGTTCCATTGACAGAGCACGGCCGATATCCTTCCCCATCCTTGACACAATCCGAGCTTATGCTCCGTGTCTGATGACCACGATGACGACGGGACGTTAAACCCAGCCTTCCTCCTTTTTTACTAGCGAGCGCCCGTTAAGAGTGTACGTGTCTCGCATTCTACCATTAACCTCCAAGTCTCCTGACCCCAAGGTATGTGGCTTTTTTGTGGGGTTAACTAAACACTCTGTCTAACCATCTCTTCTTTGGGTGAATTGCGATGCCTCTCAGCAACAACAGTGAGTGCACAGATTCCAGACATATTGGCCAAAATATGAAATGAATTTGGCTATCATCTGAATGAATGTATTGTGTCCGGTGGCATACACATTGAACACCTGTGAAAGATAAATGAATATTTCGGACCTGAAGGGAACTGTAAAACGCGCCTCAAGGTTGCGCGTGCCCGCTTGCGAAAGGTACATCCTTGTAAAAGTGAACGGTTGTAAGTAAAAAGAATGAGATCCAGAAGATTTTGCGATACTAATGGTCGGCTTTGGCCAATGATGTAATGGTAATGGCTGGTGTGACGTCACCTATTGATGCGCATTTCGAATTGCATTTCATTACAGCGCTATTTATTATCATACTGAGTACCCAGCGTTGCGCAGATATGTATTTATTCCGCTCTTCTATTGCTTCATCTCCTCCTTCTCCCTCTAACTTTCGATCTCCTACACTCCCTCTCTGTCCGTCTCCTCCGCTGCTATCACTGTAATTATTTTGTTATTTAATTATTCAGATTGTCGTCCGTGGTATAGGTTGCTAAGTGAACTGTAACTTTACTACTACATATTTTTATAATTTTTATCGTAGTTTTAATAATTTTACAATTATGGCTGCAATTCTTGATAAATTACAAAATATTATGATATAGAAATTTATTGACTCGTATATCAGTGTGTGGAAATTGCACCAACTTGTGAAGCAGCTTCTACATAAGCGCACTTGTGCAAGTGACCGTTGTGAGAATAATTTTTAATTTCTGTTTTCGTGACTATTGAACAACAATGTTAAAAAAGTGTTTAGGAATCTTTTATTGACGCATAATAACAGGAATCATGCTGTAATTAAAATAAATTAATAATTTAAGTGAAAAGCACATGGATACACTAGTTTACCCGTCGGTGCAATTGTCAACTTTCCGGCTAGTATCGGCCACCCCCTGGCCCGTCTAACGGTGCCGTGGCTGCAGTTAAGTCGGCGGCAGTGTGTGGTGTGAGACACGAGTATTTGGCGAATTATCCTGTATAGTGTGGTTTTAACCTTGACTGGCCGAGTATGATTCATCTCGTTCCTCACATACCTGGCAATGGTTCCGAAAGAATGCTTCTATAGCTAGAAGAGGATACACGTAATAACTTTTTACCGAGATATAACACAGTTACAAGGTATCTGCAATTGGATACTGAATTTTATCTCTGTATAATTTCACATTGTATCAATGAATTCACAGATCTGAAGATGGCAAACATGCTCACCGAAACCGGTAATCAACAATAAAGGTCGTTTACAAGCAATCTTGGGTAAGAAGCTCGCCTTTTCTCATGTATATATTTTGGCTACATGAATTATTTCGCGCTGTCCATGGATAGAAGACACATGTTTATTTTACTAGAATGATATAAGAGCCCTTACTGAGATTAGTGTTCTTCAGCAGCTACATTCTTTTCCTACTTTCTGCCGCCAACAAATGGATTCCCCGTTAAAAAATTCAGGTTCTTTTGATGTGATCCATTGATGGGCCCACTTTTCGAAATCGTAAAAGATGTTTAATGTTACTGAGTGTGGTGTCCTGCCCACTCGTCTCTTATAGATGTCCTAAACAATGCTGCTTTCTCGGATACCTATACAACAATTCAAACAAATCACATTAATGGGTTTTATTACAAAAAAGTAGATCGACAGTATTTAACTTTGGTTTACAATGTCATGTCGCAAGCTATTGGCGACATGCAAATAATCAATGTCTTTCTCTACATGGAATGTTCATGCAAGTAATGGGTATAGATCAGAAGTAACAGCTCTTCTAGTGCTCTCTTCTAGTCTGAGTCTACTGGTGTCCATCTTCTAATCTCCGGTCTAGGCTGGATTTTATTCTTTATTGTTATTTTAATATCTTGTACAAAAGATAGGCCGGCAGCGGGCTATCTACGCCGCTCTTCGGTCACAGAAAACCATAAAACAGATAGAATGTATACATATATACAGAAAATATGAAAACGAAACAACAGGTGACACACATAATGATAATAACGAAGGCGTTGGAACTGAAGACACTGAATTACATAAGCAAGTGTAACTGTACACGAAGGCACAATGAGTACACTGTCGAACGGTGGAGGACACTGAAGAGACGCAATTGCACTGGAATGGAGAAACCCTGCACAGAAAACATTGACGATGATCTTCGGCGCACTGCACACACTATTGCACGAAAAAAAGGGGGGGGGGGCTGCCATAGGGAATAGGGGAGGGTAGGAGGGAGGTGGAGAGGACGCCAGTGGGACAGAGGAAATGAGAGGTAAGGAGAGGGTAGGGTTGGGCGTGGAAGCCCGGGGGTGGGGTGAGGAGGGGGAGAGAGGAGGGGGAAGGAAGTTAGGAGGGAGAGAAGGGAAAGAGGGAGCCCTGGAGGAAAAGCTCAGGAGGAGGAAGGGGAGGATCAAATCTGGTAGGAGGGGTAGATGGAGGGGACGAGCGCATCATCCGAAAGGGGGAGTTGGCGGTATCCACCTAGGGCAAAGGTATGGATGGTGGTAAGATGGAAAGCGGGTGGGATGCAGGAGTAGAGGCGCGGCAGCGGATTGGGGTGGCAAAGGACGGGAGAGACAAGTGGGTGCTGTCGTGGTACGGTCCTAGCCAGCGTACTATTGGCTGAAGTCGTGTCACATCCTTCTCTGCTCTTGCATTCTTCATCTTCGTGCCGTCGCTTGTCGTTACGCCGGAACACTGAGAAAGGCCATGCTGCAAGGACCGAAACAAACACTAGGAGGGGCCGATGGTGGGTGGGATAAAGCATTCCATCAAAGTCCCTTCAAGGTTTCCTTCACTCGGTGCACAACACGTGGTTTGGTGTCGTCACGAAGCACAATGTTTTTGTCATGTCTTTGAGCTTACTCCGGGCGTTTGTATTTACGTGCGTGATTCATACTGACCATGAGTAATTGTGCTTCGTAGAGTATAGAACTCACCGTTTGTCCTGGTTGCAGCTGCTCGTGGTATACCACACCGTCCACGCCGCATTTTGTCACTCACTCCAAAAATCGTTGTCTTTCAATCGTCGAAACCAATATCTGCAATTTGTATCCGACAGAGCTTGTTCCTCGTATGCTGCCAGTAGCAAACGATGAATTTCGACAGCAGCTGTCTCGAAATGGAAGCATAAGAGTAACGCTTCCCGCAAATGCTGTATTGCAGGTACAAAACTCGACATTTCTGGACACTGAATACGTATGTTCTTTTCACTCCAGTTGAAAGTCACACATAGACCTGAAAGCCTAATGTTTCAACTGTCGAACAGCTCTTGCGTCGCTGTCCGCTATGCTCCATTATAGCTGGAGCTACGAACGAGGGGGGGTCGAGTTAAGGCTTGTTCTACGTACCTACGTCACGTGTTCTCCGACAGCCAGTGAGCGTTCAGGAGTGTTCGTGGCGCTCTTCTGTGAATGTTGTACGCAATACCAGCATTATACTTGATCGTAGCGAATTATTTAGTGAATTTTTATTCCATTTGTTGAGACTTGTCATGGCTGATAGAGGTGGTAAGCATCAAAATCTACACAAGGAAGCGAGAGACATAATTTGCAGGATAAGCGCTTTCGTCAGCCACAAAGCACGTGTATGTGCGTACCGCAGCTGTCGTTTGGAACCGGCAATAATGCAATCCCCGTCCATATCTTGACCTGCTCGAACCGCCGTCGTTCGTCAGTCGGACTAGTAGAAATACTACCCAATCTTTGTCAACAGCGATAATTAATTCAAACTTCCAATAGCTAAGATTTAATAGTTGTAATGTGAACTATTTTTTCCTGAAATAACTGCTCATCGTTCATCAAAACTGTTTGTGTTGTTTATCTTCCAAAATATCGTCAATGGTATGACGTTAAAGTCGCCATGTTGTTTACTTAGTTTTCCGCATGTTCACTACATCACTGGTAGAAGCGGACTGCTGGTAATGCAGTTCCATTTTTATCCAAAATTTGTGCTTTAACGCGAAAGCTAAAACTCACATTAAGTTTCCATCTTTATTCGTATGGAAGGTATAGTCTTGTGGAATGAGACGAACCTTTTTCAAACACCATGTCCAACTAACGTGACCTTCGAAAGTAGTACAAGAAACAAGTTCAGTTGGTTCTGTGACTGCGTAGCCAATGGCGTTAAAAGAAGAATGTATACAAACCTTAAGACTAATGGTCAGGTACAGTAATATCAGCTGCGGATTTCAAAATAAGTGAACAGATCGAGGAAAGTCGGTATTTACTAACATATACTGTATATCCGTTATCACAGTCCAAGAAATTAAATGAATAGATGTCCTCTGCGAGCATAGCATTTTGCAGCCGTGGTGATCTAGCAGTGGCGTGAACTCACCCGCAGATCCGTTAGTCCTACATCGCCTCCAGAAAAATAGACCGTGTCACTGGGCCGAGATTCACCGTTCAGCTAATTTAAGGTGCTCGAAATCAGCGGAGATTGTGGAATACTAGCGGGCGTACCCAACCGAGCGTAAATGTTTCGGCCTATTTCACTCTCAGGAAAGATATAGGAAGTGAAGGAGAGAGAAATGGAAGCTGACGAAAGAGGGAAGATGGGTTAATCAGGTCGGCTGAGAGAGTCATAAAGAGCGTTCAGCTCCGATACGCAAAATATGCTCTAGGTATAGGACCAGAGATAACGGTGGAGTGAATATATGAAACGGGGCTCATGGGAAGACAGCGGAAATTCAGTATTAAATAGCTTCCATATGTTTTTGAAGGAGCAGGTGATAGTAAAAAGAGTTATTACGTAATACTTTCGACTGCTGCAACAGACTGGTGCTACATGTACGTTTTCTGAAGACACTGTAGGAATATTTGCCACCGATTGTAGCTTACAATAAAAAATATTTTGATTGAATAACTTCGCTATACACACACGTGGTGAGTGAAATGAAGAATAATGTTCCGAGAATTGGTTGTTGTTATGCACAACAGGTCAGATCCTGCACTTATTTTTTACAAAATATAGAAAAATAGTCATCATTTGACGAGGTACTAGAGAGCCTCAAGCTCTGGACGTATTATTGTCTCACACATAAACTGCATGACACACCAGAGTTCTAATTTGTATCATTTTGCGCTGAGTAACTGTGGGAAAGGCCCATCTCGACATGGAGAACGAGCAATCGTATACGAAGCTATAAACCATCCATTGCCGACAGTGGTACTGTTCTTCCCATCTGACTTAAGCAGCCACAGAGGAACACTCAGAAGTTCCCTTCATGTTTTGGAATTCGCTGACAGCGTCATTTATTGGCATAGGAACGAGAAAAAAAAGGTGCTTGTAGTTTAGTGGTTGAGACTATGCCCAAAATATTCTCCTCATTTACGACGCACCTAGTTTGGCATGCACTGTGTTTTTGTCGAGGTGATTTCCAGGTTATGGTATTTTTTTCTTAACAGGTAGCAATCGAAGGCAGAAAAGAGTATTTTCAAAATGTTTTGCAGCTGGGAACTTACATCAGTTTTACCGCAGATGACGTGATTCTTCGTTTAGAGCTACCAGATGTATAACATTTCGTTGGATGAATAGGTTCGAATCAAGAGCGACTGACAAGTCACAATTCTGCATGAAGACAAAGATACTGCATTCATTAAGCAAGAGCACATTTGGAAGTCACTCATTTGGGTGGGGGGTAAGTAAGAGTGGCGGGGGAAGAATTGTGGTAATGTAGCGACAGTTCATTTTTGTACTGAATAATCTAACAAATTAAGTGGCGAATGGAAAAAGTGGACATACGGCTGTGAGTTGCGAAAATCACGTAATGAAGATGGAGTATTGCTGTAAAATATCTGTGACAGTCGGTTAAAACGCAACGCACAATCTACTGTTGCTTAGTAGTACCTAAGCGATACTTCATTCTCGTTTCCTGTTGTTCGTGGTAAGCCACCATGGATTTACGACGTGACACCGCACTCAGCCAATGTATAGAGACAAGTTCCTCGACAAATCATGTGATTAATCGGCAATATGAATGCGCAGTCAACTTGTTGCTACTCTGGATTTTGTTAGCTTCAGACGATCCGGTCTATTAGCGGCAGCGTCGGTGATCAGCAAGGTACATTCTCAAATCCCACTAGATGCAGAAACGGGCAGTCATTGACGAAGTCACTCAAGGAGACAGATGCAACACAGGAAGAAAGATAATTAATCACGCGCTATCTCAGAAAGATTTGAGTTAAGCGTAAATGAACGATTTTGGTGCAAAAATGGTTGTGATGGCTAGTCGGAGCAGCTCTTGACAAGAGACATGACGCATGACGGGAAGAACGTTTGTGATGGTTTTTGAAGTTCCTGTGGGTACTATGCTTTCACTGATCCATTACGTGTGATGTTTCATTGCGATCCAGAGTGGAAAAGTCAGTCGATGGCTAGTTTTGGGCCGAGACCCATTTTCAAATCATCGTCATTCAGGCATTCAGGGCCACCGCGTGAAGAGAATCCGTGAGTGGCCAGGTTACGCAACAAATTGATGGCTACAGGGATTCCAGTGGCGGCTGAGTTTTATAGACCAAAAAAGCTATATTTTTAGTCTTAGGACCAGCTTACGGATAAAGATTCTCGACGAACTTCCAACATAGTGGAGTAGCTGTGGTTCAGCAACTTCTGTTAATCAGTACAACGAAAAATTAGTCCAAAGTCGCAAATTTTACTTTTTTTATTCACTCGATGACTCATTTTAAAATCATCGTAACATAGTAAAAAAAGTATTTCCGAAGATGTGGAAATCATGTCACAATTGTGCAACGAAAACTTACAGTTCATACATAAAACTATATGCGTTGTAACTGTTCGTTACCTATTTTTGACATGGTTTCCACATCTCGGGAAATACCATTTTTGATTATGTTAAGCTGATTTTAAAATGAGTCTCGGTCTGAAACTAGTCACCAAGTGAATAAAAAACCTAAAATTTCCGTTTTCGGACTGATTTTCCGTTGTACTGAAAGAGTCCCGAGCTTAACTTTAAGGGACATCAAATTATCAAGCTGCATACTTCAGATAATTGACCAATGGAGATGGACGCTGGTACTACAACTCCATACAGACCTGATGAAACACCATCAAACTTTTACTTATGTAGATGTATGGTCATCTGCGTGGGTGAGAGTTTCGAGATGACAGTGATCTCATTGGGAGTCTGAAAAATACTGGTTAGTGAGAGACCTCAAGAGCCGAAGAAAGTGTATTTGTGGCGTGGGAGTGAATAGCTTTTACCGTACGTTGAGTGGTACTTCTAAATGACAAAACGATCAGTTTTTTCATCTACATCATTTAATTTCCTTTGTGTTTACCAATGTCTAACCACGTTACGTCGTGCATTGTTTTTAGCTGTCCTTTCCTTCAGGAAAGAACGACGTTGATAACAAAGCACGAAATTCAAGCACAGAGTGAAGCGTTCATTTTTAGTTTCATCACACAGCAGAGTTTATGTAAAAAATCCACCAGAAAAGTCTTGTTATTTCAGTAGGGGAAGTGCTAATTCTGTGTAATGCAGTCAGCTGCGTTGCTAGAACAACAGATTTGGTCCACCGTAATCAGTACATTTCCCTCCGCATTTCTCAACGAACGAGTGTTTTGACAGAACATCACGTGCATTAAAGCGAGATCTCCGCTCTCTGGAATCTTTTGTGAGCTTCTGCAGGTCATATCGCATTCTAGAAACGTCAAATAACTGCATAAAATGAAGAATGAATGCAGGAGGTTTTATGCCCGCTTTGAGAGATAACAAGCTGCCTGTTCGCTGTGAAATTAAAAGTTAGCTCCAACGTAAGAGGATTATGCTGGATTAAATAAGAAAAGGAGATTCGAAAGTCGGAGAAGAAATGCGAATTTTTTTCGCCGGTAATTATTTAAATGTGTTGTGTGCGTGGAAAGCAGAAGTAGTCTGAGATACGATATCGACAAGAGACTTGACAGTTGGAACATTAGTAGTCAGCATCTATTTGCCATAGTATCACCAGATGAACAGTCGTCGACAGCCCTGATAATTGCAACAGTATTAATATTTCCTCCACGCTACTAGTGAAATAGTCTCAGGAGAAAGCAGCTCCAGTTTGATTTATCCCAAGAATTGCGAATTAACATTCAGTATATTTTCAGAGATACGAGGGGCTTTCAATAAGTAATGTAACACTTTTTCACTGCCAATTTCTGTTGGCAACATGCGAAATTTTCTGTGTGACATAGCGGAATATTCCCGCCTCAGCCCTTGTACACTACGGGCCATACCACGAAGATGACGTGCTACAGACGCGAAATTTAACCGACAGGGAGACGATGCTGTGATATGCAAATACTTAGCTTTTCAGAGGATTCACACAAGGTTGGTGGCGGTGGCGACACCTACAACGTGCTGACATGAGGAACGTTTCCAACCGATTTCTCAAACAAAAACAGCAGTTGACCGCCGTTGCCTGGTGAAACGTTGTTGTGATGCCTCGTGTAAGGAGGAGAAATGCGTACCATCACGTTTCCGACTTTGATAAAGGTCGGATTGTAGCCTATCGCGATTGCGGTTTATCGTATCGCGACATTGCTGCTCGCGTTGGTCGAGATCCAATGACCATTAGCAGAATATGGAATCGTTGGGTTCAGGAGGGTAATACGGAACGCCGTGCTGGATCCCAACGGCCTCGTATCACTAGCAGTCGAGATGACAGGCATCTTATCCGTATGGCTGTAACGGATCGTGCAGCCACGTTTTGATCCCTGAGTCAACAGATGGGGACGTTTGCAAGACAACAACCATCTGCACGAACAGCTCGACGACGTTTGCAGCAGCATGGACTATCAGCTCGGAGACCATGGCTGCGGTTACCCTTGACGCTGCATCACAGACAGGAGCGCCTGCGATGGTGTACTCAACGACGAACCTGGGTGCACGAATGGCAAACCGTCATTTTTTCGGATGAATGCAGGTTCTGTTTACAGCATCATGATGGTCGCATCCGTGTTTGGCGACATCGCGGTGAACGCACATTGGAAGAGTGTATTCGTCATCGCCATACTGGCGTATCACCCGGCGTGATGGTATGGGGTGCCATTGGTTACACGTCTCGGTCACCTCTTGTTCGCATTGACGGTACTTTGAACAGTGGACGTTACATTTCAGATGTGTTGCGACCCGTAGCTCTACCGTTCATTGGATACCTGCAAAACCCTACATTTCAGCAGGATAATGCACGACCGCATGTTGCAGGTCCTGTACAGGCCTTTCTGGATACAGAAAATGTTCGACTGCTGCCGTGACCAGCACATTCTGTAGATCTCTTACCAACTGAAAACGTCTGGTCAATGGTGGCCGAACAACTGACTCGTCACAATACGCCAGTCACTACTCTTGATGAACTGTGGTATCGCATTGAAGCTGCATGGGCAAGCTGTACCTGTACACGCCATCCAAGCTCTGTTTGAGTCAATGCCCAGGCGTATCAAGGTGGTTGTTCTGGGTACTGATTTTTCAGGATTTATGCACCCAAACTGCGTGAAAATGTAATCACATGTCGGTTCTAGTATAATATATTTGTCCAATGAATACCCGTTTATCATCTGCATTTCTTCTTGGTGTAGCAATTTTAATGGCCAATAGTGTACCTGGGAAGTACAATATCAAGAAATGGAACTTCCAAACTAGAAGTAAGAAACAGAGTAAGAATGTGATGTAATTTTTTTCAAGTGCGGAATCTTTTTTGGGACAAGGCAGTTCCTGTGAGAGCAAACGTATCTCCTGGTGACTACGACATACAGCTAGGAGTGTTGAGTAAATATTAAGGGAGATCTGAGCAAGTTACAAGCATGCAAAATGAACACTCTGCGTTCAGCCTTGCAGAAGAAAGGAAGATATAAAAATAGGAACGGAGACACCAGAGCAGAGATGCAAGTGGATCTGTCAGTGGCTGGGAGGCCGAGTACTGCACAGCTCAGGTGGTCTTGACATGTGAAGAATAAGAAGGATAACTGCTTGCCAAAATAATAGTTGGACAGAAATGTACACGGAGAAAGACCGAAAAAAAAGATGGCTGAATCAGATTAAGGAAAATCTTAAGACTGTAGGGAAAATCTGGGAAACAATAACAAGACAAGATGCACTACTTTCGGCTGGTGGCCGAATTCCAGACTGGTGGATATTTGCTCCCTGGACAGTGCTGCCCATTCGAAATCTGGCTGAATTCCTTGTGCTTCCGCCATTTTAGCGTTCCGCTAACCACCAAGCGCACCAGTCGCGTTCCGTGCTTGCAGCTGATTTTTTTTCTTAAGAACTTACACTTGAATGTAATAATTTGTAGACACTGCTTAAGCGTCAGAGTTGCATGGTAAGTAGTTTGATATTTTAGTCTTGTTTACCACCGATATGTAATATTTAATGAAAGTTGTGAGCAGCATTTAAATGATATTTTAGTCTTGTTTACCACCGATATGTAATATTTAATGAAAGTTGTGAGCAGCATTTAAATGAAAAAATTCGTTAGATGTTTCGGTAGCTCAATCTTCTTTTTCAAGTGGTACCTGTGCCCAATTTCGGATATTGCTAAGGTTCCTAACTTCGAATGCAATTAGTTCGATATTTTAGTCTAGTTTATTAGTGATATATTTATTGAAACTTGTGAGTAGCTTTTAATTGCAATAATTCATGACATGTTTCGCTAATTCAAACTTGTTTGTCTAGTGGTATAGGTGCCTAATTTCCGATATTGCTAACGTGTCTAACTTCGACCATCTGAGAAATGGGCCCCCTTACAGATTTCGGTTTTTATTTCCTTTCAGGTGAACGCCGGGAACAAAAGAAAGTGTTGGGCAGCGGAAAACATGACGATACGGTGTTTAGGATGTTTGCTTTGGGTACATGAACTATCTGCTGGGACCGAGAAACATGGCTGGAAGGTGTACAAATGTGAAAGCTGCAGATGATAGCCTCAATGTAGTTATTAAATGTGTCGTTATTGTAAACGTATTGGAATTTGCCAACATTACTTTTTGTAATCAAACAATATTCTTATAGGTACGCAATCTTGAATTTTCCCTATGAAATAATTCTATCCGAAATTAGGAACCACACTACTTTAAATGCGCACACTTTTAATACACTCTCTAAAATGCACAAGTTTCTTTGACGAATTATTGAACGTCATCTGTTGGCTTTTGCTGTAAAAGGCGATGTATACCGAGAATCTATTATGTGGTACATACGTCAGTCATTTTTAGGAGCTTTTTAACTAACCGTAACCCTTAGATTTCTTTACGTAGCCGAAAACAGGCCACCTTACCCCTATATCATGTTAGGCCACCTTACCCCTATACCATGTTAGAGCAAAATGGAAGCAAATTGTTCATAAACACGCCACCCGGCTAGTTGGAAGATTACGAAGACTACGATGATGATGATATTGCGGATCCCCTGCATCCGTTCGTGTTTGATACATTCCTCGACAGCGGTGGCATGTTTCAGCAGTATAACTGTTCTCTTCACAAGGCCAGAGACGCGCTGCAATTGGTTTGAGGAGGTTGCCAGTGAACCGACGTCGATATCTTGGTCATCTAATTCGCCTGATCTGAACCCGATGGAACACATCTGGCACGACATCCGGCAACAGCTCTGCACTCACAAAGCACCGGCCGCACTGTACGGGAATTGCGTGTATTATGCGTAGACCGCTGGCGCCACTTACCTCACGAGAGCTACCAAGGACTTGACGATTCCACTTCGCGCAAAATCGCTGATATACTGCGTTCTGAAGGTACACCAACACGCTACTAAGCAGACGGTCATAATGTTTTGGATCATTAGTGTATGTAATCAGAAGATAAAAAAAGCTATTTGAAGGAAACTTCACGAAAATTTAATGTTAGCTTTCAGGAAAATGCTGCATCTGGCTTGCGCACATCTCTTGTGTAATCAAAGTAATCGCAATACGAATTACGCAACCAGACTTCAGCAATTATGCTTTACAAAAGGAACCACACACGCGATAATCAACAGCGAGTCGACCAAAGTTTTTGTACCCGAGATTGTTCGTGGGTGCAACCAAGCCATTCTCCTTTTTCGATGTCAATTTTATGGGACAGACAATGTTTTTCCACTGATGCCACATATCGTCAGCGTATTAACAACAAGGTCTTTATCATCGCGAGTAGCACCTGTGCCATGCTTTCAAGGTTTAGACACTTCACGTGAGCGCGATGGAGCGAAAATAACACCAGACACTAATTTTAATAAAATATTTACATTCGTGACAGTAGACACACTACCTATCTGGGTTACATGAAACGTGCGTCTGTTCGCTTACTTAAGGAATATGACGTCTGTGTTTCAGTGGTTGCCTTCGATCTTCTTTCTGTATACAATCAGAATTACTCACACGCTTTGACGCATTAGTTATGTAAACAGGAACATATTTTACACGTTTCATGAAAACAATCTATTTCTCTAAAAGTTTCAAAACACAAATAATCTAGGACCGCGTGTCTTGGTCAGCAGTGTTTATCATCGCTACGTAGCGGGCTGCCCCTCGTCAATCCCTCAAGCCGTTGTCTTGAACGAATATGGAATCGTACCTTAGATTAGTTACATTATTAATGTTGTACCTAACTCTTGTCATCTGAAATTTTGCATTACTCTTTTCACAGAGTTTTAATAATGTCATGATAATAGTACCAAGATCGAAACCGGTCACCTGATTAATAAATTTCAAACTTTAACAGCTTACATGCAATGCTAGACTGTGTTTAAAAGCTTTCATTCTAATTGTTTGATCGCTGTTTCCCAGGAACAGTGTTCCAACTGGTGCTTAATCTATTTAACGTCTTCACATCACAAGAGTATTGACGTCATAAGTGAATTTAAACTACAATACTGCAATTAATAACTGTGCAAATTTTCTTTTGTCACTGACTACGTTTCTGTGGTTTCGGATCAGGATTTCCATGACAGCTAATTTCTGGTCGAACAATCCAGGAAAAGACTGAAGAATTCGTCGGGTTTGTTTCCCGGAGCTCGGTCTATTCATAGACTTCAGGCGCAATATCATTGTTTCGAAATTGCAGTAAACTCCTGGAAACCATGAAATGTTATTTTATTTGTGACACGATCGGAAGAGGTTGTGAAAATACGGAAATTTTTTTATTCAAAAGTCTTTATCGCTTAAATATCAGGTAATACCGAGTTTCTGTAGTTGCTATTATATTTATACAGATTAATTGCAACTGCAATACATCCAGAGTTTAAGCTCTGGAATCCTAAGTACTAATAACACAAATTACACAAACAAAATGTGAGTCTTAGCTCCATAAGTGTCTGAGTTCTATAAAAAGTATCAATAATAAATATACTTTCGTCGGCCTTTCAGTTCCGTATATCGCTGCCGAAACGAGTATTTTGACTGTTTGTCATAATCGTTTGCACTGTACTTAATCGTACTATGTTGATAATAACATACATTTGATAATGAGACTCGTCATAAATAATCAGCTGCAGATTGAGAAGAACAATAACGTCCAGATTGGCAACGCTAGAGAAATAAATAACTTTACTTGCCCATGACTAAAGCTGTCAGCTGTGAGTGGTTCCGCAAAGATTTCAACACATTTATCCACTAATATAAAATATCTGAGCGGTACAGAAGCAAATCTTAAACCTAATTTGAAATTATTTCTTCTAGAAAAGTAATTCATAGAGGAATGTTTAATTAAACACTTGTAGCATGTGTAGTGTAGCCATTTATGGAAGTGAAACATGGACGATAACTAGTTTGGACAAGAAGAGAATAGAAGCTTTCAAAATGTGGTGCTACAGAAGAATGCTGAAGATTAGATGGGTAGATCACATAACTAATGATGAAGTATTGAATAGAATTGGGGAGAAGAGGAGTATGTGGCACTACTTGACAAAAAGAAGGGACCGGTTAGTAGGACATGTTCTGAGGCATCAAGGGATAACAAATTTAGCATTGGAGGGCAGCGTGGAGGGTAAAAATCGTAGAGGGAGACCAAGAGATGAATACACTAAGCAGATTCAGAAGGATGTGGGTTGCAGTAAGTACTGGGAGATGAGGAAGCTTGCACAGGATAGGGTAGCATGGAGAGCTGCATCAAATCAGTCTCAGGACTGAAGACCACAACAAAAACAGCATGTGTAGTATACAAGAAATATAAATATACAGTGTATTTAAATACTAGTTCCAATGTAAGATACACATTTTGTAAATGGCCAGCCGGCCGGTGTGGCCGTGCGGTTGTAGACGCTTCAGTTTTGCACCGCGTGACCGCTACATTCGTAGGTTCGAAACCTGCCTCGGGCATGGACGTGTGTGATGTCCTTAGGTTAGTTCGGTTTAAGTAGTTCTAAGTTCTAGGGGACTGATGACCACAGATGTTAAGTCCCATAGTGCCCAGAGCCATTTGAACCATTTTTTAAATGGCCAGCATACAGCCGTAAATACAACCAAATAATATAAACTAACTCGTTCCACATCATCGAGACAGCATACAGCTAATATTTTACTGTCAAAATTATTTACGTTTTTACCGCAGTGTTATTAATTTTAATAACATGGCACATATCTGTGATTTTTGGCCCGACCTATGTACTAACGATTTCCTGTCTAATGGATTGTACCAGTGATCAGTGTTTTGGAGGAGTAGTGAGCTTATAATAACAACTGCCTTAATTACTACCAGTATCGTTCAATACACAATGCTCCAATTTCTTTTACAGTCTAGTACACTGATAAGCCAGAACGTTATGACCACCGCCCACCGCGACATTGGATGCCGCCTGTTGGTTTTGCAGGCACGTGACGCGGTATCAAAACTATGTAAGCTGGGCAGACACGGACGGGGCATCACCCTAGCGAAGATATGGGTCGCAAATGGGGAAATACATTGAGATAAGCGACGTTGACAAAGGGCAGATTATTATTACACAAGGTCTGTGAACAAGTATCTCGAAAACGGCGAAGCTGATCGAATGCTCATGTGGTTCTGTCGTGAGCATCTATGGGAAGAGCTAGAAGGACAGTGAGACTACCATTAGGCGCTAAATGGATGGACGTCCACGACTCTTCACAGAACTTCGGGTTCGGAGGGTTGTCTGCTGTGTAAAGTAGGACAGATTGTGATCTGCAGCATCTCTGCCGAAAGAGCACAATACTGGCGCACGCATAAGTGTTTGGGAGCACACCGTTCATCGTACATTGTTGAACATGGAGCTCCGCAGCAGGCCGCCCCTACGTGTTCACATGTTGACCCAACGACATCGTCGATTACGTTTGCAGTGGGCACAGGGCAATCGGGATTCGACCGTCGATCAATGGAAGCGTGTCGGCTCTTAGGGTGAGTCACATTTTTGCTACACTAGATCGCCGGTCGTCTCCACAAAGAGCGTCATCGACGTGAACGGTGGCTCGAAACGTGTAGCACGCCACGGACGCAGGGTGATGGGAGCAGTATTATGTTATGGAAGACATTCTTCTGCGCTTGCATTGGACATGCGTACAGCTGCGAACCACCTCCGTCCTTTCATGCTTGTTATTTTCCCCGATGGCGATGTCATCTTTCAGCAGTATAACTGTCCATGTCTCTGAGCAAGAACCGTGCTACAGCGGTTTGAGGATCATTATAGTGAACTCACGTTGATGTCTCGGCGACCGAATTCGCCTGATGAAAATTCTGCGGGACCCATTTGGATCGCTATAGGGCGCCATCAGCGCATACGGGAATCAGCACTCCGTTATTTACGGGAATTATAGGACCTGTGTGTACACATCTAATGTCTCACACCTCCACAAACCTACCAACAAACTGTCGGATCCCTGATACGCAGAATCTATGATGGTTTTCGTCCCAAGCACGGACAGACAAGCTATTAAGCAGGTGGTCATAATGTTTTGGCTCATCAGTCTACATTTAGGAACACGTCTATGTAGGTACTTTAAATATGTTGTTTGCTCTGGACGTGTACTTAGTCCGGCAGATGGTAGAACCATAGGGACCCTTAAAAAATTACGCTAGACACTTGTTATAATCAACGTGCCGTAATTGAATTCTTGGTTGCGGAGACAGAAGACCTATAAACGTTTGAATGTAGTGTATGGTTTTGATGTAGGTGACAGGAGTACGGTTGGGCAATGGCTAAAGGGTCTTAAAGCGTGAGGAAGTGCAGAAACTGAGCTCCATGATTAGTAGTCACCTTCGGGTCGTCGTGTCACAGCCGCTCCTCCCAACAAGCTGAATCGTGAGGATGCCGTCATTCGCGCTCACAGTCGCGTTTCAACTCGACAAATGACCTTACACCTATAGGTGAGCATTGTAAGTAGGTGTGTGCAATGACTGAGACCCTTGAATATTCAAATGTGTGCTCAAGATGGGTTACACGAATGCTCAGAACAGACCGCAAGATTTAAAGAAAATCCACTTCATCTGAACTGTTGGGGCTGTTTGAAGTCAATGGACAGGCCATTCTGACAAGGATTGTTACAGGTGACGAGACCTGAGTGCATCACTATGACTCGGAAACAAAAAGGCAGTCACTGGAGTGGCATCACCCGCAATCACCGGAAAGGAAGAAATTCTAGGCAGCTGCTGCTGCTGCTGGCTAAGCGATAATGGCACTGTCTTGAGACACTGAAAGTGTCATTCTCGTGGATGTGTTGCCAAAAGCGTCAAGCGGTAATTCAGGGGCATATGCGAAACCACTGAACAAAATCAGAAACCGTTCCTGGCGTAAAAGAAAATAATAAAAAAAATCAAAAAATTAAAAGAAAACTTGCTCTAACATGACAAAGAACGTCAAGACAGAAATCTTACAATCCGTCGCAATCCGTAAAGAGATCGCCAAGTTTTATTGCACATCATTGCTGCCTTATCCACCCTACACGCAAGACCTGGCGCCCTCGAATTTCCAGCAGTTGGGACCACTTAAGGATTCATTACGTGGCACACGCTTTGAAGATGATGAGTTCGTAATTCACGCAGTGAAAACATGGCTACGAGCATAGGTCAACGGCTTTTACCAACCGAGAATACATACTGTTACACAATGCAGCTGTTACATCATAGGCTGTGGCAGACACTACGTAGAAAAGCAGGACATGTAAAAGAAATGTTAACTGGTATTGACACCAAATTCTAACTCCTAAGAATGAATGTATTCTGAGAAAAAAATTGTGGAGCATTGATTGTAGAACGACCCTCGTATGTTACCTTGTGAACTCTGTAACGGGACCGCTAGCTTAAACCTGTCAATATCATCAGCTGAAAATATAAATCTCAATAGTTGTTCCCTGGCTTATCTTATTTCTATGTGATTATTAGCTGTAACCACAATTTCTATAGCTCAAGAAATCGTTACTGTTTGGACCCAAAATAACTGAGTCATTGTCAATCAGCAGTGAAGCATTTTTGCAGGAAGTGGAGCACGGAATGAGCTTTTAGGCTTATTAGAGGACCAAATGAGACGCGTGATTAAGAAGACTCATTAACGAGCGCATAGAAGAGAATCGTAGCGGAAATTCAAGCGAGCTACTGCATTTAATTGCAGGAAAGGAATTCCCTTGGAAGTTAGATACAAAAGAATTGACGACGGACACGAATGGATTTCTTTATTGTACCTTCTCACAGAAACATCCACGACACTAAAATATATTAAAGGAATTTTATTAGAATGTAGATAAGGGAGATGAAGCACAGCGCGTTTAAATTTGATCACCCACTTCTTCTTGGTTGAAACTGAAAGGACGCGGTCTTTAGAAGTCATAACCAACTTTTTATGTATTTCTGGCGTCAATAAACCATTCAGAACGAAGTGTGTCAAGATGCACAGTGCTACCGTTTATCCAGTTCAGCAACCGTAAAACAAATAAATTAAAAGCCCACAAAAAAATTAATGATTTTGCAAATTAAGTGGGCGCTTCGTTTGAGTAACTGAGCAGCAAGTACAAACATGGCCCAAACTATTGGACTTATATCACTGAATATCCTATCTATTCTGTCCCTGCTAACTCCTTTTACACCATGGCTTCAGCAGTGGTGGATCACCCTGAGGTGATGTTTGTGTTCATATTGTCCACGCAACCGCAACACAGTACGATGATGAACACAGAGACAGTTGGATAAATGAGTTTTCAACACGTGACAAAGATTCAGAACATTGTTTAGGTTCTATTAGAAACCAGTGTAATCGACTATTCAGTATCGGGGAGAAAAGGATCTTACTTTTGGGCGAAGGTGTTTGAGCACTGCTTATTGTTAATAAATGACGTTATTTATGGCCACAATTAGTGGAACCGTAGGTTCGGATTAATGTTTGTGTGTATGGTACATTTTACAGTAGAGTTATTATTTTTAGGAGAGTTTTTCAGAAAATATACTGAATCATTTTTCTTGATTGGAGATTCTCGGCGTCACGTTCAATTCCAGCAAAGCAGTAATGAACGAATCACATCAGCACGTAAATTACATAGAAGCGTAAGACGAGTCAATAACAACCATAACAGGAATAGATGAAAAGTAAAGTTGTACGTAAATGAATACGAAAATGATCTGAATGTGAAACACACTTAGTGGTTATTTAGATCTGACCAGTTGAAAACAAATTCACCCACGCCACGCGAAGATTAAAAAGCTGAATGCAAATTCTGGATGAAAGTTCACAAAATAAAGGAGGCGTTTGTTGTATTTGTGAATCACTTCACGTTAGCCGTCTAGTTTCAGCGAGACTGGGAAAGAAAAAACCCTACAGACAATTTTTGCGAAGAGTACTTCGATTTGTGAAATTTCCCTTACATTTGAGAAAAAAATCCATGAAATTTTGTTCGAGGTATTGTGTTCGCGCTTTTTCAATTCATTTCCCGAGAGAAGTATCTGAGCATGGCGTATGTGCGTACAGCTGTAGATTTGCGCGAAAACAGTAACGTTGATTACTTGTGCGACCTGCACTGAAGTGTATCTCAGTGCATTCCACCGTATTTTTTTCTTCGTGCTGTTCGTTGGCAAGCCAGTTTGGCAAGGGGGATTGTAGACTTTACTGCCAGGTTCCAGGGAACTAGGAGTGGACCAAAGGGCTTCCCACTGGTGAATAAATGTCAGAAGATATCTAGTTCCGATATTCACTTCCTAAATAAGGGTGTATCATGGAAAAAAAAGTAGATTTTCACCTGAAACGTTACTTTAACTAACGATAATCTCATCCCGTCAGACAGAAATATGAAATACAAGGGCGTGATGAAAAGTGATGCTTCGGGTTAATTTGCGTGAAAACTCTAAAAGATTAGTAAATAAAATAAACTTTGTTAACATTCTACGTCTTTATACTGCTTACTACGTATTTATTTTCCAACGTAGTCACCCTGGCGATGAACCCATTTCTCCCAATGAGAGACCAGTTTGTTGATGTCGCCACTGTAGAATGTTTTACTTTGTTGACGTAGCCACAACCTCATCTCTGCTTGCACCGCTTCATCACTATCGAAATGAAGTCCTCGAAGGTGCTCTTCAGGTTTTGGAAGCAGATGAAAGTCGGATTGAGCCAATCCGGGACCGTCTGGCGCATGATCGACGACAGTGAATCCATGGCATCGGATTGTTGGAGATGTCGCAGCGCTCGTGTGTTGTCTAGCATTGTCATGCTAAAGAAGAGAGTGCTCCATGTACGGCCGAAGCCTTCGCATTCGAAACTCCATTATTGCACGCCGTTTCACACTCATCGGCGTAGTTAGGTTGCACACTGCCATGGTACACGCTACAATTCAAAGACCTCTAATGGCAGAAAACTGCAAATATGTAGACATGAAAAATAAAGATATAGAATATTAATAACGTTTGTTTTATTACACTACTGGCCATTAAAATTGCTACACCACGAAGATGACGTGCTACAGCCGCGAAAGTTAACCAACAGGAAGAAGATGCTGTGATATGCAAATGATTAGCTTTTCAGAGCATTCACACAAGGTTGGCGCCGGTGGCAACACCTACAACGTGCTGACATGAGGAAAGTTTCCAACCGATTTCACATACACAAACAGCAGATGACCGGCGTTGCCTGGTGAAACGTCGTTGTGATGCCTCGTGTAAGGAGGAGAAGTGCGTGCCATCACGTTTCCGACTTTGATAAAGGTCGGATTGTAGCCTATCGCGATTGCGATTTATCCTATCGCGACATTGCTGCTCACGTTGGTCGAGATCCAATGACTGTTAGCAGAATATGGAATCGGTGGGTTCAGGAGGGCAATATGGAACGTCGTGCTCGATTCCAACGGTCTCGTATCACTAGCAGTCGAGATGACACGCATCTTATCCGCATGGCTGTAACGGATCGTGCAGCCACGTCTTGATCCCTGAGTCAACAGATGGGGACGTTTGCAAGACAACAACCATCTGCACGAGCAGTTCGACGACGTTCGCAGCAGCATGGACTATCAGCTCGGAGACCATGGTTGTGGTTACCCTTGACGCTGCATCACAGGCAGGAGCGCCTGCGATGGTGTACTCAAAGACGGACCTGGGTGCACGAGTGGCAAAACGTCATTTTTTTCGGATGAATCCAGGTTTGTTTACAGCATTATGATGGTCGCATCCGTGTTTGGCGACATCGCGGCGAACGCACATTGGAAGCGTGTATTCGTCGTCGCCATACCGGCGTATCACCGGGCGTGATAGTATGGGGTGCCATTGATTATATGTGTCGGTCACCTCTTGTTCGCATTAACGGCACTTTGAACAGTGGACGTTACATTTCAAATATGTTACGATTCGTGGCTCTACCCTTCATTCGATCCCTGCGAAACCCTACATTTCAGCAGGATAACGCACGACCACATGTTGCAGGTCCTGTACGGGTCTTTCTGGACACAGTAAATGTTCGACTGCTGCCCTGGCCAGCACATTCTCCAGATCTCTCACCAATTGGAAACGTCTGGTCTATGGTGGCTGAGCAACTGGCTCGTTACAATACGCCAGTTACTACTCTTGATGAACTGTGGTATCGCGTTGAAGCTGCATGGGCATCTGTACCTGCACACGCCATCGAAGCTCTGTTTCACTCAATGCCCTGGCATATCAAGGCCGTTATTACGGCCGGAGGTGGTTTCCTGGGTACTGATTTCTCAGGATCTATGCACCCAAATTGTGTGAAAATGTAATCACATGTCAGTTCTAGTATAATATATTTGTCCAATGAATACCCGTTTATCATCTCCATTTCTTCTTGGTGTAGAAATTTTGATGTCCAGTAGTGTACTTTCGCCAGTATTGCGGTAGAAATTTTTGTTTCTGTCATATTGCAAGAACGAGCGTGGAGAAACTATAAATTATTTTAGAAAAGTATTTTAACCTTCCATAATAATAGAACAGCAAGCGGGTCATCAATAGGCGAATACCAAAGAGTCCGCAGGAAAGGAAGATATAGAGTGTAACAGATTTTCTCTCTTAGGAGCATCCTCAGAGTAAAAGCAATAATAGGTACAAGTACCGTTGTGTTCGTTCACTTTACACAAGCAGATGATTCGATCGATCGGCAGACACTTTTCAGTATTTTAGAAGTACTCGGGATAAATGAAAAAACTATTGCAATTATAAAGCAATGGTTAATGGAAACTATCTCCAAATCAAAATTTTAGGGAGAAGTGTGACAGCTCATTAAGATAAAGACAGAAACTGGACAGGGAGAGGAACTGTCAACAATTTTGTTATTACGTCGTCCTGTAAAAAATAATGAGAACATGCAAGGAAGCTACGAAAGGAGTAGAAGGAATTTGTTTAGGTCCAAAGAAGCAGGGTCTGAAGGTGTAGTGCCTGACTTTCGATAATGATCTGGCACTGTTAGCTAACTATGAACCAGAAGCTCTAATAATGCTGGAAAAACTATACGAGATGCCAGTAAGAGAGGACTCATTGTCATCGAAGAAGAAACGGAATACGTGGAATACGAACGTCGGCGTGCAGTAATCGAGTTTCGAATTCGAAGGCTTCGGCCGCACATGGGGCACTCTCTTCTTCAGCATGACATGCCAGATTACACACAAGCGCTGCGACATCTCCAACAATCCGATGCCATGGATTCACTGTCGTCGATCATCCATCAAAAGGTCCCGACCTGGCTCAATCCGATTTTCGTCTGCTTCCAAAACTTGAAGAACACCTTCGTGCAGCCACGTCTTGATCCCTGAGTCAACAGATGGGGACGTTTGCAAGACAACAACCATCTGCACTAGCAGTTCGACGACGTTCGCAGCAGCATTGACTATCAGCTCGGAGACCATGGTTGTGGTTTCCCTTGACGCTGCATCACAGGCAGGAGCGCCTGCGATGGTGTACTCAGAGACGGACCTGGGTGCACGAATGGCAAAACGTCATTTTTTTCGGATGAATCCAGGTTTGTTTACAGCATCATGGTGGTCGCATCCGTGTTTGGCGACATCGCGGTGAACGCACATTGGAAGCGTGTATTCGTCATCGCCATACGGGCGTATCACCCGGCGTGATAGTATGGGGTGCCATTGATTCGTGTATTCGTCATCGCCATACGGCAAAACGTCCCTTGACAGTGGTGAAGCGGTGCAAGCAGAGGTGAGGTTGTGACTCCGTCAACAAATTTAAAAAAAAATTATCAAACACATACAATTAAACATTTTATGAAAGCTGAGCGGTTAAACAGCACTGTACCAACAAAAGCTGGCATCGTACCATAACTACAAAAAACAGGTGTTATGTATTTGGACTGTCTGCTAAAACAGTGAAAAAGGGGGAAACACACACACTTTTCTATGGATTTTAATGAAACTGGAATACATAGAAAAATGTGGATCATATTCGTACATAATCACCTGGAATGAGCTGTTTTGACTGCAGAATCTTTTTAGATTAGCACTTACGTAGGTTTTCGTAGCGCTTATTTGTACTATGAAGTTGCATAGTGGACAGTCTCAACGTTCGCTTCCATTGCAAAGAGATTTGACAGTGGTACAGTAACACTAGAGGCTGTAAGTCATTCAACGAATGTCTCGTTTCGTGGCGTAATTTTCCCGTTGATTTCTCGTCATGTTGATAAGGTAATAACTCCAATGAAGTCCGATAGCAGCATAAAACGAACTCAATATTTAAATGAGGGTAAATTATAAACAGATACACATTAAAACGGCACTTTGCAATGAACTGTCTTTTATGTCAATTGTCGCCCCACGCCACAAACATCAAACAATAACTCTACTATCGCCGCCTAGGTAGTCTGAGGTAATTTGACCTTAGTTAGAGGCGAGAGGTCTGTTTCCCACAGGTAAATCGATTATCGCGATTGAAATCGATTCGCAGGAACCTCCAATTAGTCCCTCGGTATCCAGATTAGCCCGCGAAATGATCCGACGCTGGGAGATAACAGGATATCGTGTACCACGTTTCTCCAAATTGTTGGGACAATGGATGCATATAGCCAAACGCAAGTGCGAATTTACTACTTTGTGAAGAGAGGCTACGTACATGTAGCTCATTTATGGGCATTACTGACATTCTATATCCTATAACGACAATGTGAACAAAAGGTTTCATTCGTAGATTGCAAATCATAATCATCTTGATTTCTAGAGGAAAACCAATAATAACTCGTAACTTTGCCCTGAAACACTTGTCCATTCTCTGGAACGTGACTACTGAGTCGCTTCTTTTTATGGCACGTTCTCTCTCCTTGATACTGATACTACTGGTAATACAGATACTTTTATCAATACAGATATTAAGTTAGGTGATCTACGATGTCATGACGAATGCATTTACATAAATCTGCATAAGATTTCCCCAGTCCTTGGTGGCTATTCGATACCTGACTGATTCAGAATTTCCTAAAATTTTGCGATAGAAAATTTAGGAACCAATTGCAACCGGATTTGAAATAAACTATACGAAACTACTATTAACAATGAATGAAGTAGACGCGGCTTAAAAGTTCTTAAAACGGAGCTATCGATCAGTGAAATTCAGTCACTGGACAGCCACAAGTACATGCCATTACATTGGCTTCCATACAAAGTGAAAAACTGCAATATGGAGACAAGTTCATAGAGTTATAGACAAATCGCCACTGACGATATTTTGCCGGTACCTGCAGTGTGACAACGTGGTACACCATACAACAGACGTCATATTGAAGAGAGGGTGAGGGTAGCTGATACATTGCTAGAGCAAATGTACCTATTGACATGGTGAATCGTACTCAACACAGATATGTACATAAATCTACTTGTTTTAATTTAGGGCCATAATGTTGTAGGCTCTCTGCTGTTCCTTATCTATATAAACGATTTAGGAGACAATCTGAGCAGCCGTCCAAGGTTGTTTGCAGACGATGCTGTCATTTACCGACTAATAAAGTCATCAGAAGATCAAAACAAATTGCAAAATGATTTAGAAAAGATATCTGAATGGTGCGACAATTGGCAGTTGACCCTAAATAACGAAAAGTGTGAGGTCATCCACATGAGTGCTAAAAGGGATCCATTAAACTTCGGTTACACGATAAATCAGTCAAATCTAAAGGCCGTAAATTCAACTAAATACATAGGAATTACAATTACGAACAACATAAATTGGAAAGAACACACAGAAAGTGTTGAGGGGAAGGCTAACCAAAGTCTGCGTTTTATTGGCAGGACACTTAGAAAATGTAACAGATCTACTAAGGAGACTGCCTACACTATGCTTGTCCCTCCTCTTTTGAGAATACTGCTGCGCGGTGTGGGATCCTTACCAAAAAGGACTGACGGAGTACACCGAAAAAGTTCAAAGAAGGGCAGCACGTTTTGTGTTATCGCGAAGTAGGGGAGAGAGTATCACTGACATGATACAGGATTTGACGTGGACATCATTAAAAGAAAGGCGTTTTTCGTTGCGGCGGAATCTTCTCACGAAATTTCAATCACCAACTTCCTCCTCCGAATGCAAAAACATTTTGTTGACGCCACCTACATAGGGAGAAAAATCATCACAATAAAATAAGGAAAATCAGAGCTCGAACGGAAAGCTATAGGTTATCGTCTTTTCCGCGCGCCATACGAGAGTGAATTACTGTGAAGGTGGTTCGATGAATCCTCTGCCAAGCACTTACGTGTGATTTGCAGAGTATCAATGTAGATGTATATCTTTCATATTCATTATAGTGAAAGATTTGTTACCCGGAATCACTAAATTAGGATAAAGGATTCAAGCAATCTAAGATGTTTCCTACAGGAAAATACAAGGGTTGTGCTAAATATCTTAAATCTATAATACAGTGACTTGGTAATACTTCAGTACCCGACTAAAGGGACTAACTGACGGGAAATCAAAATGTTCGTTGACTATAAAGGAAGACAAAACTGCAGGTGAAATTCCAGTAAATTACAAGTGGTTATTTCCCAAATGACACTAACTACTGTTGTTCAATTGGATGAAAATTTACACGGGTCTGAGCAGCGGTCAAACATATGATAAACTATATTATTCTTGCCTAGTAAGTCCAGGTCTTTTCTACTGTTCATCGTTGATTCATCATCGATAGTCCTACGTTTGGCTAAACCATTGTTTAGTATTGTCGGAAACTCTTCAATTCTATTCTGACAAAGTACTAACAGGTCTCTTCCCACGACTAGCATGCATGAGCATAACAATCTTTCTGAGTGCGTATAAATGTTTGTTGCCTCTTAAAACGTATTTGTTAACGCTCTACTATTTTGTGGATGTAAGAAACTTTGAGAAGTGTTGCACTGGCTAAACAATTGCACTCGTATGCCACGTGAGCGAGGTCTAAGTATTCGACGGGATAGCGGCTTATAAAGGAAATCGGTGGTTTCGGTTTGAAAGGAAACCTCGTGGTATTTTTATAATCGATTCAGAAAAGGCACAGAAAAACTAAGTCGGGATGATCGGTGGTGGATTACGACTTCGCTTCTGCAATGCAAATTTATTTCCTTAACCACGATGTTTTCACAGATACGTCAACGATAGTAGAGTCCCGTTTACTACAAGGCTACGCTGATGCAGTACTTTAGTGACGGGATTGACATTTGTAGCCATACGCCTTTTCTTCTGATATTAATTCTAAAATAGCTCAAACCTGATGTGCGATTAAACAACGGATTTTCGCACTGTAATCCAAGTCTGAATATGAATGTTTAAGCAGGTATATTTTGTGTGTTTCATTTTTACATTTTTTGAGGGGAACCAACCAAGTGCGACAAACACTACAGCAAAAACAACTCGATCAGAAAGAATCGCTGGCACTACTCGTCATATTAACCTGCCGGCATACTTTGTGAGCTGTGTGAACGCACCAAGTGCGTTTCACTTTTGTATCATAGCATCTACACTCTGAAAACAAGTGCGACGTGTATGAAAGATGGTATTTACCATCGACTGTGTTTTGGTCAATAAATTTGAAACGTCACTGCCGATGCTTTAATAAAAAAAAGTGAAACGCTCCCGTAGCCTATAAAAAGTTGATAAGCACCTAGAGAGCCTGCAGGTGTTCCTAACCTCACCATTGCATGGGCAACAATATGATATAGTTGTGAAAGTTACAGATAAAAAGGTTCCAAACACTTTGTTGAAATTACACGTACTTCTGTGGGTTTAGTGGACCTTATGATCTCATCCTTGGGGAACCTTTTGACTACAACGTTGCTGTTAACACAGTATCTTAGGCGTTGCGAGGATTAAAGTTTCATATATTGTCAAATGGCCGATTATTAATGGGATAGCAATATTTTAACTAAGTCACGTGACAAACAATATAATGACGCATTACGCACAGAGCGATAAAAAGTAAAGTGATACAGGGAACACACAGCCGAAATGCCTTGCTACTGTCAAGCAAAGTAAATATCTTTCCCCAAACGAAATTTCTATTAAATTCAATCGTTTGTCAGTATCTACAGAACTGTGGAGACAGCAGCGTTATAAACCAAAGTTCAGTCTAAGATGTAAGTTACTTTAAATACTAACTACAGCGCAATGGTTATTAATAATGTCCCACATATAAAAAAAATCAAAAAATTCACTATTTGCGATTCACTATTTGCGACTTACATAACTGGAAATGCTTGAGAAAATTTCGAGAACAGTATGGAATAAGCGTAAAGAGAACTGCAAGAACTTTGGATAAAGATATTGATCGAAAGACGTCACATGGACTAATTCGCCTTTAAAGCCATAATAATACTAATAACGTACATTAATTAAGCAGAATGGTATATTTTATTGTAGCTGTATAAATATGTAGCTCTTTGTTAGTTATTCACTTCTGGGAACAGGGCAGGAAGTAAGGGTAGAAATAGTCTCCTTAACGAGGCTCAAACAATCACACGAGGGTTTTTCAAAACGATTTTGTTCCAAAGTAAGTTGAAAATTACTGAAAAAAACAACGAATTAAAATTAAAATGAATATACTGGGAGTACATGTGTTACTGTAAAATGCAACATAATCATAGCCAGAACGATACCAAACAGAAGATAAAAAGTTCACGAGACGTTCCGCCGAATCTGGAAAAAGAAATATCAGCCTCGTGGTGTATTTTGATTTTGCAGCTTCTGAGGTGGATTTGTAAAGTTCTACTAGTAGAAATTTTCGTATGGTTATGGTTATCGTCATGTCAACGCTTGGTTGGCAGAGGGTATAACGTCAGCCTCTTGAATTATTCGAGCACGACCTAGGTTAACAGGCGATAGGTTCGTATTAATCTACGGACAACACACAAGAAACCAAATTAAAAAATAAGTTTGAGTTAAAGACTTGGAGTCGAACGAATTTTAATTTGCTGCACAATTATTTCCTGTCATACAGTTTAGTCTTTAACATTAGTTCATGATAACGCAAATTATCACAGAAATGTTTTCGTCTAAACGACGAACGGGTAATATTTTTATTATGAATCGTTGCTACGTTTGTTAATATGGCAAGCAACACACATGTTTTTTCGTACTTTACTACGTGAAGTACTAAATTCTCAGCTAAGGAACACTAAAACTGCAGAAAGGCTAACTCATAACTAAACAATATCTATTTAGACTTTTAGCGGTTACTTGGACCAAAACGGAGGGCTAATTTCACGCTTATGACATTGTAGAAAGTGTTGCAGATTTGTGACGTGTTTCGCAGCACACGTACTTCTGACTTGCGTAGTACAATATTTACTCTGACAATAGAAATGAGATTTCTAAGTATTATTATGAATCGTTGCTACGTTTGTTAATATGACAAGCAATACACATGCTTTTTTCTACTTTACTACGTGAAATACTAAATTCTCAGCTAAGGGACACGAAAGCTGGAGAAAGGCTAACTCATAACTAAACAATATCCATTTAGAATTTTTGCGGTTACTTGAACCAAAACGGAGGGCTAATTTCACGCTTATGACATTGTAGAAAGTGTTGCAGATTTGTGACATGTTTCGCGGCACACGTACTTCTGACTAGCTTAGTGCAATATTTACACTGACAATAGAAATGAGATTTCTAAGTATTATTATGAATCGTTGCTATGTTTGTTAATATGACAAGTAATACACATGCTTTTTTCTACTTTACTACGAGATATACTAAATTCTCAGCTAAGGAACACTGCAGAAAGGCTAACTCATAACTAAACAATACCCATTTAGAATTTTTGCGGTTACTTGGGTCAAAACGGAGGGCTAATTTCGCGCTTATGACATTGTAGGAATTGCTGCAGATTTGTGACACGTTGCGCAGCGCACGTACTTCTGACTTGCGTAGTACAATATTTACGCTGACAATAGAAATGAGATTTCTATGTAGTATTCGAATAGTTCATAAAAATAGCAGTCAAATGAAGAAGAATTGTTTAACATTGCCCTTAGTGATCGATGAAATTACATTAAAATTATTTTAAAAGCTTTAGATTGCATGTGCTTGGTGAGCAGTTTCGGTCTCTTGTAACACCGTTATCAGACGAATCTTTTTTACTCTGTAAACAAGAAAATGAAGAAAGGTGATATGATGATGGTCTTATAAGATAAAAACACCAGTCATCAGTTCTAGAACTTACATGAGATCTAGACTGTTTTATTAAAACAATTATAACAAACGAAAAGGGGTACTGAAACCGGTTTAGAGGTAACAGCACATTTTATAGTGTTGGACGTCGGGAGATTGAGTAAGAGATTACCGACATCACGGCAAAGGATGCACAGAGGAAGATAGGCCAGAGTTGATCTCTCGTCGCCATCAGTTAGGACACAACACCGTTTAAATGTATAAGGATAACGCGCATTGAAGAACCCGGGAAATTGTAAGCCTTCCCTTCCCGAATAAGAGTCCACTGTCTTCACCATTGCCGCCAGCTGCCTCGGTGTGAAAGACCTGCAGGGCGTATTGTGCACTAGGCAGCATGTCGTACTACGCCTAAAGTAGCACAGAAAGTCAGATGGACCAGAAAAGACACCGTGAAACGCGGTGAAGACGAGTGGCGGGCGAGGACGCGGCAGGGCTCGCGAGCGCACCAACCTTGCGGTGCTCCCGGAGAGCTGTCGTGCAGTGGTTGTCGGCGTCGCCGTCGCCGGCGTGGTGGAGCTGGCGTCTGCTGCTGCTGCCGTCCCGCGTGCAGCGCTACGGCCGGTGCGTCGCGGCGCCCGCCGACCGCCTTTATATAGCGCGGCCCGCCACCAGAGCGCCGGCGCCGACCACGGAGGGGGACCCAGGCGGTCGACGCTGCTGGCCCGGACTCACCGCCGCGCTATCAAGCCAGTACCCCAAATGTAATGGTACTGTGGACTGATAACTCTGGTTAGAAAATCTTCAAGGGCCCACAATAAAAAAACATATTACTGACCATAAGTTTCGATCTCAGAGGTCGTCATCAGCTCCACAATCCAGCCAATTTAGAGGCGAAGGCATAAACATCTGCGCACTCTTTTGTTTTTTATTTAAAAGCACTTGAGACACCCTGATACACCCTGTAATGGTACTTGAATTACGTAACCATTACGGGACCTCACCTCAACCTCTCGATACCAGCAATATTCTACTGTGTTTCTGTAAAATAGTTAACATATTTCTGTGACAACATTCAGATTTGATTTCATTAATGTAAAGGTGCTTCGATACATCGATATGTACACAGGGTGTTACAAAAAGGTACGGCCAAACTTTCAGAAAACATTCCTCACACACAAAGAAAGAAAATATGTTATGTGGAGCCGGCCGCGGTGGCCAAGCGGTTCTAGGCGCTTCAGTCCGGAACCGCGCGACCACTACGGTCGCAGGTTCGAATCCTGCCTCGGGCATGGATGTGTGTGATGTCCTTAGGTTTAAGTAGTTCTAAGTCTAGGGGACTGATGACCACAGATGTTAAGTCCCATAGTGCTCAGAACCATTTGAACCATTTTTTGTTATCTGGACGTGTGTCCGGAAACGCTTACTTTCCATGTTAGAGCTCATTTTATTACTTCTCTTCAAACCACATTAATCATGAAATGGAAACACACAGCAACAGAACGTACCAGCGTGACTTCAAGCACAACAGGAAATGTTCAAAATGTCGTCCGTTAGCGAGGATACATGCATCCTCCCTCCGTCGCATGGAATCCCTGATGCGCTGATGCAGCCCTGGAGAATGGCGTATTGTATCACAGCCGTCCACAATATGAGCATGAAGAGTCTCTACATATGGTACCGGGGTTGCGTAGACAAGAGCTTTCAAATGCCCTCATAAATGAAAGTCAAGAGGGTTGAGGTCAGGAGAGCGTGCAGGCCATGGAATTGGTGCGCCTCTACCAATCCATCGGTCACCGAATCTGTTGTTGAGAAGCGTACGAACACTTCGACTGAAATGTGCAGGAGCTCCATCGTGCATGAACCACATGTTGTGTCGTACTTGAAAAGGCACATGTTCTAGCAGCATAGATAGAGTATCCCGTATGAAATCATGATAACGTGCTCCATTGAGCGTAGGTGGAAGAACATGGGGCCCAATCAAGACATCACCAACAATGCCTGCCTAAACGATCACAGAAAATCTGTGTTGATGACGTGATTGCACAATTGCAACATTACCTTTCTTCAATTGGGCCAACTGGCGGTGAATCGAGGAAGTACAGTACATATTGACGAAACTAAAATGAGCTCTAACATGGAAATTAAGCGTTTCCGGACACATGTCCACATAACATCTTTTCTTTATTTGTGTGTGAGCAATGTTTCCTGAAAGTTTGGCCGTAGCTTTTTGTAACACCCTGCATATTGCAATGACATTATTCTTATGTGTATTCCTTCTTTTGTCACTATGATCTTTGACGTACTTGTAACTCTGATTTTTGGGCGCGTAAACGGTTATTGGAGAGTCAAGCTTTGGTCGTCATGTTTAAAAAGACGCAAATTGTAGTCAGTTTATGAAACGTGAACTTTAACAGTGCGGAAGATATTTTCAAGTATGTTTTATATCGTGAAGTGATGTTTTGGAACGAGTTACGTGATATTGCAACAAAAGTAATAAAATAGAAGTGGAACTTAAATTCGGAGTGCTGATTACTTTTTTACATCACCATTGTCCTAACTTGCGAAAGTTTAATCTTCAAGAATGGTTTATGAAACACATCTATAAAACTTTTGAATATCGCAGAATAACACCTAGACCTCTTTGCATCCGAGCTTGGAATCATCACTACCTAGATTTTCGACGATTGAGCCGTGAGTTCACAACGAGATCAGCGTGGGAAACACGAAAAGATGAGTGCCTAGTTTATCCATTATTTCAAGAAATGACTTTATTAACTGTGCTCTAATGATACCTGCCACATAATATAACTTTGTTGTTGACCGAAAATGCAATATTTAGCAGCGTGAGCAACACTACAATCACAATTAATTTTTGACCTTAGTTGTGGTACGGTTGTTAGAACCCTCAGGCCCGGACAGGTAGTTTAAATTGTGGAAAGGGGCCAAAATAAGCGGCTGTCAGTTACGCTCGAACATACTACTTTATTTATTTGACCAAACATTACAAGAGCCACGAAAATAAAAAAAAACACAGCATTAATTTTTAGAACTTAATAACCGCCTGAATACGCCCTACAGTCTCATGCCTTAAGGGCCACTTTAATTAAAAATCGGCTGAAAGTCAACAACTTAAAACTCGGACCAAAATCAAAAATTTAAAAAGGCAGAAGGCCTTACCTAAAATCACTTCTTTAATTAGGCTGAATGCCAAAACAATCTGACACCTTAAGAGCAAAATAACTTTAATTCAAAATCGGCTTAAGGCCCATCACGTAAGACTTAACAAAATAAAACTTTGTGACTGGTGTAAAGAATGGCAGCTAACTCTAAATATAGATAAATGTAAATTAATGCGGATAAATAGGAAAAAGAATCCTGTAATGTTTGAATACTCCATTACTAGTGTAGCGCTTCTGCTATACGAACCTTGGACCCAGCTGATTCCAGACGCCATATTTGTTTACAAATGTGGCAGTATACATGTGAAGTGTTACGACAGAAAAAGGAACCTGTGACCACTGGAGGTACTCTAGTTTACTTATTAAAGTTTACCATTAAATATCAGTTTAATTTTTTGTCAAAAGTTATCCAAAACCATATTCTGAAATAGTGTCTTGTTTCTCCACTAGGCAGTGCCACAAGTTCCTCCAAATGTCGTAACACAACATACACACATATGTAACACTAACTAATGTAAATCCACCCGATGATGGAGGTTTAAACCTTCGAAACGCGTCGTGGGAAAAAATAAAACGGTGACTGGTAACAGTAAACTTGTTGTTTCATTTAATGTCAGTAACAGTCACGGTAAAGCCTAACCTAAAAATGTTCGCATTTAAAGTTAATCTGCCCAGTCAGGCAATCAATGTATTTTCGAGTACAAGAACAGTACAGAAAAGGTCGCAATGACGACACAACACATACACTTCAATAGGAATTGTCTCAAGAATAACGTCATCCCAAATTATGTCAAGATTGACATCAAAACAAACACAACAACTGCGAAGAAAACACTGGAGATCGCACGAAAACTATGGGTGAAAAATGAACTGAAAGAACTTTATATTAAAAAACAAAAGTTCAACACACAGCTTTATAATGCAGAATTACAATTGGGAAAGTTGTTTCATAGATTAGAATATGATTCCATAACCAAAAAAGTCAAAGAGTACACCGAGTTCATCGTACAGAAAACGAAAGCTACACAGAAGAGAAAACTGGCCAATCTTATAAAGCAACAATTACCTTCCAAACCGAACCAAAACAGCCAAAAGAAACACACATTCTACACACCTTTCCTCAACAACATGAACATAATATTTACTGCAGAAGAAGAGGCACTACTCTGCAAAGGCTTAAAACACAATGTTCAAGCTCCGCTGGACCAAAAGAACCAAGAGAAGCTCATCACTTGTGTCACACAGATCTCGACCATCGCCTTAAAGAAACAAACCGACAGAATATCAGCCTGCCACAAAACACAACAACTGCGAAGAAAACACTGGAGATCGCACGAAAACTATGGCTGAAAAATGAACTGAAAGAACTTTATATTAAAAAAAAAAAGTTCAACACACAGCTTTATAATGCAGAATTACAATTGGGAAAGTTGCTTCATAGATTAGAATATGATTCCATAACCAAAAAAGTCAAGGAGTACACCGAGTTCATCGCACAGAAAACGAAAGCTACACAGAAGAGAAAACTGGCCAATCTTATAAAGCAACAATTACCTTCCAAACCGAACCAAAACAGCCAAAAGAAGCACACATTCTACACACCTTTCCTCAACAACACGAACATAATATTCACTGCAGAAGAAGAGGCACTATTCTGCAAAGGCTTAAAACACAATGTTCAAGCTCCGCTGGACCAAAAGAACCAAGAGAAGCTCATCACTTGTGTCACACAGATCTCGACCATCGCCTTTAAGAAACAAACCGACAGAATATCAGCCTGCCACAAAATTAACGAAATCATTGAAAAGGAAATTGCAAAACCATTCCCAGCATACAAGAAAAGAGAAGAAGCCCTTACATGTACCATTAAGACTAAATTAAACATGAATAATGCAATAATTGTAAAAGCTGACAAGGGCAACACAACTGTTGTAACGGACAGAACAACATACATAGAAAAAACTTTACACTTCTTCCAAACCAGCAACATAACTGAAATACATAAAGATCCAACAGCCAGAATACAAAAGGAGATTAAACACATTTCAAACAACATTAACTTTCTACTCACCACCCAAGAAGTAAGAAACATTGTAACAATGAGCCCACAAGCACCTTGTCTTAGGTCACAACCTAAGACACACAAAGATGGGACCCCCATCAGACCCATAGTGAACTGTAGGAACAGCCCAACATTCAAACTCAATAAAATACTCTTCAGAATTCTCAAACAAGCATACACATTCAATAATGAGAGAACACTTAAAAACACAACAGAATTCACACAATATGTCAAAAACATACAAGTACCTGATGGAGCCACACTTGCCTCATTCAACATACAAAACCTTTATTCATCTGTGCCAATAGATCCCACACTACAAATAATTAATGCCAACCTACATAAACACACATAAATCCCTTCAACTCACATTAAACAACTAATGGACCTGCTTGAACTCACACGTTCACACAACTATTTTAAATTTAACAATAAAATCTACAAAAAAACAGATGGTCTGGCAATGGGCTCAAATCTTTCCGGATTGTTAGCAGAAATATTTATAAGTAACCTAGAAGACAAAATCTTGAATTCCAATCACCACCTCCTCAAAAATATCATCTACTACTACAGATACGTAGATGATATCATAATTTTAATCAAAGGCACTAAAGATGACATCAGTGAGTTGAATCAGTTTTTCAACAACTCCCATGAAAGCATAAAATTCACAGTTGAACACCAAAAAGATGACAGTATAAATTTCCTAGACCTTACCATTACAATAAAGAATAACAGACATCAGTTTGAAATTTATCGGAAGCCTACCACAACACATACTACTATCCACAACTCCTCTTGCCACCCCGCAGCACACAAAATGGCAGCATACCGGTACATGATTAATAGAGCTATCCAACTACCACTCTCAGAAGATAAACGTGATCAAGAAATTGAAATAATAAAACAAACAGCTATTGAAAATGGCTTAAACAACTCCATAATAGACACTCTAAAACACTCAATAATGGCAAAGCAATCACAACACAAAAAACAAAAAGAAAATAATGTCTTGCATACAATCTCCTTTCTGGGTAACATTTCGTACCAGATTGCTAATGTCTTCAAACGGAAAGGCATAAGCATATCCTTTACAACAGACAACAAGATTGGACAGAAGTTACCCCACAACATCGGCACACGAAACCCACTTCATCACACAGGTGTGTACAAAATTGAATGTTTGGACTGTGACTGCTTCTACATAGGCCAGACAGGCAGATCATTTGAGATTAGGTTCAAGGAACACATGGAAGCACTAAAAAACAAAAAATACCACACATCAGCAATAGCTACCCACCTACATGAAACAAAACACCATGTTAACAACACAAATATTAGCGTCCTACACATCCAACCAAAAGGCAGAAAACTAGACATCCTTGAAACACTCCAAATATACAAACACCAAATGAAACAACCAGAATCCATCTTAAATGACAAAAATGACAATATTTACAATGACATCATCTCTGTTTTCAGCAACTGCCTACACTCATAAAATACACACACACACACACACACACACATACACACACACACACATACACACACACACACACACACACACACACACACACACACACACACACGTGCACATATCCTAATATTTACCATAAATATTGACAGCCGCCAAGAGAACAAGAGATTGACCTCATTCACAGATAATTCATCACACCAACAGCTTGTACCCCCTGTCAGCTTAAAGCTGTATGTACATCAACTACTGGCACAAATGTATATCTATCTGCATATTTTATAACATTAACCAGTGCATTACCCCATCCTTTAGGCAGTTAATATATGCACCATGAAATCTTAAGACTCCTTGCCATGTAAATGTTTGCTCTCATATAATAACTCCTTCATCTCTCTCTCTCTCTCTCTCTCTCTCTCTCTCTCTCTCTTTCTTCAAAGAGTGTCATCTATGTATGATTTTACTGCTGTAGCCAATATGACCATTGTAATTCAAGCCTGTAACATTTTACCTAATTGTTATTAGCAAGCATGAAGTTTAAGCCATTTTAACATTTCACCTGATTGCATAAACGAGTGCGAATGTTTAGCTGTTTTAACCTTTCAAAATTGGATTTATATACCACCTGAAGTACACACACATATATTTGACACCTCAAAACAAACACCTCCAAATAGTTTAAACGATTATTCTGTAATAATGTTGTTACAATGTATATTCTTTGCACTTTGCGGTTATGTCTTCTCTTCTGCTGTACGAACCTTGCACCCAGCTGATTCCAGACGCCATATTTGTTTACAAATGTGGCAGTATACATGTGAAGTGTTACAACAGAAAAAGGAACCTGTGACCACTGGAGGTACTCTAGTTTACTTATTAAAGTTTACCATTAAATATCAGTTTAATTTTTTTTCAAAAGTTTTCCAAAATCATATTCTGAAATAGTGTCTTGTTTCTCCTCTAGGCAGTGCCACAAGTTCCCCCAAATGTCGTAATACAACATACACACATATGTAACACTAACTAATGTAAATCCACCCGATGATGGAGGTTTAAACCTTCGAAACGCGTCGTGGGAAAAAAGAAAACGGTGACTGCTAACAGCAAACTTGTTTTTTCATTTGATGTCAGTAACAGTCACGGTAAAGCCTAACCTAAAAATGTTCGCATTTAAAGTTAATCTGCCCAGTCAGGCAATCAAGGCTATTTTCGAGTACAAGAACAGTGCAGAAAAGGTCGCAATGACGACACAACACACACACTTCAATAGGAATTGTCTCAAGAATAACGTCATCCCAAATTATGTCAAGATTGACATCAAAACAAACACAACAACTGCGAAGAAAACACTGGCGATCGCACGAAAACTATGGCTGAAAAATGAACGGAAAGAACTTTATATTAAAAAACAAAAGTTCAACACACAGCTTTATAATGCAGAGTTACAATTGGGAAAGTTGCTTCATAGATTAGAATATGATTCCATAACCAAAAAAGTCAAAGAGTACACCGAGTTCATCGTACAGAAAACGAAAGCTACACAGAAGAGAAAACTGGCCAATCTTATAAAGCAACAATTACCTTCCAAACCGAACCAAAACAGCCAAAAGAAACACACATTCTACACACCTTTCCTCAACAACATGAACATAATATTTACTGCAGAAGAAGAGGCACTACTCTGCAAAGGCTTAAAACACAATGTTCAAGCTCCGCTGGACCAAAAGAACCAAGAGAAGCTCATCACTTGTGTCACACAGATCTCGACCATCGCCTTAAAGAAACAAACCGACAGAATATCAGCCTGCCACAAAACACAACAACTGCGAAGAAAACACTGGAGATCGCACGAAAACTATGGCTGAAAAATGAACTGAAAGAACTTTATATTAAAAAAAAAAGTTCAACACACAGCTTTATAATGCAGAATTACAATTGGGAAAGTTGCTTCATAGATTAGAATATGATTCCATAACCAAAAAAGTCAAGGAGTACACCGAGTTCATCGCACAGAAAACGAAAGCTACACAGAAGAGAAAACTGGCCAATCTTATAAAGCAACAATTACCTTCCAAACCGAACCAAAACAGCCAAAAGAAGCACACATTCTACACACCTTTCCTCAACAACACGAACATAATATTCACTGCAGAAGAAGAGGCACTACTCTGCAAAGGCTTAAAACACAATGTTCAAGCTCCGCTGGACCAAAAGAACCAAGAGAAGCTCATCACTTGTGTCACACAGATCTCGACCATCGCCTTTAAGAAACAAACCGACAGAATATCAGCCTGCCACAAAATTAACGAAATCATTGAAAAGGAAATTGCAAAACCATTCCCAGCATACAAGAAAAGAGAAGAAGCCCTTACATGTACCATTAAGACTAAATTAAACATGAATAATACAATAATTGTAAAAGCTGACAAGGGCAACACAACTGTTGTAATGGACAGAACAACATACATAGAAAAAACTTTACACTTCTTCCAAACCAGCAACATAACTGAAATACATAAAGATCCAACAGCCAGAATACAAAAAGAGATTAAATACATTTCAAACAACATTAACTTTCTACTCACCACCCAAGAAGCAAGAAACATTGTAACAATGAGCACACAAGCACCTTGTCGTAGGTCACAGCCTAAGATACACAAAGATGGGACCCCCATCAGACCCATAGTGAATTGTAGGAACAGCCCAACATTCGAGCTCAATAAAATACTCTTCAGAATTCTCAAACAAGCATACACATTCAATAATGAGAGAACACTTAAAAACACAACAGAATTCACACAATATGTCAAAAACATACAAGTACCTGATGGAGCCACACTTGCCTCATTCAACATACAAAACCTTTATTCATCTGTGCCAATAGATCCCACACTACAAATAATTAATGCCAACCTACATAAACACACAAAAATCCCTTCAACTCACATTAAAGAACTAATGGACCTGCTTGAATTCACACTTTCACACAACTATTTCAAATTTATCAATAAAATCTACAAAAAAACAGATGGTCTGGCAATGGGCTCAAATCTTTCCGGATTGTTAGCAGAAATATTTATAAGTAACCTAGAAGACAAAATCTTGAATTCCAATCACCACCTCCTCAAAAATATCATCTACTACTACAGATATGTAGATGATATCATAATTTTAATCAAAGGCACTAAAGATGACATCAGTGAGTTGAATCAGTTTTTCAACAACTCCCATGAAAGCATAAAATTCACAGTTGAACACCAAAAAGATGACAGTATAAATTTCCTAGACCTTACCATTACAATAAAGAATAACAGACATCAGTTTGAAATTTATCGGAAGCCTACCACAACACATACTAGAATCCACAACTCCTCTTGCCACCCTGCAGCACACAAAATGGCAGCATACCGGTACATGATTAATAGAGCTATCCAACTACCACTCTCAGAAGATAAACGTGATCAAGAAATTGAAATAATAAAACAAACAGCTATTGAAAATGGCTTAAACAACTCCATAATAGACACTCTAAAACACTCAATAATGGCAAAGCAATCACAACACAAAAAACAAAAAGAAAATAATGTCTTGCATACAATCTCCTTTCTGGGTAACATTTCGTACCAGATTGCTAATGTCTTCAAACGGAAAGGCATAAGCATATCCTTTACAACAGACAACAAGATTGGACAGAAGTTACCCCACAACATCGGCACACGAAACCCACTTCATCACACAGGTGTGTACAAAATTGAATGTTTGGACTGTGACTGCTTCTACATAGGCCAGACAGGCAGATAATTTGAGATTAGGTTCAAGGAACACATGGCAGCACTAAAAAACAAAAAATTCCACACATCAGCAATAGCTACCCACCTACATGAAACAAAACACCATGTTAACAACGCAAGTATTAGCATCCTACATACCCAACCAAAAGGCAGAAAACTAGACATCCTTGAAACACTCCAAATATACAAACACCAAATGAAACAACCAGACTCCATCTTAAATGACAAAAATGACAATATTTACAATGATATCATCTCTGTTTTCAGCAACTGCCTACACTCTTAAAATACACACACACACACACACACACACACACATACACACACACACACACGCGCACATATCCTAATATTTACCATAAATATTGACAGCCGCCAAGAGTACAAGAGATTGACCTCATTCACAGATAATTCAGCACACCAACAGCTTGAACCCCCTGTCAGCTTAAAGCTGTATGTACATCAACTACTGGCACAAATGTATATCTATCTGCATATTTTATAACATTAACCAGTGCATTACCCCATCTTTTAGGCAGCTAATATATGCAACATGAAATCTTAAGACTCCTTGCCATCTAATTGTTTGCTCTCATATAACCACTCCTTCCTCTCCCTCTCTCTCTCTCTCTCTCTCTCTCTCTCTCTCTCTATCTCTTTCTTCAAAGAGTGTCATCTATGTATGATTTTACTGCTGTAGCCAATATGACCATTGTAATTCAAGCCTGTAACATTTTACCTAATTGTTATTAGCAAGTATGAAGTTTAAGCCATTTTAACATTTTACCTGATTGCATAAACGAGTACGAATGTTTAGCTGTTTTAACCTTTCAAAATTGGATTTATATACCACCTGAAGTACACACACATATATCTGACACCTCAAAACAAACACCTCCAAATGGTTTAAACGATTATTCTGTAATAATGTTGTTATAATGTGTATTCTTTGCACTTTGCGATTATGTCTTCTCTTCTGCTGTACGAACCTTGCACCCAGCTGATTCCAGACGCCATATTTGTTTACAAATGTGGTAGTATACATGTGAAGTGTTACGACAGAAAAAGGAACCTGTGACCACTGGAGGTACTCTAGTTTACTTATTAAAGTTTACCATTAAATATCAGTTTAATTTTTTGTCAAAAGTTATCCAAAACCATATTCTGAAATAGTGTCTCGTTTCTCCACTAGGCAGTTCCACAAGTTCCTCCAAATGTCGTAACACAACATACACACATATGTAACACTAACTAATGTAAATCCACCCGATGATGGAGGTCTAAACCTTCGAAACGCGTCGTGGGAAAAAATAAAACGGTGACTGGTGACAGTAAACTTGTTGTTTCATTTAATACAGTCACGTCGATTAAATATTTGGGCGTAACACTTCAGAGCGATATGAAGTGGGACAAGCATGTAATGGCAGTTGTGGGGAAGGCAGATAGTCTTCGGTTCATTGGTAGAATTTTGGGAAGATGTGGTTCATCTGTAAAGGAGACCGCTTATAAAACACTAATACGACCTATTCTTGAGTACTGCTCGAGCGTTTGGGATCCCTATCAGGTCGGATTGAGGGAGGACATAGAAGCAGTTCAGAGACAGGCTGCTGTATTTGTTACTGGTAGATTTGATCATCACGCGAGTGTTACGGAAATGCTTCAGGAACTCGGGTGGGAGTCTCTAGAGGAAAGGAGGCGTTTTTTTCGTGAATCGCTACTGAGGAAATTTAGAGAACCAGCATTTGAGGCTGACTGCAGTGCAATTTTGCTGCCGCCAACTTATATTTCGCGGAAAGACCACAATAATAAGATAATAGAGATTAGGGCTCGTACAGAGGCATATAGGCAGTCATTTTTTCCTCGTTCTGTTTGGGAGTGGAACAGGGAGAGAAGATGCTAGTTGTGGTACGAGGTACTCTCCGCCACGCACCGTATGGTGGATTGCGGACTATATATGTAGATGTAGATGTAGATTTTTAAAAAGGCTAAAGGCCTCACTTAAAACATTTCTTTAAATTAGGCTGAACACCTGAACAATCTTACGCCTTCGGGGGAAAACAATCTTAATTTAAAAATCGACTAAAAGCCATACAAATACAAATAACAAGAACAAATAAGAAAAGGCACGCAACGGCGCTCGGAAGTTTCCGAGGGTCAGCCTGTTATTCAGAAACTAATTCCTGCTTGGCTGAGACAGGCAGTCGACCCAGCCATTCTCGATCCGACGACAACCCAACCGACAGACAGTCAACGGACCCACCCGACCAGCACACAACAGGGAGTTCAATGAAATAACGTAGAAAGTATTGGCGACCACAACCAGTGATACATTGAGCTGTCAAACTACACACCATGCTAGACAGTAGCAACACAATGAGCAAATACACTCACTGAATTTACGTCAACGGCCAGGGCAGGTAACTGGAACGTTAACGGCCACAAGGCAGAAGATTCCGCTGGTGCACTTCAGTTCAAAATTACCAAGTACTGTTAAACTCCACCTGAGGGTGGCTAAAATATGCCAACTTGAAAACACACGTTGTTGCTCGCGGGAATGTCCCAACAGCCAACAACGAAATTCAAACGACACAATGTGAACAGTCGTGACTTGCTGGTAGATTAAGTCAAAACTCAACTTTCGTGTCCAGGAACGGTGAGCCACGGACCTCGTAGCAATGGGAACAGCACCATACACTCTGACCGCGCGTGGACGCCTCCAGCGGGCTCGGCCAAACTATGCGCCACGGAGATTTCCTCGTTGCTCCACGCCAACCGACCAACTGTCCAGGCTCGTAAACGGAGAAAGGACCAAATATACGTCGGCCGGTGAGACCACCAACTGAACGACCAACCAACGGTCGTCTCGCTCCAGTCTCCCTCCGTCGGACAGTCCATGTGTGTCGCTAGCGGTCGGCGAGCACTGGCTGTCGGCGCCTCACCGGCGCTCCGACCCCCGACTTCACTGCTGCTGCGTCCCGACTGCATTGCTGGTTTGTCTCCAACTGACTGCCGGATACCTGACGACCCGGAAGTAGTATCGGTCGCTCCAGAGATTGTACGACAGTGCACTTATCGATACGCGCTGCTGCTGCCGCTCATGGGCAAGTAAGGCAGGAAGTTGGTGACGCCAGTAAATGGAATAAGAAAACGAGGCGGCAGTACCGTAATAGAAGATGGCAAACAATAAATGGCATGAAAACGAGCCGTACACGGCTCAGTACTCTCTCTTGGAAAAATCCTACCGTTCTTACCTCAATTAAGTTTGTCTAATGATACGAGGGCTGTTCGGAAAGTAAGGCTCGATAGGTCGCGAAATGGAAACGACAGTGAAAATCCGATGAAGCTTTGCACAGATGTGTTGGGCAGTGTCTCTAGTGTGCCCTTCGATCGCATCACGTCGCTCTTTTCATTACTGAGCACTCAGTGTGTACGTAAAGATGTCTAGAACAATAGCGTCTCCCGCCAAGTGTGGGTGCCCACAGCTAAGTTTCAACCGATTTCATGCAATCTCACATAACCTACCTGTCATGAATTTCCTTCTTCATGATAAATTCTCAGCCGGATACTACAGGGGCAATGAGAGTTCCCCTGCAGTGCTTTCAATGGGAAGTGTTTAAGATTTGGAAATTTGTGGTAAGTTCCTGTGGGACCAAACTTCTGAGGTTATCGATCCCTAGGCTTACACACTACTTAACCTAACCTAAAAAACTGTTGCTAAGGACAACACACACACCCATACCTGAGTGAGGGCTCGAACCTCCGACATGGGAAGCCGCGCGAACCATGGCAAGGCGCCAGAGACCACGCGGCTAGCCGGCGCGGCTGGAAGTGTTTGATAACGCACTATGCAGCACGGACTCGGCTGCCTCTGATGTTCATCTCTGCTCACACAAACCGCTGGCTATGAAGATAACATTTTGGCACAGACAACGAACTGCACCGGCGTAGAGGAATGCCCTTCTATGACGAGCGTACTGGAAAGTCCGCACAATGCTACAACTGTGTAGAGACGTAGTTGGAAGGTCTAACAGACTCTTCCAAATAAAACATTTTTGGTTTTCACTGTGGTTTCCATTTCGTGGCCGATCGGACCTTACTTTCCGAGTAGGATGTGAAACAATGACTGATGTCATTTATATTCGAAAACAAAGATTCACAAAAAGTTTGTGAAATACTTCTTACTAGGCTGGCAACACAAACCCCATTAGGTTTTCGGCCTCGCTAATCAGCCTGCGCTATATTTTGCGGTCAATGTATCTTCTCCAGCTATTCCCATCATATCCTCTCTGATCCCGTCAGACCACCTCATCCGTGGTGTTCCCCTTGGCATGTTACCTCTGATGTCATTTTGACCAACTGGTGATCTGGCCCTCTCGACTAATTACGTGTCAAAGTCAACTTCAGTCTACTCCCTACAATCATAGCCACAACGTCCAGTGATTTGTACAGCACCTACAGTTCACAGTTTTTCCTTATCCTCTAGTCGCCTCCATCCTTGGATTGGTCCAAAATACACTCTGTGCAAGAGTAAATAAATTAATTGAAGTAAATAAACAAAAATAATTAACGATACACCACGAAGGATTTATCTGAAGCCCGCATCTCGTGGTCGTGCTGTAGCGTTCTCGCTTCCCACGCCCGCGTTCCCGGGTTCGATTCCCGGCGGGGTCAGGGATTTTCTCTGCCTCGTGATGGCTGGGTGTTGTGTGATGTCCTTAGGTTAGTTAGGTTTAATTAGTTCTAAGTTCTAGGGGACTGATGACCATAGACGTTAAGTCCCATAGTGCTCAGAGCCATTTGAACCATTTATCTGAATGCGACGGAAATCGGTATATGTGATGAACATGTACAGAAAAACGAATGATTAAAATTTCAGAAAAATTGGTTGAGATATTCAAAAGAAACATTGTGCAAGTCAATAACTTGGGCCGGCCGTTGTGGCCGAGCAGTTCTAGGCGCTTCAGTCTGGAACCACGCGTCCACTACGGTCGCAGGTTCGAATCTTGTCTCGGGCATGGATGTGTGTGATGTCCTGAGTGTGGTGTCACCGCCAGACACCACACTTGCTAGGTGGTAGCTTTTAAATCGGCCGCGGTCCGGTAGTATAAGTCGGACCCGCGTGTCGCCACTGTCAGTGATCGCAGACCGAGCGCCACCACACGGCAGGTCTAGAGAGACGTACTAGCACTCGCCCCAGTTGTACAGCCGACTTTGCCAGAGATGGATGACTGACAAATAAGCTCTCATTAGCCGAGACGATAGTTAGCATAGCCTTCAGCTAAGTCATTTGCTACGACCTAGCAAGGCGCCATTATCCTTTGTTATTATTGCTATTATACTTCTGTATCATCAAGAGCGATGTTCTACAAATGTGAATTAAAGTTAAGTATACCAGAAGCTATGTACTATTTTTGGCTACTATAATTCCCGTCATTGTTCCAGACCTCACGCCATCCTGCGTGAGTTTAACGCGTGCATTTCGGCCTCCTCTGGAAACACGGTGTTGGCACTTTTGCCAACACTTCACTTAGGTTAGTTAGGTGTAAGTACAGGGTGTTTCAAAAATGACCGGTATATTTGAAACGGCAATAAAAACTAAACGAGCAGCGATAGAAATACACCGTTTGTTGCAATATGCTTGGGACAACAGTACATTTTCAGGCAGACAAACTTTCGAAATTACAGTAGTTACAATTTTCAACAACAGATGGCGCTGCGGTCTGGGAAACTCTATAGTACGATATTTTCCACATATCCACCATGCGTAGCAATAATATGGCGTAGTCTCTGAATGAAATTACCCGAAACTTTTGACAACGTGATTGGCGGAATGGCTTCACATGCAGATGAGATGTACTGCTTCAGCTGTTCAATTGTTTCTGGATTCTGGCGGTACACCTGGTCTTTCAAGTGTCCCTACAGAAATAAGTCACAGGGGTTCATGTCTGGCGAATAGGGAGGCCAATCCACGCCGCCTCCTGTATGTTTCGGATAGCCCAAAGCAATCACACGATCATCGAAATATTCATTCAGGAAATTAAAGACGTCGGCCGTGCGATGTGGCCGGCCACCATCTTGCATAAACCACGAGGTGTTCGCAGTGTCGTCTAAGGCAGTTTGTACCGCCACAAATTCACGAAGAATGTCCAGATAGTGTGATGCAGTAATCGTTTCGGATCTGAAAAATGGGCCAATGATTCCTTTGGAAGAAATGGCGGCCCAGACCAGTACTTTTTTGAGGATGCAGGGACGATGGGACTGCAACATGGGGCTTTTCGGTTCCCCATATGCGCCAGTAGTCCGCAGCTCGTGGTCGTGCGGTAGCGTTCTCGCTTCCCACGCCCGGGTTCCCGGGTTCGATTCCCGGCGGGGTCAGGGATTTTCTCTGCCTCGTGATGACTGGGTGTTGTGTGCTGTCCGTAGGTTAGTTAGGTTTAAGTAGTTCTAAGTTCTAGGGGACTGATGACCATAGATGTTAAGTCCCATAGTGCTCAGAGCCATTTGAACCATATGCGCCAGTTCTGTTTATTGACGAAACCGTCCAGGTAAAAATAAGCTTCGTCAGTAAACCAAATGCTGCCCACATGCATATCGCCGTCATCAATCCTGTGCACTATATCGTTAGCGAATGTCTCTCGTGCAGCAATGGTAGCGGCGCTGAGGGGTTGCCGCGTTTGAATTTTGTATGGATAAGGGTGTAAACTCTGGCGCATGAGACGATACGTGGACGTTGGCGTCATTTGGACCGCAGCTGCAACACTGCGAACGGAAACCCGAGGCCGCTGTTGGATCACCTGCTGCACTAGCTGCGCGTTGCCCTCTGTGGTTGCCGTACGCGGTCGCCCTACCTTTCCAGCACGTTCATCCGTCACGTTCCCAGTCCGTTGAAATTTTTCAAACAGATCCTTTATTGTATCGCTTTTAGGTCCTTTGGTTACATTAAACCTCCGTTGAAAACTTCGTCTTGTTGCAACAACACTGTGTTCTAGGCGGTGGAATTCCAACACCACAAAAATCCTCTGTTCTAAGGAATAAACCATGTTGTCTACAGCACACTTGCACGTTGTGAACAGCACACGCTTACAGCAGAAAGACGACGTACAGAATGGCGCACCCACAGACTGCGTTGTCTTCTATATCTTTCACATCACTTGCAGCGCCATCTGTTGTTGAAAATTGTAACTACTGTAATTTCGAAAGTTTGTCCACCTGAAAATGTACTGTTGTCCCAAGCATATTGCAACAAACGGTGTATTTCTATCGCTGCTCGTTTAGTTTTTATTGCCGTTTCAAATATACCGGTCATTTTTGAAACACCCTGTAGTTGTAAGTTCTAGGGGGCTGATGACCTCATATGCTAAGTCCCATAGTGCTCAGAGCCATTTGAACCAATAACTCGTTGGTACACCACTAGCCTTTACGCATGCACTTACTCGGCTTGGCATTAATTGATAGAGCTGTTGTATATGTTCCTGAGGGATACAGTGACAAATTCTATGCAATTGGCGCATTAGATCGTCAAAACCCGAGCTGTCTGATGACCCTGTCATTAATACTCTAAATTTTTCCAAGGTGGGGTCTGGCAAACAGAAAGACAAGAAGTTGAAACTCTCGCCGCGTGCGGGTGGGCATTATCTTTCAGGAACGTAGGCCTGGTATGGCTTGCCATGTAGGGCAACAAACGCGGAACGTATAAAATCGAAGTACCGCTGTGCTGTAAGGGTGTCGCGGACTCAACATCTTGCGCTCCGCAGTGGCGCGGCGACTGCATTGTGGTCTCTGTTAATCATACCTGGTAAGCGTTACTGACAGACGAGCAATAATCATGAGTAAGTCAAATGAAGATATTCTAAACTAGCATTTCGTGAATGAATTAAATTTCCTTAGGACTCCTCAAATAAACCACACTCTGGCATTTGCTATTCCTTCAAGTAATTTATATACGGGACGTCCATAAAAAAAATGTATACACTCTTTTACAACTCAGAAGTACAATTTTTTTCTTTTTTCTGAGGTTCTGGCTTGAAAAATGGATGAAGGCAGGCTGAACCTAGAGTGAACACAGTTCTTGATGTTTCTGAGCAACAGTCATACAATAATTTTTAAACGAAAACAATTTGACTGTATTAAAGTTTATTTACTTACGACTCAGGTTTCGGCCTTTTATGACATTTTCAAGTGACTGAGTTTATGTCATTAACATATATTGCAGGACATCATCTCGAAATTGGCCATAAAGTAAGTGAAATATTGGCTCCCCACGAAATGCCAGATGTAAAATATCTTGTAACAAGATCAATAAATAATACGAGTACTGGCAGCACGTCATATTTAGTGAAAACAGTTTTATGTTGGTATATAAAAGATGAGCACATACTCTTTGAGTCATAATGATGGTGAAATCAAAGAGTGTGAGTAATTACTCATACGCTCTGATTTCACTATTATGAGAACGAGTAATATACATATCAACATAAAACCGTTTCTATCAAATATGACGCGCTCCCAGTATTATTTACTGATATTATTACAAGATGGTCATATTACATCTGGCATTTCGTGGAGAGCTAATATTTTTCTTCATTATGGCCAATTTTGAGCTTGATGTCCAGCAATATGTGTTAATGACATAGAATCAGTCACTTGAAACTCGGGTCGTAATTAAATAAACAATTAACAAAGTTCATCCTAAAGTGCTACTGGAAGACTGAGAATGACAGTGAAGTGCAAAGACAGTTCAGAATTAAGTCCTAACGAGATGCACCAACATGACTCACAATTACTCGCGACGTAAGTCTGAATATGAAGCAACTGTGCTGAACGCCCACATTCAGGAAGTTCACGAACATCCACCCATCCCACAACAGGAAAAGAAATCATCGAAAGATTTCAGCAGCCCCTAGAATGCCTGTGTGGCAAGCGGCTCTTGAGACAGAAGTTCAAAAACGAGCGTTCATCGCGTTTTGAAGGGTGTCCAATGGAAAGTTTTATTCCTAGATTATTTCATGCTCTGAATGAGGATGATAATGACCGCAGAATTGAATTTTTTGAGCGGTTTCAATCAAGAAGCGCATAGGATAAACTGTTCCCATACGAGGTTCTTTGGAGTTATGAGGCCACTTTGAAGTTAAATGCTTCAATTAATCGTCAAAGTTGCACCTACTGTGCAACTGAGAATTCTCACGTGACAGTGGAACGCCGTGTAAACCAACAGGGAGATTCATTGTGGCGTGGTTTATTAGCATTTGGTTTTGACTGGACCTTTGTCTTTTGAGCATGCAGTGACTGGTGAGAATTACCTGAACCTACAACAGGAATACGCCATGGTATTCCCAGCAGGATGAATCACATCCCAACTGCCTTCGTGAATACCAGCTAAAGTTAATGAAAGCACCAACTGCAACAATTAGGAACGTGTTGGATTCCACAGATCTGGGTTGACAGCTGTGTTTCGACCACAATGGTCAACAATTTGAACACTTTTGGTAAATGGTTCGTTTCTACATTTGCTCACATTATTTTAAATTTTGAATTTTTCTCGTATCTTAATAAATATTAGTGTCACAGTCGTAAAAAGCGTGTGTACATTTATGAGACACCTTGTAGCCGTTCCGGTTGAAAGACGGTCGCTTTGTCGCGAGCTCCTTTCATACATCGCGCACTTGTGCTACGTGTAAGTCACTTAACAACTTAAAGACGATCAGTCAGCAGTTGGTCATGTCTGCGGAAGCGACACTTCTTCGCTAAACAGGAAAGAGCAGGTGTCTTCTAGCAACGCTTCAGCTTTGACCGGTGCATCCACTTCAGGGCTCTGGGAGGGAACTGGGAAACTGGGAGGGAATAGTTCGATTGGTCGACTCCCGTAGTGTGAAGCAAAAAATCACTTTCATCTTGTTTCTGGATGTGGGTAGCACACGGAAGCAGAAGTTTTGTGACTCTCGTGTTGTGTATTTGATGTGGGGGCATTCGGCCGACAACTGTCAACAGAACAATGACATTGCAGCAACAGCGAGTATTCATATGATTGGAAACCGCGTTAGCGTTGAAGTTAGCTAAAATAGTGTCCTTTACGGCGTTGCGTTTCGAATGTGGAATTGCCGTGCATGTTGTGTCTTTGTTCTGGTTTTCAATTGCTGCGGTGCACTTGGTGCGCGGTATCTGTCTCTTTGTTGATGTTCTGATTCGACGTTTGTCCTTAACCATAATTTGTCAGGTATGTTCGCGTAGGCCTATTATACTGGATTTTACATCCATCTGGACTTCACGAATTCATTATATTACATCTTTCCTTCTTTCACAGTTTCTACAACGTCTGCCTTACCTCCTCGTTTTAATATTTCATGTTCGTTTCGTACGAAATGTGTACCATTTACTTCTAATGCAATTTGCTCAAGGGGTTACGCTACGTTTGCTTGGATTTATTTTCCGCAAGATACACTATAAGATAAAAAAAAGAAAACATAACGAGGCACCATGAAGGAACTGCCCGAATGGAACGGAAATCAGTACAAAGTAATTTAAATGTACAGACAAACAAATTATCACAGTTTCAGAAAAATTGGATGGCTTTTTCAAGAAAAAGAGCTTCACAAGTTGAGCAACTCAATAACGGTTTTGTCCACCTGTGGCCCTAATGAAGTCAGTTATTCGGAACTGATTGACAAAGTTGTTGGCTGTCCTCCTGAGGAATATCGCGACAAATTCTGTCTAATTGTGAGGGGTCCACTTCTACGTGGAGCCCGATTTTGTAACATTATTCAAGAAAAGTGGCCTGTAACGGTTGGCATACGTAGGAGAGATTGTGTCTTTGACACCACTGAACCAAAGATATTGTCTGAGTGGCAGAATCGATTGTAAGTAGAAGTGCGCGGAGCGCACTAGCAATTGCCTTTGCAATCTGTTATAAGTGGGATGTAACACTTAAAGCTATTGGCTAGTTGGAAGAATTTAGTTGTTGACCTATGGACGCAGCATAACACAGTTTTTATAAAATGAAGTGATGAATGATATAGTTTATGCTGACACAGAGCCAGTAAATGTTACGTTGTAGTTATTTCTATAAAAATGTTAAATATTTATCATCAATTTGTGAGGTTATAAGATTATCAAGAATTGAAGTGATATTGATCGTTAACAAATATTGGCAAGTATAGAAGAGTAATGGATTTATACTGTAACTCAAAGGGAAAGCAGCTTCAACAAATTTGTAAGGTAATGAAATTTTGTATATTTAGTTTTAAGTATGCAGCAACGCGATATGTGGATTTGGCTGAATTTTACATTTTGTAATCCTGATACAAAGATGTAAAATTTTGGAAACCATTTTGTCAAACGATCTCAGACTTTTTCTCATGTAGCAATCCAAGTGTTTTTAATTACGAAAGTAAGTGATAATTGTAGAAGAGTTGAGAAGTTAATATAAAATGTTTCATATCAGAATTTTGTGAAGGTGAAACTTTATTTTGAATACAATTCTCAAACTGAAGCATTAGGTGTTGGCATATCCCCTTATCAGTACCTCATCATTATCATCATCATCACCATCAGCATCGTCCGTGTCTTGTTTATTTAAATCGAATTAATATTTTTCTAAAAGAAATCGTTTGTCAATCAGAATCAGAAAAATATTAATGTGCCACAATCAGAAAAATATTAATATTTGTAACAGTTTCAGTGCGGGCAGCATTGCTCAGCACTGAGCCAATATCCGTATTTTCACTGAAAAAATGGTTCAAATGGCTCTGAGCACTATGGGACTCAACATCTTAGGTCATAAGTCCCCTAGAACTTAGAACTACTTAAACCTAACTAACCTAAGGACATCACACACACCCATGCCCGAGGCAGGATTCGAACCTGCGACCGTAGCAGCCTCGCGGTTCCGGACTGCAGCGCCAGAACCGCACGGCCACCGCGGCCGGCTATTTTCACTGAACATTTACAAGGTTACTTATTTATCAGGCAGTCTACTGATATTATTGGTATGAAGGTATTTTACGGCCGGCATTGCACTTCGCTGTGCCAAGACTGAATATTTTCTAAGCCTATTTTGGAGAGAACAGAATACGAAGATTACATCCTTTGCGACTCTAGACCTAAGGAAAATATATTTCATTGTTTATTTGCACAGGGAATTTTGTCAGTTTATTGTATAGGGCCATAGAATTCGGTGCTCACGAGACTGAGTAAGTTTCAGAGGGATTGATTTCATTATGGGCGTTGCTTATTGGTTTTACAGATTAAGTTGTTTAATTTTTTTGGATTACAATAGAACTGATTAAGCACACCATTTGCTCAAGAACACATCACACAGTAAATTTGCATAACACAAACATTACGCATTTTATATTCATTGGCCAATAAACACCTAAATTTTTTAAAGAACGTTTACACCATTGGGGCGTTAGATAGTCAAAATACCGAGCTGGTTCGAGGGCGTGCCCGTAATGTTGCAAACATTCTCAACAGAGGAGAGATCCGGCGACCTTGTTGGTCAAGACAGCATTTGAGAAGCATGCAGACAAGCAGTAGAAACTCTAGTCACAACGTAAGTCCATCTTGTTTATATGTAAACACAGGATGGCTTGTCATGAAGGTTAACAAAAAGGGGAGTAGAATATCGCCGGCGTACTGCCAAAGGGATTCTGCAGCGAAAAGGAATGGCACCCCGGACCACGATCCCCGGTTGTTGGGCCGTTGTTGGCGACAGTCAGGTTGGTATGCCACCGTTGTTCAGGGCGTCTCCAGACTCGTCTTCGGCCTGGAATCTCGTTGACTGGTGTAGACTTGCCGTCACTGACGAGTTTCACTTCAAACTGAGCCCCGATGACCAGCGAAGAGAGTATTTTCAGCAATCCCAGTAGCCCAAGGCTGATGCCCTTCTTCGAGTCATACTGCGACGGAGACGGCGTCATCATACATTATTGGTTGCACGACACAAGTTCTCTGATTCCATGCTATTGGGTAGTGTATGCAACAGATGATAAACACCCTGTGAAACGCCCCCTTAGAAAAATTATGAATGACTGTGCTGGTAAACCTCTTACGTTATTTGTTTTTTTTTTATTTTATTTATTTATTTTTTTAGCGCAACGCAATCTGACTTTAAAAAATCCCTACAAAAGAATGGCCCCGACTAACAATAACCTATACCTTTCATGAATCACTTAACAAAAAGCTTCGTTACTCAGGCTGCTGCAATACAGCGTGTGCCAATACTGCCAGGAAAACAGAAGATTCCAACTACTGAAGGCACTAAATACTGATAGGTATAGTTATCAAATGAAAGATTTTGATGGAGAACATACAATGTATTTACCTTAATAGTGCTCAAAAGTCATCATATATATCTTTTCATGACATCAAGTCTTACAAATTTCCTTTTTCTGACGGACACACGTCCAGATCGTCCGCTCTCAAAATTCTGCCATCTCTCTCCCCACATCCACCACTGCTGGCGGCTCATCTCCAACTGTGCAACGCTACGCGCTGTTCACATTCAACTGCCCAACACTACAATAGCGAATATTCCGACAATGCCAAGCAGCCACAGACTGTACACAGCACAGTCAGTGATTTTCATACAGAGCGCTACGTGGCGTTACAAACATATAAAACTGAACAGCCTACTTACAACTGTCCTGCACAAGTCAAACCTATATGGCGCGTTTTTAATACGCCTCAAGGCCACGCCGCAATTTACAGTCGATGTTTTGCTTGAATACACAATTTTATTACTTTCTTCGAAGTAAGACTGCGTTATTAATTGGTCACATTCAGTGTCTTGGTATACCTCAGAGTATAAAAGCACGTTCGTAATCTTGTATCAAGACTGAGGTATAGCTTCAAAAAGGAGTTGCACGGTCAAACAGCCTAGGTTGCGGCTGCCAAGGAGGCTTGCTCCATCCCACCTCCTGCTCGCTGTTCCGTCCCCCTGCAGGCAATAACATCTTCCGTGACTCGGAAGGTCATGCGTTGGTGGGAGGCTCAGTGGCTTGACGTGAGGGATAATAAGTTGCGAATGGTGAAGGATTCTGTCCGACCGTGGCTCACCTCCTTCCGACAACGACGAGCTGAGGAAGTAGCCCTTACACGGCTTAGAATAGGACATTGTCCGTTGACGCATGGTTTTCTGTTACGTCGTGAGGAGCCACCAACGTGTGAGACATGTGGGACACAGCTGTCGATAAGACATATTTTAACTGAGTGTGTTTTATATGCGGGTTTGAGGGAAGATTTCAGTTTCCCACCAGACCTGCCCTCTCTTTTAACTAATAATGAGGCGAGTGTCGCTAGAGTTTTACGTTTTTGTGTGATGTCTGGACTTCTTCCCAAAATATTGGGATTGAGGTCTTAATGTGCTGTACAGTGGTTTGGTCACCCATTATTTGTAAGTGGTCACCCAGCCACAGTTAATTATTTTTACCTGTTTTTTATTGGTATTTTATTTTTAGTTTTATCTAGCTGTTTTGATGTGCTGTGTCCAATCTTGCAATTTGAACATTTCCAATTCCCGCAAAGATCGGCTCTGAACTGATCTTTGTTTAACAGATCTTGGCTGCACTCGTCAACATTTCTTTTGGGAACGGGCGCTGATAACCTCGTTGTTGTGCGCCCTAAAACACTAATCATCATCATCATCACCATCGCGCAAACGCACGTACATATTTTATGATTGTTATTGCTTCTAGCGACTATTCACCATTAGTGTAATCGAACATTAACGGCCCCGTTTATGCAAAATACCTTTTAAACTGGACAAAAGTACAGTACTGAACGCTCCGTATCTGTGTCGTTACAATCAAATTGACGCCAACAAATGCTCTGTTATGGGGGGTGCCATTAGAAGCCCCTCTACACCACCGACGGCGTTAACTCGCATCGAGTTTCATGGCAAAACATAGCCAGTTTATGAGATAATAGGTTATGCAGAATACACGGACGGTGGCAATCGACTGTTTTACCGGACGCTATTGGATCAACAAACAAACGCCGACATATGTTCTAGATTATTTTGAAATAAATCTTCAGCACAATGTGACTTGCATCACGTGTTCCAGAAGTTATTGTCGTATACATTTCGCAGAAATCAGACCAAACAATCTAAATGATAGCTACAGTAACCCTTAAGAGCATGTGATGGCGATACAACAATTCTTAGGAAAAATAACGGACGCCAAAATATTACTCTAGTATGCAAAACTTAGCTATGAAAGTAATTTCGCATGATGTGTCACTGCGAAACAATATACACTCCTGGAAATGGAAAAAAGAACACATTGACACCGGTGTGTCAGACCCACCATACTTGCTCCGGACACTGCGAGAGGGCTGTACAAGCAATGATTACACGCACGGCACAGCGGACACACCAGGAACCGCGGTGTTGGCCGTCGAATGGCGCTAGCTGCGCAGCATTTGTGCACCGTCGCCGTCAGTGTCAGCCAGTTTGCCGTGGCATACGGAGCTCCATCGCAGTCTTTAACACTGGTAGCATGCCGCGACAGCGTGGACGTGAACCGTATGTGCAGTTGACGGACTTTGAGCGAGGGCGTATAGTGGGCATGCGGGAGGCCGGGCGTACGTACCGCCGAATTGCTCAACACGTGGGGCGTGAGGTCTCCACAGTACATCGATGTTGTCGCCAGTGGTCGGCGGAAGGTGCACGTGCCCGTCGACCTGGGACCGGACCGCAGCGACGCACGGATGCACGCCAAGACCGTAGGATCCTACGCAGTGCCATAGGGGACCGCACCGCCACTTCCCAGCAAATTAGGGACACTGTTGCTCCTGGGGTATCGGCGAGGACCATTCGCAACCGTCTCCATGAAGCTGGGCTACGGTCCCGCACACCGTTAGGCCGTCTTCCGCTCACGCCCCAACATCGCGCAGCCCGCCTCCAGTGGTGTCGCGACAGGCGTGAATGGAGGGACGAATGGAGACGTGTCGTCTTCAGCGATGAGAGTCGCTTCTGCCTTGGTGCCAATGATGGTCGTATGCGTGTTTGGCGCCGTGCAGGTGAGCGCCACAATCAGGACTGCATACGACCGAGGCACACAGGGCCAACACCCGGCATCATGGTGTGGGGAGCGATCTCCTACACTGGCCGTACACCACTGGTGATCGTCGAGGGGACACTGAATAGTGCACGGTACATCAAATCCGTCATCGAACCCATCGTTCTACCATTCCTAGACCGGCAAGGGAACTTGCTGTTCCAACAGGACAATGCACGTCCGCATGTATCCCGTGCCACCCAACGTGCTCTAGAAGGTGTAAGTCAACTACCCTGGCCAGCAAGATCTCCGGATCTGTCCCCCATTGAGCATGTTTGGGACTGGATGAAGCGTCGTCTCACGCGGTCTGCACGTCCAGCACGAACGCTGGTCCAACTGAGGCGCCAGGTGGAAATGGCATGGCAAGCCGTTCCACAGGACTACATCCAGCATCTCTACGATCGTCTCCATGGGAGAATAGCAGCCTGCATTGCTGCGAAAGGTGGATATACACTGTACTAGTGCCGACATTGTGCATGCTCTGTTGCCTGTGTCTATGTGCCTGTGGTTCTGTCAGTGTGATCATGTGATGTATCTGACCCCAGGAATGTGTCAATAAAGTTTCCCCTTCCTGGGACAATGAATTCACGGTGTTCTTATTTTAATTTCCAGGAGTGTAGTTTGATGAAGCCTTAGCAATGAAAGTAATTTCGCATGATGTGCAACCGCCAAACAACACAGCTCGACGAAAGCTGAACCATACATAGAAACAACATAATATAGATTATAAATGAAAGAAATACGCAATGATACAAACAGGATTGACACTTTCATTGGCCGACCGCTGTGACCAAGCGGTTCTAGGCGCTTCAATCTGGAACCGCGCGACCGCTACGGTGGTTTAAATGGTTCAAATGACTCTGAACACTGTGGGGCTTAACATCTAAGGTCATCAGTCCCCTAGAACTTAGAACTACTTAAACCTAACTAACCTAAGGACATCACACACATCCATGCCCGAGGCAGGATTCGAATCTGCGACCGTAGCGGGCGCGCGGTTCCAGACTGAAGCGCCTAGAACCGCTCGGCCACACCGGCCGGCTCTCTACGGTGACAGGTTCGAAACCTGCCTCGGGCATGGATGTGTGTGATGTCCTTAGGTTAGTTAGGTTTAAGTAGTTCTGTGTCTAGGGGACTGATGAACTCAGATGTTAAGTCCCATAGTGCTCAGAGCCATTTGAACCATTAGACACTTTTATTCAGTGATAATAATTCCACTGGAGTCACCGCGATCTGTGATAGTCCTTTGGAGATTACAAAATGGTCTGTGATCACTACCAAAAGTAATGCATGATGTGCAACGTGCTCAATTCTGGCCACAATGTTTGTAAGGAACTGTTGTGGTACGGCGTTCTATTCCTTAACCAGAACGTTTGATAGTTACTGGATGGTCGATGTCCCATGTGGACCTTCTCTGACACGTCTCTCCAACGCATCCCACTCGTTCTCGATAGGATTTAAGTCCGGGGAAAGGGCAAGCCAGTTCATTCGTCGAACATCCTCTCGTTGCAATTACGCTGCTCAATGCGACCTCTTATTGTCAGCTTAAAAATGAAGTCAACACCGATGCAACCCTGAAAAGACGCTTGTGGAGAAGAAGTAGTACTGTATCATGATAACACTGACTGGTCAATGTACAAGTACGCCCATGCAACATTACGCCTCCCTATACCACCTCTTACCATATGAGGGTACGTCCAGCGGTGTTAAATATACCCGTTTCGGTGACTCAGGCACTGTGTTGTGTGGCGGTGTAATACTGCCAGGGTATACACCCGTCCAAATCTTTGAACACGGTAAGTTCACCGGTCAACGTTATTGTAGAACAGTACCCCATTTCATATGTGTCTTTTCAGGGTGCATTCGGCACTGGCTTCAGTTTGCCAATTTGCGACCGCGTGGAGCTGCACAGATAGAGGAGCTCTTGGAACGAGAAGATGTTTGATGACTGGACTGGACAGCCCACTCCTCTGACTTAAATCGCATCCACAAAGTGTGACATGCGTTGGTGAGACGAACCGCAGCATGTCCATTTGGACCAAAGAAAATCGAGCAGTTGCCAACCGCATCTTGCCATTAGAACTCATCAACCTTGTAGCCAGAATGGGAGCGCGTTGTAGACCATGAGTTGCCGACCCTGGTGATCAGACATCCAATTAAGAACCATGTTCCGCCCTCTGTAATGTCCAATAGAGACCGTCATGAATCGCGGTGACTTCAGTATAATTAATGTTTTTGAACAAAAGCGTCATATCTGTATGTGTTATTGTATATTTTTTTCAGTTTCCTCCTGTACTACACTGTAGCATTTGTTTCTGTGCATGGTCCAACTTTTATCGAGTTAAGTTTGTGGCAGTGAGACATCATGTGAAGATTAGTTTCGTCTTTAAGTTTTGCACACCAGTCTATTTCTTCATTGCACCCATACAGGATGGGTAAATAAAACTGGTCCGAAAAATATTTACAAAACTCATCAGGTTACCCTCCATTCAGAGGCTGTTGCACTCAGCGACTGTTATATTGACTTGTAAGTAATAGATTTCAGCTATCAGTCGTCCTTTTGAAATTTTATTGGCAGATCTAGATTTCAGCTAGAAACTAGCCATTGTCAATGCTAAGAATACAACAGGTACATAGTTAGATGATGTCATAAAAAAGTTGCAATTAATGGCTCAACTCATATGGTTTGTATATTACATACCACTATCATTTTTGATCAATGCATGTAATGCCTCTTGGTCGGGCTTCACCCGCAGTTCATTGAATACTAATGTTTGCGGAAGGCGGGCTGTGTGGAGAAAACATCGGTTAACCATCTATATGAACTACATATCAACCTCAATGGAAGTAAACCGCTTCAAATTTAATTACATAAAATGGAACGCAAGTAAAATTCTTACATTGTCGTCCGACTTATTTCATATTTATCATCAAGTAATAAAATTTCCACGTTCACTCCTTGTGAGTCCGTTATTATTATTAAAACATTTAAACTGCGTAAGGTCGGTACAACTTTTTTAATTTTTAAAAACATTTTTTAAATTTATAAATTACTGGAAGACACGTGCTGTATACATCTATTGGTTGATATGGCTTAAGTATATCTATTTTTATATTATATCTCCCTTTGCCGGCCGGAGTGGCCGCGCGGTTCTAGGCGCTCCAGTCCGGAACCGAGCGACCGCTACGGTCGCAGGTTCGAATCCTGCCTCAGGCATGGATCTGTGTAATGTCCTTAGGTTAGTTAGGTTTAATTAGTCCTAGGTGACTGATGACCTCAGAAGTTAAGTCGCATAGTGCTCAGAACCATTTGAACCATTTTGTCTCCCTTTATTAAAACATAATAAGTATATTGTTCGTCATATTTACTAAATAGTTCATAGATGGCGCCAAACATCAGTCCAATGCATGGTTATCACAAAAAAGTTACAAAACTGATGCGGAACAGACACTTGTTAATGAACGTAAGAACTGCCCACGACACGAAGCTGCTGTAAACCGTGATTTCGATGCCTCCCTCGGTTGCTGTCTCATGTCTGCATGGAAGCATCTCCCACATGCTCCGTTCCTAATATTTTTTCTGTGTCTTTGAGCGAGTGAGTGAAGCAGAGTTGTTTATTGATCTGTTGAATCCAGCCCAAAACGACGCTTTCCAGCAAGACGAACAAAATCGTACGCCGCCTTGACAAACTTTTCACGAGAACTTAAGATGTTCGATGAGGAGATGGTAGTTAGCAGAGTGCCATCCCTTGGCCATCTCGAGCGCCTGATGTCTCTCCCAGTGATGACCGCCCCCGTTAGCTGAGTGGTCAGCGCGGCGGAATGCCACGCCAAGGGGCTCGGGTTCGATTCCCGGCTGGGGCAGGAGATTTTCTCCGCTCAGGGACTGGCTGTTGTGTTGTCCTCATCATCATTTCATCCCCATCTCCAACGCGCAAGTCGCCCAATATGGCGTAGAAAGCAATAAGTACTTGTCCTCGGCGGCCGAACTTCCCCGAATGTGGGAGTGCCGTTCCACAATGCCGTACGCTCATTTCCATTTCTCACTGTGATTTTAACCTGTGGATCAAATTGAAGGGTCAGGTGTACTCAAATAGCCCTCACACGCGCTGGAAGAACTACAGTAGGACACTGAAAACGGTGTTGCTGCTGTCCCTCAGGTGGAGCTCCTATGCGTGCTACGGTCGCAGGTTCAAATCCTGCCTTGGGCATGGATGTTTGTGATGTCCTTAGGTTAGTTAGGTTTAAGTAGTTCTAAGTTCTAGGGGACTGATGACCACGGATGTTAAGTCCCATAGTGCTCAGAGCCATTTGAACCATTTTTGAATCCTACGCGTGTCTCACAGTTTGATAAACCGAGTACAGCACCGCATCGACGTCAACGGTGCCATTTCCAGCATGTTCTGTGCTGTTCATTAACAAGGGTCAGTTCCACCACAGTCTTATTGTAAATAATTGTGGATGCCCATCTTATTGGATGGACGAGGGACTTCAGCTGATGGTACATATAAGAAAAAGTATCACAACAGCTGTATCTTGAGAATGCCTTTATTCTATCACGCGACTAATTTCGGTGGTACGTTACCGTCATCCTCAAGCCCCACCACTGCCAAAGGGGTATTTCATTTCCTTGGCGCATTTACTGTGGGTTCCTTGTTACTAGCCCTGGCAGTGTGGGGCGTGAGGATGGCGGTAATGCGTCGCCGAAACTAGTTGCATGATAGAAAGTAGACTCTCTCAAGATACAGCTGTGGTGGTACTTTTTCTCACGTTTTATCGTAAATAGTTTACGGCTTCGCCTTATTTTACTTACCTGGAACATCACCGGAAACAATGGCGGTAACATTAGATAAACTCCAGTTCTTATGGTGGTCTCCAGATGATCTCTCTTACTAGACCACCATTCACAAATGAAACAGATGCAAATGAATGGTGCCCTGTAATATAGCTGGTGTGGCACAGAGAAATTTAAAATGAATACAGTGAGTATAAACAGAAATACGAGTAACTATTTAATGCATACATGTATGGAGAAGAATTAGACTACGCAGCCACGCGGGATTAGTCGAACGGTCTAGGTCGCTGCAGTCATGGACTGAGCGGCTGATCCCGGCGGAGGTTCGAGTCCTCCCTCGGGCATGGGTGTGTGTGTTTGTCCTTCGGATAGTTTAGGTTAAGTAGTGTGTAAGCTTAGGGACTGATCACCTTAGAGTTATGTCCTATAAGATTTCACACACACCCAATTAGACTACGCACAATATTAAAGAGAGTTCAGGCTTTGTATGTACATACTGATATATATACTAATGTCCGAGAAAACGGACACCATGCATCTATATGCATACATATGAGCGAAGAAGTTACTAAGTACTCTCAGTGCAGATGCCATGTGACTTGCGAAACCCGGCGGGACTCAACGAAGCCGGCCGCTGTGGCCGAGCGGTTCTAGGCGCTTCAGTCTGGAACCGCGCGACCGCTAAGGTCGCAGGTTCGAATCCTGCCTCGGGCATGGATGTATGTGCTGTCCTTAGGTTTTTTTTTTGGTCATAAGTCTACTGACTGGTTTGATGCGGCCCGCCACGAATTCCTTTCCTGTGCTAACCTCTTCACCTTAGAGTAGCACTTGCAACCTACGTCCTCAATTATTCTCTTGACGTATTCCAATCTCTGTCTTCCTCTACAGTTTTTGCCCTCTACAGCTCCCTCTAGTACCATGGAAGTCATTCCCACATGTCTTAGCAGATGTCCTATCGTCCTGTCCCTTCTCCTTATCAGTGTTTTCCACATATTCCTTTCCTCTCCGATTCTGCGTAGAACCTCCTCATTCCTTACCTTATCAGCCCACCTAATTTTCAAAATTCGTCTGTAGCACCACATCTCAAATGCTTCGATTCTCTTCTGTTCCGGTTTTCCCACAGTCCATGTTTCACTACCATACAATACTGTACTCCAGACGTACATCCTCAGAAATTTCTTCCTCAAATTAAGGCCGGTGTTTGATATTAGTAGACTTCTCTTGGCCAGAAATGCCTTTTTTGCCATAGCGAGTCTGCTTTTGATGTCATCCTTGCTCCGTTCGTCAATGGCTATTTTACTACCTAGGTAGCAGAATTCCTTAACTTCATTGACTTCGTGACCATCAATCCTGATGTTAAGTTTCTCGCTGTTCTCATTTCTACTACTTCTCATTACTTTCGTCTTTCTCCGATTTCCTCTCAAATCATATTGTGTACTCATTAGACTGTTCATTCCGTTCAGCAGATCATTTAATTCATCTTCACTTTCACTCAGGATAGCAATGTCATAAGCGAATCGTATCATTGATATCCTTTCACCTTGTATTTTAATTCCACACCTGAACCTTTCTTTTATTTCCATCATTGCTTCCTCGATGTACAGATTGAAGAGTAGGGGCGAAAGGCTACAGCCTTGTCTTACACCCTTCTTAATACGAGCACTTCGTTCTTGATCGTCCACTTTTATTATTCCCTCTTGGTTGTTCTACATATTGTATATGACCCGTCTCTCCCTATAGCTTACCTCTACTTTTTTCAGAATCTCGAACAGCTTGTACCATTTTATATTGTCGAACGCTTTTTCCCGGTCGACAAATCCTATGAAAGTGTCTTGATTTTTCTTTAGCCTTGCTTCCATTATTAGCCGTAACGTCAGAATTGCCTCTCTCGTCCCTTTCCTTTTCCTAAAGCCAAGCTGATCATCACCTATCGCATTCTCAATTTTCTTTTCCATTCTTCTGTATATTATTCTTGTAAGCAGCTTCGATGCATGAGATGTTAAGCTGATTGTGCGATAATTCTCGCACTTGTCAGCTCTTGCCGTCTTCGAAATTGTGTGGATGATGCTTTTCCGAAAGTCAGATGGTATATCTCCAGACTGATATATTCTACACACCAACGTGAATAGTCGTTTTGTTGCCACTTCCCCCAAATTCTGATGGAATGTTATCTATCCCTTATTTGACCGTAAGTCCTCCAAAGCTCTTTTAAATTCCAGTTCTGATACTGGATCCCCTATCTCTTCTAAATCGACTCCTGTTTCTTCTTCTATCACATTAGACAAATCTACACCCTCATAGAGGCTTTCAATGTATTCTTTCCACCTATCTGCTCTCTCCTCTGCATTTAACAGTGGAATTCCCGTTGCACTCTTAATGTTACCACCGTTGCTTTTGTCACCAAAGGTTGTTTTGACTTTCCTGTATGCTGAGTCTGTCCGTCCGACAATCATATCTTTTTCGATGTCTCCACATTTTTGCTGCAGCCATTTCGTCTTAGCTTCCCTGCACTTCCTATTTATTTCATTCCTCAGCGACTTGTATTTCTGTATTCCTTATTTTCACGGAACATGTTTGTACTTCCTCCTTTCATCAATCAACTGAAGTATTTCTTCTGTTACCCATGGTTTCTTCGCAGCTACCTTCTTTGTACCTATGTTTTCCTTCCCAACTTCTGTGATGGCCCTTTTTAGAGATGTCCATTCCTCTTCAACTGTACTGCCTACTGCGCTATTCCTTATTGCTGTATCTATAGCGTTAGAGAACTTCAAACGTATCTCGTCATTCCTTAGTACTTCCGAATCCCACTTCTTTGCGTATTGATTCTTCCTGACTAATGTCTTGAACTTCAGCCTACTCTTCATCACTACTATATTGTGATCTGAGTCTATATCTGCTCCTGGGTACGCCTTACAATCCAATATCTGATTTCGGAATCTCTGTCTGACCGTGATGTAATCTAATTGAAATCTTCCAGTGTCTCCAGGCCTTTTCCAAATATACCTCCTCCTCTTGTGATTCTTGAACAGGGTATTCGCTATTACTAGGTGAAACTTCTTACAGAACTCAATTAGTCTTTCTCCTCTTTCATTCCTCGTCCCAAGCCCATATTCTCCTGTAACCTTTTCTTCTACTCCTTCCCCTACAACTGCATTCCAGTCGCCCATGACTATTAGATTTTCGTCCCCCTTTACATACTGCATTACCCTTTCAGTATCCTCATACACTTTCTCTATCTGTTCATCTTTAGCTTGCGACGTCGGCATGTATACCTGAACTATCGTTGTCGGTGTTGGTCTGCTGTCGATTCTGATTAAAACAACCCGGTCACTGAACTGTTCACAGTAACACACCCTCTGCCCTACCTTCCTATTCATAACGAATCCTACACCTGTTATACCATTTTCTGCTGCTGTTGATATTACCCGATACTCATCTGACCAGAAATCCTTGTCTTCCTTCCACTTCACTTCACTGACCCCTACTATATCTAGATTGAGCCTTTGCATTTCCCTTTTCAGATTTTCTAGTTTCCCTACCACGGTCAAGCTTCTGACATATCCTTTCGTTGATTATTCAATCTTTTTCTCATGGTAACCTCCCCCTTGGCAGTCCCCTCCCGGAATCCGAATGGGGGACTATTTCGGAATCTTTTGCCAATGGAGAGATCATCATGACACTTCTTCAATTACAGGCCACATGTCCTGTGGATACACGTTACGTGTCTTTAATGCAGTGGTTTCCATTGTCTTCTGCATCCTCATGTCGTTGATCATTGCTGATTCTTCCGCCTTTAGGGGCAATTTCCCACCCCTAGGACAAGAGAATGCCCTGAACCTCTATCCGCTCCTCCGCCCTCTTTGACAAGGCCGTTGGCAGAATGAGGCTGACTTCTTATGCCGGAAGTCTTCAGCCGCCAATGCTGATTATTTATCAAAATTTAGGCAGTGGCGGGGATCGAACCCGGGACCGAAGACGTTTTGATTACGAATCAAAAACGCTACACCTAGACCACGGGTACCCCCTTACGTTAGTTAGGTTTTAGTAGTTTAAAGTTCTAGGGGACTGATGACCTCGCATGTTAAGTCCCATAGTGCTCAGAGCCATTTGAACCATTTGTCTCAGCGAATGCTACCAGTAGTGCGGCTAATGGATGAGGCCGCTACTTGTGTTCGACAGGATCAGAATTCGAAGCGGTAGGAAGCGTGTTCAGATAAACAGGCAGTCGGGTTCGTATCATGTTCCGATACTGATTTTCAACCACCCCTGATTTGGTCGGTTATCTGGTTTGTCCCCCACATGAACCATGGACCTTGCCGCTGGTGGGGAGGCTTGCGCGCCTCAGCGATACAGATATCCGTACCGTAGGTGCAACCACAACGGAGGGGTATCTGTTGAGGGGCCAGACAAACGCGTGGTTCCTGAAGAGGGGCAGCAGCCCTTTCAGTAGTTGCAGGGGCAACAGTCTGGATGATTGACTGATCTGGCCTTGTAACACTAACCAAAACAGCCTTGCTGTGCTGGTACTGCGAACGATTGAAAGCAAGGTGAAACTACAGCCGTAATTTTTCCCGAGGGCATGCAACTTTACTGTACGGTTAATGATGATGGCGTCCTCTTGGGTAAAATATTCCGGAGGTAAAACAGTCCCCCATTCGGATCTCCGGGCGGGGACTACTCAAGCGGACGTCGTTATCAGGAGAAAGAAAACTGGCGTTCTACGGATCGGAGCGTGGAATGTCAGATCCCTTAATCGGGCAGGTAGGTTAGCAAATTTAAAAAGGGAAATGGATAGGTTAAAGTTAGATATAGTGGGAATTAGTCAAGTTCGGTGGCAGGAGGAACAAGACTTTTGGTCAGGCGAATACAGGGTTATAAACACAAACTCAAATGGGGGTAATGCTGGAGTAGGTTTAATAATGTTATAAAAAAAATAGGAATGCGGGTAAGCTACTACAAACAGCATAGATAGACAAGAAGCCCACGCCTGCTACAGTAGTACAAGTCTATATGCCAACTAGCTCTGCCGATGACAAAGAAATTGAAGAAATGTATGACGAAATAAAAGAAATTATTCAGATAGTGAAGGGAGACGAAAATTTAATAGTCATGGGTGACTGGAATTCGGTAGTAGGAAAAGGGAGAGAAGGAAACGTAGTAGGTGAATATGGATTGGGTCTAAGAAATGGAAGAGGAAGCCGCTGGTATAATTTTGCACAGAGCACAACTTAATCATAGCTAACACTTGGTTCAAGAATCATAAAAGAAGGTTGTGTACATGGAAGAATCCTGGAGATACTAGAAGGTATGAGGTAGATTATATAATGGTATGACAGAGATTTAGGAACCAGGTTTTAAATTGTAAGACATATCCAGGGGCAGATGTGGACTCTGACCGCAATCTATTGGTTATGAACTGTAGATTAAAACTGAAGAAACTGCAAAAAGGTGGAGATGGGACCTGGATAAACTGACTAAACCAGAGGTTGTACAAATTTTCAAGGAGAACGTAAGGGAACAAATGGCAGGAATGGAAGAAATAAATACAGTAGAAGAAGAATGGGTAGCTTTCAGGGATGAAGTAGTGAAGGCAGCAGAGGATCAAGCAGGTAAAAAGACGAGGGCTAGTAGAAATCCTTGGGTAACAGAAGAAATATTGAATTAAATTGATGAAAGGAGAAAATATAAAAATGCAGTAAATGAAGCAGGCAAAAAGGAATACAAACGTCTCAAAAATGAGATCGACAGGAAGTGCAAAATGGCTAAGCAGGGATGGCTAGAGGATAAATGTAAGGATGTAGAGGCTTATCTCACTAGGGGTAAGATAGATACTGCCTACAGGAAAATTAAAGAGACCTTTGGAGAAAAGAGAACCACTTGTATGAATATCAAGAGCTCAGATGGAAACCCAGTTCTAAGCAAAGAAGGGAAAGCAGAAAGGTGGAAGGAGTATATAGAGGGTCTATACAAGGGCGATGTACTTGAGGACAATATTATGGAAATGGAAGAGGATGTAGATGAAGATGACATGGGAGATATGATACTGCGTGAAGAGTTTGACAGAGCACTGAAAGACTTGAGTTGAAACAAGGCCCCGGGAGTAGACAACATTCCATTAGAATTACTGACGGCCTTGAGAGAGCCAGTCCTGACAAAACTCTACTATCTGGTGAGCAAGATGTATGAGACAGGCGAAATACCCTCAGACTTCAAGAAGAATGTAATAATTCCAATACCAAAGAAAGCAGGTGTTGACAGATGTGAAAATTACCCAACTATCAGTTTAATAAGTTACAGCTGCAAAATACTAACGGGAATTCTTTACAGGCGAATGGAAAAACTGGTAGAAGTCGACATAGGGGAAGATCAGTTTGGATTCCGTAGAAATATTGGAACACGTGAGGCAATACTGACCCTACGACTTATCTTAGAAGCCAGATTAAGGAAAGGCCAACCTACGTTTCTAGGATTTGCAGACTTAGATAAAGCTTTTGACAATGTTGATTGGAATACTCTCTTTCAAATTCTGAAGGTGGCAGGGGTAAAATACAGGGAGCGAAAGGCTATTTACAATTGGTACAGAAACCAAATGGCAGGTATAAGAGTTGGGGGACATGAAAGGGAAGCAGTGGTTGGGAAGGGAGTGAGACAGGGTTGTAGCCTCTCCCCAATGTTATTCAATCTGTATATTGAGCAAGCAGTGAAGGAAAGAAAAGAAATATTCGGAGTAGGAATTAAAATCCATGGAGAAGTAATAAAAACTATGAGGTTCGCCGATGACATTGTAATTCTGTCAGAGACAGCAAAGGACTTGGAAGAGCAGTTGAAGGGAATGAATAGTGTCTTGAAAGGAGGATATAATTTAAACATCAACAAAAGCAAAACCAGGGTAATGGAATGTAGTCGAATTAAGCCGGGTGATGCTTGAGGGAATTAGATTAGGAAATGAGACACTTAAAGTAGTAAAGGGGTTTTGCCATTTGGGGAGCAAAATAACTGATGATGGTCGAAGTAGAGAAGATATAAAATGTAGACTGCAATGGGAAGGAAAGCGTCTCTGAAGAAGAGACATTTGTTAACATCGAGTATAGATTTAAGTGTCAGGAAGTCGTTTCTGAAAGTATTTGTATGGAGTGTAGCCATGTATGGAAGTGAAACGCGGACGATAAATAGTTTAGACAAGAAGAGAATAGAAGCTTTCGAAATGTGGTGCTACAGAAGTATGCTGTAGGTTAGATGGGTAGGTCACGTAACTAATGAGAAGATACTGAATAGAATTGGGGAGTAGGGGAGTTTGTGGCACAACTTGACCAGAAGAAGGGACCGGTTTGTAGGGCATGTTCTGAGGCATCAAGGGATCACCAAGTTAGTATTGGAGGGCAGCGTGGAGGGCAAAAATCGTAGAGGGGGACCAAGAGATGAATACACCAAGCAGATTTAGAAGGATGTAGGTTGCAGTAGGTACTGGGAGATGAAGAAGCTTGCACAGGATAGAGTAGCATGGAGAGCTGCATGATAGCAGTCTCAGGACTGAAGACCACAACAACAACAACATCTGGTTTATGGGAGGGGACCAAACAGTGAGGTCATCGGTCTCATCTGATTAGGAAAGGATGGGGAAGGAAAGCGGCCATGCCTTTCAAAGAAACTATTCCGGCAATTGCATGAAGTGATTTAGGGGAATCAGGATTTCCGGACGCTGGTTTGAACCGTCGTCCTCCCGAATGCGAGTCCAGTGCGCTAACCACTCCGCCACCTCGCTCGCTCACTGTTTATTTGAATGCCTGTAGGTGGCAGAAGTCCTGATCTCTCTCAATAGTTTTTTTACACACCAGCATCACACGGTCAACGTCTAAGCAACAGTCTATTTCACGAGATACGTTCTGTAGCATACGCGCAGTAACCAACGCAAGCACATGCGCAAATATACGTTTTGGATTCGGGAAATGTTTTTGGGAAAGAGGACTCATTCGTAAGATCTTTCCCTTACCTCCGTATAAAGAAATCCATACGTGTAAAGTCTGGAGCTCTAGGTGACAAATTGGCACTATGTCCTATTCGACTGAACCAACAGTTTGGAAGATATTGATTTAAAAATATGCAGACTTCCACATCACAATTTGGGGAGGGGTTTCCCCGTCATATCGAAAGATATTATCTATGGAATTTATATCAAACTGCGGTACCAGCCATTGCTCAAACATGCCCAGGTACATGTTTGCTGAAACACAGAGATTTCTGAGCTGACGTTAAACAGAACGCATTAAGTTTCTGTGAGCCGCACTGATGTCTTTGTACATTATATTCTAATGCTGAGCCAGTTATCCAGACCACTAGTCTGGAAGGTTGCCTCATCGGTAAAAATTTGATGTGCAGCAAATATTCCTCCCTTCACGGCTACCAGAATTTCTGTATCATAATATGTATGACGTAGTCTTCCTGTTTCCATTTCCATCACGTCTGAATTACATACTGTTTCATTTTCAGCTTCGTTTTGAGGAGATGCCAGCCAGTTGTTTGTGTTATTTGTATCTCCATTCTGCCTTCGTACGTCGATTTCTATGAACTACATTGAAACAAAAGGCGAAGTCTTTGAACGTCTTGTGCCGATGCATGTGGTCGGCAAGTACATTTCCCTTTCCACAAACATCTTGTTTCATTAAGCTTCCGATGCCATTTGCGAACCTTATTGGCATTTGTAGGTACTTGACTGTAGCGCTGACGAAATCTTCCCCTCCCTATGATGACAGAACTACAGTTGTTAAATTCAAACACGGAGAATGCCTTCTGTACGGGATTATCATTTTCACTTACGAGACGGAATAGTACACTTAAACATTACTGCGCATCTGCTGACTTCCTACTACCTGGATTACGCAAAGATCGAAATTTTGAACTTCCTTTCCATTTTCTGCATTTATTATCGATGTACCACTATGCATAAAACAGTTGTAGCTGTCAGTGACCTGTAAGTACATTTAGAATTGCCCAGTTTGGTATTTGTAGAGGTAAACATCTTCCAGAATGCACTATCCAGTGTAATATCCATCGAACAGCTAGCTTGATAATTTGAGGTATAATTACGTATTACGGACGATATAAACTGCTCCAAACTGCAGATACTAATGAAAATTTGCGTGAAAATAAAATATTTGTGACCAGAGGCGTAGTACGCTTTTACAAAGGAATTAGTGTCAAATTAGCGGGATTTCTTTTCGTGCCAAGCCATCTGTTGTTACAAATGACGTAGGAATAAGGTAAGAAGTAAAGTCGTATCGCGTGAATGGCTGGAAGGCCCCGAAAGACACGTTCAATCGCTTTATTGGAGAGGTTTTCGCTATCCTTTGCGCCTGCAGGTGAACGTAAACATGGAATCGCATGTTTATACTGTGAGCTGTTGCCACATCAGCGACGCAATATGTTGCAGGAGCGTATACCTGCACGGGAAGGAATACCAAACAAACAGGTAGGTCCAGCGAACTGCGACTATTTCAGGCGTGGGACCTTCAGAAGCTGTTGCGAACAGTTCTCTCTATGAACGTCTCCCGTACGCCAAAGGCAACACTGCTTGTTTCGTCTGAGATTCTTCATGTAGAAAGTAATGTCATTGCTTAGCTAAAACTGTAACGAAGAGATAACAAATAAGCAGGGAAATAAAGAAATGAGACCCGGACACACTGAAAGAACCAGAAACAGTTGAGGGTTTCAGAAGGACCATTAGACAACGATTGCCTAAAACAGGGGAACGAAATGAAACAGAAGACGAATGGGTAGCATTCAAATATGAAATAGTGAAGGCAGAGGAGCACATAGGCGAAAAGACGAGACCTGGTAGAAAGCCTTCGACAACACAAGAGGTACTGAATTAATATAAAAATGCAACAATGAAGCAGATGAAGGGGAAAACGCCAATCAGAAAACTGAGTGTGACAGAAAGTGTAAAGCGGCTAACAAGGGGACTGTACGAACTTCCCCTCGCCGATTTGATTCATATTGACAGGGTGTGTAGGGCATGACTGGGACCTCATCATACGTAAACAGGAAGAAGCAACTCTAAATCGTTTCAAAGGAATTTTATGCGTGGCTTTAAACTTTGTACCGTTGATGGTATTTAAGGACTCCGCAGCCGAACGAGTAGGCACTTGAATTCATAAGCACTTGGTCTTTGCATCGAACCTCGCTGTCGGTTCTTTCTTCTTTTTTCCATTCCGATGTAATTCTGACAATAGATGTGTGTGGTACGTTACAAAATTGTGTGGTGACACAGAACCGTTTATGAACATGAATCTAGTTTGTTTTGCTATAGATACATTGAAAAAAATAAATAAAATAAGAAACATACACATGTAAAAATTTGGCGTTCATCACAAGTGCAATCTGTCGCAATAATTATTTTTTCCCATGCTTCTATGATCAGTATCACTCTGACTTGTGCAGTATTCCATAGGTTACATATTATACTTGTCACAAATGTAGATCCCATAATATAAATGAAACGACTATACTGATCTCATGAAAAGTTGTTGTATCCTTTTTTATTCGCAATGTCATTGCGAAAGTTTTTTCTCCTCTTTTTTCAGGATCAAGGTGATGAAAATAACAAATGAATACTGTACTTAAATACTGATAGCGTGTACAGTTATAACAAATTTGTTGTTATAATTACGTGGTAATGAAATAAAAGGAAGTGCCGGCACGCAGATTCGATACAAAGATCTTGCGCTTTTGAACTATTTTAGCTACGAGTTGGGTGGGGGGGGGGGGGGTAATGGACAGGGTTCGGATGTCAAGGCCTGGTCCTGCAGCCACAGGAACTACACACTGACTTTGGGAACGAAGGAAGGGTAAGTACAGGGAAATGAGAATTTATTTTGATGTTTTTATTTATGTTTGTATTTTTCATTAATTTTTATTTGTTGTTATTGTTATTTTTATTTTACGACGAAAAGGGAAGAACAAGAAATAAACAAAGACAGCCTTTCCGACGGGGGTAGGGGGGGGGGATGATAGAAGGCTGCCGTCCTTAGCGATCCCTGGCACTTCATGCATCCGGTACTTGATACGTCTTCACTGAAACATGTATTAGTTCCATAGAGTGTGGTTCTGCATGTTCGGAGTCTTCAGTTCATGGACAGGTGTCGTCGCTCACCCGAAGTTTCCATCTGCGGTAAGCACTGCCTATGTAATTTAAAAAGAAGTGCTGATACTTCGGGTTTGGAAACGATTTTGGCTTGTCTTTCTTGCAAGTAATTTCGAAGTCCAAGGTGTCTTTGGTTATCATTCCGACTTAGATAATGAACCGCGTGTCTCTTGATCCACGCGCCTGCCCTGGTTTTCATACGAGGATAGAAGCTAGCGTTCGGGAAAAAGGAGGGCCTGTGGAGAACATGCGCCGGTGTCAATCAGAGAAAGTAGGCCTGGATTTGTCGAACCAGGTGCCGGATGTCGCCCACCTCTCCACAGCAAGGACGATGGGCAACCGTGTCCGGCGTTCCACAGGATCTGCAATTGTGTGTGTCTGCCATGTTGGCCGGGTGGAATTTTGATTGTGTTCCATTTTTGCATTTGACAGTTACATACCACGTGGACAGAACATCAGTATCCATCAGGACCGTCCTTATCGTTTTCCACACGACCTTCCATTGGACGTATTTCAAAATCTATGACGTTCGGGGGTTGAACCCTTTGGAGGACACGATAAATGTCCCATGTTGTCATATGACGCATTGCCGCCACAGCGAGGCAAACGTAGCTAAATTCGATGTAAAATGGCTTAGATGGTATAAAGATGGAGTAACGTTTCGTTTCGCTCCAGGGGTGCGAGAAGACATCTTCCAGGAAGGGGCCTGTTAGTCTCTGTGGGCAAGTCCTCCACAGCTTAAGTTGTATGTTCAGGAACAGGGTCATCGTCTAGTCATGGATATGAAAGAGCTCGAGTCCCCCTCAATTAGAGGGTGAGGGATCCGTAATACACCTTGGATAGGATTCCATTAAGGACGAGATATCCGCAGGCTGCTAACAAACGTCGCACAATCGTGGCTGACATAGATACGATCGGGTGCGTTCGTTGAATGACGTCCATGGCTTGCAGCCGTTGGTCGACGATAAGAGCCCTGATGAGTTGCAGAAAGCACCGATAATTAAGGGCCCCTGCGCAAGGTATGTCGCCACTGGATTCGATGTCTAGACACTTCATTGTGTTACAAAGTCTGAGGGGTGTGAAAGACCGTTTGGAATCCTCCCTCTATGTACATAGAGACCGAGTTTTCGACATTAACTACGCCACCTGAGGCCATACCGTAAGTATGTATTCACTACATTGTGACAGAGATATTTCGGAGCACAACCACCTGATCGTCATCGTAGGCTGTACATCGAAATATAACTTCTAACGAAGGCTGCGTAACAGAGGTTCAAGCGCCAGTGCGCACGGGATTGTCGATAATGGGTATCCCTGCCGCACCGAACGTGCAGCCATTGATCAGGTCTTAGTAGGTCGCCCTTCGAAGAAGCCATATGACCACTGTAATGAATGGCGGTTCAGGAGAGTTTGCGTCAAGTAAGCATGGTCGGCCAAAGGCCTGGATAAAGTCCAGGAATGCCAGAGTACCTGGTAATTTGTCCGTCTTCGCCAGAGCTATCACATCACCATATTTACATAAAGCAGCTTGTATAATATTAGGTCCTCCTAATGATGCTTGGTCGTATGAGCTGACGCTAGACAGAGTCCGACAGGATTCGTGCCGCCAAGAGGTGGATGAATACTTTCACGTCACAATTAAGAAGTGTTAATGAGCGATAATCCTGAATCTATGTTCCACCTTTCGGTTTTGGGATGGAGATGATCATCCCTTCAACGAAAGTAGCGGTAATTCATGTCTCCAGGGAGATTAGAGGTCTTGAAATGTGAATCACCAATGAAGTTTGAGTAAATACTGGAACGTTCGATAGAACTCCAAAGCGTGTCCGTCCAAGCCCGGTGATCTATGTGTCTCGCCTTTACTGATGGCATCAAGCACTTCCTTCTTCGTAACGTCTGTCATCAAGGCGTCAGCCGTGGCAGGAGTTAAAATGCCATAGAGCTGCCGTGTCACTCCATCAGTCGGTCGGGGTCTTGAGCCGAGTAGAGCATAGTGCACTGATGTCGCGCTGAGTTGAGAAGCGCCGCCCGCCATCCGCATCAGTATTATGGATCGGTGTTCGTTGGCGTCGTCGGCGTTCTCTGGTAACAAGATACATGGATGGTCTATCCGCCGCAGGCGTCCATATGCAAACAACTGCACCCTCTAACTGTCGGCGCACATGTGCCACGATCTGTCCCTTGGCCCTGTTTACCGCTGTCTGTCTGGCGAGTGACGGCTGTTTCCATGCGGCAGCGTCGCTGCTGTATGCAATCAAGGTATGACGGATGATCAGTTTGGCGCAAGCAATCCACTACTCTAGCGTTGCGGGATACGCTCCTGTGCGGCGGACCGAGTTTGCAGTCGGGGAGGATGAGCAACGTAAAGCTTCCAGTAGCTTAGACTTCGCCACACCTGCTAGCGATGGAGGGCGATAGCGCTTATGTAGGCGGTATGGTCCGTAAAAGCAGTTGGCCACAGCTCTACATCTCACAATGCGAGAGTAAGTGGACAAGAGACATACATCCTGTCTACGTGGCTGGATGAATGGTTCGTGTAGTGGGTGAACCCAGGACGATCTCCTTATATGGTCCCGAGTATCCACCTGGCCAAGGTCCTGGAAATGAGCCCCTAGTTCGGTACGGGGAGAATGTAATGGGAGCTGGTCTTTTGGCTCTAGGACGCTATCGATCTCGTCATGCGCACAGTCTCGTCGGGGTGTAGAACCTGATGGAGTGTAGACATTGATAAGTCGTACCCCTAGCACAGCGAATGCCATCCCTCTGTCGCTGCGGAGGTAGAACACATTATCTACATGTATTTTAGTTTAATTTAGTTATGTCATGTTCCGTAGATCATTTTCACGATTATTTTATCGATATGATGTGAAACAAGTAAGGTTACATATATATGAATAGTGCTAATATTAATATTACTGTAATTTTTAGCTCTACAGATACAGCTACATTTAGAGCAACAATTTTTGTTTTTTTGTTTTACCAGTTCTGAAACAGAAACTCACCCATGGAATAGAAGGAGTTGTGCAAAAGAAATGATTTTAAGCTAAATTTAAAACTTAATCTGCTACATGCCAGACACTTTATGTTGTTGGGCAAATGATCAAAGATTTTTGTTGGTGAATAACGTATTCCTCTTTGAGTAACTGACAGCTTCAATAATGGATAGGACAGGCCATTTTTTCCTCTAGTGTTGTACGTATGAACATCACTGTTCTTCACGAACTGAGATGGATATTTATAACGAATTTCATTAGCGAATATATGTACTCTGATGGTGCGGTTAAAATACGTTAACTCCTTGAATAGGTGCCTACATGACGTCTTTGGGTGAACACCATTAATTATTTTCACTGCTCTCTTTTGTGGAATCAATACTTTATGTCTAAGTGGTGAGTTATCTCAGAAAACTATTCCATAAGACATTACTTGAGTGGAAATATGCAAAGTACGTTAGGAGGCTGATCTGTTTATTACCAAGACTAGTGATTATACGAAGAGCGAAAGAAGCTGAACTTAATCGTTTGAGAAGTTCAGTAATATGCTTCTTCCAGTTCAAGTTGTCATCAATGTGAACGCCTAGAAATTTGGAGAAATCTACCCTGTTAACTGAGCCCTGTTCATATGCTAGATCAATTGTCGGTATGACTCTATTCGGTGTACAGAACCGGATGTAGTGAGTTTTTTCAAAATTAAGGGGGAGTCCATTTTCTGAGAACCACTTAATAATTCTTTGAAGACATCCTTAACAATATCTTCAACTGCTTTTTCTGGAATGGGATTTATTATAACAGTCGTGTCATCTGCAAAAAGTACTAGTTCTGCTTGCTGAACATAAGTGAGAGGTCATTCACATGAATAAGGAACTGCAGAGGACCCAAAATTGAACCCTGTGAGACTTCCTTTGTAACAACTCCCCATTCACTAGAATTTACCACTCTCCCAACATTATTTTGTTATTCAGCAGAACGTTTTGCTTTCTGTTCGTTAAGCATGATTCAAACCAGCTGTGTGTATAGCCTTCAATTCCATAAAACCTGAGTTTTTCTAAGAGTGTCAAGTGATCCACACAGTCAAATGCCTTGGAAAAATCAGAAAAAAATAACAACTGGAGATAATTTGTTATTTAGAGGTTGTACTATTTAATGAGTAAATGTGTAGATAGCATTCTCAGTCGAGTAACCCTTCGGAAATCCGAACTGTGACATGCTGAGTAAATTATTTTCATTTAAATGTGAGACTACTCTTGAATACATAACTTTTTCGAATATTTTAGAAAATGAAGTCAGCAATGAGATTGGTCTATAATTATTTAAGTCACTCTTGTCCCCTTTCTTATGAAGAGGTTTGACATTTGCGTATTTCAACCTGCCTGGAAAAATTCCCTGTGTCAGCGAAGCATTACATGCATCACTAAGGACTCCTCCTTGACGAGTGTCGTGATGTTGCTGCAGTGGGTGAAGCGTGGGATGTAAGTGCATTGTAATCGTGTATGTCGGGGAAGAATGCTGTGTTGACCTCTTGGATGGAGGCTATATCGATGGAAACTGTGTGTAACATGTCCTGTGACAGCCGTAACTTAGGACAGATACATGTTGAGATTGATGCTCGCAGTTATGTATACCAGAATTGCATCTCCTCTGTGAATGGTCACCATCAGCTACCAAGGTGCGAAGGCGACCTGTGAGCTGTGGCGCAGGCACCGCTTCCAACTACTGCAGTTGTACTGTCTGCCATCGGGTTCCCCTAAATGGCAGGCAGCACCGCATAACAGCCACGCTATGAGGGCAACAAACTAACAGCCAAACAGGCGAAGACATCAGGCAAACACGCCGAAGATTCCAATCGATTAATAGGAACCTTTCCTTGCAGAGGTCGCCGCGACATATGGGGCCACAGATTCCTACGCCGGGTTTCTATTGGCTCCGGCTCACTATATAGGCCCGGCCGGTCGAAGGCAGACTAGTCTTCGTCCGCTGCTAATGGCAACCGCTATAGCAGAGTCTCCGAGAAGATATCACCGAAGCCGCTGTACTGCACCGCCGATTGAAGTACCAGCCGACCGAGAGGAACCACATCTCCGGCTAGATCGAAGGACGTCTACATCTACTGTACAGCCAGCTATTGTATTGTAGAAGTAGTTAAGTTCAATAAAGTGTTGGAGAATACAACAGCGGTCGTTGTCCCTTGTGTAGCGCCCTCATGCCTGTCATTGTCAGCCATCTATATCTCGGCCTCTTCGGCGTTGTCAGTCCATGAGGTATCGGCGGGCAATCGTGGGGTGGAGGCGTGGCTGGGAGTAGAATAAAGGGTGCTGTGGCCTCTAGGCCCATGGAGTGTTGTGCAGCCTCGGCTTGCACATTGCTCTCGGTCCATCTTCCATGGTTGATGTTCACAGGAGACAGAGGGTGTCCGACGTCGCTTTTTCTGCTTCCGCGGCTCGTGTTGCTTGCAGACACGTGACTCAGAATCAGAATTCGGATGGTGGGTTACCGTCGCACTTGCCTCAGAAAGGAAAGCAGAGGTCAGCACAATCTTAGCTTCTACGTCCATAATATTAAAAGCGGGGGTCAGCAATGACTGCTGTCAACGGCGTCTGGCTGTTTCTCTGACTCCAGCATGTCATTGTTCAAATCTGTCCTTGGTCTGACGTCGGAAACCGACGTCTCAGGAGAGAGAGAACGTATTCCATTTTCTGGCTACATGGTCGAGCACTTTGATGTATGGTTGTAAGACAGATTGAAAATATGTCTGCTTGTGTCAATATGTGTGGATGGATATGTGTGTGTGTGCGAGTGTATACCTGTCCTTTTTCCCCCTAAGGTAAGTCTTTCAGGTCCCGGGATTGGAATGACTCCTTACCCTCTCCCTTAAAACCCACTTCCTTTCGTCTTTCCCTCTCCTTCCCTCTTTCCTGATGAGGCAACAGTTTGTTGCGAAAGCTTGAATTTTGTGTGTATGTTTGTGCTTGTTTGTGTGTCTATCGACCTGTCAGCGCTTTCGTTCGGTAAGTCACCTCATCTTTGTTTATATATATATATATATAAAATACAACAGCGGTCATTGTCCCTGTGTAGCGCCCTCATGCCTGTCATTGTCAGCCATCTATATCGCGGCCTCTTCGGCGTTGTCAGTCCATGAGGTATCGGCGGGCAATCGTGGGGTGGAGGCGTGGCTGGGAGTAGAATAAAGGGTGCTGTGGCCTCTAGGCCCATGGAGTGTTGTGCAGCCTCGGCTTGCACGTTGCTCTCGGTCCATCTTCCATGGTTGATGTTCACAGGAGACAGAGGGTGTCCGACGTCGCTTTTTCTGCTTCCGCGGCTCGTGTTGCTTGCAGACACGTGACTCAGAATCAGAATTCGGATGGTGGGTTACCGTCGCACTTGCCTCAGAAAGGAAAGCAGAGGTCAGCACAATCTTAGCTTCTACGTCCATAATATTAAAAGCGGGGGTCAGCAATGACTGCTGTCAACGGCGTCTGGCTGTTTCTCTGACTCCAGCATGTCATTGTTCAAATCTGTCCTTGGTCTGACGTCGGAAACCGACGTCTCAGGAGAGAGAGAACGTATTCCATTTTCTGGCTACATGGTCGAGCACTTTGATGTATGGTTGTAAGACAGATTGAAAATATGTCTGCTTGTGTCAATATGTGTGGATGGATATGTGTGTGTGTGCGAGTGTATACCTGTCCTTTTTTCCCCCTAAGGTAAGTCTTTCAGGTCCCGGGATTGGAATGACTCCTTACCCTCTCCCTTAAAACCCACTTCCTTTCGTCTTTCCCTCTCCTTCCCTCTTTCCTGATGAGGCAACAGTTTGTTGCGAAAGCTTGAATTTTGTGTGTATGTTTGTGCTTGTTTGTGTGTCTATCGACCTGTCAGCGCTTTCGTTCGGTAAGTCACCTCATCTTTGTTTATATATATATGTATATAAAATACAACAGCGGTCATTGTCCCTGTGTAGCGCCCTCATGCCTGTCATTGTCAGCCATCTATATCGCGGCCTCTTCGGCGTTGTCAGTCCATGAGGTATCGGCGGGCAATCGTGGGGTGGAGACGTGGCTGTGTCAATATATATATATATATATATAAATGAATGTATGTATGTTTGTCTACTATGCGCTCACAAACCATTCATCCGATTGCAATGAAATTTTGGCGAATTGTTCTCCGAACACCCGAAAAGAGTAATACATAATGTTTCAACAGTTAGGTCACTGTAGCATGCGTAGCTCAATTCGTCTTAAAAAATATATATATAAAAAAACAAAAAATTTAAAAAAGAAGAAAAAAGAAATAAAAAAGAAAAAAAAACAACAAAAAAGAAAAAAGAAAAAGAAAAAAAAATTGGTTAGGTAAAGGCTTGTAATGCAGCGAACCGGGGTTCGATTCGCACTGCTCGCAATTTTTTTTCATTTTATTTCATTCCCCGCAATGTTAAACAATTAATTATAAAATTTAAAAATATTTTAACAGGTCATATACTATAACGTAACTGTCAATTTCTATATATAAAAATGAATGTATGTATGTCTGCCCTCTGTGCGTTCCCAAACCATTCATCCGATTGCGATGAAATTTTGGCGTTTTGTTCTCCGTACGCCCACGAAGGTTCCTAGTTGGAAAAAAAGAAGTAAGACACATTCTTGAGGAAATATGACGTCGTAAACAATGAGATACCACCGCGGGAAAATCCCAGATTTATGCATCCACTATTTGAGAATGAGAGAACTTAGCGACTAGCAACAAACGTTACATACAATTTCAAACCTTTACGAAAATTTTCTCGCTGACACCCCCCACAAAATAATGAAAGGAAAAAAGGTTATCGCTTACTACATTTTCTCAGTACATATCGTAAATATGCCTCAATAGGCATGACGTATTAATGTATTATTTCGTTACTATTAATTCTAATCGCAACATATTTCGCTTACGGTATCCACATGTATCAGTAAATGCACCGGCAAATTTATGTCTCTTTACGACATATAATTCAGGAGATATGACGTGGTAAACATCGAGATGCGTGAAAAAGTGCCGCGTCAGGCATGACGTTTTGTTCTATTATTTCTTCACTACTAACAATATTTGCAACACATTTCGCGAACAACACAGCCAGCTACGTAATGTTGGCAGCAGTCGAAACTGCGTGCCTACCGAAGCCTCCCGACGTTTACCGACTTCTACCGATTCAGGACTTGGGAGAGGTCTGCCATCTAAAAGTTTACACACTGTATGTACGAGGCACAGGAAGCCCAAGAATCAAGAAGTTAAGTTTCTTTTCTTTTTACGGATCATTTTAGATTCCTGCTACCAGCCATCGCAACTACTCTCTTTCCTCATTTGTGTCGGTGCTGGCTCCCACTGCAGTTGACACAACACACTCGAAATATTTAGAGAAAAAATAGGGGAGATTAGTTTGGCTTCAGGAGAGGCAAGAACGGACTCACATTAGAAGGTAGGTTACAGGAATGCAAACCTACATTTACAGAATTTTTAGATTTAGTGGAACTTTTGACAATGTTGACTGCAATGCACTCTGAAATTGTGATGTTACCACGGGTGAAATACAGCTAGCGAAAAGTTATTTACAATAATAATTCGAATGCAGTTATAAGAGTAACGGATATGGAGTGAATTCGACTAGAAAACAAGACACTAAAGGTTTTGCTGTTCGGGCAGCTAAATACCTGATGCGGAGAGGACATAAAATCCAGACTGTCAATAACGAGGAACAGCAATTCTGAAAAATGGAGCTTGTTAACATCAAATATAAATTGAAGCGGTAGGGAGACTTCTCTGAAGGTATTTGTGTTAAATGTATCCTTTTTGGGAAGTGAGACGTGGATGATAAGCAATTCAGGCGAGAAGAGAATGGAAGTTTTTGAAATCGTTAAGTTTCCCCCTTTTCTTTTAATGTGTGTGTATGAGTGTATCTAGCTAGGAATATTCAGATGGTAACGGGTAACGACTTTACTTAAAATAGCGTGGATGAGACACACTGATTTCTTTTAGAGAGAATTCTCGATAAATTTTCCATACAGTGTGGTCCATTGATAGTGACCGGGCCAAATATCTCACTAAATAAGCGTCAAACGAAATAACTACAAAGAACGAAACTCGTCTAGCTTGAAGGGGGAAACGAGATGGCGCTATGGTTGGCCCGCTAGATAGCGCTGCCATAGGTCAAACGGATATCAACTGCGTTTTTTAAAAATAGGAACCACCATTTTTCTGTTACATATTCGTATAGTATGAAATATGAATGTTTTAGTTGGACCACTTTTTTCGCTTTGTGATAGATGGCGCTGTAATAGTCACAAACGTATAGGTACGTGGTACCACGTAACATTCCGCCAGTGCGGACGGTATTTGCTTCGTGATACATTGCCCGTGTTGAAATGGACCGTTTACCAACTGCGGAAAAGGTCGATATCGTGTTGATGTATGGCTATTGTGATCAAAATGCCCAACAGGCGTGTGCTATGTATGCTGCTCGGTATCCAGAACGACATCATCCAAGTGTCCGGACCGTTCGCCGGATAGTTACGTTATTTAAGGAAACAGGAAGTGTTCAGCCACATGTGAAACGTCAACCACGACCTGCAACAAATGATGATGCCCAAGTAGTTTTAGCTGCTGTCTCAGCTAATCCGCGCATCAGTAGCAGACAAATTGCGCGAGAATCGGGAATCTCAGAAACGTCGGTGTTGAGAATGCTACATCAACATCGATTGCACCCGTACCATATTTCTATACTCCAGGAATTGCCGGCGATGACTTTGAACGTGTGTACAGTTCTGCCACTGGGCACAATAGAAATTACGGGACGATGACAGATTTTTTGCACGCGTTCTATTTAGGGACGAAGCGTCATTTACCCACAGCGCTAACGTAAACCGACATAATATGCACTATTGAGCAACGGAAAATCCACGACGGCTGCGACAAGTGGAACATCGGCGACCTTGGCGGGTTAATGTATGGTGCGGCATTATGGGAGGAAGGATAATTGGCCCCCATTTTATCGATGGCAATCTAAATTGTGCAATGTATGCTGATTTCCTATGTAATGTTCTACCGATGTTACTACAAGACGTTTCACTGCATGACAGAATGGCGATATACTTCCAACATGATGGATGTCCGGCACATAGCTCGCGTGCGGTTGAAGCGGTATTGAATATCATAGCCGGCCGGGATGGCCGAGCGGTTCCAGACGCTTCAGTCTAGAACCGCGCCACCGCTACGGTCGCAGGTTCGAATCCCGCCTCGGGCATGGGTGTGTGTGATGTCCTTAGGTTAGTTAGGTTTAAGTAGTTCTAAGGTCTAGGGGACTGATGACCTCAGAAGTTAAGTCCCATAGTGCTCAGAGCCATTTGAATAGCATATTTCATGACAGGTGGATTGGTCGTCGAAGCACCATACCATGGCCCGCGCATTCACCTGATATGACGTCCCTGGATTTCTTTCTGTGGGGAATGTTGAAGGATATTTGCTATCGTGATCCACCGACAACGCCTGACAACGTGCGGCAGCGCATTGTGAATGCATGTGCGAACATTCGGAAGGCGAACTTCTCGCTGTTGAGAGCAATGTCGTTACACGTATTGCCAAATGCAATGAGGTTGACGGACATCATTTTGAGCATTTGTTGCATTAATGTGGGATTTACAGGTAATCACGCTGTAACAGCATGCGTTCTCATAAATGATAAGTTCACAAAGGTACACGTATCATATTGGAACAACCGAAATAAAATGTTCAAATGTACCTACGTTCTGTATTTTAATTTAAAAAAATCTACCTGTTACCAAATGTTCATCTAAAATTGTGAGCCATATGTTTGTGACTATTACAGCGCCATCTATCACAAAGCGAAAAAAGTGATCCAACTAAAACATTCATATTTCTTTACGTACTACACGAATATGTAGTAAAAATGGGGGCTCCTATTTAAAAATGCGCAGTTGATATTCGTTTGACCTATGGCAGCGCCATCTAGCGGGCCAACCATAGCGCCATCTGGTTTCCCCCTTCAAGGTAGACAAGTTTCGTTCTTTGTAGTTTTTTCGTTTGACGCTTATTTCGGGAGATTCAAATGGTTCAAATGGCTCTGAGCACTATGGGACTTAACTGCTGTGGTCATCAGTCCCCTAGAACTTAAAACTACTTAAACCTAACTAACCTAAGGACATCACACACATCCATGCCCGAGGCAGGATTGGAGCCTGCGACCGAACGGCCACTCCGGCCGGCAATTTCGGGAGATATTTGGCCCAGTCACGATCAATGGACCATCCTGTATATTTTATCAGATCAAAGAAGGGAACAACTTTCTCTCCTTGAGGCCCCAAATCGTGGCCCCACTTTATCAGTTCCTCACACTCTCAAGAAAAGTCTATTGACAAGCATACTTATACGAGCCTAATGAACATTAAAAGCTTGGTCTATAAGTGACTTGAATTTGGTAGCATTTGTGACCTGTACATATAATTCGGCTTGTCATTTGGCGTAGTGAATGATACTGAGTAAGATGAAATCCGCCCTATGGCGCTACTGCTCGTAAAGGTAATTGAATAAATGTAAACACGATTCCATGTGCATCGAATGCTGAGATGCAGTCTGATATACGGAACTCTGTGGATTATAGGGTTCTCTAATTTCACAGTTATGCTTCGACACTCATATACTCCCATCACATGAGTATGATAGTATGGGACAAAACATTCTAAACACTGGAGGAGTAATCGCAAGGTGTGTTTAGGCAATTGGCAACACGAGACCAGATAAACCGCATGCAAAAGTATCACGTAACTAGGGACCTAGTCCAGATTGGCAGTAGGTAAATAAAGACTCGTCCTATAACTTGGTGATTATTATAGCTTCCTCTTAGGGAATCATAACATGGGTTCCTGTCCACGCATGCCGCTGCACTACACACAAAGAATTAATCCCCAAAATAACTAATTATAACTTCACACGATTACCACTTCTCGCTCTGTTCTGCAGATTCTAGGTGACTTACCGTCTGTGAGATCTACCACACTACCTACCTAGTGGGAAGAGGGCACGCAAAATACCAGATCTTGATCTGGACGGCAGTTTCATTTAATCCACCCTTGCTATAGTGATCTCCGCACTTTTTATACTGCCTCATTACATATTTTATTCAACATCATTGTGTCATCTACACACGTGGTGGCCGATCGAAGTGATCGCCAGATAAAGAATATTGATTCCAAGAGAATTTAACGTAATTTCACACACGGCGGGTGCATCTCAATATTCTATAGACTGAATTGCAAACCACCCAACAGAGATGTACCCGCTCATTACAGACTACACGCTTGATGGTAATGAACGACCGATTTCATGAATTCCATCTTAGATTATCTGTATGAAAGTATGCTATAAATTAACTCATGCTTCTTTAACGTATTAATTAAAGCTGGAACTTAAAAAAGACAACATTGTTGAAATAGCTCTATAGGAAGAACAGAACCCACACGATTCAATGGTCAGCCCAGAACAGTCAGTGAATAAGACCCTCTGAAGTTTACTTAAGATAACGAATGAAATTCAACATAAGTATTAGAATAAAATTACCGATCCCATTTTTTGCGATATTTCTTGATAATAACGACTTCAATGTTTTCGGAAAAAATAGAAAGTAAACTCGCGAGAAGTGTACCTCGTCCTAGAGAGTTTTCACGGAAGTAACTGTTTGCATGGTGCTCGTTATGTTGAGAAAACTGCGTGGCAAGAGGTGAGATTAGTTTCCACTTTTGTTACGAGCAATTAACTTTGATGATTAGAAGTCAGGGCGATAGACCATTTTACTTGGAACTTACCACAGAGGTCCCCTCTGAACTGCTAATATTGCTGTTTCCTATAGGGCGATTATTACTATTATTATTATTACTATTTTTATCATTATTATTATCTGGAACATTGTTTGCTTTGTACGTTTGAACTTTTACTGAATATGTTAATCATTTACAACTCACTACTTTTATTTATAGTCATAGTTCCTGATCCCGCTGAGTAAATAGCAAGTAGGAATATTTTCTTTGAATGAGTACATGAATAACGAGGATTTTCAGACTGGAAATTATAGTCAGTATGTTCTCCATCGCTTTCTAGCAGAACACAAAAATAATTTTCGGGCTCTTGTAAAAGCATCAAGCTATTAATTCACCCACCGCCCCAGACTACCTGTGGACTTAATATTTTAAAATTTTATTTAAGTAATAATTGTAGTTATTAGTTTAATAGTAACTGGACATGCTGTTTTCTCACATACTGGGAACATCAGCGAAAAGGTGCTTGCGATACTGGGGGGTGGAGACCATACAGAATGTACGGCACGTCAACCACGTCATCGGCCATAGAGAAACTTTTTCGAGAACGAGCTGCGGGCGAGAGAATATAGTGTAGGTGTCGAACGTACGTCATTTGGTGTTAAGCGATGGGAGGGCAACGACCGCTACTCTAGCCCGGACGGGCGTTATGCATCAGGCAGCGATGCTCACTGAGTTACGACTTCGGAACTGTAATATATTCATACAAATAAACGCATTCAACGGACCGTGACGCTAATGGAGCATTTATGTGCTGTCTATGTTCTTTTGTTTTTCATTTAATATCATAAATCGCCCACATCGCATATTAATGAGAACAGTGGCAACAACACTGTCATTTTTTCATCCACTGGCAATCGAACGGCTTCAAAAATTGCAATATTTGAATTCTGAACATACTATTCACAAGCAAAATTAGGATGCCCCAACTAGAGAATTAAAATATAACAGTTCATGTAATCGCGTTGACAAGAGAGAGAGAGTTAATAAAACGGACTGTCATGAATAGCTTCAAGACCACGAGTAAAGTTCGAGTAGGGGTGAGATCAATCATGCTGGAAACTCAACAGGCGTTAATAGTAGCGTTGCATGAAGTTCAGCAATTATTTCTAGAACTGCTATATGATGATAAGTTTGTCACTGCTTTTATTTCTGTGCAGTTTTGCGGTAGCTAGATGGAAGATAGTTGGAGTTTCTTGTAGTTTAAAATAGGAGTAGCTACAGATCGTTCAGATGAGAATGAGTATTGTCTTTCGGGCGTACGGCATTAGGATCATTAGCGCTCATGCCATTTTTAGTATGTCACTAGCACAGCAGAAAGGTATGAAATGATAAATAAATGTATTACACTGCATCCACATGCTAAATTAGTATGCAGATAATTAATTTTTTTGTAATCCTAATCTAGAAACGAAAATGAATGAAGACAAAAATTTAAAACAATTTCTTAAACAACATTGGCTTGTACACGTTCAACAAGTGAGCAAAATAAGAGAGACGGGGTTGGGAGAGGGTTAGAGGGAGGGAAAGAAAATAAGAATACCTGAAATGAAAAGAAAAGAGTTACCCATCATAAACGTTTGGCAAGGTTCCATTGGAATGGCACATTTAGTCAAATGTTCCTCTTCTACTTCCATGAATTCAGTCTGCCCTGTAACATAAAAGATGTAGGATTATTCTAGTGAGAATCACTCCTTATTTAGCTATACGTTACGGCATATCTCTTGAGCAGACAATGATTTGCTGCAATTAAATGAAAAAGTATACTAAGAGATATTCACAGACGTAAAACTGAGGGTTCAGTGCATATCGAATTTCCGATATATTTTAATTCAGTAACGCACCGATGCTTCGTAAAAAAAAACTTGTGTTGATATTAAGTCAGATTTATGTCTGCACTTAGAATTTTTTTAAGTAAGACAGTACCTTATGGTTCACGGAAAAACATACAAAATGACAGAAATGCACGTGTGTCTGATTGAAGTGTGATAGTAGCGTTAATATTCATGTTATATATCAATGATGTAGTAAATGGTAATAACTGCAGGCTCAGATATTTTGCAAATTATTCGTTTCTATGACGAATTCATTGTGACAAAAATCAGTCCGATTCAAATATTTTCAGCTAGCTCTCAAGAAATTATACAATAACCAGCGACCTACGCCGACTTCGCAAAGGTAGGTATACATGGCTAGGTGACTTACCTGATGTAGTGGCAATAAATTATATACATAAACCTTCTTTGTAAATCAGTCCATCTATTAATGAAAACCGTATCGAAATCAATACAGTAGTTCCTGAGATTAACAGGTAGAAAAACGGGACGTGGGATTTTAAATTGTATATAGGTATAGGTATGATATATTTGCGGAGCAGAAAAAAATTTGAGATTTGCCGATGAAACTGTAATTCTGTCAGAGATAGCAAAGGACAAGGAGAAGTAGCTGAAAGGAATGGACAGTGTCTTGAAAGGAGGACATGAGATGAATATCAACAAAAGGAAAAGAAGGATAAAGGAACGGAGTCTAATTAAATCAGATGATGCTCAGGGGATAGATTAGGAAATTAGATTCTGAAAGTAGTAGACAAATTTTGCTATTTTGGCAGAAAATAACTGATTGATGGGCGAAGTAGAGAGGGTACAAATTGTGGACTGGTAATAGTTAGGAAAGCGTTTCTGAAGAAGAGGAACTTGTTAACGTCTAATATTGATGTAAGTCTTTTCTAGAAATATTTGTATGGAGTGAGCCGTGTATGAAAGTGAAACATGGGCGATAACCAGTTTAGTCAAGAAGACAAGAAAAGCTTTTGAAACATGGTGCTACGGAAGATGCTGCAGATTAGGTGGATAGATCACAACTAATAAGGAAGTACTGTATTGAATTCGAAAGAAAAGCAATTAGTGGCAGAACCTGAATAGAAGAAGGGACTGGTTGACAGGACACATTCTGAGACTTTAAGGGATCACCAGTGTAGGATTGGAGAGAAGTGTTGGGGGGAAAAATCGTAGAGGGAAACCAAGAGATGAATACAGTAAACAGATTCAAAAAAATGTAAGCTGCAGTAGTTATTTGGAGAGGAAGAGGCTTGCACAGGGCAGATTAGCATGGAGAGCTACATCAAACCAGTCTTCGGACTGAAGACGACAACAAAACATAGGTGTACAAGATATCATTAATTAAGCTGCAAATGGAGTATCCACTCTCCAAGAAAGGTCGTCCGACAGATGCACATAATTTTATGTATAAATCGATGACGTCAATGTGTTCCAGAGCTATGGAACGCTTTTCATGCTCCCGTGTAGATCTCCTTGGAGAAATAAAATAAGCTACATGGTTTCCGCGAGATCCTGCAGAAATCAACTAGTTCTTTTCATTCCCAGAATAAGATTTTCACTCTGCAGCGGAATGTACACTGATATGAAACTTCCTGGCAGATTAAAACTGTGTGCCGAACCAAGACTCGAACTCGGGACCTTTGCCCGGGCAAGTGCTCGAGGCACTGGCAGAAGTAAGGACGTGAGGACGGGGTGTGAGTCGTGCTTGGGTAGCTCAGTTGGTAGAGCACTTGACCCCGAAAGGTGCCGGCACGGTAGCTCAGCGTGTTTCGTCAGAGGGTTAGCTACCCTCTGTAATAAAAAAACTGAGTGAACGGATCAACGAGGAACCTGAACGGATGTCATTGGACGTCCGCACTGAACATATTCAACGAACGATATGTGTCTGTCCGGCACACAGTTTTAATCTGCCAGGAAGTTTCAGTTCTTTTCGTTCATGAGATACAGTGCGCACGTAAGATAATGCCGTTTCCCTTGACTTCCGGATGACATTCGAAACTGCTTCGTTCTGTCGTTTATTGACGAAAATACCAACTGGCCGAGTATCACACCGTATTTTTTACAGAATTCAGGACTTAATATTGAGATGATAAAAGTCATAGAATACCTCCTAATAATGTGTCGGGCCCCCTCTTTCGCGATGTACTGAAGTAACTCGACGTCGCATGGACTCAACAAGCTGTTGGTAGTCCCCTGCAGAAATGGTTCAGATGGCTCTAAGGACTATTGGACTTAACATCTGAGGTCATCAATGCCCAAGAACTTAGAACTACTTAAGCCAAACTAACCTAAGAACATCACACACATCCATGGCCAAGGCAGGATTTGAACCTGCGACCGTAGCGGTCGCGCAGTTCCAGACTGAAGCGCCTAGAGCCGCTCGGCCACAGCGGCCGGCTTCCAGTCGTCTAAGGTCTTACCGTTGTGGTGACGAGCGCGAGGGAGGCGCTGCAAGTGATGTGCTGTTACCGAGTTCAGTCGCGAGTTCGGTCGCTTGCTGCCGTAGTTCAATAACGCCAGATTTCGTCACACTGTCGTGACGGATACATTCGTGGTGCGCCCCACATTGATTTCTGAGCTTATATATGAAGTGTTGTTTGTCTTTTAGTACAGACAACTCAACGGAAACGCTGCTGCTGTCGTTCATTAAGCGAAGGCCGTCGACCACCGCTTTATCTGTGGTGAGAGATAATTCCTGGAATCTTGTGTTATTGGTACACTCTTGACACTGTGGACCTCGGAAATGGAATGTGCCATGCGTCTTGCTCCGACTACCAATCTGCGTTCAAAGTCTATTGATTCCCGTCATTCGGCCACAACGTGGAGCTGTGCACATCTTGCGAGTAAATAGGGGAAGAGATTCATTAATGTGTGATTACGCTGTTGCCGATAAATCACTGCCAACAGCAAGGGAAACGTACTATTGTCTGGTACCCTTTTTAAATTTAAAATTACCAGTAAATGAGAAGTCCTTAAATTGAGGGAAATCTGCTATACCATTACGAAGGAATATTTAAATTCTACCACTGCAAGAAATCTTCCGAATATTTTGACATTCTTTAATAGCACATATACAGATGGCATTAATGTAGAGTACACATGGTATAAAGGAGCAGTGCATTGGTGGAGCTGTCATTTGTACTCAGATGATTTCCTACGTGATTATGGCTGCACGACCAGAATTAACAGGCTGAACTAGAAATGGTAGTGGCGTCAGCCGAGAGCAGCAACGTTTGTGTAGAGACGTCAGTGTTAACAGACAAGCAACACTGTGTGAAATAGCTTCAGAAATCAATGTGGGACGTACGGCGAAAGTATCTGTAAGGACAGTGCGGTAAAATCTGGCGTTATTGGGTTACGGCAGCAGTCGACCGACGTGATAGGCTTCGGTAATAGCTCAACATCGCTTGCAGTGCCTCCCTTGGGCGCTTGACCACATCGGTTCGACCTTAGACGACTGGAAAACCGTGTCGTTGATAGATGAGTCCAGATTTCAGTTGGTAGAGCTGATGGTAGGGTTCGAGTGTGGCGCAGATCCGACGAAGCCAAGGATCCAGGTTGTCAACAAGACACTGTGCAAGCTGGTGGTGGTGCCTTAACGATTTGGGCTGCGTTTACGAGGAATGGTCTGGGTTCTCTGGTCCAACAGAACCGATAACTGACTGGAAATGGTTATTTTCGGCTACTTGGAGACCAACGGCAGCCATTCATAGATTCCATGTTCCCAAACAACGATGTCACGCCACCAGGCCACAGTTGTCAGTGACTGGTTTGAAGAACATTCTGGACAAGGCGAGAGAATGAGTTGGCCACTGAGATCGCCTGACATGAATCCCATTCAACAATCAACTATGGGACATAATGAAGAGGTCAGTTAGTGCTCAACATCCTGTACTGGCAACGCTCTCGCAATTATGAACGGTTGTAGCGGCAGGAGGCGACTTCCAGCGACTTGTAGAGTCCATTCCACGTCAGTTGCTGCTCTACGCCGGACAAAAGGAAGTCCGACACGATATTGGGAGGCATCCCACGACATTCGTCACCTCAATGTAATTAAAACGTGTAGTTTTTACCTCCAGAAAATATGGTTACTAATTTCGACTGTTCGTGTTCCCTGCTTTACTGGTTGTGAATTAACACTAAATTTAATGAATAAGTAACATTCACTTTATTTACACCAATGTTTGTTTCAACGGTAAAGAGTGCTGCATAACTGTCGGTTAATCTGCAAACGTTTCAGTCGACACAAGAAAAATGCGCAACCTTTGTGGCTTTTGATACAGAAATCACATTTAAAAACTTCCTCAAGTATCATCGTCGACACCTGCAGAGGGCTCATAACACCAATGAAAGCAATCGATTCACGTAATCCAGGTCTATTTAGAGATATCAGATTACAAGAGTTGACCGCAGTAAACGCCCGTCAACTTCGTTTCATCAGCTCTTGAATCGGAGTATTCCTCGCCATGATCCTGCTGCTCCGTGACTCGTTCTTTCTTACGAAGAGCTGCCTTTTAGCAGCCGCAGATGTTGAAGGTCTATCAAATGCATCAAATAGAGTTCGTGGATTAGGTTTTGTTGAAGGTGATGTCTTCTCTGTTGTCTTGCTACATTCTTTCTCCTTTTAGCGACGGACTCCTTATCGAAACGAGATAACGTCAACTCTGCTGCTTTACCTGCTCTTGGTGTTGGGTTTCATGGTGGAGTTACACAGGAGGTGGGCTACTTTCAAAAGTAGAAACCGCTGTTTCCTTCATTTCATTAACTGCCGTCGACAATGGCACTGCTGTGGCTTCTGAGGCCTTATCCGTGTTTGCTGCAGATTGCTCAGGTGGAAAATCCATAGATGATGAAACCAGGGAGTCACAAGGATAGATATCACACTTTTTGAAACCATTTGCAGCCACTTCCATTGTTGCGGCTCTGCAGTACGCCCAACTCACCGACGGCTCAGCGTGTTTACCTCTCAAATACTGGAAAAAGCAGCATTTGGAATAAAATTCGGAACATCTGTTTGTGTAATCCCACGCCAAGTTTCGGGTATCCGAAACAGTGCAACCTATTACTATCCGCTATTAGGAACCATCCCTTACTTCTACTTAGGCACAACATAACCCTTGAGTGAACTGTGGAGAATCGTTTTATACATTAGATACGGAGGAGCTTGCTTCAAACTGCAGTCTCTAATGAAATACTTTGAATGTACGTGTTACCTGGCTCGAGGAAGGAGTTTCAACTGAACTCGGTAGAAAATGTTTATCTTGATTACAACAAAAATAGCTGTGGAGAACGAAACGTTAACAGCATCTGACCCAGACTCGCAATGGCGTATCAGAATGACCTTCGCTCTGATTGTCGGAACGAGCTACGAAGAGCAACAGCAAGCAAGGGAGATATTCATCTACCAGGGATTAGGCGAACACCTGAAATATGGGCACTTTTCCCTAACAACTGCAACAGGGTTAGCACATACTGCTCGGAGGATGACCTCATGACAGTAGTTGTAGGAAAGCAAACTCCAGTCTGGGGTACACCGGAAGAAAAGTAATGTAAAGCGCCCACGAAATGTGGCTTACGGAAGACTCGTTAGAACAATACTTGAGTATTAATTGTCAGCTCGGATTCATATTTTTTATTTATATTTGGTTACGGACATGCTCAACAAACTCCAGTGGCAAAATCTACAACAGTCACGGAGAGCTCTGCTATTGAAAGTCCGAGAGCGCAGGTTTTAAGAACAGTAGGACAATACACATTTCCTTTCAGATACATCTTGCAAAATTAGAGCTGATACGGTGTGTCACTAAGTGTCGTTCTTACCCCCCCCCCCCTCCCCCCACCCCGCACCAATTGCGAATGCAACACGGACGGGGCAAATGTTGACGGTACCAGAAGTGCCCTCGATGGAATATGGAAATAAACATACGTGGCAGATATGATGTGAAACGTCCACATAGATCTAATTGTGGACAAAGAAATTGGCAAGCTTCTATTCATTTTAGGGTACTGGGAAGCCGCAGTCAGTTTTCGGAACAAATTGCCTTCAAAACATTTGTTCAGCATGCACTGGTTTGTGATGGGAATCAGATTACGATGAGCAGCGCACATGAATCGTACAAAAGAAGTTGCTGCAGGTAAAATTTTGCCAACCACTCTGACTGAAAACCCCTGAAAATTGTTAGTCTTGTGTAAAATCAGTGAGCTGTTCGAAATCAATTGTTAACTCATTCAGTGACCATACTGACATCTAAAAACAAGAAGAGAGAGAGAACGACGAAATACTGAATTCGATTTTCCGAAAACATTTCATCGCGAAAGTAGTGAATCAGCCCTTCTTTTCAATCTCCACTCGAACTCCGAAATGGTAGACATTGAGAAAGATTATCACAAAACAGAAAAGCAGCTTTAATGACACAGTAGTGGAAAGGAATCCGGACCAGATGAGGTACGGTAAAATTCAATTAAGATTATCCGAAAGAACTTGCCTTCTTCCAGCAGCAGTTTACCGCAGATTCCTGGAGCAACGAATGGTACCTAACGACCGGAAAAAAGCGCATGTCATCGACGAAGTTTTGTAGGACATCGGAGTTCACGTTGATGCTACGTTTCTTGACTTTAGGAAATCATTTACGATAGCCACGCAGTGCCGATTAGTGTCGCGCGGGGTAGCCGCACGGTATGAGGAGTGTGATGGGCGTACTGTAAGACCTTCGGTACACACACCATGAGATTATCTGACTTGTCGCTCTAACGAAGTAGGCGAGTTTCAGCAATATGTCTCGTGGTCTTATCGTGGCGTGTTTATCTTCTGCCGTTAGGTCAGACGATAGAAATGCCACTTGCACGCTTAGAGTAGCAGATTGACGGTGACCAACTTGAAACAGAACTTGATTAATTTTCACACACATTTATTAAAATAATAAAAAGCATAGACATTACGTAACTTGATTCTGGATGCTGTTTACAATTGACAATCTGAAGTTCCTTTGGTCTTGGTACGTTAATCTTATTCTCACATATCTCTGATACTTGACAAAGTGTCTAGTCATTTATCTTCATGGCTATGTACAGGAATATGGTAATCTTATTAGGCGCAGACTAATGCAGACTGGTACAGACTGGTGCAGACAAATGCAGACTAATGCAGACTGGTACAGACTAATGCAGACCGACTAATCGGAGGTCTGTACACTCATTATAATACCTCGCGCGTTCATGTATCACTGCGCGAGTGTGATCCGCGAGGAGAAAAGGTTCTACGTTAGCAGCAATCTCATTGGCTGCGTTACATATTAATACGCGGATCGGCGGAAGCAGAATTTGGTCCGTCTCTAAGACAGCGCCATCTTGTAGTGCGGAGACGGACGAGCGCTGCGCCTGCGCTGTTGTGCTTAGCGGGGCGCGCTCTAGTGGGAAAGTTGTGTACGCGCTGACTACGCGGAACTATGTACACAACAAGGCGCCTTGTCACGGTCCGCGCGGCTGCCCCCGTCGGAGATTCGAGTCCTCCCTCCGGCATGGTTGTGTGTGTTGTCCTTAGCGTAAGTTAGCTTAAGTAGTGTGTAAGCTTAGGGGCCGATGACCTCAGCAGTTTGGTCCCATAAGTCCTTACCAGAAATTTCCAAATTTTCCGTTTAGTGAAATAAATACGAGCTTACTATCGGAACAGATCTGCGACTGGATTCAAGACTGCCTTGCAGAGAGAGCTCAACACACCGCTCTTAAAGAAAGAAATTCGACGGATATAAAGGTAATTTTGGGAGTGCACCAAGGAAATATGATAGGACAGTTACTGATTACAGTTTATAAAAATGAAATAGTAGAAAATGTCGTGGGCTTCATAACGCTGACCGCAGATGATACTGTTGTCTATGAGAAGGTAGCAACTCTAGCAGACTATAGCGAATCGCAAAATACTTCCAGGTCATTGAAGAACGACGAAGAGGTTAACAGTTGACCCTGAACGTAAATAAATGTAACATATTACAGATACAAAAGAGAAGATATCCTCTACTGCACAATTACACTATAGATTATAATATGCTGGGAACAGTAACTACTGTAAAATATCTAGGAGTAACCGTCCAGCGAGACATTATGTGGAATTACCACATAAACAAGATAGCAGGAAAGATAGATGTCGCACTGAGATTCATAGAACGAATCTTAAGGAAATGTAACTTATCTACGATATAAGTCGTTTACAAGACGCTTGTTTGGCCGATTCTTAGGTGCTGCTTATGTTTAAGACTGTAACCATGCAGGTTTCATGAAAAATATAGACAAGATCTACCGGAGAACGGTGCGTTTCGTCAACAAGAGAGGTATTGTGCGTCACAGAGTCGTTTACTATTGAAAAAAACGGCGGAGTATGTTCCGGGAAGAATCGCAAAACGTATTACTTCCCGTCTCACGAAATGACTACACTGAGAACGTTTGAGAAATTAGACCCAATACAGCGATTTACCGAAAATCATTCTTCCCAAGCGCCATTCGCGAACGGAACAGGAACAGGGGGATTATTCAGTGGTACGAGAAGTATCCTCCGCCACACTCCTTCTAGTGACTTGCGGAGTGTAGATGCAGATGAAGATTTCCTTATCTCGCAGTAAACTGTAATAAGAATAGCAATTATATACAACTACTCGCTCACAGAGGGATCCGTACCTAAAGACTGGAAAATTGCTCAAGTCACACCAATACCCAAAAAGGGAAGTAGGAGAAATCCACTGAATTACAGGCCTATATCACTAACGTCGATTAGGAGTAGGGTTTTGGAACATATACTGTATTCGAGCATTATGAAGTACCTCGAAGAAAACGATTTATTGATACACAGTCAGCACGGTTTCAGAAAATATCGTTCTTGTGAAACACAACTAACTCTCTATACTCATGAAGTAATAAGTGCTATCGACAGGGGATGTCAAATTGATTCCATATTTTTAGATTTCCAGAAGGCTTTCGACACCGTTGCTCACAAGCGTCTTCTAACCGAACTGCGTGCCTACGGAATATCGCATCAGTTGTGCGACTGGATTCGTGATTTCCTGTCAGAAAGGTCACAGTTCGTAGTAATAGGCGGAAAGTCATCGAGTAAAACAGAAGTAATATCTGGCGTTCACCAAGGAAGTGTTATAGGCCCTCTATTGTTCCTGATCAATATTAACGACAAAGGAGACAATCTGAGTAGCCGTCTTAGACTGTTTGCAGACGATGCTGTCATTTACCGTCTTGTAAAGTCATCAGATGATCAAAACGACTTGCAAAATGATTTAGATAAGATATCTGTATGGTGCTAAAAGTGGCAATTGACCCTGAATAAGGAAAAGTGTGAAGCGATTCACATGAGTACTAAAAGAAATCAGCTAAATTTCGATTACGCGATAAGTCACACAAATCTAAAGGTTGTAAATTCAACTAAATACTTAGTGACTGCAATTACAAATAACCTAAATTGGAACAAATGGTTCAAATGGCTCTGAGCACTATGCGACTTAACTTCTGAGGTCATCAGTCGCCTAGAACTTAAAACTAATTAAACCTAACTAACCTAAGGACATCACACACATCCATGCCCGAGGCAGGATTCAAACCTGCGACCGTAGCGGTCGCTCGGCTCCAGACTGTAGCGCCATAAATTGAACGATTACATAGATAATATTGTGGGTAGAGCAAACCAAAGACTGCGATTCATTGGCAGAATACTTAGAGGGTGCAACAGGTCTACCAAAGAGACTGCTTACACCACGCTTATCCGCCCTATTCTGGAGTATTGCTGTGCAGTGTTGGATCCGCATCAGGCGGGACTGACGGATGACATCGAAAAAGTACAAAGAAGGGCAGCTCGTTTTCTATTATTGCGAAATAGGGGAGATAGTGTCACAGACATGATACGTGAATTAGAGTGGCAATGATTGAAACAAAGACTTTTTCGTTGTGGCGGGATCATCTCGTGAAATTTTAATCACCAGTTTTCTCTTCCGATTGCGAAAACATTCCGTTGGCACCCACCTACATAGGGAGAAATAATAATCACGATAAAATAAGAGAAATCAGGGCTCGTACAGAAAAATTTAATTGCTCGTTTTTCCCGCGTGCCGTTCGAGAGTGGAACGGTAGAGAGACAGCTTGAAGGTGGTTTATTGAAACCTCTGCAAGGCACTTTATTGTGAATAGCAGAGTAGTCACGTAGATGTAGATGCAGATGTAGATGAAGACCCGTTAAAAATTTCAAGTAACAGACTCATAGATAAAAGTGTAATATGTTGCGTAAACCTACACAAAAAAATCTAGAGTAAGTGTGCAAGAGCTCAATCCAAGAATACTCTGCAGCCCTCTGTGTAACTTTGTCGGCATACCGTTCAGAAGTCCGTAAGACAAAATTCTTTTGCTCTCCATCCAATAGAAGAAACGTTAAGGAACGCCACATCCTACACTGACGTGTGACACGTCACTTGGATGTGATAGAATCCAAATTGTGGTCCTACAAAGAGTGTAATTCTAACTCTTTTGAAGTAGTTAATATTCACCTCAGGTTTTCCGCCTTGTGCGATACAAAGCATTGTGACCTGAGACTTTCGATTTTCAATTAAGTCCCTCAGTTACCACCACGCTACCACCTTGGAAATCGTTAGTCGTTACAGCATTAAAAGTGTCGTATAAGCAGACATACCGCTGTAAACAATAAGACGCAGAAAAAACTGTATTAAACGTGGACAGCTGTGTAATGATAAATCTTCCAGTATAGAAATAGGTTAAGGTTCTGTTCTGTAAAAATTAATAAAAGTGTCTGGTTGCTGTCTTATTATCAGTAAGACTTAAGTAATATGTGATTTTTCACATGATGTCATGTATTATTTACATACTTTCAGCTGGTAAGTAAATACAATAACAAATACTAGGAAACCTGTAGAAATGGTCTTAGGATGGTTGTAAGCGGAAATACAAGCTCTCTAGCCGATGTTTACGACTTAACTTTTTGCGCTTTATCCCTTGCACTAGGCGTTTCACACAGTTACTTAACCCATGTTCATCCATGTGTGTTCTGTAGTTGACTGATACAATCCAAAGAGAGAGGCACTTCTTCAAGAAACACATGTTTTTAGATACATGGTGTCTGTTCTTTCGGATATGTCCAAAGGAGCAGACACCACTTTCATCCTTCAGCTACAATGAATCAAGACACAAAGCAGTTAAAGACATTAGCTCCCAGTGGGCATTAATTTATATCAATGAGTCAAGCTGAAAATTTGTACCTGACCTGGATTTGAACACGGGTCGTCGGTTTACCAGGCAGACACTCTCACCATTACACAATCCAGACACAGTGATTGCACGGACTGTCCTAACACCCCTCCCATCAGCCCTAAATTCTCAACTTATACCACACGCTACTGATGTAGTGCCCTTGCTCAATAGCAGCATTATTCGCCGCGTCTCTCGGAGTTCGAGGTTGGTTTGCGTATGCACAGAAGGGATCGCTGGCTGTCATCGCCGTAATTGTATACGTGGTGTCTCTTCTTTCGGACATATCCGAAAAAAATGCTGCAGATGTTCAAGACCTATTCAGTCACGTTTGCTATGATGTTCCTGTAATCCATTCTCAGACTATTCTCTAACATTCATAGATTACTCTGCTTTACAATTATTTCCTCATACCACGTCTAGTCAGTATACAGGGTGATTCAAAAAGAATACCACAACTTTTAAAATGTGTATTTAATGAAAGAAACATAATATAACCTTCTGTTGTACATCATTACAAAGAGTATTTAAAAAGGTTTTTTTTCACTCAAAAACAAGTTCAGAGATGTTCAATATGGCCCCCTCCAGACACTCGAGCAACATCAACCCGATACTCCAACTCGTTCCACACTCTCTGTAGCATATCAGGCGTAACAGTTTGGTTAGCTGCTGTTATTTCTCGTTTCAAATCATCAATGGTGGCTGGGAGAGGTGGCCGAAACACCATATCCTTAACATACCCCCATAAGAAAAAATCGCAGGGGGTAAGATCAGGGCTTCTTGGAGGCCAGTGATGAAATGCTCTGTCGCGGGCTGCCTGGCGGCCGATCCATCGCCTCGGGTAGTTGACGTTCAGGTAGTTACGGACAGATAAGTGCCAATGTGGTGGCGCTCCATCCTGCTGAAATATGAATAGTTGTGCTTCTTGTTCGAGCTGAGGGAACAGCCAATTCTCTAACATCTCCAGATACTGTAGTCCAGTTACAGCAGCACCTTCGAAGAAAAAGGGACCAAAAACTTCATTGGCTGAAATGGCACAGAAAACGTTCACCTTAGGCGAGTCACGTTCATACTGAGTTGTTTCCCGCGGATTATCAGTGCCCCATATACAGACATTGTGACGGTTGACTTTCCTGTTAGTGTGGAAAGTTGCTTCATCACTAAACACAATCTTTGAAACGAAAGATTCATCTGTTTCCATTTGAGCAAGGATAAAATCACAGAAATCGATTCTTTTAATCTTATCAGCTGCAGACAGTGCTTGAACCAATTTCAGACGATAAGGTTTCATAACTAACCTTTTTCGTAGAACTCTCCATACAGTTGATTGTGGAATTTGCAGCTCTCTGCTAGCTCTGCGAGTCGATTTTCATGGGCTGCGAACAAATGCTTGCTGGATGCGTGCTACATTTTCATCACTCGTTCTCGGCCGTCCAGAAGTTTTCCCTTTGCACAAACACCCATCCTCTGTAAACTGTTTATACCAACGTTTAATACACCACCTATCAGGAGGTTTAACACCATACTTCGTTCGAAATGCACGCTGAACAACTGTCGTCGATTCACTTCTGCCGTACACAATAACACAAAAAGCGTTCTGTTGAGCGGTCGCCATCTTAGCATCAACTGACGCTGACGCCTAGTCAACAGCGCCTCAAGCGAACAAATGTACAACTAAATGAAACTTTATAGCTCCCTTAATTCGCCGACAGATAGTGCTTAGCTCTGCCTTTTGTCGTTGCAGAGTTTTAAATTTCTAAAGTTGTGGTATTCATTTTGAATCACCCTGTATTATTATTTTTTATTATTAATTAAAATGCTTGCCCTTTTTATCCACAAACAAAAGAATTCCTATATGCACTGGCACTGAAACGAATATTTTGTTCTTATGCAAATACAAGGTACAACCTATTTTTTCTATAGCTCTCCTCGAGTATTTGTGCGAATATTAAAAATATAATTTGTGTCATTCTGAAATAAACTTCAGCTCACAGAAAAGCGATAACTGGCCTATATTTCACACGTCACTATTTATATTAATTTCTTGCTAATGAAGCTGGTGCTGACATTCTTTCTTGATTAAAACATGAAAGCAGCACTAGCATCCGTTAAATTTATCGAAAAATCCGGCGAACGGCATAGCGTGCGCACCGTCGGCTAATTAAACTCCCCTTTGCGAGAGAGCATTTCAGCTGCCGCTGATGAATGAGTGCTGCTCTATTTATAGGTAAAATGGAGACCCACTGAACTCGTTTTTGAAAGATATCCTGTAAACACTCATACGTTCTGAATTCTGAAAGTATTTTACTTTACAACTCGTTTTCTCTCATAGACCTGTAAATATTTTGTACCAAAAGAATTTATGAAGGGATTTCCGTGAATCTTAAATCAGGGGTATGCGATATTCTGGTACGTAATCTGTGTTGAAAAAGGAGACATATTTCGGGGTGAGGAGACGTTTAAGCTCTTTTACCTACAGCCGCCGAGGTGTGGTGCTTCCTTCACGTGCAGATTACTGAATTCTGGTAACGGGGTAACCAGTCGGTTTGACTTTGCGCGTTAGGGGACATTTTCATAAAGGTTCACAGCCGTGCTGTAATAGTCAAAGAGTAAGTATAATTTACAGGTGTTGCCTGATACAACAGTCTTTCCTTGCTTGCTTGCAGTTCTTTTAACAAACGTACAAACCTTGGATTTTATACACAATACATCGTAACTAGTCAGTCTTAACAAGTTTTTACTATCGTAGCAGATTTTAAAGAAAAAATTTCCATCTTCTTGGTGCATTTTGAATTGCTTCGCTTGTGATGCTCACTGACAAGTCAGTTCAAAACATTTCTGGCATCTGGTATGAAGTGCAGTTGTAGAGCGGCTGGGAAATACATACAGGTAAAGTACAGATTTTGATAGCGTGTGTATGTGACAGTTCTTGTAGTTTTTGTGGGTTGCTGATTCCCACAGTTACCATAACTGGTTTTCGACTAAGATTATCGATTATGAAACTTTAAAAAATTGGGCTTATAAAATTTAATTATAATTTAGATTTCTTATCTGCTTACATTATGCACCGGTGAGGTGTAGGAACTGAAGATGTAGGAAGTACATTTTAAAACTCTGAATTTTGTTTGTACTGAAAAGTAATGCCTCCGAATTTTTATGTGAAAACTCTTAAAGCTTTTTAATGGAAAGAAAAGTTATTAACATTTTACGTCCTTATTCTTCATGTCTACATATTCATTTCTCAACATAGTCTCCCAGGCAACGAAAACGTTTCTCCCAACGAGAGATGAGTTTGTTGTTACCGTCACTGTAAAACGTTTGACTACGTTGACGGAGCCACACCCTCACCTTTGTTTGCACCGCTTTATCACTATCAAAGTGAAGTCCTCGAAGGTGTTCTTCAAGTTCTGGAAACAGCTGAAAATCGGATGGGATCAAGTCGGAACACAAGCGTCGGATTGTTGTTGCAGAGTTCGTGTGTGGTCTGCCACTGTCATGATGAAGGAGAGGGTGGTCCGTGTGTGGACGAACTCATCGAATTCAGACTCGATTACAGTACACTGTTTCTCACGCACCGAAATGGTTACGTTACACACCGCCATGTTACATGCTGCAATTTGGAGCCCTCTAGCAACAGACAACTGCAGATATGTAGACATGAAGAGCAGAGATGTAGAATGTTAATAGCATCTGTTATATTTAAAAAGCTTTAAGAGTTTTCACATAAAAAATTCGATGGCGTTACTTTTTACCACGCCCTTGTAGGAGTATTTTTCTCAAAAATGTTTCTATTTCTCTGAAAGCATTGTTGATCTGATATCTCTCAATCTCCACTCTCAAACATTTTGTCGATCGGGATCTTACTTGACAACGTATTTTCGGGAACTATGTTGTGTTGTTTGCCTCATTTTTACAGGTCTGAGTCTAGCCGAGCAAACATCGACAGTATAGGATAAATGAAATGCGGTGGAGTCGTCTGCACTAAAATGGGGGTCAGATCTGTTTTATTTTATGTGGGCGCAGAATAAATGTGCCGTCAGCCAAACGTGAAGAAATTTGTTATGAAATTAGAACCAGAGTGCTGAGAGAATATGATTCACGGGAAAGACAGCTTGATAACTATAAAGTTACACTATATGGAAGATAGTCATCCATCGGCAGTTGAGAAGTTGTACTTCGCTGTTATGTTGACGATCAACGTAAAGAATTACGCTAGACTCTCGCTAATACTGTCATTCTCCGCATTAGCGGAAGTGTTGGATTATTGATTGTATCTGAAATTTAGTTTAAATACATAGGGATTATCTTTATTAACTCTGGGGATACATTCATGTTCATAGAAAACTTAGTTTTCGAGCGTGTACGTATACAACAGTATCACTCACATGTCCCCAATTTATACACTGCTGGCCACCGTAAATGCAACACCCTGAAGTAAGCATCCGAATCAAGTGAAATTTACACCATGGGTTTGCAGCGATGAGATATGCAACTGATTAGAATTTCAGCGCAGACGCACATCACGCGCGCCTGTGGCGTCACCTCATAGCGCCATTTAAGGCTTGGCGATTTCGACGAGTGTACGTTCGGCACGTGTGTTTACCTTGTGGTTGTTTCACAATACGATCAGTTATGCCTCGTAGACAACAGCGAACATCGTTTGATCAAGTATCCGAGTTCGACAGAGGAAGGATAGTGGCTTACCGAGATTGTGGATTATCGTACAGAGAAATCGCTAGTCGTGTTGGACGAAACCAAACAACTGTAATGCGGATATGTGACCGTTGGATGCAGGAGGGTACGACGGACCGACGTGGTCGATCGCATTCACCTCGGTGCACCACTGCACGTGCTGATAGGCAAATTGTGCGCATGGCAGTGACGGATCGCTCAGTGACATCCCGAACCATAGCAAGGGCACATTGCGTCTGTAACGCATCACCCAGTGTCTGCGCGTACCATTCGACGCCGTTTACAGCAGAGTGGTCTGTCCGCAAGACGTCCATTGCTTCATCTACCATTGACGCAGAACCACAGACGTCTCCGTCGCCAATGGTGTGATGACAGACGGATGTGGACGGCTGAATGGAATGACGTTGTCTTTACTGACGAGGCACGCTTCTGTCTGCAGCACCACGATGGTCGGATTCGAGTGTGGAGACACCGTGGAGAGAGGATGCTGGACAGCTGCATTATGCACCGCCACACTGGTCTTGCACCGGTATGGGGCGGTATTGGATATTACTCTCGCACGCCTCTAGTACGCATTGCCGGTACTTTAAATAGCCGGCGCTACATATCCGAGGTGCTGGAGCCAGTTGTCCTTCCTTACCTTCAGGGCTCGGCCACAGCCATATTTCAACAGGATAATGCGCGACCACACGTGGCACGCATTGTCCAAAGGTTCTTCGTCAATAACCAGATTGAAGTGCTTCCCTGGCCGGCTCGCTCTCCGGATCTTTCGCCGATAGAAAACATGTGGTCCACGGTTGCTCAGCGAGTGACCCAGATTACATCCCCAGCTGCCACACCAGATGATCTTTGGCAACGTGTGGAAGCTGCTTGGGCTGCTGTACCCCAGGAACACATCCAACGTCTCTTTGACTCAATGCCGAGACGTGTGGCAGCGGTGATCTCCAACAATGGCGGCTACTCTGGCTACTGATTCTGGCAGGAACCACATGTCACAGACGTCTATAAACGTAATCATTTGATACTTGGTCAACATGTTATCTACAAAATAAATTTTGTTGTGCTACCTCTTGTCTTTCTTGGTGTTGCATTTACGGTGGCCAGCAGTGTACTTGTCGCAATGATGATACGCGATGCCAGCACACAACCTCTTTACAAGCATTACATCAGTGCAGTGTGTATCTGCTTGTCGCATAATGTAAGAATATGTCTACAGCTTCAACACCAGCAGTGTCAGAAATCTTCATGCTCTCTCCTCCTTTGTCCTCACCTTCATCACTTCCGTCACTACTTTTCTGCACAGTTTTGATTATTTATTCATCTGTTAAAATCTGGTCTATCTCACAGTTTTCCTCATTCAGCCACTTCGAAACATATTCTTCATCAATTACTACTCCTCCTGGAAAGCAGAGCAATGTTCAACGTTGTAATTAACTAACAACATTGTTGCGTCTGATAATTCATTGCTGTGCACATCATTTTTCCTTGACTGACTAGGCACCCGATATGGGCCAGATTGCTGAGAGACCAGACTACTGACGGCCAGAATAGTGGGAGTTTAGTGTGTTAAACAGCAACCAGAATATTGTTAAACATTCCTGAAATTTATAGCAAACCACTGAGTAGATAGACAATTGTGATGAAATGAGCAAGTACAGCAGTGACATTGAGATATGAATTTCAACTATTGCTTTAATAAAACCACAGTTAATGATGTAAATCCTTTTATTTGAATCAATGTAAGCCAAACATTTAATCGAAGACCACGTAATATCTATTGCAACATCGCAGGTTTTGGGTTCACAGTCTTTAAATATTCAAGCTAGACATAACCTATTCATTTCAAACTACTATCCTACGAACCATATGCAAAAAATAACACTGAAAGAGAATAAGAAAGAAGGGTAGTGACAGGTGATTGAAAAACCCATGGCTGAGGGAGGACCTAACCCATTTAAGGATACAATACCCTTTTTACTTCCTTCATTTACCTCAGCATAATAGCATGGCTCACTGGTTTCAGCATAGATATTCAAGACTACAGTAACTGGTTATTAGCCAGTAAAATTTATTTTCATAAAATGTAACAATAAAATTAAAAACTAATACTGACAATATATTGAATTTATAGACTGGAGCCACCTGAGATTATCCCGAGAAATATAACACAAACTATATTTAAAAGTATAAATTCTTAAGAAAAATATAATGTTTATCTATGAATACATTAACGTAAAACAAAATCACTTATAGGTAGGGCTAGTGAAATTATATCTCACCTGAACTTAAGCTTCAGATCCAAATATCTCAATTCCATAAAAAATTAATCATCAGAAGAACACAACTAATCCCTTGTCAAGCGACGTTAAGCAAAGCAATTTTACAGCATAGGAAAAACGAAAACCTTCAAACAGAAATCTTTGTTTGTATACTCTGCAGCCTGATGGGCTCAGTAGAGAAAGCACTTTCTCTTCAGCATTGTGTTGTTGCACTACGTCACCCTTGGGAATTCCGCCCCCGGTAGCTGAGTGGTCTGGCCGAGCGGTTCTCTTCTCTTCAGTCCGGAACCGCGCTGCTGCTACGGTCGCAGGTTCGAATCCTGCCTCCGGCATGGATGTATGTGATGTGCTTAGCTTAGTCAGTTTAAAAAAACTAGCACGGTAGCTCGTGTTCGGTCAGAGAGCTGGTTGACCTCTGTAATAAAAAAATCTGAGTGAAAGGATCAACAACGAACTTGAACGGATGTCATGTGACGTCCGCAATGACAAGAAAAATTTAAAAAGTGGTCAGCGACAGAATGTCAATCCTGAGGGCCCGGGTTCGATTCCCGGCTGGGTCGGAGATTTTCTCCGCTCAGGGACTGTGTGTAGTGTTGTCCTAATAATCATCATTTCATACCCATCGACGTGCAAGTCGCCGAAGTGGCGTCAAATCGAAAGACTTGCACCCGGCGAACGGTCTACCCGACGGGAGGCCCTAGTCACACGACATTTACATTTTCCACCCTTGGGAGAGCGTTGGCCCCATTGACTGCGCCCGACGGCAGCAGCATCTAAGGCAGCCTCAGACACGACACAGACAAACAAGTTGCAGTCTAAAACACATGGAAAAACCGGTAAGTTTATATCCAAGCGTTGGACTGTTGTGAAGCCATGAGCCTTTTACGGAGCACTAATTTAAGACAGCGAACACCGAATTAACCGATCAGACGAATCAATTATTTCGGTAAATACAAACACGCACGTATTGTGGCTCATATAGACCAACTTCCAGACAAGTACGTGAAAATTAATTACGACTGGTCGGATTCTACATTTCGTCTTTAAATAACCACAGTGAAAACTGACGGCATATTAGTACTTAACTACATAACAAAAGTTATAGAAGCACTGGGTGATTAAGAGGCTTAACTAACCTAAGTAATACCGAATATCAGTAACGTTCAGCAGTAAGATTTGAAATTTACTGTATCCACAATGACACCATCCACATTGAATGTACACTATGATATCAGAAGTATCGGACACCTGGCTGAAAATGACTTACAAGTTCGTGTCGCCCTCCATCAGTAATACTGGAATTCAATATGGTTTTGGCCCACACTTAGTCTTGATGACAGCTTCCACTCTCGCAGGCATACGTTCAGTCAAGTGCTGGAAGGTTTCTTGGGGAATGGCAGCCCATTCTTCACGGAGTGCTACACTTGGGACAGGTATCGATGTCGGTCGGTGAGGCCTGTCTCGAAGTCGGCGTTCCAGAACATCCCAAGTTTTCTCACTTCCCACCTAACTGTCGTAGTACTTGCAATGGATTCTGATGCAGTTTGGAATTCCTGTGTGATGGTCTAGATAGATGTCTGCCTCTTACACATTACGACTCTCTTCAACTGTCGGCGATCTCTGTCAGTCAACAGACGAGGTCAGCCTGTACGATATTTAGCTGTACCTGTCCACGTTTCCACATCACTATCACATCGGAAACAATGGACCTAGGGATGTTTAGGAGTGTGAAAATCTCGGGTACAGACGTATGACACAAGAGACACCCAATCACGTGACCACGTTCGAAGTCCGTGAGTTCCGCGGAGCGCCCCATTCTGCTCTCTTACGATGTATAATGACTGCTGAGGTCGCTGATATTGGGTACCTGGCAGCAGGTGGCAGCAAGTGCACTTAGTATGAAAAACGTATGTTTTTCGGGGTGTCCGGATACTTCTGATCACATACTGTAGTTTAAGAATCACTAACAGGACTGCAGGTGCTTAGCGTTTTTGACTGGATTCACATTAAAACATTTTAAATGGTACTTGCGTGGCACAACCTTAGAAACTCATTTTTATGGCACAACCGTTAACACGGTGTAATATTTCTGGCTTAGTCAGCCATCATATTAGGCTCCAAGAAGCTGTTCCCAGAGCAGTGGAGATGCAAGAGGTATATAGATGACGAAATGAGGTGTGAGGTACCTGTGACAGATGTTAGATTCGGTACCATTCCCGTGAGAAAGACCGCCTGCATAATGCTACCGCTCTGCGATTGGCTGCTGTGTTCGGAGCAAGGGCGCCAAAATGTTACAGTATAGTTACTATTATTAGTTAAACTACTCATTGGAATGACTTCACTTTTTAATATAAATATCTCTCAACAGCTATCAATCAGTCATTTTAGAATTATTAAAAACAATTTAAATCAAAAACAAAAGACTGACTAAATTGCAAACGAAGCACTTCGTAAGCGTTCGGGTCACGCCTTTTCTAGCATCGCGCGTGAAGTGTTTCGGGCTGTTCGTCACTCTGGACTAGGCAGTCGAGAAGGACAGACATCTAGTTTGTTGTAGGATGTTTTTCCAATTTTTATTTAAGTTCCTTTTCGTCACCGTGGATTAGGCAGTCGAGAAGAACAGACATGTTGTCTGTGGCAGGATGTGTTTGCCAGTATTCAGTATTAAAAGATTCACTCCGGTAGTCTGGAGGCACAGACACGTGCCACAAATAGTGTAAAGATACATTTTCGTAAACATTGTGTTTGATCATGTACTTTACTGTATCAGAAGGTGTTGTATTAAGATCATGTAGTCTTCTCGTGTGGCTATATTTAAATACGCGTTTGGCATCCCAAAGAAGTGATGCATTATTTCAGGACAGAACCTCGCTAAAAGTCAGTTTCAGCCTCAAGATACAGAATCTACGAACTGCGTGCTGATTTCTGTCCTGGGGACATCAACTTGCAGACAGCAGGTTAGTGAACTCTAACAGAACCTTCGTATTCCACACAGTGCAGTGGAACGGTTCCAGACTGTAGCACCTACAACCGCTCGGCCACTGCGGCCGGCCAACAAACTGATTTAAATATGAATAACGGTATAGAAGGGGAAGAACACTGGCACTGCTGTGTCGCAAAGTAAAGTAGTGCAGACACAACTACATAACTACAAGTTATACGGTTTCCAACAAAAAAAAAAAAAAAATTAATCACCACCAACTTCGGAGCACAGAACTTAAAACGGCCCAGCCGTTGGAAAGGACGCCGTCGACAACAGCACACGGTGGTTGAAGATACTGCGAGATGCCGCAGGACAAGACACAACCACAGCCATGCCGAAATCGCCCACGGACAGCAATGGCTTCCACTGCGGGCACTGCTAATACCAGCTGAGCTACGCCAACGTGGCCTCGCCGCGCCGACCCGCTCAGATGTGTCGCTCCCCCGCGTCACGCCAAACCAACAGAGACCCCGCACTGTTTCAGGGCTGACAGCTCTCTACGATCACCGTAGTTGTACCACGCTCGGCACACGAGAGCACTGCCCTCCCCCGAACGAGATCTTATGCCTCTCCAACCTCGCTGGAAACCGACCTCTGAGCCCGTCGTAGCCCGCTCCTTTCAAACTGCACGTGGCCGATCACACCACGACAATTCCAGCTAAGGCGAAGTGACGACACACGGGTGACGTCAGAGATAAAGAGAAGGTGGCACGGCTGAGGTAGATTTACAATGGTTGGAAATCTCTGACTGTTTAATACACTGTAATATCTGTAAATGTGTGAGTGTGTATTAAACTAAAAATCCAAATCAGCTGAACAAAAAACCAGTCCAAGTTGCAAATTTTTACTATTTAGTGATTCGATGACTAGTTTCGGGCCGAGGCCCATTTTCAAATCATGTGCAACGAACGTTTACAATACATACAGACATCTATATGCGCTGCAAATCTTCATTGCACATTTTTGATGTCTTCGGAAATGCCATTTTCGACTATGTTATGATGTTATATTAGAACAAATAAGCCCTCGGTCACAAATATTAAGTCAAAATTGACCAGGTTTCGACGCTACTATGAGCGTCGTCTTCAGAATTACACTAACTGTTCTAAAACATAATAGGTATATAAGACATTAATAACTTAAAGTGTGTACTGACTGGAAAGAGATGCACTACTTACAAGTCACATTTTGTTGCAACCCTTGTTCACTCAGGTACGAGCAGCCCTTAGCGGCTCGCCATCTTAACTTATTTACAACTGTTCCTGACGTCGCCTTTCCGGCTTAGATTTTTTTTAAATGTGACTTGTAAGTACTGCATCCCTTTTCCAGTCAGTGCACACATTAATTTCTTAATGTCTTATATATCTGTTATGTTTTAGAACAGTTAGTTTAATTCTGAAGACGACGCTCATAGTAGCGTCGAAACCTGGTCAATTTTTACTCAATATTTGTGACCGAGGGCTTATTTGTTCTAATATGATTCTGACACGGTCACTGAACCTTAGCAGCTATGTTCAAAGTTTTATGCTATGATGATTTGAAAATAGGTCTCGGTCCAAAACTAGTCATCGAGTGAAAAAAAAGTAAAAATTTGCAACTTGGACTTGTTTTGGGTTCTACTGATTAACAGAAGTTACTGATGAAAACGACTCCATCATGCTGGAAGTTCGTACAAATTCTACGTCATAGGCTGATAATATTTCTGTCACCTTTGTCAGTGTTTCGTACACTGTATGTGAAAATATTACGTTTCATCGTGGTTCTGAAACACGTTGAACTGTAGGCCACTATACAACTGGTTGAGTGAATCAGTTTAAAGGTTGTAGGCACGCATAAGCATGACCATGCCAAGTAAACAAAGCACTGAGCTGTTCAAATCAACCATCGCTTAACGACAGATTTACTCTTTGCGTCTCTATCCTTGATACTCTTTGCTAATATTTTCACGTCAGTTGCACTGTCGAATAAAATAATGGGTCATCATTCCAATTATCGTCGGCAAGTGGTCGTTAGGAAATCATGAAAGCTGACTAAGGCAAGCAAATGACAAACCCTACCTCTAGCTCTGCCTCCTACAAATTTATGCCTTTTTCGACGTTGTAGCGTTGTTCAGATATTAATCTGCTGTTTCATGCACACTCTGCATCCAAACAACTCTTTTGTTAATACCCTTCCAAATTCGCAATACTGTTCCTCGTTCGAAAACCTATATGGACTGCTCATCTGGACTCTGTCTCAAAGTTAGTTAGTGGATGCATCTCATCTAATGGACTCATGCTGCATCGTGGTCCATTTTGTGTGACATCAGGTCTTTGTGGTCTGGCGTGCGCTGACGGTCCCAAACATTCTGTCAAGGAGCAGTCTGCTTGAAAAAGGAATCCTCAGCTAGTTTGTCCATAACTGATATAACTATAAGCTTTCTCCAAATCACGCAGTAAAAAGTTATTACTGACATGTTTGCTCCATGTGTATCTTTGCAGTCGAACAAAACATTTACACGTAATCCCTTGAACGGATGGGGAGCTCTTTGTCTGCAGTTAAAACGTAGCTGTCCTAGAACATGTAAAACTCTTCGTTCAAATTTTAGAACAAAATTACACCACAGAATACAGGTTGCTACTTGCTTGTTTGTCCTAAGTATTAATATTATTTTAAAGATATTCTACAATAAAAGTTATATAATTCGTTATTAGAAACATGCCAAGGTAAAAAGGAATAAGAGTGGATCACCGCTTAACGGTGTACCGTAACACTGGAAAAAGTATGTTTCAGATGAATTTTGATGAATATGAAACTTTGATATTGTCACGCATCAGCCTAATATCCTATGTATGTAGCGATGAATAATGGTGCAGAATTTTTTCACATTCTTACGACAGATAAAACGAGAGGATGGACACTGGAAGAAATACTTCCGCAATCAAAATGTCATGTTTTTCATTTCAGAAGATATTTGTTTCTTTTATTTTTTAAGTCATATTTGATATTCAACATATATTCATCGTTCTCACCAGTGTCTGTTAAGCTGAACAAGAATGAGAAAGGAAACTTTCTGTGGTCTATTGTAAGGAAGCATGTCGTCAGGTCATGGAGTGATTTAGGGAAAGAAGAAAATACAAGTCGTCAACTTAAACTTGAGCAAACCATGCAAATAGGTGGCTAATAAGAAAGAAACCGAATAAAGAATATTGAGAATGGTGAGGAGGGCCAGTAACACAAATGCTTGGGTGAAGGGAAAGACTGTAGTTGTGGATGACACAGTGACTATTATATAACTGAAATGAAGATTCCTTCGGCACACTATCCGAATCTCTGAAGATGCTGGAGTGAAATGTCACTCTGCAACCGAGTACGCGCTAATTTGAAACTTCCTGGGAGACTAAAACGGTGTGTCACTTAGGTGCACGAAACCGAAGCGTTTCTCTTGTGCAGGAAAGTACTCTACCAACTCCGTACCGAGCGAGCTGGCGCAGTGGTTAGCACATTGGACTCGCATTTGGGAGGACGACTGTTCAAACCCGCGTGCGGTCATCCTGATTTAGGGTTTTCGTGATTTCCTTAAGTCGATCCATGCAAATGCCGGATTGGTTCCTTTGAAACGGCACGACTCACTTCCTTCCCCATCCTTCCCTAATCCGATGAGACCGACGACTTCGCCGTTTGGTCCCCTCCCCCAAATTAACCAACCAACGGACCGTTTAAGTAATCCATGCACGACTCACGACCTGCACTCATTTCTTTCCGCTTGTGCCTCTTGCCTACATTCCATACTTCACAGTAGTTCACCTTTGTACTTTCCAGGGCTAGAACACCAGTAAGAATAGCTTTACAGGAAAATGGCTTATCCACAGCATTGAGGACTTTCCAGAATGGACTTTCACTCAGCAGGGAAAATGGTGGAAGATGGATTAAGGAAACTGTAAGATGAATTATCCATGACATGGAATAAGTGACGACGCTGTAAATGACCACCACAAAGAGTGGATGACGTATGTAGAGAAATGGGGTAAAATCTAGAATTGAAAAACTGCTGATGTTACTGAAGGACAAAAAAAGAAAAATCTCTTAACATTTCGGTACTAGATGCTGGAGGTAGTACGAGACTAACAAGGGAACCTCCCCATCGCACCCCCCTCAGATTTAGTTATACGTTCGCACAGTGGATAGGCCTTGAAAAACCGAACACAGATCAATCGATAAAACAGGAAGTAGTTATGTGGAACTATAAAAAAATAAACAAAATATACAAACTGAGTAGTCCACGCGAAGATAGGCACTATCAAGGACTGACTGAACACAGGAGCGCCGTGGTCCCGTGGTTAGCGTGAGCAGCTGCGGAACGAGAGGTCCATGGTTCACGTCTCCCTCAAGCGAAAAATTTTTCTTTATTTTAGCAAAGTTATGATCTATCCATTCGTTCATTGACGTCTCTGTTCACTATAATAAGTTTAGTGTCTGTGTTTTGCGGCCGCACCGCAAAACCGTGCGATTAGTAGACGAAAAGACGTGCCTCTCCAATGGGAACCGAAAACATTTGATCGCAAGGTCATAGGTCAACCGATTCCTCCACAGAAAAACACGTCTGATATATTCTGTACGACGCTGGTGACGGCATGAGCGTCACATGACAGGAATATGTTGTCGACCCACCTAACTTGTACACTTGGCGAATGGGTAAAAAGATTCTTCTACGTTGCCCAATTTAGGTTTTCTTGTGGATATGATAATTACTCCCAAAAAAGTGATGAAAACATAAGAGTTTGTCACATAAACTGCAACAAATGAACCCAAAAGTCTCACACTCGCACACTTTTCCCTGTACTCTGTCAAAACATATGTTTTTTACGTTTTCAAATTTTCGTGTGTAGACCGTCAAATCCTGCATATGTTCAAGCAAATCTGAACATGTCCTGGAATTTTGGAGAGCGAAGTTGATTGTGTGTGAGTGCCTGAACTTTGATAATTGTCTGAAAATAAAAAATTAAAGTTTTTGCTGGAGAGAAGACTTGAACCAAAGACCTCCAGTTTCGCAGCTGCTCACGCTAACCACGGGACCACGGCGCTCCTGTGTTCACTCTGTCCTTGATGTTGCTTATCTTGCGCATGGACTACTCACTTTGTATATTTTACTTATTTTTTCATAGTTCCACACAACTTCTTCCTGTTTTCTCGGTTGATCTGTGTTCGGTTTTTCAAGGTCTATCTACTGTGCAAACTTTTAACTAAATCTGAGGGGGGTGCGATGGGGAGGTTCCCTTGTAAGTATATTACGATATCTCTGGCGCCGTCGTGAACAGAAACGTTCAGCAAGTCTGGCGCAGTAATACTGTAAATGGACCTTTCTGAAGTACAATATTGGGACTAGCAACAGACTGATATAGACAGTACGCTAATTTGTCGCTAGAGCGCGTGGACGGATGAATTTCCCTGTGGCGACGATGCTGGAGACGGCGCGAGACGTACGGTGTGATGCAAGAAATAGCAACAAGTGTTTTGCTGCCGAAGACTTACGGTGGCTAAAAATAGGAGCAGACAGCGTCGGTGGTGTTTATAAAACGACGCCAACTGCGCCGTAACGAGGGACCAGCCACCCTTCCCCCTCTTTCTCCCCACCCCCTTCACCACTCCTGATAGGTGGCGCTGGCGCCATCAGGCGCGAATCGCGCCCGCAGTTTGTTTGTTTACAAAGTCGTCCACTGTGTTTGTTGCTGCTCTGCTGCCGATGAGGTAAGCAGTGTACTGTACTCGGGTGAGAACGGGCTGCATTTCAAGTGCTCACTTGTGCTGGCTCTGCCAATGAGACTAATACCGCTTTATGTCCCTCAGCGCGAGTTTGTGTTTGTTGAGGTGTGCTCCCGAAAGAATGTTAAAATTATCGATCTCCGTCTTCTTCATTCTCTTGCCGTGTGTCCCAAGACTCTGTCCTCTCCTATATATAGTATACTCTGACGACATTTCTGTAATGCTTCCTCCTGCTCGCATCCTACAGTACTTCAATGACTCCGCTTTCCTAGCCGTCTCCGTTAGATCTCTCCACAAACGCACTACAGAAGTTCCAGTGATCACTCCATCTTATGTTATTTACCTCCTGGTTTAAACAATGGCTCCTCAAGATAAATTCTTTTGGAACTCCATCAATAATTATATTATGGTCCAGTCACAACTTCCTCCCTCTTTATTGCTATCTCGTTACCTTCGAACATCCTACCCAGCCAAATAACACACTAAAATTCCTTAAATTAGTCCATGACCGTTAACTAACACGGAAATCTCACCTATTAAGTACTCTACAGAAAGCCCGCAATAAACGTAAACTCTCAACTGGATAAACGTGGATTGGATGTCCTCTATCATTCACCACACCTACAAAGTCTTGATGAGACCCATACACTTCTATAACATATTCACATAGATTTACGTTCCATCCAAGTCCTACGAGTGCCTCTAAATCCCTGAACTTCATGCATTCTGTCTTGCTTGTTGTATCTGTTTTTCCTTCCCCTTTACCCCCTCATCAAATTCCCCTCACTTCCAGCCACATTGAACATCTTCATAAATCCTACGCAATTTATTCTTCGTATGCTCTCAAGCCAGTCCCTACAGCTATACACCATCCACATCCTCTTCAAATGCAGTCTCCACTACATCCCCCTCCCAAACAACGAAATTCATCGTGATTTTCATCCATCATCAGAACTAGCCCATTGCTTCCTATCCATCCCCACATTATGGTTACACACCACACCTTTTTCTTTCGTCTCCATTACCACGTCGTGGCCTCCATTCTAGTAGCCCCTATCCCAAAATCAATATGCCTACCACCCACTCCCCCTCAGTACATAACCCAACATACTAAGGTACAGATTCCTCTGCCACCCAACTTCTGATAACACCAGTTAAGCCTGCCGGAGAAATGTAATTCTTTCCCTATGCAGGACCTGCAGCTTACTGCATAGAAGTGAAGTGGTTCGTTTTCATTATCATCGTTACAACCGAATCATCCATTTTAATATCCAAAAATAAATATTTTAAGATTTTAATGATTTTAAGTTACAACTGTAAATTTTTATAACTGTCCTGTCTAAAAATCGGGAATATACAGCTGCGTAATTGTTATCCAGCACGTCATGTAACGACTACATTCCATCCATTAGTTCTTCTCCATATACACATCCAACATCTTTCTAGCAACACCCCATCCGATTATGTATCCTTATCCAAACCTTCCACCCTTTCTGTTTCATCCTACTAAAATTATATATATCTACTTTCACTTTTATAAAGCAACGGCTGAGAAACTTCTTCTACTGTTTTAATAAGTCTCGAACAACCATCAAGTAAAAGAATATATCTGAAATAGTAAGTACTTGCGTCTCTCAGATACCATTTGTATTGGATATTGGGTTAATTATCTGGACTGGTCTGTGATGACTATGATTAAGTACTTTCATTAAATCTTCCGAGGGTTCCAAATGATTTAAAAGGCATCTCTGCAAGACTATTCATTTATGTGCAGTAAATTACCGTTTAAGGAGAGAGGCAATTTTTACTGACGAAGATGAGTTCTCATTCCTTGCTCAGGCTGGTTGTTTTATTAAAGATGCAATGAAAACGGTCTACGCCGAGTGTTTTAGTACTTGACTCATTTTAATGTGCGGTTCCTTTCTTTCAGCGAGTTACGTATGACACAAAGGCGGGGCTGTGAGGGGGTGGGAGGGGAGTGAGGGGCGAGGACGGGAGGGGGGAGGGTTAAGCGAAATTTCCTTAAAAATACCACTGTTTCAATTCTGTTTCCCAAGAGATCTCTCATTTTTTTTTCACTGTGTCTTCATTCCTTTTTTCCTTTTATAGGTGAACAGGGGCAGGCCTTTATAAAACACGACTCTTTGCTGCCACATCCCAGCATTCTGAGACTGAAAAAATGGCATTTCCAGTTAGGAAGACGATTACCAGCTTCAGTTTTTCCATTGAAAACGAGGAAAATTTGGAAGAAATTTTGGTCTGAACCAGGGAATTGCACTATTTTAATTCTTGATTGGGACAATGTTGGGACAATGCTGCTGTGCTCAAAAATATTCAAGTCTAGTGCGTATCCACGTAACCGTATGTGACAAGCATTGTTTCAACGATTGACAGGGCTTCCACTGAAGTCTACGTATCTGACAAAGTTTGGGAGATCGTGCACAGTTTTCTTTTTCCAATTTTTCTGTTCTCTGGTAGGCTGCTTATGGCAAGCTGTTTGTAATCTGGTACAATGCAGAGCCCGGTTCTTTGCACCCAAATCCAGACACCTGGGAGTGGGACAGAGAGCAACTTTGTTGCGAATGTTTGGGAGGTCCAACATCCGCCTAGTAACCAAGAGAACCGTCCCAAGTACAACTGTCGCAACTGGGGATTGCCATTTCTTTCAATTTGTTCTGGGCCACAGTGGAAGTGGGTGGCCCTCTATAGAACTTTCTTATTTTCAGACGAATGTCTCGACTACCGGGGAGCCCAATAGAGAATTTTATGGAGGGAATTTCCGAGTCCGGAATTCGTCTGAATAATCAAGGGAAACATAAAACAATAGTACTAATCAATAATCAAGGTAAAATTCTTATAAATCTTGGTTGAAATCAGTGGTCTTAGTGAAGCACGTGTGTACAGTGCGCACGTATATGTAGAGTAATTAAATTTTTCTTGACTTTTTGGCCTGTGAACATTGAATTCCAGTCAACCGCATTAGGTCGTGACCTATCATCAGTCTCTTAATTTTCGTCTAGAAAGCGTTCGATTAATTGGGAAACATATTTTAATGATTCTGATTCTCATATTCCGCAATTTTAACATTTCTCTCATAGTACTTTATAACCAATCTTGGAAAGTAGCCCATGGTATAGCGGTTACTACATAAGTTCCTCCTTTGCGCATCGAGCGAGTAAATTGTTCTTACTTCCGCCTTTATAACAGCGCTGCATGTATCGAATTTGTGCGTACTCAGTATTGTGTGTGTATCGGCCGGTGTCGCATCGTTCGTGCCCGGCGGAGTTTGTTGTTAGTTCGATCTCTGGCGGCGGCGTTTTCTGCCCACTCCACGATGTCTGTCGAGTCTCCATGAGTATTCATAGTTGGAGTACCGTTCGTTGCAGTTTGGACAAGAGTGTGAGTCACGTGTAACCGGGATCTCTAGAAATTCGCGAATGGTTGCCTGATACTATTCGAGTTAAATCTTACCAAATAGCTACTGCTTATTTTGATTCTGATTTGTATGCATTTTTTTTTTAACCTTCAAGACCCCTTGCAAGTAACCGGATTTTCTCTCGGGTTGATCCTCATGAGATGTTTATACATGGTGACGGTTCCGTTACTCCAGTCCTTCTTACAAATGCAGTGATCGCGTATATTCCGGTTAGAGTTTACGATCTTCCACGCGAAGTGGACGATTCATTTCTTCGGCGGCGTTGCTTCCTTGTGCAGTCGTTCGGGCATATCCGGCGGAAACGCTGGTCTGCTCAGCATCGCCTGTGATCTTACAGTGATATCCGAACCGTAGAAATGTGTTATTTTACTATAAAAATAAAGCGAATACAGCGACCAGCCACTTTTTTTTTAATGCGTTTTATTTATGCCAATATGCATTTCGGGTTTGCACCCATCTTGAGCCGGCAAATTACATGTATCTTCAGTTTCTACAGTGGTACAATATCGACAGCAGTTTGGATGCTGCAGCTGGCATTTTCCTCTCCTTGTTTTTTCTTGGCTTTTCTTCTTTTTTGTAACAGCACAAACACTTTTTGTCACGTATTTTAAACAGGCACACTGCGTTATCTGCCATGTTGTCGACTTTTTTTAACTTTCAAGGCCCCTTGCAACTAACCGGATTTTCTCTCTGGTTGGTCCTCATGAGATGTTTATACATGGTGACGGTTCCGTTAGTCCAGTCCTTCTTACAAATGCAGTGATCGCGTATATTCCGGTTAGAGTTTAGTCGACAACATGGCGGATAAAACAGTGCGCCTGTGTAAAATACGTGACAAAAAGTGTTTGTGCTGTTACAAAAAAGAAGAAAAGCCAAGAAAAAAACAAGGAGAGGAGAATGTCAGCTGCAGCATCCAAACTGCTGTCGATATTGTACCACTGTAGAAACTGAAGATACATGTAATTTGCCAGCACAAGATGGGTGCAAACCCGAAATGCATATTGGCATGAATAAAACGCATTAAAAAAAAAGTGGCTGGTCTCTGTATTTTTATAGCAAAATATCATTATCCACGACCACGGAGCTCAACAGTCCAAATAAAATGGACAAATTGTTGTAGAAATGTGTGCTCAAAAGAATATTCCTTCACACCTGAATGTTTGTGTTTACCGGATTCTTATGTATGTAGGAGAAGAAGGAGCCTGCTTTCTTTGAAATATAAGTGGCCATCTCAGTTACAATTGTCCCCGCCGTCTTACGGTTTTAAAGTCGTCCTATGGAAAACGTCGTCCGTTGACATTAGCTGAAGTAGTGTCTTCGCAATCTGCTATCTGTACTTCTACAGCTTTAGCGGACGTTGGGGAGACATTGTCTCCGATCACCCCGCGCAGCTTTCCGCCATTACCGGCACGCTCAGTTTGTGCCCTGCTGCCGTTAAGGTGTCGGCAGACTCAGGATGGTGAAGATTTTGAAGCCAACCCTAGGATATCAACAATAGTGTAGTACCGCAGCCATCAACCCACTCTGAGCCAGCCCGGTGCCAGGGGCACGTTCACCGGGATTAGCTCGGTGAGCACGGCCGACTAATGTAGATTTATACACTCCTGGAAATTGAAATAAGAACACCGTGAATTCATTGTCCCAGGAAGGGGAAACTTTATTGACACGTTCCTGGGGTCAGATACATCACATGATCACGCTGACAGAACCACAGGCACATAGACACAGGCAACAGAGCATGCACAATGTCGGCACTAGTACAGTGTATATCCACCTTTCGCAGCAATGCAGGCTGCTATTCTCCCATGGAGACGATCGTAGAGATGCTGGATGTAGTCCTGTGGAACGGTTACCATGCCATTTCCACCTGGCGCCTCAGTTGGACCAGCGTTCGTGCTGGACGTGCAGACCGCGTGAGACGACGCTTCATCCAGTCCCAAACATGCTCAATGGGGGACAGATCCGGAGATCTTGCTGGCCAGGGTAGTTGACTTACACCTTCTAGAGCACGTTGGGTGGCACGGGATACATGCGGACGTGCATTGTCCTGTTGGAACAGCAAGTTCCCTTGCCGGTCTAGGAATGGTAGAACGATGGGTTCGATGACGGTTTGGATGTACCGTGCACTATTCAGTGTCCCCTCGACGATCACCAATGGTGTACGGCCAGTGTAGGAGATCGCTCCCCACACCATGATGCCGGGTGTTGGCCCTGTGTGCCTCGGTCGTATGCAGTCCTGATTGTGGCGCTCACCTGCACGGCGCCAAACACGCATTCCACCATCATTGGCACCAAGGAAGAAGCGACTCTCATCGCTGAAGACGACACGTCTCCATTCGTCCCTCCATTCACGCCTGTCGCGACACCACTGGAGGCGGGCTGCACGATGTTGGGGCGTGAACGGAAGACGGCCTAACGGTGTGCGGGACCGTAGCCCAGCTTCATGGAGACTGTTGCGAATGGTCCTCGCCGATACCCCAGGAGCAACAGTGTCCCTAATTTGCTGGGAAGTGGCGGTGCGGTCCCCTACGGCACTGCGTAGGATCCTACGGTCTTGGCGTGCATCCGTGCGTCGCTGCGGTCCGGTCCCAGGTCGACGGGCACGTGCACCTTCCGCCGACCACTGGCGACAACATCGATGTACTGTGGAGACCTCACGCCCCACGTGTTGAGCAATTCGGCGGTACGTCCACCCGGCCTCCCGCATGCCCACTATACGCCCTCGCTCAAAGTCCGTCAACTGCACATACGGTTCACGTCCACGCTGTCGCGGCATGCTACCAGTGTTAAAGACTGCGATGGAGCTCCGTATGCCACGGCAAACTGGCTGACACTGACGGCGGCGGTGCACAAATGGTGCGCAGCTAGCGCCATTCGACGGCCAACACCGCGGTTCCTGGTGTGTCCGCTGTGCCGTGCGTGTGATCATTGCTTGTACAGCCCTCTCGCAGTGTCCGGAGCAAGTATGGTGGGTCTGACACACCGGTGTCAATGTGTTCTTTTTTCCATTTCCAGGTGTGTATAAACGCTGGCACACCTGTTACGCTGTAGGTAGAGTAGACTAGCATAAATAGTAGACATAGTCAAACATTGGTAACCTTAGGACATAGCAGTAGTGCCCATAGTGGAAGAGTAATAGAACATTCTTAGAATAAAAAGCTGCAGTAATAATAAGTGTATTGTATCAATTAGGACCCACTAATGTATTAGGTGGTGGGTTGCTTATGTATCATATATTGAAGAATAAAGAATTTTTTTTTACAAAAAAATCACCCCTCCCCAGTTTCATCTCTCTGGGACGGTGGTGGTGGAGGGTGCTACTTCTAGTGGTGATGCTTCGATTACTGACGTTAATTACGGTTCTCCTGATCTAATAGAGAGCATCATGACGGATACAGGGATTAGTGAACACAAGGTCATTGTAGCGAGGCTCAAAACCACTAAAAATAAGCGCAAAATATATCTATTTAAAACAGCAGATAAAAATTCGGTTGATGCCTTCCTAAGAGAGAGTCTCCATTCCATCCAAGCTAATTATGTACGTGTAGACCAGATGTGACTCAAATTCAAAGATACAGTGACGACAACAATAGATAGATTCATACCGCATACGTTAACAAGAGACGGGACTGATCCACCATGGTACACAAAACGTCAGAACACTGCTGCAGAAGCAACGAAAAAAGCATGCCAAATTCAGAAGAACGCAAAATCCCCAAGACTGGCAAAGTTCCACAGAAGCTCGAAATTTAGTGCGGACTTCAATGCAAGATGCTTTTAATAGGTTCCACAATGAAACATTTTCTCAAGCCGGCCGGAGTGGCCGTGCGGTTTTAGGCGCTACAGTCTGGAGCCGAGCGACCGCTGCGATCGTAGGTTCGAATCCTGCCTCGGGCATTGATGTGTGTGATGTCCTTAGGTTAGTTAGGTTTAATTAGTTCTAAGTTCCAGGCGACTGATGACCTCAGAAGTTAAGTCGCATAGTGCTCGGAGTCATTTGAACCATTGTCTCAAAATATGGCATAAAACCCAAAGAGATTCTGTTCGTAAATAAAGTAAACCAGTGGCAAAAAACAGTCAATACCGTCACTGAGCGATAGCGATGGAAATGTTACCGATGATGGTGCCAGTAAGGCGGAGTTACTAAATACAGTTTCCCGCAATTCCTTCACGAAAGAAAAGGAAATAAATATTCCAGAATTCAAAACAGAACAGCTGTTAGCATAAGTGACATAGAAGTAGATATCTTAGGTGTTGCGAAACAACTCAAATCACTTAAAAAAGGCAAGTCATCCGGTCCAGATGGTATAACAATCAGGTTCCTTTCAGAGTATGCAGACACAATAGCGCCTTTCTTAGCAACCATATACAACCGCTCACTTGACGAAAGGTCTATTCCTAAAGACTTGAAAGCAGCACAGGTCACACCAGTATTCAAGAAGGGAAATAGGAGGAACCCATTGAGTTACAGAGCCATATAACTGACCTCAATTTGCAGTACCTTTTTGGAGCATATACTGTACTCGAACATTATAATCACCTTGAAGAAAATGACTTATTGATGCATAACCAACACGGATTCATAAAATATTGTTCTTGTGCAACGCAGCTAGCTCTTTATTCTCGTGAGGTAATGAGCGGTGACGAAAAGCGATCTCAGATCGATTTCATATTCCTAGATTTCCCGTAGGCTTTTGATACCGTTCCTCACAATCAAATTGCGTGCATATGGAGCATCGTCACAGTTGTGTGACTGGATTCGTGATTTCCTCTCAGAGAGGTCACATTTCGTAGTGATAGACGGTAAATCATCGAGAAGAACAGAAGTGATATCTGCTGTTCCGCAAGTTAGTGTCATAGGCCCTCTGCTGTACCTGATGTACATAAATGATCTAGGTGATAATCTGAGCAGCCCCCTTACATTGTTTGCAGATGACGCTGTAATTTACCGCCTAGTAAAATCATCCGACGATCAATTCCAATTACAAAATGACCTAGAGAGAATTTCTGTATGGTGCGAAAAGTGGCAATTGGCATTAAACAAAGAAAAGTGCGAGGTCATCCACGTAGGTACTAAAAGAAATCCGATAAATTTTGGGTATTCGATAAATCGCACAAATCTAAGGGCTGTCCATTCGACTAAATACCTAGGAACTACAACTACGAGCAACTTAAATTGGAGAGACCACATAGATAATATTGGAGGGAAGGTGAAACAAAGACTGCGCTTTGTTGGCAGAACACTTATAAGATGCGACAAACCCACTGAAGAGACAGCCTACATTACACTTGTCCGTCCTCTGATGGAACAATGCTGCGCGACGTGGGTTCCTTACCAGGTAGCATTGACGGAGTACATCGAAAAAGTACAAAGAAGGGCAGCCCGTTTCGTGTTATCGCGCAATAGGGGTGAGAGTGTCACTAATATGATACTCGAGTTGGGGTGGCAGTCACTGAGACAAAGGCGGTTTTCTTTGCGGCGAGATCTATTTACAAAATTTCAATCACCAACTTCCTCTGCCGAAGGCGAAAATATTTTGCTGACACCCACCTACGTAGGGAGAAATAATCATCATAATAAAATAAGAGAAATCAGAGCTCGAACGGAAAGATTTAGGTGTTCCTTTTTCCCACGCACCAATCGAGAGTGGAATGGTAGAGAAGTAGTATGCAAATGGTTCGATGAACCCTCTGCCAGGCACTTAAGTGTGAATTGCAGAGTAACCATATAGATGTAGATGTTTCGCCAGGAATGAAGAGGCTGGTTCACTTGATGCTGGAATGAATGTTGCATCTGCGTCCTCTCCTCCACGCGATATAAGGTCTGTTCCCGTGGTTTCCGATTATTTAACAGAAACATCGTCTGCTGTTATGCCATTACAATGTTTGCGATGTCATCCGGTCCACAGTCTGATACGACGGAGCAACTACTCTTACGAGTAGTCAGATGAGGCAGACAGCTTTAGACACTGCTATGTCTGTCTCTTTTTCATCTGACGATGATGTTCATCGCGCCGGGTTGTGTTTCTCGCATTCCGCTGAGTGAAGTGGCGACGTCTCCCTCCCCATAGCGGGCCGGCCTTGATGAGCCACCTACTCTTCCGCGTCACGACCTTGTCTTGTCACGGGATGGTATGAAACAACGTTTTCAACCTGAGCATGCAGCATCGCATCTGTACCTTCCGGTGAAGAGGATTCAAATCGTGTACCTTCATCTCTGCCGTCTGCCAGTGCTGCGTAGAGCCGGACGTTATCCGTAAATTCATTTCTGATAGCAGCAAGCGTTCCGTACCCTAATAAGATAAACTTTTCATTACGGACTGCTGCGTTCCGACAGTTCCCAAGCTGCAGGTTGTGTGCTTGCAAGAAGCGTTATTTGACGTGTTTTGTCCCCCTGGGTAAATTATGCTTTTTAATGTTGCACCGTGTTTCATAGGGACGGTATTCCGTTGAAGGACCTTGAAACCCTGGACGACGGTAAGGCTATAGGGTGTCGTTTTTCTGATCTCGCCTTAGCTTTTCTCTTTGCTCCATCTGGATCTCGCCGGATATACACTGAAGCCCCAAAGAAACTCGTATAGGCATGCATATTCAAATACAGAGTTATGTAAACAGGCAGAATGCGGCGCTGCGGTCGGCAACGCCTATGTATGACATGTGTCTGATGCACTTGTTAGATCGGTTACTGTTTCTACAATGGCAGGTTCTTATGATTTATGTGAGGCTGAACGTGGTGTTATAGTCGACACACGAGCAATGGAACACATCACCTCCGAGGCAGCGATGAAGTGGGGCTTTTCCCGTACGACCATTTCACGAGTGTACTGTGAATATCAGGAATCCGGCAAAACATCAAATCTCCGACATCACTGCGATAGGAAGAAGATGCTGCAAGAACGGGACGAACGGAACGAACGACGACTGAAGAGAATCGTTCAACGTGACAGAAGTGCAACCCTTCCGCAATTGCTGCAGATTTCAGTGCTGGGCGATTCAACAAGTGTCAGCTTGCGAACCATTCAACGAACCATCATCGATATGGGCTTTCGGAGCCGAAGGCCCACTCATGTACCCTTGATGACTGGGTACTCATGTACCCTTGATGACAAAGCTTTACAGCTCACTTGGGCCCGTTAACACGTGCATTGGAGTGTTGATGACTGGAAACATTTTGCTTGTTCGAATGAATGTCGTTTCAAATTGTCGAGAGGATGGACGTGTGTGGGTATGGAGACAACCCCATGAATCCATGGATCCTGCATGTCAGCAGGGGACTGTTGAAGCTGGTGGAGGCTCTGTAATGGTATGGGGTGTGTGCAGTTGGAGTGATATGAGACCCGTGATGTGTCTAGATACGAGTCTGACAGGCGATACATCACGTAAGCATCCAGTCTGATTACCTACATCCATTCATCTCCACTGTGCATTCCAACGGAGTTGGGCAATTTCAGCAGCACAGCGCAAGACCCCACATGTCCAGAATTGCTGCAGAGAGGCTCCAGGAACACTCTCCTGAGCTTAAACACTTCCGCTGTCCACCAAACTCCCCAGACATGAACATTGTTGAGCATATCTGGAGTGCCTTGCAACGTGCTGTTCAGAAGAGATTTCCACCCCCTAGTACTCTTACGGATTTATGTACCGCCCTGCAGGATTCATGGTTTCAGTTCCCTCCAGCACTACTTCAGACATTAGTTTAGTCCTTGCCAAGTGTTGCGGCACTTCTGCGTGCTCGCGGGGGTCCTTACACGATATTAGGCAGGTGTTCCAGTGTGTTAGGCTCTTCAGTGTATTACCGCTCACGATTTTATAAGGATGATGCGATTTATTTACCTCATTAAAATCCGAGAAAGATTTTGGTGGGGGAAAGATTTCAACTGCGTCTTCCGTCCGCTGGATCAGATCCCAGTTACAACTATTGTCGTGGATTTGATGTTATGGTTTCGTCTTTGAGTCTACAGAATTCTTAGCTCTGTAGATACCCCACATTAGTGCGTTTTACGAAATTTACAGCTACTTCTAGTAGTCGACTGGGCCGTTTTTATTTGTCTGCTTCCTGCTAGATTCACTGACAACTGTGCTGTTTCAATGACTCTGAACCATGTCCCACAGCAAGTACATCCTGATCGCCCTATTTGGAAGCGGACCTATCTATGGATGATATCATCGCTGCCGTATGGGGACGAGCCAGCCTTTCTCGAGTGCGTTATCGCTCAGTTATGGAATGCTTGGTTGCCAGTCCCAAACCTCAGTTTCATAGTGCCCTCATGAGTTTTAGGGACGGCAAAGCGGCTGAAATGTCGAGGACTCGGGAATTTTATCATGCTATCCTTCGTAACTTTTATTATAGTGCTTGAGACGTCCCTTTAAAGAGTTATGGAAGTTCACCGCGTGAAGCCGACTCTCCTGCAAATCAAAAGACCACAATTAGATGGCGTTCGTTTGCGTTCCCAGCGATGTTCGATTCTACACGATGAGCTGGCGTATCTGTATCATCTAATTCGGCTTCGAACGCGATCTCGAAGGACATCTCTCACTACCTTAGGTGGACGTGAGTTGTCACTCTCAACCTGGTATAATGCGTTAATGCGTGAACGTTCCCGGTATTTTTCTAATCTTTACACTGGAGTGCTGATTTTACTTCCCTCCTTGATAGTGTTGTTACAGCAGCTCTCCATGAGGACCTTTTGGCAACTTTTGGCCGTGAAGAGATATCTGACATTGTAGTTCATTCTCCTTTCCGCAAATCGCCGGATTTGGATTGCCTTCAAAGATCTTACGTTCGGTTTTGCCCTCTGTTACGAGATACTATAAAATCTACCGTGAATGGAGTGGCCAAGGGGTACATATCCCGCCCTCCTTTTAAGTTGGGAAAAATTGTTTTAATCAAAATGGTTCAAATGGCTCTAAGCACTATGGGACTTAAAATCTGAGGTCACAGTCCCCTAGACTTAGAACTGCTTAAACCTAACTAACCTAAGGACATCACACACACCCATGCCTGAGGCAGGATTCGAACCTGCGACAGTAGCAGCAGCGCGGTTCAGGACTGATGCGCCTAGAACCGCTCGGCCACAACGGCCGATCCCAGAAAAGTCGGGACGTCTGTCCGTGGATCAAGCCCGACAGATAGCACTACTCAATTTTGATTATAAAATCGTAGCTCGGGAGATAAATAGCGGTTTTTCAGTTTTGCTTGCTGACATTGCCGCAAATTATCAAAGTTGTCTCCCGGGCAGTACTCTCCTGAATCCAGTTGCTGAATGTAGTGATCTCAACTGTATCGCTTCGACTGTTCCTGTGTCGGAAGCTTTATTTTTGTTGATTTTAGTCGTGCGTTTGACCAAGTTAGTCATAATTTTGTATTGCTAGTGTTGACGGCTGATTGTCTTAATTTTGCTGCACGACATATATTAACCTCTCTAATTACTAGTGTTGAGGCTTACCGACGTCAATAGATGCCTGTCCAGGTGCCCTGCAGGGGAGTCCCAAATCTATGTCGGTTTCATGCTGTTTCTGGAATTATTATTACAGTCCATAGCTTCTCGATGGGGTGGCTCGTCGTTATTGGGAGAAAGGTTCATCGTTCACGCGTATGTCGATGATGTTGTGGTACTTCTTAGTACTCACGACGACATACCGGTACTCAAGGACGTTTTGGATGTATTGTGTCGTCTCAAGGGGGCACAGATTAACCATCAGATTAACGACAAAACTGTCAGTTACTCAGTGTGCGTGAATTTAGCACGGTTGGGACTCAATGGGCTGTGGACGTCTCTCGTTATCGATCATTGGGTGTTGTTATTGATCGTTGTCCGATGAAGGTGGCTTCGTTAAACTGCAAGTCCGTCATTGACAGGATTCAAGGAGTGATCCTTGAACGCAAGTGTCACTTCCTGTCGGTACTTCATAAGATATTGTTAGACAGTTTATTTCATTTTTGTGGCCCTGTTTTTCTTTTTTGTTTAATTAATAAAAAATAAAAATTGTTGAATACGACGACTGGATGTGAATTTTTTTCTTTTTTGAGTAGTATGTTGTAAGGTTTTTGAAGTGTTGGCAGAAGAGCCAACACCGTGTTGCTAGAGGAGGCCGAAATGCACGCTTATAAGCCCACGCAGATTGGCGTGAGATCTGGATCATTACAAGGAAATGAGAACTTAGAAAAACGGACGCAGTTGCTGTAATACTTAACTTTAATCCATAATTGTAGAACATCGCTCTTGATTGTACATGCTTCACAATATAAATCTCAAATGCTATGGCGCCTTGCTAGGTCGTAGCAAATGACGTAGCTGAAGGCTATGCTAACTATCGTCTCGGCAAATGAGAGCGTATTTGTCAGTGAACCATTGCTATGAACGTCGGCTGTACAACTGGGGCGAGTGCTAGGAAATCTCTCTAGACCTGCGGTGTGGTGGCGCTCGGTCTGCAATCACTGACAGTGGCGACACGCTGGTCCGACGTATACTAACGGACCGCGGCCGATTTAAAGGCTACCACCTAGCAAGTGTGGCGTCTGGCGGTGACACCACACTTTTAACGAAATAAATAAATAAAGGTAAAAAATTAAAAAAGGCCAATTGCCGGTACCATTTCTGGGACCAGTACATTGACGGAGAGGGGGAAGGGAGGGGGGCGGGGATAGGCATGACGGCCAGGCCTCAGGATTCGACCCCTGCCCACCACGTCTCCACCCAGCCTGAAACTGGAAGCTGGCTGTTCTTTCCCGCCGCTAAAAAAACGGAGGGGCTTGCGTCTTTGAAGACGCCCTTGGTCCCGGGTTTGAAACCAGCCACTACTTAAATTTTGAATCAAGATAAGCAGTAATGGAGGAGGAAGACTTCCGCCATAAGAAGTCACCCTCATTCTGCCAAAGGCCTTGTCAAAGAGGGCGGAGGAGCTGGCATAGGTTCAGGAATTTTGGAAATTTGTGGTAACGTCTTATGGGACCAAACTGCTGAGGTCATCGGTCCCACTACTTGATCTAACTTAAACTAACTTACGCTAAGCACGACTGTCAAATGCTAATATTATGGTTACATTTGCTGTACAGTTTTGAAATGAACTTAGTAGTTCTTATGAGGAGGGAGGGGGCTTGTAGTCTTTGCTCCGCAGCATGTTTATAGGCTTTCTTACTGGAGGTTACTTCGTGTTTTATGGCTTTCATTACAAGTGATTTTATTATTTTGATATTAATTTGAATTTTAGTTTTGTGATCAGTGCTGCTACGAGCAGCGTTCCTTAAAAATCTTTAACTGTGCTTTTTTTGTAGAGCTGTTCTTCATGTGATCAACACAGGTGCTCTTGCTGGCAGGTTATATGTGCGTTATAGGTTTCCTTTCATTTGTATTAATCGTTCGACAACTTTATCCATGTACAAATTAGTGACAACACGAGGCTATGCACTCTAAGCGTAGTATATGAATTCTTGAGTGATATTGCAGGAATTATGTCAGTTTACTTGGGTTTGACCCTGTAAGGTGTCAGTCAAATCCAACACATTCCATGAAAACCCTGACATCATAAGCAAATCCAGTAGTATGTCACATAGCTCCGAATAAATCGCGACATTAAATTAACCAAAGTAATATGAGTAACGAGTGAGCAAATAGAATACCACAGACTAACACAAGAATGCCTAAATGCATGTCAAACCTTCCCACCGTGAGACAGACGCAGTTCCGAGGGGAGAAACGAGAACAGAAGCCGAGAGCAGAACCGTGTTAAGCTGGAAGGCCCTACGATAAGGGACGGACACCCACGTCGCCAGCTAACCGCTAGGACCACCCCCAGCCCATGTTAAAAGCTAGAGCCCTCCAGAAGAACAGTATAGATCTTACGATAACACTAAAAGGGCCACACCAGCTGCAAGTTTTAGCGTGAGACTTTTTCGCGTCTCTGTTACGTTGCAAACTTTAAAAACATTGCCCCACCACGAAAAGTATAACATTTCTGATTGGATAGACAGAATTTTTGTAGGCGGAGCTTAAGGTTAACATTGAGACCCTGATTGGTCAGATGAAAACACAGCCAGATAGTTTTTTTAAACCAACTTCGGTAAATTGTAGTGAGGAGAAGTTAGGAGAGAGTTGCTTCCGAGATGGCGAGGTGAGCGGAGCTGTGCTGCCCGCCGCCCCCTGACGAACACCAACAAGGTAATGACCGCACGCGATGCCGCATAACAGCGCTTAAAGCTTCACTCAGAACTGCAGAAGTCTCATCTGTTACACCCCCTTTTTGCGTAATACTAGTGTCGATCGTCAATTAAAGCTCATGGTGTTCACATTTGCCACTTGAAGTAAAAATCTGAAATGCGATGATTTTTCTGTTATTGAGAAGCCACATCAGCCACTGTAATTTACGACAAGTTAGATAAGTAATTAAAGATAATTGAGGGTCACTGTAGACCATTTATATAGTTTTCTCTTTTGTGAAACTTAATTTAAACCTAGATTATAGATGTGATATGGCATAGGTCATCCTTCGATCCATTGTAGAACTTGGAAGCCGACTCAGGGAATATTCGTTCACATTTTTGTTGAACGCAGTTGGTTTTTACCATCCTGTATTAAAACATTTCCTTTTATCAATAGTGCAATTTATAAACAATGTTTTGTGAGTAGAATAAAATTTCCAATGGTAAACTTAACTGCTTTTTCGACGTTATTTTACCAGCTAACTAAAAATAGGAAAGCCTTGAAACCCTTCCACTAAATTTAGTTAGTATCAAGATTCTTTTACAGGGAGTGCAGTGGAGCTGACGCTGAAATCATTAAGTATTTGATTATATCATCGCTAGTCTCACTGAACTCTTCTGAACTCTACATGTCATGTGTGGTCTGGCGTCTCCTTACCAGGAACAGGTCCCAGGTTCAAACTAGTCAATTCCCTAAAAAACACGCTCAGAGCGTCGTTGCGCGAAAGTGGTAGGGAGACACGATATAGAACAAACAGACACCACGCAGAATGTTAGAACCCTATTGGTTGGTTTACAATGTATTCATGTGCAGACGCGGTAGTTTGTAATTAGGTCCTCGCTGATACGTGAGAGAAGTTAGCTTCCACTGTAGCGAATGTAATTTGTGGTTTGTCAGCCCTGTTGTTGACGGGTATATTAATCCGAATTCTGACAGTCAGATGGCGTGATTAGTCCACTCGCTAACATTACCGGTACACTTCCGCCTCGCCGGCATTTCAACTTTGCCTCATGTTTCGTACTGATCGGATGAGTGTCTAAGCAGCACTGGTGAGTCGCAAACTTTACTCAGGGGGTTGCATTGTTTTCCCGTCCGCCCCGATAGCTGAATGGTTCGAGATGACTGTGTGTTTGTGTTGTCCTCATCATTTCATCAGTTAGCTACCCTCCGTAACAAAAAATCTAACTGAATGGATCACCGAAGAACCTAAATGGGTGTCATCAGACGTCCGCCCAGAACGACGAACAATGGAGGACAAAATTAGATAAAAAATGGTCAGAGTGAGGGACTACCGTTCTCAAGGGCCCGGGTTCGATTCCCGGTTTGGTCGGGGATTTTCTCCGCTCAGAGATTGGGTGCTGTAATGTCTTCATCATCATTTCATCCCCATCCGGCGTGCAGGTCACCCAATGTGGCGTCGAAAGTAATAAGACCTGCACCAAGGCGGCCGGACCTGCTCCGTAGGGGGCCTCCCGGCCAATGACGCCAAACACCCATTACTCATTTCCATTTCCATTGTTTTCCTCACATACCTGAAGGTGCGCAGTCTATATAACCTCTTTTTTGGACGCTTCAGTGTTTGAAAGACCGCCTACCTGTCTTCATGCGGATCCATGTACGGCACACGCCTAAGCTTATCCGTTGTAAGTTTTGTAGCGGGTGATTTGGGGTGTCTGGCCCTTAATTCTACACATATTTTATTCCATTCAACGGTGGTTTCCGATCTCCTAATTGAGGATTTTATCCTTTTATGTGGGCTCTCCTCTGCGAGAGGCTTTCTGGAGGACCTAGGATAGAAGAGGATATTCTCTTGCATGAAACGTACTATGGACGCACTATTTTCACATATTTTAACCTTTCTTATGCTTCCTTCGTGGACTCACATTTTAATGTACTGTAGGGGTACTCTGCTAAGAAATTTTGTTGGTTTTGTTTGAGAATTTCCTTCAAGTTTGTGTCTGAGAAATGTGTAAAACTTCTTCTGGTATTTAATTATTTAAATCTCAGTGCAGTGCTATAAATCATATGAAAATTTAATTTTGAAGGAAATATGTGGTGCTCACGCTACAGGTTGAGAAATACAAACTAGGCGGTACAACAAACAATTCGGCTGCGAGAAAGCAATCCGTTGTCAATGAAAATTGCGTAAGCTATCTGAATACAGAAGTAATGACTCAGATTGAAATATTGCCCTGAATATTGTGCATCTTTATGTTTAGTCTTACAAAGAATGACTGTAATATAACTGTTATTGTAATTATACAGCAAATGAGCATAACATTTAATGCATGTCACTTTCTGGTTAAACTGCTTGAAAATTCAAAAGATAGAATTTTACTGAAACTTCTGCTCGTATTAAGCCTTTGAACAGATATGTTATTACTTCCACAAATACACTCTGACAGTCACTGTACCTCAGAGTGGACATAAACATTGGTGGTGATTAAATTATTTGACCTACATGTGCACACGAAACGCTCGTCTGCTCTGCAATCTATTGCCATTAGGAATATTGACGTGACTGTCAAAACATCAAATTTTATTTGTCCTCTTGCGATGTGCAGTGCAAGACGATATTTTCATAAATTGCTTCTCAATACACAACTCGCAAGGTTGAGTACATTTATCAAATTCGCAACTTCATTCACATTTATGGCGAAGACTTTCTGCAAATCGTCACGGCAAATAGGAGAGGCCTCTTTCATATTTAGCTACGATTATCTTAACCATGTTGATAGGTATAGTTATTCATTTTAAATATTGCAAATGCACCTAAAGATGGAACATATGTCCTGAAACCGGGTAGTGCTTTCGTTTTCAGAAATCAATATTTTTTACAACTGTAGCGGATTTTATCATTTACAATGAATACCAGTTGTGGATGTTTCATCAAGAGTGTATATGTACAGAAGAATGGAAATGAAAATTGAAGATATCTTAGATGACAACCAGTTTGGCTTTAGGAAAGGTAAAGGCACCAGAGAGGGGGTTCTGACGCTGCGGCTGATAATGTAAGGAAGATGGAAGAAAACTCAAGACACGTACATATGACTTGTCGACCTGGAAAAAGCGTTCGACAGTGTAAAATGGTGAAAGATGTTTGGAATTCTGATAAAAATAGGAGTAAGCTGCAGGGAAAGACGGGTACAATGCGTACAAGAACCAAGGGCGAACAATAAGTGTGGGAGACCAAGAACTAAGTGCTGGGACTAAAAAGGGTGTAAGACAAGGATGTAGTCTCGCCCCTATTGCTCAATGAAAATGAAATGAGCGTGTGGCATTGTTGGCCGGGAAGCCTCATCTGGGGAATTTCGGCCGCCGAATGCAAGTCTTATTTCAGCCGACGCCACATTGGGTGACTTGCGCGCCGGTGATGAGAATGTCTATACATCGAAGACGCAATGCCGGGAACAAAAATAAAGATTCAAGTGCGGGATTAAAATTCAGGCTGAAAGGATATCAATGATAAGATTCGCTGATGATATTGTTATAGACAGTCAAAGTGAAGAAGAATTACAGGATTAGCTGAATGGAATGAACAATCTGATGGGTTCATAATGTGGACTGAGAGTATATCGAAGGAAGGCTAAAGTTATGAGAAGTAGCAGAAATGATATTAGCGAAAAACTCAACATCAGGTTTAAGAATCACGAAGTAGACGAAGCTGAGGTATTGTGCTACCTAGGTAGTGAAGTAATCAATGATGGACGGAGAGAAAGAAATTTCCGAGAATGTAAATATGGAGCGCAGCATTATACATCGCAGTGAGACATGGACAGTGGAAAACATGGAACACAAGAGAGTAGAAGAATTTGAGATGTGATGTTAACGGAGGCATGATCAAAATTACATGGACTGATAAGGTAACGAATGAGGGGGTTCTCTGCAGGTTCGGTGAGGAAAGGAATATATGAAAACCACCGACAAGAAAAGGGACAGGATAATAGAACATCAGGGAATAACTTCCATGGTACCAGAGGTAGCTGTAGAGAGAAAAACCGGTAGGGGAAGGCAGAGATTGGAATACATACTACAAATAGTTGAGGACTTAGGTTGCCAGTGATAGTCTGAGATGAAAAGGTTGCCACGGCAGAGGAATTCGTGGCGGGTCGCGTCAAATCAGACAGAAACCTAGATTGAGATTTTCACTCTGCAGCGGAGTGTGCGCTGATATGAAACTTGCTGACAGATTAAAACTGTGTGCTGGACCGAGACTCGAACTCGGGACCTTTGCCTTTCACGAGCAAGTGCTCTACCAGGAAAGCAGGAGACGAGGTCTGGCAGAATTGAAGCTGGGAGGACAGGTCGTGAGTCGTCCTTGGGTAGCTCAGTTGTTAGATCACTTGCCCGCGAAAGACAAAGGTCCCGAGTTCTAGTCTCGGTCCGGCACACAGTTTTAATCTGGCAGGAAGTTTCATATCAGCGCACACTCCCCTGCAGAGTGAAAATCTCATTCTGGAAACATCCCCTAGGCTGTGGCTAAGCCATGTCTCAGCAATATCCTTTCTTCTAGGAGTACTAGTTCTGCAAGGTTCGCAGAGCTTCTGTGAAGTTTGGAAGGTAGGAGAAGAGGTACTGGTAGAATTGAAGCTGTGAGGACGGGTCGTGAGTCGTGCTTGGGTAGCTCAGTTGGTAGAGCACTTGCCCGCGAAAGGCAAAGGTCCCGAGTTCGAGTCTCGCTCCGGCACACAGTTTTAATTTGTCAGGAAGTTTCAGAAACTTAGATGCTCACCGCATTAATTCATTGCGCCATGATACTATTGCAGAAGAATTTGCATCAGCTTGGTGTGTGTAACGCTACGAGGCACTCTAACAATTTTTTTCTCCAAACAAATGCCGGCCGGCGTGGCCGTGCGGTTCTAGGCGCTACAGTCTGGAGCCGAGCGACCGCTACGGTCGCAGGTTCGAATCCTGCCTCGGGCATGGATGTCCTTAGGTTAGTTAGGTTTAATTAGTTCTAAGTTCTAGGCGACTGATGACCTCAGAAGTTACGTCGCATAGTGCTCAGAGCCATTTGAACCATTTTTTCTCCAAACAAAAACACAAACAAGTATTTTTAACCACACTGCTTAGACACTGCTCGATCACCCAACTTTTTTGCTGTTGTTTTATTAAGCCACTTACTTGCTAACAGCCACCTTTCATTGTTCGTGAATTAATAATTATTCCGCTAGCCATTGAAATTACAACAACAGGAAGAATAGTAAACAGCAAAAATAGAGTGGAGCAGGAATAACACATGATTAAATTGGCAGATAAAAATGGAAATGTCGAATGGTATAGTTGGATGAGATATACCACGCTGCGGGCTTAGCCGCCTGTGGGAAAGGGTGGTTTTTCTCCTTCCACTGTGGCCTCTTTCCTTTCGGAAGTCGGAGAGCTCTGCAGTGTGCGTATTTGTAGAGTGTAGGCAAGTGTAATGTATTTCTGTATAGTGTAGTGTTATGTTTGTGTAGTATAATGAAGATGATGAGAGAAGGGGTAGGGTGAAAGCTGATAGCGCCACAGAGCCGACGCCTCTCGAATAGTTGCATGGCTTAACATCCCCATGTGACTTACGGAACACCATCAACAGTCTCACATGTACTCACTTCATGAGACATTGCAGAGACATATGGAATTTGGTCCAGGAAATGCCACAAAGACTGGTGAGTAGGAACTGTACGCTACCACACCTCCTCTGCTTGCTAGCCAAATACAGGACATGAAGATTTCATCCATTAGCTGGATCTGAACCGGCTTACCTCAGAGTCGAGTGCCAGCACAAGCATTACTGAGGTCGGCTGCAGAGACAGGTAGTCTGTAGATGATTTGGGCACAGAATTGGAAAATTAGTTCACAGTAAACGGCTTTAGCCTGGCCGATTAACCATCGAATCAAACTGAGTTTTTATGATAGTGTCCAATTTTCCACTGCTGTTCGGTTAAGACTGTTTTATGAAAACCTGAAGAGACTGTCATTCTGCTATGTGCTCCACAATGATTTCCACAGTGTCTTGATAGTAAATACGCAGCTAACACCTTCCGCCATTTGGTCAACTAGCTTCTAGTATCTGCAAGGTCTTTACTGTGGAGTCCGAGCAGAATACCATGACTAGTAGATGCGCAGTCGGCAGGGCCTGGGGGGGGGGGGGGGGGGGGGAGTGGCAGTGGTGGGAACTATTGGCAGACATCCGAGGGGAAATGCCGAGCGCAGGAGGGAAAGTTCTGTTCTAAGCTGAAGCCTTAACTCACATTTTTTGTAAATATTAAGTGGAGCCCCTCCATGCCCACATGTGCTTGGTGACCATTCAAAAACATCTGTCTGCTTTGGTCAGTATACGCTACTGGCCATTAAAATTGCTAAACCACGAAGATGACGCGCTACAGACGAGAAATTTAACCGACAGGAAGAAGATGCTGTGATATGTAAATGATTAGCTTTTCAGAGCATTCACACAAGGTTGGCGCCGGTTGTAACACCTACAACGTGCTGACATGATGTTTCATACACAAACGCAGTTGACCGGCGTTGCCTTGTGAAACGTTGTTGTGATGCCTCGTGTAAGGAGGAGAAATGCGTACCATCACGTTTCCGACTTTGATAAAGGTCGGATTGTAGCCTATCACGATTGCGGTTTATCGTATCGCGACACTGCTGCTCGCGTTGGTCGAGATCAATGACTGTTCGCAGAATATGGAATCGGTGGGTTCAGGAGGGTAATACGGAACGCCGTACTGGATCCCAACGGCCTCGTATAACTAGCAGTCGAGATGACAGGTATCTTATCCGCAAGGCTGTAACGGATCGTGCAGCCACGGCTCGATTCCTGAGTCACAAATGGGGACGTTTGCAAGGCAACAACCATCTGCACGAACAGTTCGACGACGTTTGCAGCAGCATGGACTATCAGCTTGGGGACCATGGCTGCGGTTACCCTTGCCGCTGCATCACAGACAGGAGCGCCTGCGATGGTGTACTCAACGACGAACCTGGGTGCAAGAATGGCAAACCGTCATTTTTTCAGATGAATCCAGCATCATGACGGCCGCATCCGTGTTTGGCGACATCGTGGTGAACGCACATTGGAATCGTGTAATCTTCATCGCCATACTGGCGTATCACCCGGCGTGATGGTATCGGGTTGCCATTGGTTACACGTCTCGGTCACCTCTTGTTCGCATTGACGGCACTTTGAACAGTGGACGTTACATTTCAGATGTGTTCCCCTTCATTCGATCCCTGCGAAACCCTCCATTTCAGCAGGGTAATGCACGACCGCATGTTGCAGGTCCTGTACGGCCCTTTCTGGATACAGAAAATGTTCGACTGCTGCCCTGGACAGCACATTCTCCAGATCTCTCACCAATTGAAAACGTCTGGTCAATGGTGGCCGAGCAACTGGCTCGTTACACTACGCCAGCCACTCTCTTGATGAACTGTGGTATCGTGTTGAAGCTGCATGGGCAGCTGTACCTGTACACGCCATCCAAGCTCTGTTTGACTCAATGCCCTGGCGTATCAAGGCCGTTATTACGGCCAGATGTGGCTGTTCTGGGTACTGACTTCTCAGGATCTATGCACCCAAATTGCGTGGAAATGTAATCAGATGTCAGTTTTAGTATAATATATTTCTCCAATGAATACCTGTTTATCATCTGCATTTCTTCTTGGTGTAGCAGTTTTAATGGCCAGTAGTGTATAAAAGAATTCCACTGGGAATCAGCGATTTATTTTCGCCTGATTTGTTAACAATTTGTCACTTTCAGGGAAGCGCCATGAGTGTCAAATTTTGAGTAAAACTTACACATCTTATGCTGCCATGTCAAAATGTGCTTCTTTGACCAAAACACAGCGGAGTTAATACAGAGTCACCTTACTAACATGTTGTGCAGTCGGAACTGGGAGAGAATTCTGAAACAATGGTTTATTAAGTGAGGAACTGAGGAAAATTTAGGTCAGTAGCTTATGAATAAATACATCTTTGGTACAAAATAAACATCTAACGTCTTTATTTTCGTTGTTCCAAAACCCATAGCATTTCCCGTTACAACAACTACCGATGGCCCTTAAAAATTACATTCTTTCACTGAAATAGTTTGTAGTTAGGGGAATAACAAGGCAGATACTGAAGTTTTGCATAATAACCGTATGGAAAAATACTCTTCTCTTTGTGTGTCATAATCTGACAAAGTCTCATTTCGATATACCAAACCGTTTATGAAATATCAGGAATGTTGTGGATATTCACTCTGGCTTTATCGCTGGCGTGGCGCTGTCACATATCAGTGTGCTTCATCGGATCAATTTTCTCGAGATTCGTGACAAGCAGAGACCTCCATCCAAGTGTAAAGAGAAAGACAATATGTCAGCTAAATTTCATATGCAGCAATATATTATGTACTATGTACCAAACGCAAAATAATAGTTACCCCTATTTTTCATTGCAAACATTTTCGAATGTCGCTCAATGTCTTACTTCCATGTAAATGTCACAATAACTGTGACCATCAACGAAATTATGGACACATCATCATGAACCTGACATATGATGCTATAAGTAACGCAAAAATGAATTTCTTTACCGAATAGTTTCTCTAAAACCGTTTCAGAAAGACTGCAAAGCGTACAACTCGATTCGGTCATCGCCGACCGGTCGAAAGAGGGGAAACATTGTCAACCTCCCCTTCCAAACAAACGAATGAACTCGCCCGAGCCAGGCGTGGTGGCCGAGGGGTTCTAGGCGCTTCAGTCTGGAACCGCGCGACTGCTACGGTCGCAGGTTCGAATCCGGCCTCGGGCATAGATGTGTGTGATGTCCTTAGGTTAGTTAGGTTTAAGTCGTTCTAAGTTCTAGGGGACTAATGACCTCAGGTGCCCATAGTGCTCAGAGACATTTGAGGCATTTTTGAACCATTTTTGAAATCAGTTCATTATTCCAGAGCAACGTGCATTCTACAGTCGATTCAGCAAGAAGTTGCCTCTCCACACGAAGCTTTCTGACTGGCATACAAAATTCACAGAAGTTGGTTGCGTGTGTAGAGCAAAGAGCGCTGTTCGCCCACGCACGCCTGTTGAAAATGTCGAGCGTATTCGAGATACTTTCACAGGGAGCCCTCGGAATTTGCAAGAGTGACAGGCTAGCAACTTCAACTCCCTCAAATAACGGTGTAGTGTGTTCTGAAACGACGCCTGCATATGACGCCTTACAAGTTGCAGTTACTGCAGCAACTGCGTCCCGGCGACCATAACAGAATGTACGAATTCTATATTTCTATTCTCTAAGATTTTTCCAAACGACTCATCCTTTCGGACGAATCGAAGTTTCATCTGTCGGGTAAAGTAAACCACCTTTCATGTAAAATTTTGTGGTTACAAAATCCTTACGTCGTCATCTAACATGTAAAGAACTCACAGAACCTGGATGTGTTTTGTGCCGTTTATAAATGTCATACCTGGTCATGCTGTTAAGTTAGTTGTTTCCTCAACTTCATGAAGATTCCAATAATTTCATTTGTATGCAAAACGGAGCCCCGCCTCGTCTCTCTTTCTCCTTGGAGTGCGGCGTTAATAACACCGTCCCACAACGTCGGATTATGAAAGGTAGACCATAAGATCTTGTTCATTGCTTTTGGTCTTCCAACTCAGCAGACCTCACACCTTGCGATTTTTTTCTCTGGGGATACCTAAAAACAGAGTCTTTGTCGCATATATGGCAGCTACTCTTCCGAACCTCACAAAACAAATTGTTGAAGTTGTCGTTCTAATAAACAGGGAGCTGTTGATTCGTGTCTGAAATGAAATGGACTACCATTTTTATGTTTCTCGAGCAACGCATGGTGCTCATGTTAAGTGTGTGGTATAGTGTCTGTGCGGAAATAAAACTCTGAAACTTCCTCTATCCAGTGCCACGCGCAGTTTGTTTATATGTTTCATAGTTCGTCTGTAATAAACGATTGAAATCTCTTCTTTCTTTTTCAGGCACCCTGGTTGGTTGGTTGGTTTTAGGGAAGGAGACCAGACAGCGAGGTCATCGGTCTCATCGGATTAGGGAAGGACGGGGAAGGAAGTCGGCCGTGCCCTTTGAAAGGAACCATCCCGGCATTTGCCTGGAGTGATTTAGGGAAATCACGGAAAACCTAAATCAGGATGGCCGGACGCGGGATTGAACCGTCGTCCTCCCGAATGCGAGTCCAGTGTCTAACCACTGCGCCACCTCGCTCGGTCAGGCACCCTGGACACAAGTATTATTTGTATAAGTGCTGATGTAGAAATGAATAAGTCTAGGTAACTGGTTTGAAGGTGGACGTGTGGGTGGGCAGTGGAATCTTGTTATCCGAAAACGTCTTTCACGAAGCTAGCAAATTTGATGGTATATTGGCTTATTACTGTTATCAACTTAGATCTGTTAGTATTCAAAATGTAGCTGGTGGAAAACTTTAATTATTAAGCAATCCAATCAATAAACAACTAAATGATCCCTGACTTTAATCAGGTCAACATCAGCAATGAGGAATGATGGATGACCTGGCTTGAAGTGACTCAGCTGTAAACAGCTAGACTTCAATTCGTTGTTAACTGGTTATCAATGCTTCAGTTCCTTCATGACCGCTCTCTCTAATAAAGCAAGTTCACGATATCAATAGAACAAAATAGTTCAATCTTTATCCTCGGTGTCTTAAAAAAATCGTTAGTTAAATTATGGGTTCAAACTTTATCCTCAGTGTCTTCAAAATGCAGTTAGTTAAGTTATGACTTTGGTTTTCCCGCGAATTAACAGAGTAACAGAGAGCTCGTAACTAATACGTCAATACACTTCGTTACGTGCCAACTACGTGAAGTCCTGACATCGAAATAGGCCTTAACAGGACAAACGTAATTTTAATTTGAGGTGTTGCTGGAGGAGAACTGTTGAAAGTTGATTGGAAAACTGATTTGGATCTATGTAACACTTTGATAATACTTGTCTATTGGAATTTGTGTGTATTGATGCCCAGTAGCAATGAAATGTCGGTTGACAGTCGACAGTGTGATTGCATAGATGTGCGTTCTTCAGCTTCCTACCTGAGACAGCTGCTGCGAGATCTCTGGAGCCAACGGTCCGTTGTCTCGTTGATGGCTGGTCTGTCAGAATACACCATAAACAAACTCTCACTGGTTAAAAAGCGGAACGCGTTATGGCGAACCCAATTAATTTAATATTAAGAGCACAGATTTTCAGAAGCAACATTAGACCACAGGTCGAATAACAAACCTGTCGTGCAGTCCGCCCGTTTATTTTCACATCACCAAATTTAAACTGTTTAGGAGATTGTCCCTCACATAGATTCCGATACGGTTTTGAGCATACTAAATCGGACCATACACATTTCACTGTCTCGAATGATGACAGTTCGTTTCACTCGCAGTTTGCAGGTTACTAGTGATTGTACCGCGACATAGCTCTCCGTCACTCCACAACTGTCTCTTTGTCCCCGTAACATTATTCATAGATATTAATTTTCCTAACAGGCTGAAGCTCCTAAAATTACAACGAAACAACATACATATATGGAAATAATGTTGTACATCAAACAACAATATTGATTTGGCATAAAACATTACGTTGCATCTCTACACACAAAGTCATTACAATAGAAAATAAGCTACGTTAACAGAAAAAGAAGAAAAGTGCAGAATGAAGAAATAAAAGATACATACAGACTTTATTAATGTCTTCGCAGAACGCTAAACGATTAGAACGATTAGTAGTAGTAGTAGATGTACATTCAATAATCCACAAAATAGTAGGGTATATGGGACTCTTTGCCTATGTAAATGTCACAATAACTGTGACCATCAACGAAATTATGGACACATCATCATGAACCTGACATATGATGCTATAAGTAACGCAAAAATGAATTTCTTTACCGAATAGTTTCTCTAAAACCGTTTCAGAAAGACTGCAAAGCGTACAACTCGATTCGGTCATCGCCGACCGGTCGAAAGAGGGGAAACATTGTCAACCTCCCCTTCCAAACAAACGAATGAACTCGCCCGAGCCGGCCGTGGTGGCCGAGGGGTTCTGATTTGATTTGTTTTAGCGCAAGTTCACTATGTAATCAGAAGTATCTGGACATCTGGCTGAAAATGAATTACAAGTTCGTGGCGCCATCCACGTGCTGGAAGGTTTCTTGGGAAATGGCAGCCCGTTCTTCACCGAGTGCTGCACTGAGGAGAGGTATCGATGTCTGTCGGTGAGGCCTGGCACCAAGTCGGCATTCCAAAACATCCCAAAAGTACTCTGTAGGATTCAGGTCAAGATCCTGTGCAGGCCAGTCCATTACCGGGATGTTATTATCGTGTACCCTCTCCACAACACATCGTGTTGAAAAATGCAGACACCATCCCCGAATTGCTCTTCAACAGTGGGAAGCAAGAAGGTGCTTAAAACATCAATTTAGGCCAGTGCTGTGATAGGGCCACGCAAAACAACAAGGGTCAAGCCCCCTCCGTGAAAAACACGACCACACCATAGCACCACCGCCTCTGAATTTTGCTGTTGGCACTACACACGCTGGCAGATGGCGTTCACTGGTCTTTCACCACACCCACATCCTGCCATCGGATCACCACATTGTGTACCGTGATTCGTCACACCACACAACGTTTTTGCAGTTCATTGGTCCAATGTTTTCGCTCCTTACACCAAGCGAGGCGTCGTTTGGCATTTACGGGCGTCATCTGTTGCTTATGAGCAGCCGCTCGACCAATAAATCCAAGGTTTCTCACCTCCCGCCTAACTGTCGTAGTACTTGCGGTGGATCCTGACGCAGTTTGGAATTCCTGTGTGATGGTCTTGATAGATGTCTGCCCTATTACACATCACGACCATGTTCAACTGTCGGCGGTCTCTGCCAGTCAACAGACGAGGTCGGCCTGTACGTGTCCCCTCACGTTTCCACTTCACTACCACATCTGAAACAGTGGACCTAGAGATGTTTAGGAGCGTGGAAATCTCGCGTACAGACGTATGACACAAAAGACACCCAATCAGCTGCTCACTCATAATGACTAATGACAACTTAGGTCGCTGATATGGAGTACGTGGAAGTAGGTGGCAGCACAATGCACGTAATATGAAAACCGTATGTTTTTGGGGGTGTCCGGATACTTTTGGTCACGTAGTGTACTTACGTACGTATTAAGTGTCCATTATATCGGTATGTTCCCCATCATACTGTTAACACATTTCCATACGTATCCATGTTATTCTTCACATATTTTTGAGAATGTCCGATGTTATAGTGCGAAATACATCTTCAGCGCCGGCCACGGTGGTCTCGCGGTTCTAGGCGCGCAGTCCGGAACCGCGCGACTGCTACGGTCGCAGGTTCGAATCCTGCCTCGGGCATGGATGTGTGTGATGTCCTTAGGTTAGTTAGGTTTAAGTAGTTCTAAGTTCTAGGGGACTGATGACCACAGCTGTTAAGTCCCATAGTGCTCAGAGCCATTTGAACCACATTTTCAGCAGCATCGGGAAGTTCTTCGTTTGAAGCATAACGACGTGCAGATACACGCACATTAATGACTCCCCGTAACGAGTTGTCAGGTGTGGTGAGGTCAGGACTGCTTGGTGGCCATTTCGAGGGAGCTGCTGTTGCTCATGAGCCGCGACCTATCCAGCGTCTTGTATTGGATTGGATTGTTTGGGGGAAGAGACCAAACAGCGAGGTCATCGGTCTCATCGGATTAGGGAAGGACAGGGAAGGAAGTCGGCCGTGCCTTTTCAAAGGAACTGTGGTGTGCGTACTGTAAGACCTTCGGTACACACACCATCAGATTATTTGACTTGTCACTCTAACGAAGTAGGCGAGTGTCAGCAATATGTCTCGTGGTCTTATCGTGGCGTGTTTATTTCCTGCCGTTAGGTCAGACGATAGAAATGCCACTTGCATGCTTAGAGTAGCAGATTGACGGTGACCAACTTTAAACAGAACTTGATTAATTTTCACACACATTTATTAAAATAATAACAAGCGTAAAAATTACTTTACCGAGCGGGGTGGCGCAGTGGTTAGACACTGGACTCGCATTCGGGAGGACGACGGTTCAATCCCGCGTCCGGCCATCCTGATTTAGGTTTTCCGTGATTTCCCTAAATCACTCCAGGCAAATGCCGGGATGGTTCCTCTGAAAGGGCACGGCCGACTTCCTTCCCAAACCTTCCTTAATCCGATGAGACCGATGACCACGCTGTCTGGTCTCCTTCCCCAAACCAACCAACCAACCAAAAATTACTTAACTTGGTTTTGGATGCTTTTTACAATTGACAATCTGAAGTTCCTTTGGTATTGGTACGTTAATCTTATTCTCACATATATCTCTGATACTTGACAAAGTGTCTATACATTTCTCTCCATGGCTATGTACAGGAATATGATAATCTTATTAGGCGCAGACTGAAACTTGAATATAGACTGGTAAAGACAAATGCAGATTAATGCAGACTGACTAATTGGAGGTCTGTACACTCGTTATAATACTTCGCGCGTTCAGGTATCGCTGTGCGAGTGTGATCGGCGAGGAGAAAAGGTTCTACGTTAGCAGCAATCTCATTGGCTGCATTACATATTAACACGTGGATCGGCGGAAGCAGAATTTGGTCCATCTCTAAGGTAGCGCCATCTCGTAGTGCGGAGACGGACGAGCGATGCGCCTGCGCTGTTGTGCTTAGCGGGGCGCGCTCTAGTGGGAAAGTTGTGTACGCACTGACTACTCGGAACTATGTACACAACAGGAACCATCCCAGCATTTGCCTGGAGCGATTTAGGGAAATCACGGAAAACCTAAATCAGGATGGCGGGACGCGGGATTGAACCGTCGTCCTCCCGAATGCGAGTCCAGTGCGCCACCTCGCGCGGTCTTGGAAAGTATTCATTAAGGAAGTCGCGCACTGCAAGACAGTAGTGAGGATGCGCTCCGCCTTGGTGTAACCGTTGCGTCCTGTCAGGGTCCTCTCCTCAAGCTGAGGTATCAACCGTGGTTGATACATGTGTAAATAATTGGTGCCATTCACAGTTAGTTAAAAAAGGAAGGGTCCAATAGATGACGTGATGTCATCATTACGTGAAGCGGTTTCGTTTCTATCCCAAGTGTATAATGAAGATTTTCTTTGGCACAAACGACAGTGTTTATAGCACATGAGCTGCGATAAATGGCACATTCATTTTACAACATATCCGTGGCACGATTCTCTGCATTTGGAAGTTGAGTTGACAAAGCACCGCGTGTTAATACGCCCTCATTCCTGCCTTTGCCTGATAAATCGTTAACGAATGTCTGTCGAAAAGGTCTCACCTTAAGGTCTTTTTTCATGCCATCTCGCTTTTTTTGTTCTCAGTATTATTCTCATAGTTTTGAAGCACCTTTACGTGTGGACTTCATAGGACACTGTTCAATCCAAGCTGAGACTCCGATACATGTTTTTTCTCATGTCTTCTTCCTTCTAGTCTGCACCCTGTGTTCAACACTGCCAAAAGCAAAAGTACATCTTTCCCAATCAGAGAGTGTTGCCTTTCGCACTGAAGCATAATCAAATCTTTTTTCGGGATGCTCTCATAATCTGTTTCATTGTCTGCAAGGTGTGTTGCTGGCGTTCGTGCACCCACACACGCACTTCAACCTGCTATGGCTACAAAATGATTCAAGTGGCTCTAAGCACTATGGGACTTAACATCTGAGGTCATTAGTCCCCTAGACTTCGAACTACTTAAACCTAACTAACCTAAGGACATCACACACATCCGTACCCGAGGCAGGATTCGAACCTGCGACTGCAGCAGCAGGATGGTTCCGGACTGAAGCACCTAGAACCGCTCGGCCACCAACGGCCGGCTGCTATGGCTACAAATTAAATCTCGACTGTGACGGCAAAAAACATGTAAACACGAAATCCAGCAACTGATAAGAAATAACATACCTTCTAATCAGCATAATAACATCTGATACTGAGCAGGGACTAAGGGAAGCTTCTCGCCCATCGTGCAGGTCAAATAAGCCTGTTACAGTATGACAGATAGTGTTCGTCATTTTTGCTTTTTCAAATCTATGCCTGCGTTCATCAAGTGTAGTAGGTGACTTGTTAGTCTCTCCGCAACCCTTTACCAGAGGTAGATCGCGATGGGACTGGTGATATGGGGACTTGCGTTATCTTGTTGAAGGGTGACTTCACGGAGACTTGAAAGTTAGGTTTCAACCACCCACATTAACACGTCAGAAATGCAATGGCTGCTACCCTAAATAATGGGACTGCCAAGCGGAAGTTGTCCTCCGAGTTTCCATAGACGGATACGTCCACTGTAATGCTGCACGCAGAAAGGGGACAGTTGCGAAACGATGACGTAGTGCCACTCCAGAGTACAGTGTTGTGTTTGGGCACAACACTCACCACATCTATCTTTCCTGCCGCGTCCCCACGCTGACAACGCACTGTGCTACAAACGTCGTCGCATTGCCCATGTGGATACTTGTGTTGCTGAAGACAAGTCCATTTCCTGAGTACAGGTACGAATCGGACAGTTCATGTGGTCATTTTCAGATCGGTGGAACTCGACTGACTTGGTGCCACTACAGAAAGTGTACGCTCACTGCCAACCTTAACCACGTAATAATATTACGCGCCATAGCAACAAGTGGTCATTGTCAAAATAGTGATACTTCGTGTGCTGTGTTGCGCATAGTGCTTGGTACTATTCGTATTGAGAAAAAATGATTGAAGAAACAGTGCTTGATTCTTCTAAAGGCTCGCCATCACTTCTACCACGCATTAACCACTATACAAGGAGTGATCAGTAACTAATGAAGCACATTTTTTTCTAAAAGCATGTTCGTTTTAGTCAGGAGTCCAATACATAGTGTTACTCCCCACTCTTTTGGCTACAAAACCCTAGATTTCAACATAATCTCCGTTCAACGCGACATCCTTACGCAGTCATACTGGGAGCACTCTACTGATTAACATCAGAGCCAAAGTCTTGCTGCATCAATAAGCTCCCCATCATCCACATATTGCTTCACACGGAGTATATCTATCATTGGGCCAAATAGTTGGAAGTCGCCAAGTGCGAGACCCAAGTTGTAGGGTGGACGAGGAAAAACAGTCCAATGAAATTTTGTGTGGGTGCGCAGACTTGGGTGAGGCTTGCTTTGTCATGGAGAACGATAAGTTCGTTTGCGCATTTGTGGCGACGAACGCGAAGTACTTCCTAAATTCCTTGACAGTAGCACAATACACTTCAGAGTTGATCGTTGCAACATGAGGGAGGACGTCAAACACAATAAATCCTTCAGAGTCCCAGAACGCCGTCACCATGACTTCACCAGCTGAGGGTATGGCTTTGAACTTTTTCTTCGGCGGGGACGTGATATGGCGCCACTCTATTGATTGCTGTTTTGTTTCCGATTCGAAGTGATCGAAATTAAACACATAACCACTTTGTAGTTGCCAAACACTCCTCTATTACAAACACATGCTGTTAATGAAACCAAGAGTAACACGATTATAACAAAAGGCACCTGGCCTACAGAACCATCAGCAGAACTCAGATTGGAACATTAATGCATTTAAATGTGACAGACCCAGATCTTACAAAATTTACTCAAGCAATTTTCACTAATTAAAACAATGTTCATAAAACTCCATAAATAAAATTTAACTGACGTAACTGAATGCGTCACGGCTTACATAGGAACTGGATTCCATATCAAATTCTAAAACTGCTTCCATGGACTGATTTTAAGCAATAGTAACAAATTGAAGGAATTATCAGATTAATGCACTCGACTAAGCTCCTCTTTAGTATTACTCACAGGTATGAGGTTTACATACATTTCATGGACAGAATTTAACAATAGGGTATTTAATAGTCTTAACATAGAGCCGTTACAATTTTTTCGTTGAAAGTTAGTGATGGATGCGAACAGAGCGGAAGGTCTACCAGATACTAAATCGCTCCAGGCAAATGCCGGGACGGTTCCCTTGAACGGTTCCCTAATCCGATGAGACCAATGACCTCGCTGTTTGGTCTCTTCCCCCAAAAAACAATCAACGACCTACCAGATAGAGAAGATTCACGGACGAGAAGGTAAAATGGAACTATACTCCAGTTTGGGCTACAATTAAGCTTCCAGAAAACCACAACGCTCCACTGGAAATATGGAATTGCAGGACACTGACAACGTAACCACAGACCCCGATCCAGGTCCTTAAATTTCCCTCTTCCACCGTGATACCCCGATCGGAGTTTGCTCGCGTCGACCACTGCCAATCGTCTGAAACATAAACACATCAGTGGCAGACAACATTCTGGAGGATCAGATAGACAAACATATATGCCCAACTGGTTATAAATAAACCTTTAATTATACACGGCACCAATGAACCCAAGCCGGGCTAACCTAGGTGACCCCTTGCCCAGTAACGGCTCTTAACATTTGATTAGCCACTTCTCTAGAACAAAGAAATAAAATAATAACATAGGAACAGGAAATAGGAAAATTATTTCGGCCCGCTCTTGAACGTCAGGCACAGACTTACGTACTATTTGGCATCACCTCTAGCTACGCATTAAGCACGGCTTCATGTCTATTTGTTGTGAGTACCTAGCACTCCCTTAAATACCGTCAACATCTTAGGCGCGCAGACTAAGTACACTGACAAATAACTGAAACAACCAAGATAGTTTTCAGTGCGCTTGGGTATTGAATTAACGTGAACAGAACCCACCAAGAAACAATTCGACGACTCCAGTTCCTTCACTGTGAGTAACATGTAACAGACGCGAAGGAAATCTGTCTTTGAAATCTCCAGGAAATCCCAATCACCATCGGCAGCGGATCTGCGTTCAAAAGGCGGAAGACGCCGCAGCAGCTGCCCACGCTCCTCCGTCGTACCGACTCGGCCATTCGCCAGCGCCACACGTCACTGTCGCTCACCAGCTGATACCCGGATGCAAAAACCCCAGCAGCGCGCGCGCCGCAGTTAAATAGCCATCCGCCAAAGATGCGAAGAAGACAAGCAGGCATCGAAAACCGACTCACAACGATCGGGATGACAATGGATGGAGACTGGTGCCAGCAGCGCACCAGATCAGTGATGAATCCACGTTTCACCTGTGACGATGTTCGACAAAAAATTTTCATTGTCAACCTTGTAGCGCGCAGGCAATTCCGTACAGAAAATCCTTTGGTGCTCTTTATGATCTTTTGTTAGTCGGCGAGGATTCCAGCGGGCACACACCTTTGAGTACTCCAACTGGTGGACGAGTGTGTCAGTACTACCAACAGAGACGTCCATTTGTGAGGCGAGGTGTTTGATGGCGATCCGTCGATCATCTCGAATGAGAGTGTCCGCACGTTCCAACATTGCACGAGTCACAGCTGTGTGAGGCCGGCCGACACGCAGGACGTCGGACAGGTGTGTTGCGTTTGTTCACTGCCAGGTCTATGCAGACATTCTTGAAGCGCTCATGACACATTTCTGCTGTTCCTTATTTATATAAATGATATGCCCTCTAGTGTTACGGGTAACTTTAAAATATTTCTGTTTGCTGATGACACTAGCTTGGTAGTAAAGGATGTTGTGTGCAACATTGGCTCGGTTTCAAATAGTGCAGTACCTGACCTAAGTTCATGGCTTGTAGAAAATAAACTAACGATAATCACAGTAAGGCTCAGTTTTTACAGTTTCTAACACACAATTCGACAAAACCGGACATTTTAATTTCACACAACGGGCATATGATTAGTGAAACTGAACAGTTTAAATTTCTAGGTGTTCAGATAGATAGTAAGCTGTCGTGGAAAGCCCTCGTTCAGGATCTTCTTCAAAGACTTAATGCTGCCATTTTTACCATTCGAACGGTGTAATAAGTGAGTGATCGTTAGACACGAAAATTAGTCCACTTTGCTTATTTTCATTCGCTTATGTCGTATGGCGTTATATTTTGGGGTAACTCTTCCCATTCTGAAAGGATATTTTTGTCTCAGAAGGGGGCGGTTCGGGCAATAAGTGGTGTAAGTTCACGAACCTCTTGTCGACCCCTGTTCACGAGTCTGGGTATTTTGACATTGGCCTCTAAGTATATGTATATATATTCCTTACTGTCATTTCTTGTTAACAATATTAGCTTATTCCCAAGAATAAGCAGCTCTCACTCGGTTGATACTCGGCAGAAATCAAACCCGCATTTGGTTGGTTCAAATGGCTCTGAGCACTATGAGACTTAACAGCTCAGGTCATCAGTCCCCTAGAACTTAGAACTGCCTAAACCTAACTAACCTAAGAACATTACACACATCCATGCCCGAGGCAGGATTCAAACCTGCGACCGTAGTAGTCGCGCGGTTCCAGACTGAAGCGCCTAGAACCGCTCGGCCACACCGGCCGGCCCTGCATTTGGATCGGACTTCCGTAACTCTTGTGCAAAAAGATGTGCAGTATACTACCGCATCCATTTTCAATAAGCTACCAATTCAAAAATCTTAGCAGTAATCCACTCGCTTTGAAATTGAAACTGAAGACTTTCCTCATGGGTCACTCCTTCTATTCTGTCGAGGAGTTCCTTGAAAAATTGAGCTGATTCTTATTGTATTGCTGATTGCGTTTACTTAAACTTATGGACTGGCTTTTTTCGGGTTCACAAACATTTATTTTTATCTGTTATTACTTTAATGTTGTAATTTCATGTACTGACACGTTCCATGACCTTGGAGATTTGCTCCTCAATTTGGTCCTACCTAATTTGACGTGTAAATAAAAAGAAATAAAAATTCATTACAGACGTCATTTTGAAGGCTACGTAAAGCACCATCACCTTATCGGAACATCATCAAACTATAGGGGCCGAAACGGGAATATTACACGGTATCTCACAACGAATTCTGAATTTTTTCAATCGAAATTGGCTGAGAAAAAAATGTGTTGCAGTACTTATTGAATGCCGTTCGTATTTATTTATTCATTCCTTCTCGTATCGGGGACAGACATATGAAACACAGTTATTACCATTTTACTTTTTCCCAAAACTTTGCCACTTCCGCAGCATTTTCTGCTCCTTGATAAAGTTCATATTTAATGCCGGAAACTGGAAACAGTTCCCCCCTTTCCCCCCTTCGCTTTTCCTCACCGTCCCCCCTTTTTTATTTTCCCATCCTCTGTCCAGTCCCCCCCCCCCCCCCCCCCCACCTGCTCTCGGCTGTGGTATGTCATACTTTAGTGCAGTGTTCCAGTGACTGTTCAGTGTTGTTTCGTCTTTTCCCGTGTTGCGAACAGAAACCATGCTGTCGCTGGGTGTGAATTTTATGTCTTTTGCGAACAGAAACCAGACTGTCGCCATGTTTTTTAATCGTCTGTCTATTATTTTACCTGTCTGCTTTATACGTATTTTATTAGCATCATCATCCCTTTGTTCTATGTTTTAAGTTCCACGGTTTTTTCGCCATGTTACCATTTGTCTCCGATTTTGTCGCCTGTTTTTTTATTATATGTTATCTTCTTTTCTAAAACAAAGTCTGTAGGCTGAAGAGCGGCATATTAAGCTGCTGCCAGCCCGCCCCCTTCGGGGGGAATCGAAATTCAATAAAGGAAAAAACAACTGGAAACAGCCGGCAGTGAAGCGTGTGACAAACATCTTGATGTTCTCCGCAGTCACAGTGAATATAAACTTGATCAGCGTACTTCCATCTTGCTAAGTTAACTTTTCATCTGTGAACTCCAGATCTTTGTCTTCCAACTCGTCCATTTCTCATCACAGCCAGAAGTTAATGTTTCAGATTTCTTTTCCATCCTAGTGGAAGGTAGGTCGTAGCCCGCGATAGTTGCAACCTACCTTTTCCAGCAGCAGTTCTAAGTGTCGTTAACGTCTTGATTTCAATCGTTGCAAGTGCGCTTCATTCCCATTTAGAGAATGGGTTCTCTTCTGCATGTCTTTCTTTTGTCAGTTGCAGCTGTTTTTCTTCTAACAGTGCGTAGTGCTATACCAGCGGCTTGGTGAAGCCATTCGACTGGAGGGGATTTCAAGCAAGCTGATATGATTATCCAGGTGTCATTCAGAGCTATGTCCACCTGTTTGGCGCTGTGTTGAATTACACTAAACAGGCCATGCGTACTCTGCCTCAGAACAGCACAGTGTCGTTCCAGAAGTCCCTATAGTTTCAGGTTGACCAACCCACCGTGATTCGGCCAATTTCCGTAGAAGATTGTTCCTATATATTCACTAAGACGGTATCTGTTCTTTCGGACATATCCGAAAGAACAGATACCATCGGTGACCAAGCAGCTCGTTCGAATGAAATTGCAATGAAATGAACACCCTTAGCTGCTTACAGGCGTTGACATACGTCAACGGGGACAGATGAAAATGTGTGCCCCGACCGGGACTCGAACGCGGGATCTCCTGCTTACATGGCAGACGCTCTATCCATCTGAGCCACCGAGGACACAGAGGATAGCGCGACTGCAGGGATTTATCTCTGGCACGCCTCCCGCGAAACCCACATTCTCAACGTATTGTCCCGCACTACATTCGTAGTGCCCTCGCCCATTAAAACTCGCGGCGCGTTGCCGGTTCCCGTAAGAGTTCGGGCACTGTTAGTGCATTCGAACAGAAGAAGAAGTTGGTCAAGTGGCCGGTGAGCCTGTAAGCAGCTAAAGGTGTTCATTTCATTGTAATTTCATTCGAACGAGCTGCTTGGTCACCGATGATATCTGTTCTTTCGGACATGTCCGAAAGAACAGATATCATCTTAGTAAATATATAGTTAAGGCTTAGTAAATATATAGTTAAGGCTCACCGGCCACTTGACCATCTTCTTCTTCTGTGCGAATGCACTAACAGTGCCCGAACTCTTACGGGAATCGGCAACGCGCCACGAGTAATGAGTATAATGGGCGAGAATACGTTGAGAATGTCGGTTTCGCGGGAGGCGTGCCAGAGATAAATCCCTGCAGTCGCGCTATCCTCTCTGTCCTCGCTGGCTCAGATGGATAGAGCGTCTGCCATCTAAGCAGGAGATCCCGGGTTCGTGTCCCGGTCGGAGCACACATTTTCATCTGTCCCCGTTGACGTATGTCAACGGGTGTAAGCAGCTAAGGGTGTTCATTTCATTGTAAGATTGTTCCTGGTGGAAACATTTGACTTGCAGTTCATACAGCACTTCATGAAAGTAAGAGATCTATCAAGTCTCAGTCCTAGATATTTTTGGGTCTCACACTGAGCCATTACTCGATAGTTTTTTTTATAAGTTATAATATAAACACCATGGGAGAAAGGGCCAGGGTGTTTCCTAGCAGTCATTACGCTATGAGATGATCCCCTCGCAGCATCCTCTGTAAAGGGCCACACTAAAGTGTGCGATTAGTGCGTGATATGACTGTACAACCCTGCACGGTCAGGCTCTAGGGTGGTAGACGCACGGGGTCATTGCGACCTGCATGGCGCTGAGTATGGTCCTGCCAAACCCACTGATTTCATATTCCCATGACACTTCTATGATACCGACCCACACGAGCAGTAATATAAAGAAACGAAAAAGCGAACTCTCGAATCGATGATCCTGCCACTGTCGACTTCTGACAACTGCTGACTGAAGCTAACACAACGTTCTCATATCTCATCAACAAACTACATTTAAATGGGATGTCTGAATGGGAAAACCACTGCATAATTTTCCTTTATGTGCAGAACGTAGATGGCATTACTGCTACATATTCTGTGTGGGTGCACTGAAACGCTAATCATTTCCATATCAAAACACGTATTACGGAAGGTGGAGCTAAAAGTACACAGCTTTCTTGTACTAAATGTTTTAAATACTTGTAGGAATATTATATCAGTTACGTATGCGACACCTAGTTTGATCTCTTGGTAATAGAAGTTTCAGTATCACCCATTTATTATTAGAAGAGTAATAATAGTTATGCTAAAAATAATTCTGCTCTCTCTTACCCCATGCTGCAGGGTAAGAGAAGCGGGCCTGGGGCAGGAGAACGCACTGCGTACTTTTACCCCTAACTGAAGAAAATGAAAAGGATTACAAACAAGTTCACAGGAAAACTAGTTATGAACTATTTATTTTATCGCAAATTCAAGAAGTGAATGTCGTAATGACCTGCGTAAAGGCCTAAAATACACTCCTGGAAATTGAAATAAGAACACCGTGAATTCATTGTCCCAGGAAGGGGAAACTTTATTGACACATTCCTGGGGTCAGATACATCACATGATCACACTGACAGAACCACAGGCACATAGACACAGGCAACAGAGCATGCACAATGTCGGCACTAGTACAGTGTATATCCACCTTTCGCAGCAATGCAGGCTGCTATTCTCCCATGGAGACGATCGTAGAGATGCTGGATGTAGTCCTGTGGAACGGCTTGCCATGCCATTTCCACCTGGCGCCTCAGTTGGACCAGCGTTCGTGCTGGACGTGCAGACCGCGTGAGACAACGCTTCATCCAGTCCCAAACATGCTCAAAGGGGGACAGATCCGGAGATCTTGCTGGCCAGGGTAGTTGACTTACACCTTCTAGAGCACGTTGGGTGGCACGGGATACATGCGGACGTGCATTGTCCTGTTGGAACAGCAAGTTCCCTTGCCGGTCTAGGAATGGTAGAACGATGGGTTCGATGACGGTTTGGATGTACCGTGCACTATTCAGTGTCCCCTCGACGATCACCAGTGGTGTACGGCCAGTGTAGGAGATCGCTCCCCACACCGTGATGCCGGGTGTTGGCCCTGTGTGCCTCGGTCGTATGCAGTCCTGATTGTGGCGCTCACCTGCACGGCGCCAAACACGCATACGACCATCATTGGCACCAAGGCAGGAGCGACTCTCATCGCTGAAGACGACACGTCTCCATTCGTCCCTCCATTCACGCCTGTCGCGACACTACTGGAGGCGGGCTGCACGATGTTGGGGCGTGAGCGGAAGACGGCCTAACGGTGTGCGGGACCGCAGCCCAGCTTCATGGAGACGGTTGCGAATGGTCCTCGCCGATACCCCAGGAGCAACAGTGTCCCTAATTTGCTGGGAAGTGGCGGTGCGGTCCCCTACGGCACTGCGTAGGATCCTACGGTCTTGGCGTGCATCCGTGCGTCGCTGCGGTCCGGTCCCAGGTCGACGGGCACGTGCACCTTCCGCCGACCAGTGGCGACAACATCGATGTACTGTGGAGACCTCACGCCCCACGTGTTGAGCAATTCGGCGGTACGTCCACCCGGCCTCCCGCATGCCCACTATACGCCCTCGCTCAAAGTCCGTCAACTGCACATACGGTTCACGTCCACGCTGTCGCGGCATGCTACCAGTGTTAAAGACTGCGATGGAGCTCCGTATGCCACGGCAAACTGGCTGACACTGACGGCGGCGGTGCACAAATGGTGCGCAGCTAGCGCCATTCGACGGCCAACACCGCGGTTCCTGGTGTGTCCGCTGTGCCGTGCGTGTGATCATTGCTTGTACAGCCCTCTCGCAGTGTCCGGAGCAAGTATGGTGGGTCTGACACACCGGTGTCAATGTGTTCTTTTTTCCATTTCCAGGAGTGTACGTTTATCGAGGGAAATGAAGTGCTGTACTATTTCTTGTTCTTCGCCCAAAGAAAACGTTTTCGTGAATCGGCTTAGGTCTTCACTACCTTTGCCGGTTTGAAGATGTTATCTTAAGGCATCCCTGAAGACCCGGTAGCTTTTTTTGCTTGCTGTTTTCAGCTCCCAGTTTCAGTAAAGCCAAGAGCTCGATGGTCGAATGGTTCTGTTAATTGCTGTGGTATGATGTTCTCGGTCGGTTCCTGAAAAAAAAATGCTGCTATGGAAGACGTGATTTTATTCGAAGTATGTTTGATAGGTAGGTTTGTTTGAAACAGCACTGCCCGACGAAAGAAAAACAACAGAAAATTAAGATTAATTTAAGTTTCCTAAGGTGAATAATAAGGCATCTGAGGTAAATAAACACAAAAAAATACTTGAATTCACTAGAAGTGACTACACAAGTCAATGTACAAGTTATGGTGTGAAAGTTCTCGAACAGTTTTTTTTTGATACAGTAAAAGTATATAATGCGACCTTGTATCCCATTAGGCCCACATACGTTTACCCTGATCAGCCTAGGCGCTCAGTCCGGAACCGCGCGACCGCTACGGTCGCAGGTTCGAATCCTGCCTCGGGCATGGATGTGTGTGATGTCCTTAGGTTAGTTAGGTTTAAGTAGTTCTAAGTTCTAGGGGACTTATTGTAGTGTTAGCAGTTAGCCAACACTGCGAACACTACCTGAGTGAGGAAGCCGATATGCACGCGTTAACCCACGCAGGCTAGAGATAGGTCTGAAATAGGATACGTAATGAATGCTATAAAGAAAAGTACGTAGCTGCTGGAATACTTAACTTTAATCCATCACTGTTGTACATCGCTCTTGACGATACAAGTGAGACTCTGTAGATACATGCAGTGTTACTAATGGCGCCTTGCTAGGTCGTAGCCATTGACTTAGCTGAAGGCTATTCTAACTATCTGCTCTGCAAATGAGCGAGGCTTCGTCAGTGTGCATCGCTAGCTACGTCGTCCATACAACTGGGGCGAGTGCTACTAAGTCTCTCGAGACCTCCCGTGTGGTGGCGCTCGGTCTGCGATCACTGACAGTGGCGACACGCGGGTCCGACATGTACTAATGGACCGCGGCCGATTTAAAGCTACCACCTAGCAAGTGTCGTGTCTGGCGGTGACACCACACTTATGACCACAGATGTTGAGTCCCATAGTGCTCAGAGCCATTTGAACCATTTGAACCCTGATCAGCTATTTTCTTTTTCGGCGTTCGTAAGTTAATGCACACAACTAATGTCCTGTAGATTAAGGGGGATACTGGAAGCTTATAGCCTCCGTTTCCGGTACCAAGTTTATCTAATTTTTATATAGATTTAGATTCACCTATCATCAATCTAAACAACACAAATTTTACATCAAAAACGTACAAAAGTGACTTACCGCATTTTCTCCACTTGTAAGCGTCCGACTGTCACGAAGTTCCAGAATAGAACTGAGGAGGTGATGACGTATGTGCCGCCTGCTGGAAGAATGGTGAACTTGTGCTTTAGGGACCTAGAAACTTGATGCATATTCTTACGATGCATATTCTTACCCAAGTCGTATTTTTAACCCCACCTAATCTACACTTCATACGAAACTGACGTTAGTTGCATGTCGTCTTCGTAGTGTTGCAGTTATAATGGCCAGTAGTGTATTCAGTGATTTACACTAACTTTATAGTTTCGCATCTGAGACGTTCCCATACATTGTTGCGTCTCACAATTGAACTGCTTTGAATTCTCGCTGTTCTGTAATATCGGCGATACAGCGAGGGGATTCTGAAACCTGAGAAACAGTCTCGCAAGTTCCGTTCCCAACGGCCTCGCCTTAAATAACAGACGACGTCGAATGGCGCCTTGCGGGCGGAAAGGGAATTCTCGCCAATTCTGAAATGGCGCGTTACGAACGGAAAGAGGAGAGTCGCAAACTTTGCTGCTGCACTGAAAACATTCGCAGAGAATATCGTAGCCGCCGAACGGAGCACTCAGTTGACGTCAAATGTCTGTAAAGCGCGTCATCGTTGCCACGACGGCTAGCAGACGCAAACAGAACTCTTGCGGCGAAAATTGAAACAGGAAATCCCACTGTTGACCGACACAGTTCTCCGAAACCATCAGAGACGTCACGTGACTGTGAACATCAGGAAGAGCGCTACCGACCGAAAAAGCAAATATTGCAAGAGGATTTTAAATTTTTCAAAACAGTTTCAAATCTTAAAAAGATTTGAGAATCCTATATCCTAATTAGTCACATTTATAATTATTTTTCCACATTTGTTCTTAAGATTATTCTCTCGCGCGGTTGCATATCGAAGAGTGAAATATCGATAGTCATGCAGCACAGCTTGTTAAACCGAATCAAGCAGTAAAAAATAATATATCTATGTCTGGATCTAAGTCTACATACATACTCCACAAATCACCATACGGTGTACATGGTGGAGAGTGTCTAGTATTACTACCAGTGATTTCCTTTCGTGCTCTAATCGCAGATGGAGCGCCGGCCGGTGTGGCCGTGCGGTTCTAGGCGCTTCAGTCTGGAACCGAACGACCGCTACGGTCGCAGGTTCTAATCCTGACTCGGGCATGGATGTGTGTGATGTCCTTAGGTTAGTTAGGTTTAAGTAGTTCTAAGTTCTAGGGGACTGATGACCTCAGATGTTAAGTCCCATAGTGCTCAGAACCATTTGAACCATTTTTCGCAGATGGAGCGAGGGAAAAACGTTTATCTATATACTCCCGTACGAGCCCTAACTGCTGTTATCTTCACTGTGCTTGAACTCATTGTATGATGGCGCTAATAGAACTGTCTACAATCACACAGAAATGAGAGTGCTTCAAATTTTCTCAACAGTGTTTCGCATAAAAGATGTCATCCCATTTGAGTTCACGTATCATTCTCGTAATATTTGCATGTTGATTGAAACTTTTTTTTTTTGGTCATCAGTCTACTGACTGGTTTGATGCGGCCCGCCACGAATTCCTTTCCTGTGCTAACCTCTTCATCTCAGAGTAGCACTTGCAACCTACGTCCTCAATTATTTGCTTGACGTATTCCGATCTCTGTCTTCCTCTACAGTTTTTGCCCTCTATAGCTCCCTCTAGTACCATGGAAGTCATTCCCTCATGTCTTAGCAGATGTCCTATCATCCTGTCCCTTCTCCTTATCAGTGTTTTCCACATATTCCTTTCCTCTCCAGTTCTGCGTAGAACCTCCTCATTCCTTACCTTATCAGTCCACCTAGTTTTCAACATTCGTCTATAGCACCACATCTCAAATGCTTCGATTCTCTTCTGTTCCGGTTTTCCCACAGTCCATGTTTCACTACCATACAATGCTGTACTCCAGACGTACACCCTCAGAAATTTCTTCCTCAAATTAAGGCCGGTATTTGATATTAGTAGACTTTTTTGCCATAGCGAGTCTGCTTTTGATGTCCTCCTTGTTCCGTCCGTCATTGGTTATTTTACTGCCTAGGTAGCAGAATTCCTTAACTTCATTGACTTCGTGACCATCAATCCTGATGTTAAGTTTCTCGCTGTTCTCACTTCTACTACTTCTCATTACCTGATTGAAACTACCAGTAACAAATCTAGCAGTACGCCTCTGAATTGATTCGATGTCCCAATTTAATCCGACCTGGTGAGGATCCCAAACACTTTAGCAGTACTCAAGAATGGGTCGCACTACTCTTCTACACGAGATCTCTGTATGTCAGGGGCGATCAAAAAGTTTCCGTTTGAGTGCGTTGCTGCAGCGGTATATACAACTCATGGCTTCTGCAATGCGGGTATACAGGCACCGACATGTAGGCAAGGGGTTAGTATGGCCTCCGAACGGAAACTTTTTGATTGCTCCTAACAGATGAGCTTCGTGTTTCTAGAATTTTCCGAATAAACCGAAGTATACCATCCGCCAACCCTACTACACCCTTACGTGCTCGTTCCATTTCATATCGCTCTGTAACGTTACGTCTAGATATTTAAGGAGGCCGGCCGGTGTGGCCGTGCGGTTCTAGGCACTTCAGTTTGGAACCGTGTGACCGCTACGGTCGCAGGTTCGAATCCTGCCTCGGGCATGGATGTGTGTGATGTCCTTAGGTTAGTTAGCTTTAAGTAGTTCTAAGTTCTAGGGGACTGATGACCACAGATGTTAAGTCCCATAGTGCTCAGAGCCATTACAACCATTTATTTAAGGGGGCAGCCCTCTTTGATACATGTTAAATAGTTGATTTACGTGATTTATTTTCAAGTAAAATAAAATGTGATGATGAATCTGACGATATGCTTTTGTTTCTTACAATTTTATCTTTAAGAATTTATTTTTGTGAACAAATAGGACGCCCCCTGAAACCGCTGCGGCAGGTGCAAGGACCCATTGCAAAATGGTTCAAATGGCTCTAAGCACTATGGGACTTGAACATCTGAGGTCATCAGTCCCTAGACTTAGAACTACTTAAACCTAGCTAACCTAAGGACGTCACATACATTCCATGCCCGAGGCAGGATTCGAACCTGCGAGTGCAGCAGCACCGCGGTTCCGGACTGAAGCACCTAGAACCACTCGGCCACAGCTGCCGGCTGACCCATTGCAGCCCGAACATTCGTCATCAGCAGGAATTTCCCGAAGCCGTCCAATTGGACCTTTAACAAAATAATTTTGTATAACTCATTTTCAATAAATTTTCTTTCAGCGTATTTAGGATAACTGCGAAATATAAGTTCTAACAAAACGGTAACATGTTGAAACAAATGTCATTTTCTTCGTCCAAAAACTCGAGACAAAAGCGCACACCGAAAATAGACTTTTGAAGACATCGCAAAATACCTAGGTGCGCTGACATGAAATTCAATTTACAATGCCAGCATTAAATTGTTTAAAATGATGGTATCAAATTCCGATCAAAATCGTATGTACCGTTCGCAAGTTACATTTTCCGCCAGTTGGAAAGGTATGGTTTCGAGAAGACCGCGTTAGAAGTTTTGGGTTACATTTTCTGTGGTTAAGTTAAACATACCTCTAGCTATCGATTCCTGGACCGTACAGCAGTCCTTCCAGATCCAAAGTGAGGTCCTGCTCCGTCTTCTTCGTGACCTTGCTGGTCCTGCACGCCTCTTTGGCAGCTTCTGTCATCCTCTGTTCTGCTCGCTCGACACCCTTTTCGTCCGCTTTTGAGCAGTAGTTCTAACAGGCTGGTTCCTAAAGTTCGAGCAAGTCCATTATTTTTCATAATGCCTGTTAGGCCTTCGTTAAAATTACATGCCGCCACATGGCAAGGACGTCTACTAATTGTTTCCTGACACTTTTTCATAAATCACCTTGTAACTCGATAACGTAAGTTCTGGCGAACACGGGGTGAACACTACAATACACGTCTCAGAGATATTTTACAACAAAAGAAAAAAAAAATCGAGTTTTTGAAAATCAAATAGAACTATTGTCTTAATCGACTTGACCGTTTCGAGCAGCACACCACTGATACTATATTCGAACACTGGAGGACTGTTTTTCTTAGCCGGCCGCGGTGGTCTAGCGGTTCTAGGCGCGCAGTCCGGGACCGCGCGACTGCTACGGTCGCAGGTTCGAATCCTGCCTCGGGCATGGATATGTGTGATGTCCTTAGGTTAGTTAGGTTTAAGTAGTTCTAAGTTCTAGGGGACTGATGACCACAGATGTTAAGTCCCATAGTGCTCAGAGCCATTTGAACCATTTTTGTTTTCCTTACTGCATTAATTTACATCTTTCTACATTTAGAGCAAGCTGTTACTCATCACACCAAACAGAAATTCTGCCTAAATCATCCTGTATCTTCCTACAGTTTATAAAATGACTTTTTTTTAAAGTAATGATATGAATGTTTATATACGTGTTTGGAGAGAGAGAGAGAGAGAGAGAGAGAGAGAGAGAGAGAGAGATTGATTTTTGATTGAGATTTTTTTCTTTAAGCCATAGCTGGTACCTGAATTTTGGTTGCTGCCTCCTTGAATGATCAGCTTCTGCACCAGTTGGTGACGTATTATAATTTGGAGGAAGTTATTGTTCTTTAAGGTTTAAAATACGACTCAGTTACTTGGCCGTATTGCGGATAGCTTTGAGCCCAGGTTTTCGTAGCTTTTCATACCTATGGGACCACTGTTGTAAGTAAATAAGATCAAACAGCAATCTGCTTTTTGTAAGAAAAGGAGATTGCTTAGCACACAAACTTCCTTCAAACTACACGTCGTGCTGCATCAAAATTGGTCAGTGGAGTTCAGCACCATACTATTGTACAAGAACATAATCCAATTACTCTAATTAAGAAATTATAAGAGGTTGTTACTTATTGAATGAAAACTGTAGAGAATGCATTTCTTTTCCTGTAATTTAGTGAACTTTGTACACATACAATTCTGTCGACTGAAAGACGGCGACAACAATGAAGTTCACCTCATTTTCCAAAAGCAAGATATTTCTATTCTTCACTTGCAGAAAATTTGCATACATTAATGTTTGGGAACTCTTACGCATAATTTACTCGGTTTTATCACTAAAATATCAATTTTCATTAAATATAACAATACGTTCTGAGTGACAGCCGCTCAACACGTCCTCTTTTCCACAAGATACAGATTAACAGTCCTCATTTTTTAAAATAATCAATTGTCTTTTTTTTAGAGCCCATACTCAAAGATTCATAACTACTATCGTTGCAGGGTTTGCGCGCTAAAGACTTTGTTGCTGTCCAGCTGCGCTGCGCTTTACTTCACTTCAAGTACTTTTTGAATCAAATTTACATTTACGGTACTTACGGCATAATTTCTGTGCTTCTCAGAATAAAATCAGACACAAATTGGTTAAAAAAAAGGGGCAGTGAAGCTCACATAACATTACAAGTTACTCACACTTTGGGGACCTTTGCCTTTCGCGGGCAAGTGCTCTACCGACTGAGCTACCCAAGCACGACCCAGGCCCCGTCCTCACAGCTTTACTTCCGCCAGTACCTCGTCTCCATTCTGTATTGTTCCTCATCCTGTCCGTCAGTTCGTGTATGTATGTAGAGAACAAGAGTGGTCCTATAACACATGTCTGGGGAACTCCTATCGATGCCCTTACCTCTGATGAACTCTCGCCAACTAGGTGAACGTACTGGGTTCTGTTACTTAAGAAGTCTTCAAGCCTCTCACATATCTGGAAACCTATTCCGTCCGCTCGAACCTCCGTTAACATTGTGCAGTGAGGCACTGTGTCAAAGACTTTCTGGAAATCTAGGCATATGGAATCTGCCTGTTGCCCTTCATTCATGCTTCCCAGGATATCGTGCGAGAAAAGCTGAGTTTTGCACGAGCGATGCTTTATAGTTCAATGCTGATTTGTAGACGGAAGGTTTTCTGTTCAAGGAATTATTTATAGTTTGCACGAGCGATGCTTTATAGTTCAATGCTGATTTGTAGACGGAAGGTTTTCTGTCTCAAGGAATTATTTATATATGCTCATTCGGATATATCCAAAAGAATGTACATCATTTTAATGCTGCAGCCACTATGAATCAAGACCCAAAGGAATTAATGACATTAGCTACCAGTGGGCACTGATTTAAATGGATGGAGAAAGTTTGAAATTTGTGCTGGACTGGGATTCGAGCCCAGGTCTCCTGCTCACTAGCCAGATACGCTAATCACTGCACCATCCAAACACCGCGGCTACCCGGTGTAATGAGGATTATGGGCAAGGGGCACTACGTCAGTAGTGTGTGGATAAGTTGAGGATTTGGGTCTGCTGGGGTAGTCGGTGCAGTGGCGCTGGCCACGATATCCGAATGACGTAGTGGTCAGCGCACCTATCGAGTAAGGAGGAGATCCGAGCCCGAATCCGGGTACAGCACAAGTTTTCAACTTCCCACATTGATTTAAATCAATATCCACTGGCAGCTAATGCCATTAATGCCTTTGTTTCTCGTCTCAGGGAAATTTATTACATTCAAACTCTGCAGCAAACCGATGTTAAGGATACTAATCTGTAATTTTTTTGGTATGTTCTTTCACCGTTCTCTTAACATTCTTGTATACAGGTGTCACCTGTGGTTTTCTTCAGTTGCTTGGGTCTTTGGACAGGGCGTGGAATTTGAGATAAATTCGAGCTAAGCAACAGGCCAGTGGCGAAGATTACTCTCTGTAAAACCGAACGGGGATTCCATCCGGACCTGGTGACTTACTGAGTTTTAACTCTTTCAGCTGCTTCTGATCAGCAGGGATACCAATTTATATGTCTTCCATACGAGGTTGTTCGCGACAGACAAACGTTGGTATATCTGCACGACCTTCCAGTGTGAATGATTTTTTATAAGTGACTATTAAAACTTCGGCTTTGCTTTCCTTTTTCTGTCTTCTTTTGCCACAAGAGATATGCTGATGACAATGTTTCTGCAAATTATTAGAGTTATTCACGCAAGACGCAATATACGAACTAGGAGCAGGTCGGCAGCGTTGATACGTGATCAGGCAATGGTCATTTTTCCATTATTGTTTGCGGAAGAAACGAAGCAATAAATGCGACGTTTATTACACGTAATTAACTGTCGCACATTAAAGCCTTCATTTTCAGCATTATTGTCCAGTCCTGATGAAATTCTCACAGTAATTTTTTAAATAACGTTGCAACATGTTGCACCACAAATAAAGAATTTTGTCCCGCCGTCTGTGCAGAGCTACGCTAGGATTAAAACTGGAGATCAGAAGGGGAGTAATGTGAGATTATCATTTACGTGAGAGTGGTACACAGACATTAGCAATCCGTCAAGAGTTCTTAGTTTCAAGGAGGCGTACACTTTCAAGAAGACTTTCAGTCTACGAGATTACGCGGTATTGTTAAGTCACTAGACAATCTTCCTGCGCTCGGTCGTCTATGCAAGCAGAAGTTTTGCTAAAAGGCTTCGAGAACAAGTTAATACAAACGACTTTTGTAAATTTACGCTCAAACACCACCTTCGCAAAAACTAACGTAACGTGAAAGAAATTGTAAGTTGTACGTAAATTCTTCATGTTGTTACTGTGATCGTTAGTCTGAAGACTTGTTTGATGTAGCTTACCGTGCTAGTGTAACCTGTGCAAGCCTCTTCATCCCAGCAGCTTACATTCAATTGATCCTGCTGACTGTATTCATACTTTGGTCACCCTCTACAAATTATTGCCTTCCCTATTTCCTCCCGTTACCAAACTGACACTTCCTTGGTGCCTCCGGATGGGTCCTATCAACGGATACTTTCTTTTGGCTAAGATGTGACATAAATTTCTTATTTCCCCAGTACCATTCAGTATCTCTTCATTTGTTATTTGTTATTCGGGCTACTCGTTTAATCCTCCACATTCTTTCGCAGCTCCACATTTCAAAAGCTTTTATTCTTTTGTCGTCTGAACTGCTTATCGTCCGCGTTTCACGTACGTGCAACGCTACACTCCAGACAAATACCTTCCCTCAGCCAGATAGTCCCTCTTTGTCGTTCGTATGAGCCGCTTTTACTTTGCCCAACACATGGCTGCCCTACTGTCACACCGGTGAACACTGCTACCTAAACATTCCACGTAGTAATTCGCATAGTGTCGCGATTGACCGTGTTAACAGTGACGATTTTTTATCGCCAATTCGGCCCCTTTAAGAACTTTTAGCGTCCTCTCACTACAAAATATTTTTCTTTTTAGATGCAGCGAATTTTTAAAACATGGCTCTATAACCGCCAGATTTACATATCAGCGATTTTTCCTAAATGAATGGAGCACGCCGACGTCACCTTTCGCTAGCCATAGTAACGACAATATTGCCTGAATAGCAAATTTTATCTAGGAGCGATGGGTACGCCTATGATCTTTTAACGTTGTAAGTATATTTTAGATATTCCTTTATTAATTTTAATATCCACAAAATGTGTTTACGCTGTACCTTGCTTTTTACCACCTGATGATGCGGCTTCAGTCCGCGAAATCGGCTGTGTTTTCAATAGACATCAATTTTACCAGCTGTTAGCGGAATTCTTCCTAACATCACGACTTTCAACACCTGCAGCTCCAGAGGCCAGGATCTGAAAAAGAAAAGAAAAGCTTCAGAAAAGGTTTCCTGAAACTTAAACTGATATCAGAGGTTAACAAATTCCTCTTATTTAGAAGTGTTTTTCCTGCTATTGACAGTGTGCAATTCATATCGCCTCTGCTTCTGACATGATTATACACTCCTGGAAATGGAAAAAAGAACACATTGACACCGGTGTGTCAGACTCACCATACTTACTCCGGACACTGCGAGAGGGCTGTACAAGCAATGATCACACGCACGGCACAGCGGACACACCAGGAACCGCGGTGTTGGCCGTCGAATGGCGCTAGCTGCGCAGCATTTGTCCACCGCCGCCGTCAGTGTCAGCCAGTTTGCCGTGGCATACGGAGCTCCATCGCAGTCTTTAACACTGGTAGCATGCCGCGACAGCGTGGATGTGAAGCGTATGTGCAGTTGACGGACTTTGAGCGAGTGCGTATAGTGGGCATGCGGGAGGCCGGGTGGACGTACCGCCGAATTGCTCAACACGTGGGGCATGAGGTCTCCACAGTACATCGATGTTGTCGCCAGTGGTCGGCGGAAGGTGCACGTGCCCGTCGACCTGGGACCGGACCGCAGCGACGCACGGATGCACGCCAAGACCGTAGGATCCTACGCAGTGCCGTAGGGGACCGCACCGCCACTTCCCAGCAAATTAGGGACACTGTTGCTCCTGGGGTATCGGCGAGGACCATTCGCAACCGTCTCCATGAAGCTGGGCTACGGTCCCGCACACCGTTAGGCCGTCTTCCGCTCACGCCCCAACATCGTGCAGCCCACCTCCAGTGGTGTCGCGACAGGCGTGAATGGAGGGACGAATGGAGACGTGTCGTCTTCAGCCATGAGAGTCGCTTCTGCCTTGGTGCCAATGATGGTCGTATGCGTGTTTGGCGCCGTGCAGGTGAGCGCCACAATCAGGACTGCATACGACCGAGGCACACAGGGCCAACACCCGGCATCATGGTGTGCAGAGCGATCTCCTACACTGGCCGTACACCACTGGTGATCGTCGAGGGGACACTGAATAGTGCACGGTACATCCAAACCGTCATCGAACCCATCGTTCTACCATTCCTAGACCGGCAAGGGAACTTGCTGTTCCAACAGGACAATGCACGTCCGCATGTATCCCGTGCCACCCAACGTGCTCTAGAAGGTGTAAGTCAACTACCCTGGCCAGCAAGATCTCCGGATCTGTCCCCCATTGAGCATGTTTGTGACTGGATGAAGCATCGTCTCACGCGGTCTGCACGTCCAGCACGAACGCTGGTCCAACTGAGGCGCCAGGTGGAAATGGCATGGCAAGCCGTTCCACAGGACTACATCCAGCATCTCTACGATCGTCTCCATGGGAGAATAGCAGCCTGCATTGCTGCAAAAGGTGGATATACACTGTACTAGTGCCGACATTGTGCATGCTCTGTTGCCTGTGTCTATGTGCCTGTGGTTCTGTCAGTGTGATCATGTGATGTATCTGACCCCAGGAATGTGTCAATAAAGTTTCCCCTTCCTGGGTCAATGAATTCACGGTGTTCTTATTTCAATTTCCAGAAATGTATATTTTCCTGTCCAAACAACAAAATTCATCTACTACTTTTAGTATCTTGTTTTCTAATCTAATAGTCTCAGTATCCCGTCATTTAATTCGACCACATTCCATTATCCTTGTTTTACTTTTATTGATTTGTTAAAAGACATCTTGTTAACACCACGAGCAGTATGAAAAATATTTAATTGCCGCACCGGTATTCGGACATCGTCAATGGCGTGTATTATGTTCCTTTATATTATATGACGTGCGTGTTAATTATAAACTGACACCACTTTTATAATATGTGAAAATCGTGTAATTGAGATGACCGTCATAACATGCATCCAGGACGGCTTGTGTTCTGTGAGATCAGTATCGATTTTAACATCACAGGGAATTTATAATTAATACGCAAGTCATTTGATACAACGGTACATAATACACACATCACCCTGGTTCCCAGAACTCTTGAAGACAGACGTTAACTGTGGATATTGTATCACAGACTAAGTCCCTTTGATTGTTCCGAGATGTCACTACCACCTCCCAAAGATGTAAACAAGTATACGTGGTTCAAATGGCTCTGAGCACTATGGGACTTAACATCTATGGTCATCAGTCCCCTAGAACTTAGAACTACTAACTAACCTAAGGACATCGCACAACACCCTGTAATCACGAGGCAAGCATACATGAGCAGCGTCTATTAAACGGAGGGGGTCCGATAGCCGATGAGTTCCACTCATTCCACCAGGAAGTAGGTACACGGCTCGTGTTGTCTGTAGTTCAACCACGCCTAGAAGATCAATACCACGGTTCGTTCGCGTCCGCTTTGTCACTTTGTGCCAGGAAGAGCTCTCAACAAGGGAAGTGTCCAGGCGTCTCGGTGTGAACTAAAGCGATGTAGTTCGGACATGGAGGAGACACAGGAAGAAGGGAACTGACGATGACATGCCTGCTCAGGCCGACCAAGGGATACTACTGCAGTGGATGACCGCTTCCTAACGGATTACCTGCACCAAGGCGGCCGAACCTGCCCCGTAAGGGGCCTCCCGGCCAATGACTCACACGCTCATTTCCATGGCTCGGAGAAACCGTGACAGCAAAGCCACTATGTTGAATAATGCTTTTCGTGCAGCCAAAGGACGTCGTGTTGCAACTCAAACTGTGCGTAAAAGGCTGTATGATGAGCAACGTTACACCTGACGTCGATGACGAGGTCATCTTTGCAACCACGACACCATGCAGCGCAGTAGAGATGAGCCCAACAACATGCCGAATGGACCGCTCAGGATGGCATCACATTCTCTTCACTGATGAGTGTCGCATGTGCCTTCAACCAGACTTGTTTGGAGGCAACCCGGTCATGTTGAACGCCTTAGACACACCGTTCAGCGAGAGCAGCAAGATGGAGTTTCCCTGTTGTTTTGGGGTGGCATTACGCCTCTGGTGGTCATGAAAGGCGCCGTAACGGCTGTACGATACGTGAATGCCATCCTCCGACCGATAGAGCAACCATATCGGCAGCATATTGGCGAGGCATTCGTCTTCATGGACGAAAATTTGCGCCTCCATCGTGCACATCTTGTGAATAACTTCCTTCAGGATAACGACATCGCTCGACTAGAGTGTACAGACGGTTCGCCAGATATGAACCCTATCGAACATGCTTGGGTAGATTGAGATGAGCTGTTTATGGACGACGTGACCCACCAACCACTCTAAGGGATCTACGTCCAGTCGCCATTGATGAGTGGGGCAATCTTGGCCAACAGTGTCTTGATGAACTTGCGGATAGTATGCCACTACGAATATAGGCATGCATAAATGCAAGAGGACGTAATACTAGGTATTAGATGTACCGGTGTGTACAGAAATCTGGACCACCACCTTTGAAGGTCTCGCTGTATGGTGATACAACATGCAGTGTGTGGTTTTCATGAGCAATAAAAAGGGCGGAAATGATGTTTATGTTGATCTCTATTCCAATCTTCTGTACAGGTTCTGGAACTCTCGGAACAGAGGTGTTGCAAAACGTTTTTTGGTGTGTGTATATGCCACTGACGGTGTGTTCCATGACCGAATACCGGTTCGATACTTAAATATTTTTACAGGCAGTTCATGGTGTACAGCAAGGTCAGCAAGGAGTCTTTTAATAAGGATCTTAGGCTATAAGCTGCAGAACACCATGCATACAAGATTTTGTTGATGTTCATCTCGCAATCTCTTTTGAAGACACTGTCCATTCTGATTAACTGCTCTCCCAAGTCCTTTGCAGTTTCCCACAGAATTACAGAGTCATTTACACATTCTAATTCTTCATAGCAATGGGAAAGACTTCTAGATGATTTTGAAAAGATCGCCATTTACGGTGTCTTAAGAGGTTGCCTTGACTCAGATGGGAACAAAATAATTTTCCTTTCTAATAAGATGTTCCTCGACTGTTTCATGGGTATTTTAGCCCGATTAGTTGTGTAGACTACTCAGTACTGTTCTGTTTTGTGCATGTTTTGAAATTTAACCCTCAGTGCATTACACTTGTTAAATCCTTTCTGTTTAGGCATACTTCCTGTTTCCTTTGAACCTTACTAGTTTACGCATCTACATCACCTTTCTTCCATAACATATTCGTGATTTAAGGTCCCACAAACGATTTTTACGTGAGAGAAAGGTTATGTGTTTTTCACTCTGCTTTGGCAATTTTAGCCATTTCATTTACTTTACTATTTTATACAAACACGTCACTCCCCAACCCCTCTCCTCCCCTCCCCCCTTCCCCCTTCCCCCCCCCCCCCCCCCCCCCCGTCAGCCCCGTGCTACATATTACTATGTCAGATTCATATGTATGTGCCTTAAATTATGTGACTCGTGGAGACTACTGTACCTAATCGTGCTACAACTTCACGGTAGCTCTTCATGCATAATTTCATTAATTTTTTTTATTTTTATCACTTACTTGTTGCTAAGCGTTTATCACGGTTTTGTATTTTTATTAATCTGCCACTTACTTTTAAGCACTGCGTTATATTCTTTTAACATTAAAGTGGCAATATGTTAGAACTACTATGCCGTCTGAAGCATGGGTCATAAATTATCTGTGAGGCTTTATATCGACTTTGCTCATTAGCTTTGCAACGCTAGGGTCGTACTGTGTTTGCAGTCCGCTCAGCAAAGTCCATCTGAGGCATTTCTTACCCAAATGTCAAGGAGGTCCACACTCCACACGAACATGAGAAATATGTTACTGTCAGTGTTTGACCTGGTTTTGTAGTTATTCACGAACTCCCTGACGTGGACGCCGATCGTAGACGGTTCATGCTGGACTAGCGGCAGTACTTATACCTGTGTGCGTGTATTTGATTTTGAAATTTGTGACTGTCACTAACAAACAGTCTCGGGTATTTTATACAGAACAAGAGATTATTTTTGTAAACCAATGTATGTACTGATACGTCATACTTCCAGCTGCCTGACAATGAGGAGTGGTCAAAACTGAGATCGCAGTAAGTGTAAAATAAAGTATTTTTTAGCAGCCGGAAGCGGAAACAATCATGTTTAACAATTACATGGATTGTGGTATCCAGATGTAGGTTTTCTGAAGTAATGTAAGGAGAATGCTGGGATGGATTCCTGGGAGAGGATTGGGCCGATTGGTTTTCCCTATTTTGTCCACCTCGAGCTCGTACTCCGTGCATTGTCATCGTTGCGACTTTAGACCCTAACCTCGATTCCTTACTTTTTGATGAAAACACTACAGAAATCTGAAGCACAAGCCGAATGCGGTAACCAGCTGACTTGTCACGGTTTCAGTAACGGGCGATTATTCTGTGTAAACTCTCCTTCCCAACTGGCCTCTGAAGGCCCAACGGTACTGACCGACCACCGTGTTATCCTCCGCTGACTGGCGACATTGGATGCGGCTATGGAGGGACAGCACACCGCTCTTCCGGCCATTGTCAGTTTTCGTGACCGGAGGCGCTACTTCTCAGTGGAGCAGCTCCTCCGTTTGCCTCACGAGGCCTGAGTGCATCCCTCTTGCCAAGAGCACTCAGCAGACGCGGATGGTTACCCATCCGAGTGCTAGCCAAGTCCGACAGCGCTTAACTTCGATGATCTGACGGGAACCGATGTTACGACTGCGGCAGTGACGTTGAAATTCTGTATAAGACTGGTTGGAAATGCCTTTCTCATTGCATATTTGGCCAAACATCCCGCAGTCTTTTCTGTTACTGAGAACAAATTTCCTGAAAATGGGCCGATGCATAACAACAATAGTTAAACAGTGTGGGCTATGCCAGTTGTCGGTGGATGGTGAACTGGTCTGAAATTTTTCATGAACGGGAAAGGCAAGAGACTGCCGAACTCGGCAATAAATCTTGGAATCCAAATGTGTATCGGAATTCGTTTTGAAAACTGTGGACCTGTAAAATGGTTCAAATGGCTCTGAGCACTATTCGACTTAACATCTATGGTCATCAGTCCCCTAGAACTTAGAACTACTTAAACCTAACTAACCTAAGGACATCACACAACACCCAGCCATCACGAGGCAGAGAAAATCCCTGACCCCGCCGGGAATCGAACCCGGGAACCCGGGCGTGGGAAGCGAGAACGCTACCGCACGACCACGAGATGCGGGCTGTGGACTTGATTCAAGATGCAAATGAACAGCAGCTGCCTGAGACAGTTTTCACTAGAGGCGCAACGTAGTAACTTTATGAGCTTATTGACACACAAAAACATTACTGAGAGCTGAGTGGATGGGTAGGCTGAGCATAATATACCAGGCTCACTAGCCGGAGTTTACAGATTTGACACTTGTACCAAGAGGATATTTCATATTTCACATCTTTCTCCTTGCACCAAGTGCCGTTCAACATTTTTGTGATAGCTCTGTTATTTACAAAAGTTTTGGAATACACTTATCTTCTACGAAATTCAGTACCTATGCGTCATTGCGTGTATCCCTCGTGTAAAAAAGCATCTGCTTAAAATCACCACGATTGATCTCAAAATGAATTTTTAAATCTGTCATTACCCTGTGAATCTCATGCAACTAGCCGTCCGAAACTGTAGTATTTATTTATGGGTTCCTGAAAATATTAAGAGCGAAGGTTTATAAAGCGTTCGTCCAGTATAATTAGTTGATAATTTTATTTCTCACTGTGACAGTACCGAGCGAGGTGGCGCAGTGGTTAGGCACTGGACTCGCATTCGGGAGGACGGCGGTTCAATCCCGCGTCCGGCCATCCTGATTTAGGTTTTCCGTGATTTCCCTAAATCGCTCCAGGCAAATGCCGGGATGGTTCCTTTCAAAGGGCACGGCCGACTTCCTTCCCCGTCCTTCCCTAATCCGATGAGACCGATGACCTCGCTGTCTGGTCTCCTTCCTCAAAACAACCAACCAACCAACTGTGACAGTCGGATGTTATATCGTCCTTATTTTACACATAACCCTTTACTATCGTATGAAACTCCACTTCTTTTTTAATAAAGAAGACTTGGCGGAGGAACATTCAACTTGCCACGCCGCGGTGCAGCAACGATTTAGCGAACTATTTGCCTTGTTTGCAAACGATGTGTCGTACATCATAGAGAAGGCTATAGACATGAAACGCAATAATGCTGAAACTATTCGGAGAGAAAGATGGAAGGCTACCAACGACACACTTTTGACTACTGCTGGGTGAAGATCGTCTCCCAGCAACAGTTCAGTGACCCGAGGCAGCAATGAAACATTGCGTCGAAGGGAGCTAACAAACGCAACAGATTCAAGACGAATGAGTAGCGTCACCAGTCCGTATCGTAATGAACGGCGCGGCATCTCTGTCTTGTCAGACGGCGAGGCACTAATTGTCTGTTAGGGAAACGCAATTGCAAGGTCGCAGGGAACGTGACAAACCAATGTTCTAAATTAGCCGTCTTCACACGGGACTTGGTCTGATCGTGAAGCACGTCAAACATGGTTTCCATCGAGGTGGGTGCACCCTCAGAAACAAGCAGGGGCATCACACGGAGCGTGTTCCTCATAGTAATTACGACCCCGTTGTTCTCCAGTGGCAGTTTTGGCAGTATGTGGTTCTAAATCACACAGTTCTTACGCCGCTATTAAAATTGCTACTTTAGTTCTATTAAAACGCACATTTCCTTCCTTGTCCATATCCTAAACGAGTTGTTATATCTGTGGTAAAAATAAATAAAAATATCACTATGCATGATCACGATACAAAGCAAAAAGCAAAGTTTAATATCAAGTCAGTCAGGACATGAGCTTACAGCTTCCATTACAAATAGTCCGTTACAAATACATGGAAAATAACAATTATTTCAGGGTTCTCACTTTTTAGTGAAACCATAAGGTCATCCTTATTAGATCACTGCTTCTATTCAACAGCAGAAATTTTGGAGAAGATGTAATCCAAGACTGAACAACAAAGCGCATAATCTCCTACTACTACTAGCGCAGGAAATAAAATGACTTTATTTACTGCATTATTAGTGTTAAATTTCTTGCACTTTTTGTAAGATAATATGTGCGTTTGTAACTGTGTGTGGGGTGTGTACATACATGATGAGTAGCGTGTACATGTGCGTTTGTGACCACAATCATACACAGTATTTATACAGGAATTGTGTACCTCAATATCTGGAAATTTTTCTCGATGAATAAATAAATAAATTGAATTATGATCTAATCAGGCAGTGACGTAGAAACAATTATCCAATTCGTCGGTCCACGTCCTCGGGCACGTTCACAAAATCGAAGACATCATACGTGAGAGAGAGTGCTATTATACATACATAATACTGAATGTTATGAACATACTTCTATTTACTTAATAAGAAAGCCCCGCAACATTTTAGAAAACGAGAAGACTGACAATAATTATTTCATGATAGTGGGACGTAAACGTGGGGGGTAGGAGGGAGGGGGGGACTGCGGGTAGAGGGGTGGGAATTATGTTTCTAGACGGAGGTCAAGGGTTTATTGCAGTAAAAAGTGTCAAAGGGCTATACGTTGCAGTAGTTATTAGAGTTGAAGAGACATGAAGAGCTTAGGCTAACGTCGAGAGTTGCATTAAACGTCTTTGGACTGAAGAACTCAACACAGACGTTGAACTTATCATTATTTTGTAGGCTTTTGATTCTACGGAGAACACAGAGAACTGATTGTAGAGAACCACTCTTCCCTCGCAAGCGGGCAGGTGGTCATATTAGCTACCCTTAAAACAATGGCGTGATTGGATCAGTGGTATGATTGATCAAGTTCTTCATATGGCTCACCCATACCTAGTAATCTGTTTGGCTGTATAGTGTCGCCCGGCCCTGCTGAACATCGATTTCTGAGATTTTTTTTTCTGGAACTGCTCGATGTATGAGGCATATGTAGATCAGAAAATGGTCACCTGACTGCAAGTCGTCGACCGCCACCGAAGCAAAGTGAGCATATGTAGAGATTTGTGGTCGGAACGAACCACTAGCAGTGCTGAATTGCGTGCTCTGCCCCTTGTTCATATGTTCTGACAGTAAGAGCTTTTATTTGAGACAGCTCACTACTGGTGTTAGGATGTTATGAAGCCCTATAGCACGTGATATGTATTCAAGTCCCTGCTGATGAGAAACAGGCGCGGACGGCGAGTGGGGAGAATCTCTGTGGTAAGACTGTGAAGAATTTCATTTCCTAGAGCGTAATTGGGGGCAGATGAAATGAATAATTCGTCACCTTGCTGTGTCCGCACAATATTACGGCAACTGCTTAAAGTTAGCAGTCGGCGAGACTAGTCTTTGGTGCTGTTAGCTCAGTAGCTACGTTTCCTTGGATAGCGACCTCGGGAACACAGCCAATGAGGGAGTGCGCTTGAGCGGATAACACGAGTCACGTTGTCGCGCTGAAAATAAGAGTGTTCGTCTCTCAGATATATCAGTGAGTTCTTTGTGTGCAACCAGTACATTCGTATCGCATTTTTTAACTGGAAGTGTAATCAGTAGTTAATTTCGTTTTTGTCGTTTCTAGTACACTCCTGGAAATTGAAATAAGAACACCGTGAATTCATTGTCCCAGGAAGGGGAAACTTTATTGACACATTCCTGGGGTCAGATACATCACATGATCACACTGACAGAACCACAGGCACATAGACACAGGCAACAGAGCATGCACAATGTCGGCACTAGTACAGTGTATATCCACCTTTCGCAGCAATGCAGGCTGCTATTCTCCCTTGGAGACGATCGTAGAGATGCTGGATGTAGTCCTGTGGAACGGCTTGCCATGCCATTTCCACCTGGCGCCTCAGTTGGACCAGCGTTCGTGCTGGACGTGCAGACCGCGGGAGACGACGCTTCATCCAGTCCCAAACATGCTCAATGGGGGACAGATCCGGAGATCTTGCTGGCCAGGGTAGTTGACTTACACCTTCTAGAGCACGTTGGGTGGCACGGGATACATGCGGACGTGCATTGTCCTGTTGGAACAGCAAGTTCCCTTGCCGGTCTAGGAATGGTAGAACGATGGGTTCGATGACGGTTTGGATGTACCGTGCACTATTCAGTGTCCCCTCGACGATCACCAGTGGTGTACGGCCAGTGTAGGAGATCGCTCCCCACACCATGATGCCGGGTGTTGGCCCTGTGTGCCTCGGTCGTATGCAGTCCTGATTGTGGCGCTCACCTGCACGGCGCCAAACACGCATACGACCATCATTGGCACCAAGGCAGAAGCGACTCTCATCGCTGAAGACGACACGTCTCCATTCGTCCCTCCATTCACGCCTGTCGCGACACCACTGGAGCCGGGCTGCACGATGTTGGGGCGTGAGCGGAAGACGGCCTAACGGTGTGCGGGACCGTAGCCCAGCTTCATGGAGACGGTTGCGAATGGTCCTCGCCGATACCCCAGGAGCAACAGTGTCCCTAATTTGCTGGGAAGTGGCGGTGCGGTCCCCTACGGCACTGCGTAGGATCCTACGGTCTTGGCGTGCATCCGTGCGTCGCTGCGGTCCGGTCCCAGGTCGACGGGCACGTGCACCTTCCACCGACCACTGGCGACAACATCGATGTACTGTGGAGACCTCACGTCCCACGTGTTGAGCAATTCGGCGGTACGTCCACCCGGCCTCCCGCATGCCCACTATACGCCCTCGCTCAAAGTCCGTCAACTGCACATACGGTTCACGTCCACGCTGTCGCGGCATGCTACCAGTGTTAAAGACTGCGATGGAGCTCCGTATGCCACGGCAAACTGGCTGACTCTGACGGCGGCGGTGCACAAATGCTGCGCAGCTAGCGCCATTCGACGGCCAACACCGCGGTTCCTGGTGTGTCCGCTGTGCCGTGCGTGTGATCATTGCTTGTACAGCCCTCTCGCAGTGTCCGGAGCAAGTATGGTGGGTCTGACACACCGGTGTCAATGTGTTCTTTTTTCCATTTCCAGGAGTGTATTTATTCACTTCTACTTCATTCCAAACCATGTCCAGTGCGGAGAGTGTGGCAAGCCCAATTTGTGAAATGCAAGCTACACTGCAAGGTCGGCGAATTCGTGTCTGCGATGAGGGGCAACTTTGCGGAAGAAAAGGAAGGAGGAAAGCCCTTTTTTCCTGTTAATCAGGTTATTAAGGGGACTACAACTACTCTGAAAGTAACCACAAACACTGTTGTAACGATAAGGAAGGAACAGTACGGATGGTGGTAAGGCTGGCACAACAAGAGTGCAAAGAGCGGGAAGAAAACTGTCGAGGATGAGGCAAGAGACAGCTTTGGACGACTTCCAGAAAGACACTACTTGTCATGGCATAAAAAACTATTCTAAGAAAAGGGAAAAAAAACCATTATTGAATGCTCGTGCCACTTCAGAAGGACAGTCAGTTTTAAAGGCAACAATCTTTCATTGCATACAGTGCTCAAAGACATAAACTTCATCTGCTCACTTATTAATGGAAGTAAAATATTTATAGCAGAGGCAGATGTTATTGCACGGCGGTGCAGATTTCTGGACAGGATCATGAGTGTGACGGCCAAAAGTAGTGTCGCTAGATGAAACTTGGGTTAATACGCAGAGGCTGGAGTGGTGGAACACACGCCGGGACTTGGGAAGTGCCTGTTGGGAGACTACGGCGAATTGTGAAGCGTCTCCTTTGAAAAATTATATACGTGACTGGGCTGAAACTGACACACAATATTTTTAGCGCAACGCAATCTGACTTTCATAATCCCTACAAAAGAATGGCCCTGACTAACATTAACCTATACCTTTCACAAATCACTTACCTCACAAAAATCTCCGTTACTCGAACTACTGCAATACAGCGAGCGCCACTACTGCCAGCTAAATAAAAGATTCAAACTACTGAAGGCACTAACTACTGATAGGCACAGTTAGCGAAAGAAAGATTTTGATAGAGAACAAACAATGTATTTACCTTAATAGTGTTGAAAAATCATAATATACATAACAGTTCATGACATCCAGTCTTACAAATTTCCAAACTCCGCCATCTCTCTCCCCACATCCACCACTGCTGGCGGCTCACCTCCAACTGCCCAACGCTACGCGCTGTTCACATCCAGCTGCCGCTGCCCAACACTACAATGGCAGACAACAATGCAAACTAGCCACAGACTGCACACAGCACAGCCAGTGATTTTCGTACAGAGCGCTACGTAATGTTGCCAATAAGAAAACATAAACAGCCTACTTACAATTGTAGTGTAACTTAAAGGTGCAGCATCTAAATGTTTTGTGTCAAATTACTTCCTAATGTTTCGTTCGAAAAAATCAGATGACTGCACTGCTTAGTGTTTTAGAAGTGATCCGAGATGTGGCTTACGACAAGTTGGATAAGACCATCAGTCATAGTTACGGCTAATGACCCCTATCATTCAGTTGTTCAAGTAAAACATCAACTTTGGCAACAAGAAAAGTCGTTTCATTCAACCATCTCGGCTGGACAACACGATCAGGACATGGAAAGAATACAAGTTTCGGTGGCGACTACTGGATGAAATGGTTTCTAAGGACGGTGCATTGCGCTGATGCAAGTGATCACGAAAATGTGAAATCTATGAGGTAAAAGTGAATTGTGTAACCGCCTGTTATAGTAGAAACGCTACTCACGTGCTGTCCTACGCCCAAGGAATCCAGCAATTGCTGTTGTCCGCAGTAATATGAAGGCGGATCCAATAGCGGTGACAACCGTCTGCAGTTAAATGCACCAAATTAAATGAACAAAAACAGAAAAGAATCTTACAATGAAATGACCACCCTTAGCTGCTTACAGGCGTTGACATACGTCAACGGGGACAGATGAAAATGTGTGCCCCGACCGGGACTCGAATCCGGGATCTCCTGCTTACATGGCAGACGCTCTATCCATCTTCTTTTTTTTTTTTGCATTCCCATTCTGTTCGTTTTCGTTCATTTCATCTGCTCGGTGCGGACGTCGCAGACACCCGTTTCAGTTCGTTATTGATCCATTACCTCAGTTTATTTTATTACAGAGGGCAGCTAACCCTCTGACCGAACACGCTGAGTTACCGTGCCGGCAGTCCAGCTGAGCCACCGAGGACACAGAAGATGGCGCGACTGCAGGGATTTATCTCTGGCACGCCTCCCGCGAAACCCACATTCTCAACGTATTGTCCCACACTACATTCGTAGTGCCCTCACCCATTATACTCATTACTCGCGGCGCGTTGCCGATTCCCGTAAGAGTTCGGGCACTGTTTGTGCATTCGCACAGAAGAAGAAGATGGTCAAGTCGTCGGTGAGCCTTAACTATATATTTACTAAGATGGTATCGGTATTTTCGGACATGTTCGAAAGAACAGATACCATCTTAGCAAATATATAGAAAAGACTCTGTAGTAGTAGCAGTAGTATTAGTAGCTGGGTAACTGGTCAAGGGTTTTATTGTAGTTCTGTAATGGTAGAAAGCAGTTACAGTATTAGCATTTTTGTAGTATTACTATTTTTTCAATTATATATATTTTTAGTAATTGCTAGAAATAAATAGTTAATATACAGGGTGGTCCATTGATCGTACCTGGCCAAATATCTCACGAAATAAGTGTCAAACGAAAAAACTACAAAGAACGAAACATGTCTAGCTTGAAGGGTGGAAACCAGATGGCGCTATGGTTGGCCCGCTAGATGGCGCTGCCATAGGTCAAACGGATATCAACTGCGTTTTTAAAATAGGAACCCCCATTTTTTATTACTTATTCGTGTAGTACGTAAAGAAATATGAATGCTTTAGTTGGACCTCTTTTTTCGCTTTGTGATAGATGGCGCTGTAATAGTCACAATTTTAGACGAACAGTTGGTAACAGGTAGGTTTTTTAAATTAAAATACAGAACGTAGGTATATTTGAACATTTTATTTCGATTGTTCCAATGTGATACATGTACGTGTGTGAACTTATCATTTCTGAGAACGCATGCTGTTACAGCGTGATTATCTGTAAATACCACATTAATGCGATAAATGCTCAACATGATGCCCGTCAACATCAGTGCATTTGCCAGTTTGTGTAACGACATTCCTCTCAACAGCGAGTAGTTCGCCTTCCGTAATGTTCGCACATGCATTGACAATGCGCTGACGCATGTTGCCAGGCGTTGTCGGTGGATCACGATAGCAAATATCCTTCAACTTTCCCCACAGTAAGAAATCCGGGGACGTCAGATCCGGTGAACGTGCTGGCCATGATATGGTGCTTCGACGACAAATCCACCTGTCATGAAATATGCTATTCAATATCGCTTCAACCGCTATGTGCCTGACATCCATCATGTTGGAAGTACATCGTCATTCTGTCATGCAGTGAAACATCTTGTACTAACATCGGTAGAACAATACGTAGGAAATCAGCATACATTACACCATTTAGATTGACATCGATAAAATGGGGACCAATTATCCTTCCTCCCGTAATGCCGCACCATACATTAACCCGCCAAGGTCGCTGAAGTTCCACTTGTCGCACGCATCGTGGATTTTCCGTTGCCCAGTAGTACATATTATGCCGGTTTACGTTACCGCTGTTTGTGAATGACGCTTTGTCGCTATATAGAACGCGTGCAAAATGGCTCAAATGGCTCTGAGCGCTATGGGACTCAACTTCTGAGGTCATCAGTCCCCTAGAACTTAGAACTACTTAAACCTAACTAACCTAGGGACATCACACACATCCATGCCCGAGGCGGGATTCGAACCTGCGACCATAGCGGTCTCGCGGCTCCAGACTGTAGCGCCTAGAACAGAACGCGTGCAAAAAATCAGTCATCGTCCCGTAATTTCTCTGTGCCCAGTGGCAGAACTGTACACGACCTTCAAAGTCGTCGCCATGCAATCCCTGGCGTAGAAATATGGTACGGGTGCAATCGATATTGATGTAGCATTCTCAACACCGACGTTTTTGAGATTCCCGATTTTCGCGCAATTTGTCTGCTACTGATGTTCGGATGAGCCGCGACAGCAGCTGAAACACCTACTTGGGCATCATCATTTGTTGCAGGTCGTGGTTGACGTTTCACATGTGGCTGAACACTTTCTGCTTCCTTAAATAACGTAACTATCCGGTGAACGGTACGGACACTTGAATGATGTCGTCAAGGATACCGAGCAGAATACATAGCACACGCCCATTGGGCATTTTGATCACAATAGCCATACATGAACACGACCTTTTCCGCAATTGTTAAACGGTCCATTTTAACAAGGGTAATGTATCACGAAGCAAATGCCGTCCGCACTGGCGGAATGTTACGTGATACCACGTACTTATGCGTTTGTGACTATTACAGCGCCATTTATCACAAAGCGAAAAAAGTGGTCCAACTAAAACATTCATATTTCTTTACGTACTACACGAATACCTAATAAAAAATGGGGGTTCCTATTTAAAAAAAAAACCACTTGATATCCGTTTGACCTATGGCAGCGCCATCTAGCGGCCCAACCATAGCGCCATCTGGTTTCCCCCTTCAAGCTAGACGAGTTTCGTTCTTTGTAGTTTTTTCGTTTGATGCTTATTTCGTGAGATATTTGGCCCGGTCACTATCAGTGGACCACCCTGTATACATATGTTATTATCCACGAAAATCTGAACTGCATGGCCTGTTTCAGCTTCTCAGATAACAGGTAGTAACTGTGAAGATTAAATAATACTTCGTAACTGAAAAGATGAGATTTGTACCGCAGAAGTTTCATAGAAGTGAAGGCTCAGTTGCTCAAACGGCAATTTCCAACATACATCGTTAACGAGATCGCCCAGAGGCAGAGGCGTGAAATCGTTCAGCTTCGTAGGTATCACTGCCATTTCAGTGCTGTTGAATGTATATGGGCGCAAATGATAGTTAAGTGACAACAAAGAGCAAAAAATTTCAACATACATGAAACAGAGAATCTGCTTACGGATGCGGTCACTCACACAAGTAGTGGCACCTGGAAGGAAATAGTGTTCAGCACTACATTGTCATCAGAGAGGTAGCCGAAAACGAAGGCGTCATGGAAGACAGCGCGGAAAATTTAATTATTCGTGTGGGAGGAAGCTGTGATAGGTCGAGCAGTGCATAATAAAATTGTGGTCGTGAGTTGAGTAGTGTTATTCCCTTATCGTAAATGCAGTTACGTCAGGAATTTAAGGGGAGAGCATGCCATCGACTGATCATCGTGTTATGAGTGCTTTCTTCAGATTATAACTATTAATATATTCTTGAAAATGCAAGAAATAAATAACGAAAACAAAAGCCTTTATGCTACTTTTAGCGTGGTAGATACTACATACCTTTTTTACATTTTCGAAATTTATATATTTCATTAGTAACTGTAAATAAAGTAGCTCATACAAATACTACTTGCATGTCGTCGTTCTTGCCACTAGAGAACGTGAATGGCAATGACTGCGCATATTGTCCCATAAGCTACATCCGACAATAATTCCACCCGGTTATGTGAAGTGTCAGTATCATTAATTTGTCTCTAGAGCAACCCTGACAGACGAGTCTTTGATCCTGACAGATCAATAGCGTCGTATGGTTGCCTAGCAACCACAAAAAGAAAGCTAATGATTGGCTGCGCTTGAGTAGGCAGCACCGACCACGTGGCCCGCCACTAAAATAAAGCGCACGATATGAAACCTACGTTTCTTGATTGAAACTGATATTGTCTTTTCACTTTTTTTAACTAGGAGTCTAAATAGACGCTTATTTCGTTTTTGATATTTTTACTTTTCATTTGCTTCTATTTCATTTCAACCCGTGTGCAGTGGGACATGCAAGCTAAACGTGAAGTGGATAGGAAGAAGAGAAAAGTGTTAAACAAGCGACGTCCGTGAATTCATGTATTCGGATGAAGGACTACATTCAGAAAGAAAAGGAAAAATGTGAGCCCCTCTTTCGTATCGCTCGGTCTGTAAACAGGACTGTAATAGCTTTGAAAGTAAGCAACAACGCTTGTGTAACAATAGGAAAGAAACAGTATATTACGCAGTGAGGTGATAAGTCATGGGATACCACCTAATATTGTGTGGGACCTCTTTTTCTCGGCGTAATGCAGCGACTCGATGTGGCATGGAATCAACAAGTCGTTGGAAGTCCCCTACAGAAATATTGAGCCATGCTGCCTCCACAGCCATCCATAACTGCGAAAGTGCAGCCGCTGCAGGATTTTGTGCACGAACTGACCTCTCCACTAAATCCCATAAATGTTCGATGGAATTCATGTCGGGCGATTTGGGTGGCCAAATCATTCGCCTGAATTGTCCAGAATGTTCCTCAAACCAATCGCAAACGACTGTGATCCTGTGACATGGCGAATTGTCATCTGTAAAAATTCTATCATTGTTTGGGAGCATGAAGTTTATGAATGGCTGCAGAAGGTCTCCAAGTAACCGAACATAGCCATTTCCAGTCAATTATCGGTTCAGTAGGACCAGAAGACCCAGTCCATTCCGTGTATACACATCCCAGACCATTACGGAGCGCCGGCCGTTGTGACCGAGCGGTTCTAGGCGCTTCAGTCCGGAACAGCGCGACCGCTGCGGTCGCAGGCTCGAATCCTGCCTCAGGCATGGATGTGTGTCCTTAGGTTAGTTAGGTTTAAGTAGTTCAACGTCTAGGGGATTGATGACCTCAGATGTTAAGTCCCATAGTGCTTGGAGCCATTTGAACCATTACGTAGCCACCATCAGCTTGCACAGTGACTTGTTGACAACTTGGGTCCAGAGCTTCGTGGGGTCTGCGCCGCATTCGAATCCTATCATCAGCTCTAACCAACTGAAATCGGGTCTCATTTGACGAGGCCACTGTTTTCCAATCGTCTATGGTGCAAACGATATAGTCACGAGCCCAGGAGAGGCGGTGCAGGCCATGTCGTGCTGTTAAAAGTGGTTCAAATGGCTCTAAGCACTATGGGACTTAACATCTGTCATCAGTCCCCTAGACTTAGAACTACTTGAACCTACCCAACCTAAGGACATCACACACAGCCATGCCCGAGGCAGGATTCGAACCTGCGACCGTAGCAGCAGCGCGGTTCCGGACTGAAGCGCCTAGAACCGCTCGGCCACCCAGGCCGGCGTGTCGTGTTTTACAAAAGTACTCTCGTCGGCCGTTTGTTGCCACAGCCCGGTAACGCCAAATTTCCCCGCGCTGTCCTAATAGATATGTTTGTCGTTCATCCCACACTGATTGTTATGCGCAATGTTGCTTGTCTGTTAGCACTGCCAACTCCATGCAAACGCTACTGCTCTCAATCGTTAAGTACAGGCCGTCAGACACTGCGTTGGGCGTGGTGAGAGGTAATGCCTGAAATCTGGTATTGTCGGCATACTCTTGACACTGTGGATATTGAAATATTGAATTCACTAACAATTTCCGAAATGGAATGTCCCATGCGTGTAGCTCCATTTACTATACCGCGTTCATTCTCTGTTACTTCCCGTCGAGCGGCCATCACGTCGTAAACCTTTCCACATGAATCACCTAAATACAAATGACAGCTCCGCCGTGCGAGATACTACCACTATCTACGTACGTGCATTTCGCTATGCCACGACTTTCATCAGCTCAGTGCACATTGTAACGAGACTGGCATAACAAAGCTGCAGACACCAGGAAAATGGCGGAAGAGGAAGATGCAAGTGGCAGCTACGAACCATTTTCAGATACAAGATGTTGTTACTCCTGGAGGGTGTAAAATGAATGTGCGCAACGGAAAATAATAAACGCTAAAATGAAGAGAAGCTTTGGCCCTGTCTGACTACCCCCTCAAGCAGATCTCAGGATCTCTTAGTTCTATAAATTACGATCTAAACATAAATGAATGATGAAGGCACTAATCCTATTAAATTGTGGTACCGCGCGCCGCGGAATTTGAATCCCCGTCAGACGTCATGGACGTCGAAGACCCATAGCGGTCTCTGCACCATCGCGCCGTAAGCTGTGGCGGCGCGCGCCTCCTGGCCCGCATTTAGAGTGAGGGCGCCACAGTGGAACACGTGGTTGCAGCGGCCCCGATCGAGTACTTAAGCGCCTGCCTGTCGCTCAGCGTAGGCCAGCGGGGGTTGACGCCTCCACCCAGACGGAGCCACCAGCGCCGCCAGTCAACGTGACGGGCGGAGCGGAGGCACCCATGGACTTTGAAGTGGAGCAGCCTGCTCTCCCTCCCGACGGGGAGGTCGAGCCGCGGGCACACGACGAGGAGACGCACACTGAGACACCCCCACTTGCTGCGGCGGAGACTGAATGCCTGCCGCTCCCTACGAAGCACAGCGTTCAGCCTGTGCTGCAGAAGATCGCCGCGTCTCTTCGTGACGGGACATACCCGCACCTGGACAACCCCTACCCATTTACTCCACCCGACAGGACGAAACCGGCCCTTCCTCACCAGCCTTACGGACCAGTGAGGAACAACAAGGCTCTTAGAGGACTGCTATCGAGGAAGGACCTGACCATCATCAACCAACACCCTGTCTTCACGCCCACGGACTGGGAACACATCTTTGAAGTCTCAGCCCGGGGCGCGGCGGCTGGGGAAGTGCGTCCGCAAATCCAACAGCATCCAGCATACCAGCAATTCCTGGAGCTCGAGAAGAACTACACCGTGGAGGGAATGAACCAATTCATTGATCAGAATCCAGACTTTATACGTGTATTATGCCAGCAACCGCCTACTTCGCCAGTTTAAAACCAGCGAAGTAGCCAGAGGCCCATCCCATCGAGAGGCCACACTGACAACAACAGAGCAGTCAAAGGAGGAACAGCAGCATCGCTGCTTAGCCTCCATCACCTCCGGACAGAGGAAGTCCGTGATCTAGAAGACTGTGAGACTGTCAGCGTAGGCCGTGTAGGCCCACGTCCGTACTGTCGCCGTCCACCCCCACCGTCCTACCTTACCCCCACAGGCCGTCCTCCTCCTCCGTGAATCCCGCCGTCTCTACCGTGCCTTCCTCCGCACGCGTGACCCGGACACACTACGACGCCACCGGCAACTCCAGCGACACGTTCGTAATTTGCTCGCGGCTAAGAAACGCCCGTGGTCTAGGATGCCGGCACGGTAGCTCAGCGTGTTCGGTCAGAGGGTTACGTGCTCTCTGTAATAAAAAAACTGAGTCAATCGATCAACAACGAACCTAAATGGATGTCTTACGACGTCCGCGCCGAGCAGATGCAACGAACAATAGCGAACAAAATGGATTAAAAAAAAAAAAGAAGGGGGTAGCGTCTTTGATTCACAATCAAAACATCTTCGGTCCCGGGTTCGATCCCCACCACTGCCTAAATTTTGATAAAATAATCAGCATTGGCGAAGGCATCCGGCATAAGAAGTCAGCCTCATTCTGCCAACGGCCTTGTCAAAGAGGGCGGAGGAGCGGATAGAGAGGTTCAGGGCACTCTCTTGTCCGAGGGGTGGGAAATTGCCCCTAAAGGCGCAAGAATCAGCAATGATCAACGACATGAGGATGCAGAAGGCAATGGAAACCACTGCATTAACGACACGTAACGTGTATCCACAGGACATGTGGCCTGTAATTGAAGAAGTATCATGATGATCTCTCCATTGGCAAAAGATTCCGGAATAGTCCCCCATTCGGATCTCCGGGAGGGGACTGCCAAGGGGGAGGTTACCATGAGAAAAAGATTGAATAATCGACGAAAGGATAACGTTCTACGAGTCGGGGCGTGGAATGTCAGAAGCTTGAACGTGGTAGGGAAACTAGAAAATCTGGAAAGGGAAATGCAAAGGCTCAATCTAGATACAGTAGGGGTCAGTGAAGTGAAGTGGAAGGAAGACAAGGATTTCTGGTCAGATGAGTATCGGGTAATATCAACAGCAGCATAAAATGGTATACCGGGTGTAGGATTCGTTATGAATAGGAAGGTAGGGCAGAGGGTGTGTTACTGTGAACAGTTCAGTGACCGCGTTGTTCTAATCAGAATCGACAGCAGACTAACACCGACAACGATAGTTCAGGTATACATGCCGACGTCGCAAGCTGAAGATGAACAGATAGAGAAAGTGTATGAGGATATTGAAAGGGTAATGCAGTATGTAAAGGGGTACGAAAATCTAATAGTCATGGGCGACTGGAATGCAGTTGTAGGGGAAGGAGTAGAAGAAAAGGTTACAGGAGAATATGGGATTGGGACAAGGAATGAAAGAGGAGTTCTGTAACAAGTTTCAGCTAGTAATAGCGAATACCCTGTTCAAAAATCACAAGAGGAGGAGGTATACTTGGAAAAGGCCGGGAGATACGGGAAGATTTCAATTAGATTACATCAAGGTCAGACAGAGATTCCGAAATCAGATACTGGGTTGTAAGGCGTACTCAGGAGCAGATATAGATTCAGATCACAATATAGTAGTGATGAAGAGTAGGCTGAAGTTCAAGACATTAGTCAGGAAGAATCAATACGCAAAGAAGTGGAATACTGAAGTACTAAGGAATGACATTGCTCTGAGCACTATGCGACTTAACTGCTGAGGTCATCAGTCGCCTAGAACCTGCGACCGTAGCAGTCGCCCGGTTCCAGACTGTAGCGCCTAGAACTGCAAGGCCACTCCGGCCGGCTACTAAGGAATGACGAGAAACGTTTGAAGTTCTCTAACGCTATAGATACAGCAATAAGGAATAGCGCAGTAGGCAGTACAGTTGAAGAGGAATGAACATCTCTAAAAAGGGCCATCTCAGAAGTTGGGAAGGAAAACATAGGTACAAAGAAGGTAGCTGCGAGGAAACCATGGCTAACAGAAGAAATACTTCAGTTGATTGATGAAAGGAAGAAGTACAAACATATTCCGGGAAAGTCAGGAATACAGAAATACAAGTCGCTGAGGAATGAAATAAATAGGAAGTGCAGGGAAGCTAAGACGAAATGGCTGCAGAAAAAATGTGAAGACATCGAAAAAGATATTATTGTCGGAAGGACAGACTCAGCATACAGGAAAGTCAAAACAACCTTTGGTGACATTAAAAACAACGGTGGTAACATTAGGAGTGCAACGGGAATTCCACTGTTAAATGCAGAGGAGAGAGCAGATAAGTGGAAAGAATACATTGAAAGCCTCTATGAGGGTGAAGATTTGTCTGATGTGATAGAAGAAGAAACAGGAGTCGATTTAGAAGAGATAGGGGATCCAGTATTGGAATCGGAATTTGAAAGAGCTTTGGAGGACTTACGGTCAAATAAGGAAGAAGGGATAGATAACATTCCATCAGAATTTCTAAAATCATTGGGGGAAGTGGCAACAACACGACTATTCACGTTGGTGTGTAGAATATATGAGTATGGCGACATACCATCTGTCTTTCGGAAAAGCATCATCCACACAATTCCGAAGACGGCAAGAGCTGACAAGTGCGATAATTATCGCACAATCAGCTTAACAGCTCATGCATCGAAGCTGCTTACAAGAATAATATACAGAAGAATGGAAAAGAAAATTGAGAATGCGCTAGGTGACGATCAGTTTGGCTTTAGGAAAAGTAAAGGGACGAGAGAGGCAATTCTGACGTTACGGCTAATAATGGAAGCAAGGCTAAAGAAAAATCAAGACACTTTCATAGGATTTGTCGACCTGGAAAAAGCGTTCGACAATATAAGATGGTGCAAGCTGTTCGAGATTCTGAAAAAAGAGGGAATAATAAGAGTGGACGATCAAGAACGAAGTGCTCGTATTAAGAAGGGTATAAGACAAGGCTGTAGCCTTTCGCCCCTACTCTTCAATCTGTACATCGAGGAAGCAATGATGGAAATAAAAGAAAGGTTCAGGAGTGCAATTAAAATACAAGGTGAAAGGATATCAATGATACGATTCGCTGATGACATTGCTATCCTGAGTGAAAGTGAAGAAGAATTATATGATCTGCTGAACGGAATGAATAGTCTAATGAGTACACAGTATGGTTTGAGAGTAAATCGGAGAAAGACGAAGGTAATGAGAAGTAGTAGAAATGGGAACAGCGAGAAACTTAACATCAGGATTGATGGTCATGAAGTCAATGAAGTTAAGGAATTCTGCTACCTAGGCAGTAAAATAACCAATGACGGACAGAGCAAGGAGGACATCAAAAGCAGACTCGCTATGGCAAAAAAGGCATTTCTGGCCAAGAGAAGTCTACTAATATCAAATAGCGGCCTTAATTTGAGGAAGAAATTTCTGAGGATGTACGTCTGGAGTACAGCATTGTATGGTAGTGAAACATGGACTGTGGGAAAACCGGAACAGAAGAGAATCGAAGCATTTGAGATGTGGTGCTATGGACGAATGTTGAAAATTAGGTGGACTGATAAGGTAAGGAATGAGGAAGTTGTACGCAGAATCGGAGAGGAAAGGAATATGTGGAAAACACTGATAAGGAGAAGGGACAGGATGATAGGACATCTGCTAAGACATGAGGGAATGACTTCCGTGGTACTAGAGGGAGCCGTAGAGGGCAAAAACTGTCGAGGAAGACAGAGATTGGAATAGTCAAGCAAATAATTGAGGACACAGGTTGCAAGTGCTACTCTGAGATGAAGAGGTTAGCACAGGAAAGGAATCCGTGGCGGGCCGCATCAAACCAGTCAGTAGACTGATGACCAAGAAGAAGAAGAAACGCTGGGACTGGCGGCAGACATGCACCCGTTTAAATGCTACCCTACCTATCAGCTCGTCCAAGTTCTGGTCAGCCTTCCGTCGCCTTACCGGAACTCAACCCTCCCCCTATTATCCTCTTCTCCATGATGATCACCCCTTCCATGACTCCCTTAGTAAGGCCAATCACTTTGCCTCCTACCTCTCCGATGTGTTTTCCATCCCCGATGATCCCCAGTTCAATTACTCCCTCTTCCCAGATGTCCGTGATCGAACTGACACCTCTGTCTCCCCCCCCCCCTCCCCCTCGCACCTGGTTTCCAGTACTTGGACAACATTGCACACACGGAACTCAATGCCCCTATCATTACACAGGATCTCATTGCTACACTCCGCACGAAACGCAACACTGCTCCTGGGCACGATCGTGTCACCTACTGTCACCTTCATGAAGCTGCTGTCTCTTTCCTCTCTACCCTGGCCAGGCTCTACAATGTGTTCCTGTCCACCGGTTACTACCCCGACCTGTGGAAAACCTCCCATATCCTGATGTTCCTTAAACCTGGCAAATCGCCGTCCGCCGTCTCTTCCTACCGTCCCATCAGCCTTACCTCGGCCTTCAGCAAGGTCCTGGAATCTATCCTCACCCGACGCATCCACCAGCATCTCCGCCAGCACCGCCTCCTTCCTGTTACCCAGTGTGGCTTTCGGCCGTCCTTCTCTTCCGACGATCTTCTCCTTCATCTCACTCATCTCCTTTCCGACCAGCTTAATTCCCGTCGCTCCGCAATCTTCCTCTCCCTGAACCTCGAACGAGCTTATGACCGCGTATGGCATTCAGGTCTCCTCTTCAAGCTCCAAACCTTCGCCCTTCCCATTAACTACGTCCGTCTGATCGGCTCCTTTCTCTCCCACCGTGCTTCCTACGTCACCATCCATAACACCGACTCCTACACCTTTTCCCCCTCCGCCAGTGTGCCCCAAGGCTCCGTCCTCTCTCCCCTTCTGTACCTTTTGTATACGGCGGACATGCCGCCGCCGTCACCCCCCGTCCACCTCCTCCAGTTTGCCGATGACACCGCCTTCCTTGCCGTTGCCCCCACCCTGCAGCGCTCCCAATACCTTCTCCAATCCCATCTTGACCAGTTCACCGCTTGGTGCAAATTAGTGGTTGCTCAAGGTCAATCCCTCTAAAACCCAGGCGATCATTGTAGGCAAAACCACCCCTTCCTTGCGCCTCCTTGATTTCTATCTCACCATCTATGGCCGTCCTATCGCCCTCACTCCCACCCTTAAGTACCTTGGCGTCAACCTCGACCGTCGCCTCTCCTGGACTCCCCATCTCCGGACAATCCAAGCCAAGGCACGCTCCCGACTCCGTCTCCTTAAGCTCCTTTCCGGCCGCACGTGGGGTCTGGACCCCTCCACCATCCTCCACACCTATAAATCCCTCATCCGCCCTATCCTTTGTTATGCCCATCTGGCCTGGATCTCCACCCCCCCTACCTTTTATAAATCCCTCCAAATCCTTGAACGCCATGCTCTCTGCCTCGCCTATCGCATCCCCTCCCCCATGTGGATCTTGTATGATATCCCCTTCCCCCACCTCGTACTTTTCATTGAAAGGATATGGATCATGTACACCTCCCACAAACTCGATCCTCCTCACCCATCCTCTCCCACCCCCGCCCGCTGCCGCGCCTGTATTCCCACGTCCCACCCGGTCTCCATCTCTCCACCCTCCTCACCCTCTCCCAAGGTGGCTTCCGCCATCTCCCCCTCCCTGATGGTGTCCTCCTCCCCTCCATCTACCCCTCCTATCAACTTTGATCCTCCCCCACTTCCTGCGTCTTTTCCTTTAGGCACCCTCCTTCCCTACTCTTTCCTTTTCCCCCATCCCCTCCATCCACCCCTCTTCCCCCGGGCTTCCCCTCCCCCTTCCTCCCTTCCCCCTATTTCCCCTGCCCATGGCATCTGCTCTCCCCTCTCCCTCTCCCACCCCCCCTCCTCCTCTCTTGGCAGGTCCCCAGACTCGTACACGGTTAGTGAACATTCGCGCGCCAGAGATCAACGCCTCGTGTTCTGTGTGTGCCGTCGTTTTGTGCTTAAGTGGTTCAGTGTTATTCGTTTTGTGCACCTACGTTCACGTGTGACACATTTCGTCTCTGTCTGTGTCCAAGTGTCTGAACAATTTTATCTTGGACTCTACGCCCGTGAACGGCACCTTGTATTTTAAAAAGTGTTTGTCTCCGTTTATATGTCCACCATGTTTTTTCTCTAAATGTCTTCATTTGTATATTTGTGTTTCTCTGCGGCCCAAGAGCGGCGTCGTATGCTGCTGCAGGCCTGCCTGTACTACAGGTTCCAAAATAACAATAAAGAAAAAAAAAAAAGCTCAGCGTACCAGTCTAACATTGCGTACGTCTCAGGACATATTGCCTCGCATTAGGCAGCGTATTGACTTCGTGTTTTCTTTACGAGTGAACGTGGTTGTCTTGTTTGGCTTTTGTGACTCTGTTGTCCGTCTTGCTGTGTCGTACGGTCCTTCGTTGGTCGTGTCCGTCCTCTCCCGTTGTGTTGTTCGCGGGCCGCTCCGTTTCTGTCACTACAACCCCGGGACTGTTCCGGTCACCGTTACAACATAAATGATAAACGTTGTTCCTGTTTATATATTTATTGCAGATATTAAAAAAAGCCTTTATATTACAAAGTTTACATTTCATAAGTAAATTACTGATCAATTGCGCAACTCTGCCCCTTATTGTGACTGCGCCGTCTAATACCAATTACGTGAAATGACTGACATCATCTACGTACCAAACACTATAAGACACCACTCTCAAAGATGATCTACGGTGGTGTGGAACCTCGGTGGAAATAAACTAAAGTGATCACAGCTGTTTAGCTTTTATAGTCCTAATAAGCCGAAGCAATTTGCGATATCGCCGTATGTACTGCGTCCAGTTCGTCGAAGTGATGGTTCTCGTACTCGTCTGCGACGATGGAAGAACTCCAGCCACAAATAAACTTTCAAACACTAGGACGGCAGAAGGCGGTCCTCTGACTAATATACTCTGATACTGTCTTGTCCTCTCTGTGTTCTACAGACGAGAAACGCGAACTCCCAAACACAAGGACGGAGTTCCGATAACGTCTCAACGTAAGTATAGACAGAAGAAGTGCCCTCAATCACTGAACGCTGCGTACTCAGCGACGACTTCGAACCCGGAGGCGAAGTCCAGAATCGTATAAGTTCGCAATAGTACAGTGCCTAACTGTTCTAACTATAAACTCTACTGAGAGCAAAGACAGCAAGTCCGTCTATCTCAACAAAACTGTGTTCGAGAGACCGTCACACAAGGGCGCTCACAACGGAAGACTTCGCCCCTGTTCGATTCCCGGCGGGGTCAGGGATTTTCTCTGCCTCGTGATGGCTGGGTGTTGTGTGATGTCCTTAGGTTAGTTAGGTTTAAGTAGTTCTAAGTTCTAGGGGACTGATGACCATAGATGTTAAGTCCCATAGTGCTCAGAGCCATTTGAACCATTTTGAACTTCGTCCCTCCACCGGTGGCCTCCCAGCGAGGCTCGGCTCCCTACCACGTAATTCCGAAAACGAATCATATTCCCGAAACCACGGAATTTTCTCCCTCTATAGATTCTTCCGAACTCCGACCAACTACATTTAAGTCTTTTGGCGTCCAGCTCGGAAAGTTTGCGAGGAAAAACCTATACTCGTACAATTGTACGCTTCTGAGTAAAAATCCTTGGAAATAAACCAGCCTGTGTGGTTTCCGAGGTGCCGCTTCTTCGTTCCTCTGACCTGCGTCCAAAAGTTTCGTAGATTCCGAAGTATAATCCTTCCAGTTTGGCTACCCCACCTGCCGGCCGCGACTCTATTGTGCTCCAGCGCTTAGGTGCTACGACGTCCGTCTCCTACTTACTGTGTTTAAGCAGAACCAACATTCCTGTGTGGGCCTTGCACCCAGGGTTTGAGTTCCGTCTGCCATTTCATTTCCACTGTCGTTCCAACCTCTACTAGTATGATAATAAAGACACTCCGTCACCTTTCATGCAAAAAGCGTTAACAATTATTTACAAGGCGTACGTGACAGTGTTAGTCTACTTTAAATATTCATATATACGATGTACTACCTATCAAATGTAGCTGTAGATCACGGCAAAGTATGTGGATGAGTGCTTGTAAGGTGCAAAATTATAGCCACATTACACAGAAAGACGCTATCCGTCGTCGTACATGTAACAGGTATAAGAGAAGGGGACGTCCACAATATCGAATTAAAGGTTGTAGTTTCAGAATGATGATCTTTTTAAGGCCGGTCGCTGTGACCGAGCGGTTCTAGGCGCTTCAGTCCGGGACCTCGCTGCTGCTTCGGTCGCAGGTTCCAATCCTGCCTCGGGCATGGATGTGTGTGATGTTCTTAGGTTAGTAAGGTTTAAGTAGTTCTATGTCTAGGGGACTGATGACCTCAGATGTTAAGTCCCATAGTGCTTAGAGCCATTTGAACCATTTGATCTTTATAAAGGCAACAAATCTTCGTTGCCTACAATGCTCAAAGACATGGGCTTCAGCTGTTCAATTCTTAATGGAAACGACAGATGTTTCATGGCAGAGCAGATTTCTGCGGAGGTTAATGGAGCTGATATACGAACGTATTATATGGCTAGATGCAGCTTGACAGTCATTCATTACGTAAAACTTGGAGCTATGGAACCGCCGATGGCAGAATGACATTGTCTACTGGCAAAGGTGGGCGAATTATTCTTCTCATGTATGCAAGTGCGTTGGAGGGTTTTGTGCTAAATCGCCTGTTTATGTTTCGTTCGAAAAACAGAGGCGATTATCATGAAGAGATGCATAGTGTAGATTTTCAGAAGTGGTTCGACACACTGCATAAGGCAAATCTGATAAAGCCATCACTCATTGTTACAGATGATTCCCGTATCATCCAGTTGTTCATGTTAAAACACTGACTTTGACGAAATTGTTCTGTCGTTTAAAAGAGGAGATGTTGATTTCAGCAGGATTTCAAAAAGGCTGAATTGCCTAAAATTGTGGCAAAAAGAAACTTTTGTATCCCGCCTGGAAGGCGGCGCGTGGGTCTGCTCCTGTAAACTGAGTAGGTAGGCCGAATGTAGGAAGCGAGTAGGAGCAGGCGAGGTAAGATTCTCGGTACAGCTTTTTAATAGCAATTTAATAGATAATATTAGTCAATGACATACGTAACTTTGCACTGAAGAGCCCGTAGGTGCGGAACTGGATAGGCATCAACGTTAATAGCCACTAATAGTAGGACAAACTATCATTGAAGTAACAAAGTCAGTTATGGCCCCCTATGAAGCAGAAACAATGTTGCTAGGTCGTCTCCTCGGAATCAAATGAGTAGAATCTGCAGGTGAGCTCATAGATCTCCACAGCGCCAGCTAGAGGGCGCTGTCGTCGTTGACGGTGTCGTAGTGCTATCGTAAGAACTTGCACCTACGCCGTGGCGTCATAGCTATACCACAGATACTACAATACCCATAAAAACACGATCTGTTGTCTCTCGCGGTTTTTGTTTTCGCTCCTTGAGTATGCAAATAGTAGCTAATGGTTACGCGGTGCCGTAAGCTAAATTCGGCAACATTGCTACCTGGCTGCGTGAAGTGTCAATGCGCCACTCGTCTCACCGACTATCTACTCCACGATATTTTGACAGGGCATCTGTCAGTCTTCGTCCGTCCTGAACATGACTGACAGGAGCCCGGTCGAAATGTTGTGGACTGTCGTTGACAAGCGGCAGATTGTCGAACTTCTTTGAATATTTGGTTCGAAGGGAAAATTTTAAAATTTACGTAGATTCGGTGTTCGACACTGCGATTTGCTATCCCGATCGTAGTATGGAGTTACGGATTTTTACTTGGGCTCGGCGGCTTTGATTTCACCTTATTGCCAAGTAGAAGTTCCGTATGAAAAACAAAAAAAAACAAAAAAAAAAAAAATGGTTCAAATGGCTCTAAGCACTATGGGACTTAATATCTGAGGTCATCAGTCCCGTAGACTTAGAACTACTTAAACCTAACTAACCTAAGGACATCACACACATCCATGCCCGAGGCAGGATTCAAACCTGCGACCGTAGCAGCCGCGTGGTTCCGGACGTATGAAAATCAAATGAACAAATAAACCAGGTGGCATCCGCTTTCTTAAATCAATAGACGGTGAATATTCAGAACCAATTCCCACGTCCACATTCATTTTCACTGCTGGAAATACCTGTGTTAGACGCGGAGCACAGAGTGCAGAATGCTAGTGTTTACTCTTGCAGTCAACTTCAAGTAGGAATTAACTTACGGAGTTGGCACATGCACGCTACATGATCAAAAGTACCAGAAAACCTAATAGCGGACTTTCATGTGAGGTGTATCCAACCATAGCCTTTATGATGGCTTGAACTGTGCTGGGAACACTTTTAACGAGGTAATGATGGACGTTGGGAACTGCAGCCAAGTCGACGTAAATCTATACCATCCCAAAGGTGTGCCAATGGTTCAAGGTGGTGTGACTGATGCTGCTTTGTGCCAGAGTGCGTTATCATGCTGATAAAAACAATTCGTTCATCTACAGTGAGCACAAAATGCTGTAAGATATGTTCATATCTTTTCGCATTTAACGCTTTCTTAGGAGCAATAAGGGGACCACACCGTAATCACGAATAATACACCCATTCCTTAACACTACATCTACATCATACTCCGCAAGCCATCTAATGGTGTGTGACGTAGGGTACTTATTGTCCTCCAATCCTGTTCCACTCGCGAATAGCGCGTGGGAAGAATGATTGTCAGACTTCCCCGCATTTTACCTTTAATATTGGCAGACGATTCCCGGATGGTGGAACTGGTTCTCAGTTTCCTCCGTGAAAGTGGTTTTTATTCTCAGTTTTAAGGTTTTTAATCTTACTCTGGAATAGGGGCGGGGCGGTGAGGGTTGGGGTGTCTCCCACTGTCAGCTGTATTTGGAGATTCCTGACTCCCCTCCCTGGCCAAGCTCCTCTTTTCTTTCCATTTTAATCACTTTTTTGAATTGGTTAGTCTCCTTTTACAATGCGCACTTCCACATTCTAGCAGTTGAACGCTTTTAAACAGCAGGTGTGAGATATTTCCTGCCTCTAGCATAGCCTTCGGGTTGCTCTCTTGCTGCCTTCCCTCATTTTGTTTTTACCATTGACAACACGACTGCACTTTTACGTTTTTTAGCCTTTTACTTTTTATCGTTCTGCTTTTTCTGAGATGTCAAACTGTCTGAATGGACCACACATGAAACAAGGGACTGATGACCTTGTGTTTGGTCCCTTCAACCCCAGTCAACCAACCAAACTAGAATGATTGTCGGTGAGCCTCTGTACTGGCTCTAATTTCTCGAAATTTTTTCTCGTGGTCATTACGCAAGACGTATGTGGAGAGAAGAAATAAGTTGTACGATTTTTCTCGGAAATTGCACTCTCGAAATTTCGATAGTAAATCTCTCCGTGATGCACAACGCCTCTACCCCTCTGCACTTCATTGTTGGCACTACAAATAATGGCAGGCAACATTCTCCAACCTTTCTCCAAAACCAAATCCTTCCGTTGAATCGCAACAGGGTATAGCGTCTTTCATCATTCCAAATGACTCGTTTCCATCCATCCACTGTGAAGCGGCGTCTCTCTTTACAGATCCTCAAGAACTGCTTAGCACTGACTACAGAAAGCTGGCCGATGTGGCTAAGCGGTTCTAGGCGCTTCAGTCTGGAGCCGCGCGACTGCTACAGTCGCAGGTTCGAATCCTGCCTCGGACATGGATGTGTGTGACGTCCTTAGGTTAGTTAGGTTTAAGTAGTTCTAAGTTCTAGGGGACTGATGACCTAGATGTTAAGTCCCATAGTGCTCAGAGCCATTTGAACCGTTAGACTACAGAAATGTGTGGCTTAAGAGCAGCTGCTCGACTGTCGTAGCCCATCTTTTTGAACTTTCATTGAACACTCATTGTGCTACATGGACTGCTTGCAGTTCCTTGGAACTCACTCTTTCCGCTGATTTCACCCGATTTTTTGGAACCACCCTCCAGTCAGTCAGTACATGAGGTCTTCCTGGTCTTGGTTTAGCCGTGGTTGTTCCTTTGCTTTCCCTCTTCATAATCACATCACCAGTAATCGACTCGGCTAACTTTCGAAGGTTTGAAATGTCTGACGGATGTGTTACTCAGGTGATACCGAATGACCAGCCCACGCTCCAAGTCACCGAGATATCCTGATCGACCCTTTCTGTTGTTACTGTTTCTCTGATGACAACACAACCAGTTTTTTTTCCTTTTATTGTGATTTCATTTCCCTGCCCCATATGGGCAGGGGAGGGCTGTCAGCGACACAATCCGCCGCTCTTCAGCCGAGTGATATCATAACTAAAACGAGAATAAAATGTTACATATATAAGGCGATAAAAAAAGGGGAACATAAAGCAGAGTAAGGGGAGAAAATGGAGGTAAAAATGCTCTGACATGGAGACGTTCATGGGGAGACAAAGTCACCAGGAAGTTAAAAAACACAGTTGGCGGGTCTTAAAACACAAAGAGGGCACTGAATGCTCATGCACAGGTTAAAAGTCGGCCACAGTATTAAAAACACTCCAGAACAACACACTTAAAACCCACTTGGAGCACACACGACGAAGAATAAAGCTGCCAGGTGGGGCCTGCCGAGGAAGAGGACGGAGAGGATGGAAAAGGAGAGGAGAGCAAGGGGCAGCAGGGGAAGCGGTTGGACGAAGAGAAGTAGGGGCGTCAGCGGGTACACCAAGAGACAGGAGACTGGTGGGGCAGGAGATGAAGAGGGAAGACAGGGCAGGAGAGTGCAGAGACACTGAAAGGGAGCACAAGAGAGGGAGAGGGAATAGGAGGGGAAGCCGCTCAGGTGAAGGGAGGAGGAGGAGAGGGAGCCATGAGGAGAGGGCAGGAAGATGGGGTTAGGGTTGGTAGGAAGGGTAGATGTCAGGGCGAAGCTCATCATCCGGGAGGGGTAGATGGTGGAAGTTGCGTTGGGAAAGGAGCCGGAGGGTGTGGAGATGGAGAAAGGCTGGGACACTGTGGTAAAGGCGTGGCAACGGGTTGGGGGTGGAGAGGAAGGGAGACACCAGGGGGTGAGGGGGATCAATGTGGCGGACTGTATGTAGTGTGCGGTTGTGTTCAAGAAAAAGGAGAAGGTGGGCACACAATCAGTACTCTCTGCATCCTTTTATACTGGCTCGTCCGATTATCTTGACATCTTGTGGTCAATTCGGCATTTCTTAGGGGTGTCCGGATACTTAGTATCAGATCGTATAGATGCAGCAACGTGTCGCGGCAAGGAACATTTGTTTCCTAAACAGGAATCCCTACATTCTCTCAACTAACTTTGCTCTTACAAGACGAAGTTAGTTTCTAATAACTTATATTCCAATGCAGCAAGCATGGATCGAACTGCAGTCTTCCGTCACAAGCAGCACTTTCCACGCGTTCCAAAGCTTTTTGAAAGTTTGATTAAAAATAGATGCTGGTGGAAAAAATTCCTAACACCAAGAAGGAGCTGGGCGATATAAACGAAAGTTGGCAGGCGTGTCTATTAAAATTGTGCGGCAGTCGATTGGGAGTGGCGATATAGCGCCACTATGAGGATTCAAATTAGGCTTCCTTTAAGATTAGATTAGATTAGATAGATTAGTACTTGGTCCATAGATCATGAATACGACACTTCGTAATGATGTGGAACATGTCAGGTTAACAAAAGGTGTCCATCCAAGATATTACATTACACAAAATATTACATGACACTTAATACTTTTAATTTTTTTTTTGGGTGGGGGTGGGGAAATTACCCACTTACTATATCCAAAAATTAATCTGATGAGTAGAAGGAATTGCCATTCAGAAATTCTTTTAATTTACTTTTAAATGCTATATGGCTATCTGTCGGACATTTGATGCTATTAGGTAAGTGACCAAAGACTTGTGGCAGCATAATTTACCACCTTCTGAGCCAAAGATAGATTTAACCTTGAGTCGTGAAGATCATAGATCATCCATTCTCTTAGTGTTGTAGCCATGTACACTGCTATTACTTTTGAATTCGTTCGGATTGTTAATAACACACACACACACACACACACACACACACACACACATATATATATATATATATATATATATATATATATATATATATATATATATATATATATATATATATATATATATATATATTGTGAGGCTACCGTGAAGATCCCTAGATCTTTAAGTAAGTGTCTGCAGGATGATCTTGGATGAGCTCCAGCAATTATTCTGATTACACGCTTTTGTGCAATGAACGCTCTTTTACTCAATGATGGGTTACCCCAGAATATGATGCCATACGAAAGCAGAGAATGAAAATAGGCGTGGTAAGCTAATTTACTGAGATGTATATCGCCAAAATTTGCAATTACCCTAATAGCATAAGTAGCTGAACTCAAACGTTTCAGCAGATCTTCAGTGTGTTTTTTCCAGTTCAACCACTCATCTATGCATACACCTACAAATTTTGAATAATCTACCTTAGCTACCGATTTCAGATCGAAGTCTATATTTATTAATGGTGTCATTCCATTTACTGTGTGCAATTGTATATACTGCGTTTTGTCAAAGTTTAATGAGAGCCCATTTGCAGAGAACCACTTAGTGATTTTCTGAAAAACATCCTTTACGATTTCATCAGTTAATTCTTGTCTGTTGGGTGTGATAGCTATACTTGTATCATCGGCAAAAAGTACCAGCTTTGCATCTTCGTGAATATAGAATGGCAAGTCATTAATATATGGGGTGATCAAAAAGTCAGTATAAATTTGAAAACTGAATAAATCACGGAATAATGTAGATAGAGAGGTAAAAACTGAAACACATTCTCTTGGAATGACATGGGGTTTTACAAGAACTAAAAAATACAAAAGTTCAAAAAATGTCCAACAGATAACGCTTCATCTAATCAGAATAGCAATAATTAGCATAACAAAATAAGACAAAGCAAAGATGATGTTCTTTACAGGAAATGCTCAATATGTCCACCATCATTCCTCAATAATAGCTGTAGTCGAGGAATAATGTTGTGAACAGTATTGTAAAGCATGTCCGGAGTTATGGTGAGGCATTGACGTCGGATGTTGTCTTTCAGCATCCCTAGAGATGTCGGTCGATCTCGATACACTTGCGACTTCAAGTAACCCCAAAGCCAATAACCGCACGGACGGAGGTCTGGGGACATGGGAGGCCAAGCATGACGAAAGTGGCGGCTGAGCACACGATCATCACCAAACGACGCGCGCAAGAGATCTCTCACGCGTCTAGCAATACTTTGTTTTGTTTTTTGGTTCTAATAAAACCCCATGTCATTTCAAGCACGTGTGTCAATTTTTAACTCTCTTTCTACATCATTCCGTGGTTTATTTAGTTTTCAAATTTATACTGACTTTTTGATCACCCTGTATATTAAGAACAGCAGAGGACACGCTATAACGGTCGTGAGCATTAGTTATCTTTGAGATTGGACGTGGTGAGTTGATGTTAGTCAATAGTGCTTTAAAGGTGACAAAGATGCCATTATCAACACTTCACTGCCTTTGTACGAAGTCGCGTGATGGTCTGCGAAAAGCAGGATTTTCTTTCTGCACACTGCAGAAAAACTTGGCGGGAATATAGCCACTGTACATGACTACTGGCAACAGTGGTCACAAGAAAGTACGGTCGCAAGAAGGCTGGGTTACGGACGGCCACATGGCAATAGCGATAGGTAAGACCATTGTGTTCGGTGTAAGGCTCTGGCGCATCGATTTCATCTGCAGCAGCAATCTGAACAACGGTTAGCACCGCAGTGACATAACGAACTGTTACTTCAAGGACAGCTCCGAGCCAGGCGCCCTGTAGCCTGCATTCCACTGACCAAACAACCGCCACTTGCGACGTCTGTGGTGTCATGCGAGAGACCATCGGAGGGCTGGGTGGAGGTCTGCTTCGTTTTCTGATGAAAGCTGGTTCTGCTTCACTACTAATCATAGCCGTATGTTGGTTAGAAGAAGGCCAGTCGAGGGCTTGCAACCAACTTGTCGGGGTGCTAGACCCACCAGACGTACAGCTGGAACTATGGTCTGGGGCGCCATTTTGTACGACAGCAGGAACAATCCCCTGGTTATCCCACGTACCGTGACTGCAAATCTGTATGACAGTCTGGTTGTTCGACTGCTGTGCTGTCATTCATTAGCAGCATTCGGGAGGAGGGGGGGGGGGGGGGGGAGAGCTGTTTTCCAACAGGATAGCGCGCGCCCACCTACCGCTGTTGCAACCCAACATGCTCTACACAGTGTCGACATACTGGCTTGGCCTCTTCGATCATCAGATCTGTCTCCAATCGAACATATATGGGACATCATCGGGTGACAAGTCCAGCGTCATCGACAACCAGAATTGACCGTCCCTGTATTGAGCGACCAAGTGCAACAGGCATGGAATTTTTTTTTTTTTTTTTGGTCATCAGTCTACTGACTGGTTTGATGCGGCCCGCCACGAATTCCTTTCCTGTGCTAACCTCTTCATCTCAGAATAGCACTTGCAACCTACGTCCTCAATTATTTGCTTGACGTATTCCAATCTCTGTCTTCCTCTACAGTTTTTGCCCTCTACAGCTCCCTCTAGTACCATGGAAGTCATTCCCTCATGTCGCAGCAGATGTCCTATCATCCTGTCCCTTCTCCTTATCAGTGTTTTCCACATATTCCTTTCCTCTCCGATTCTGCGTAGAACCTCCTCATTCCTTACCTTATCAGTCCACCTAATTTTCAACATTCGTCTATAGCACCACATCTCAAATGCTTCGATTCTCTTCTGTTCCGGTTTTCCCACGGTCCATGTTTCACTACCATACAATGCTGTACTCCAGACGCACATCCTTAGAAATTTCTTCCTCAAATTAAGGCCGGTATTTGATATTAGTAGACTTCTCTTGGCCAGAAATGCCTTTTTTTCCATAGCGAGTCTGCTTTTGATGTCCTCCTTGCTCCGTCCGTCATTGGATATTTTACTGCCTAGGTAGCAGAATTCCTTAACTTCATTGACTTCGTGACCTGATGTTAAGTTTCTCGCTGTTCTCATTTCTACTACTTCTCACTTCTACTACCATCACACAAACTGACATCTGGTAGCGGTAGCACGCACTGCATCCACATTTACATGCTTGCATTCAATATTCGGGGTGGTACACCGGTTATTAATGTACCAGCAGTTCACATTTGCATTGGCTTACCTCGTGCTTGCATTAACCTGTGATCTTGCAATTTTTATCACTTACATATGCTACCTCGACAAAATATTCCCGACAGTTCATTATTCTACATTAATTATTTTTTGGTGTTGCGATTTGTTTCCTTCTGTATATTTCCATAGCGCCTCGTTTAATAAAGAGTTGCCGGACGAAAAGCACATATCGTGCTACATTATTAAATTTTGTCTAGATTTGTCCTCGTTACGATCTGCATGATAATCTCTTCCTTGCTGTGTACCGCCCAACCATTCACCACTTGCCGAGCTCGCCGACACGGGGATGCCAGCCGGCTGCACGAGCGACCTATTACGCCATCACCCCCTCCCCCCCTTCCCCCCTCCTCCTGATGACCGAATACTGACGTCAGAACGTCCTCTCCCCCTCCAGATTCAGTCGCAGTGTTAACCGAATAACCGACAAAGGGAATGGAGTGCGCCTCAGACCTGTAACACAGACTAACTTCTGCCGTCCACTGTTGTGTCCTTATGCAACGCCCGCGTTGACGTCAACCGGTTTCAGCAGAAACTGTTAACCATTCTGAGAACTGAGGTCACGTAACAAAGCTCTGTGACGTCTGTAGATTCATTCTTTCTGATACATTTTGAGTTCCCTGTTTGCTACTTGCCCGAAAATATTCGGCATTTTTTTTTCAATGTTCCAAAGGTCGAATTGAATGAGATGGCACACGGGTTACAATGGTTAATATATCTTTTAACAAATCACCTAAAAAACCGAAAGTATTAAAACGCCTGCAACTAATGTGAAAAGCTCCAAAGTTACCGAATCTACAGCGTCTGACAAAAAAGGTAAAGAATAGGGAATGGGGGGTGGAAACGAAATGAAACTTCATGGGTTGAGAGGGTACGTAATGTTATTATGGCGATTACAAAATCGAGTAAAATTTGCAAAGAACTTTTCAATATGACTCTGCTTATTGGTTTAACCTAGCACACCACTGGTCCGGATGCATGCAGTGATTCCTTTGGGAAGGATGTGACGAAGTCGTTGTACTTTTTGCCGAAGAAGCTGGCCCACAGCTGTTGTAACTGAGCCTTGATATCTTGAATAATGGCACAGTGACAGATTCGATGTCCGAGCCGGTCAAACACGTGTGATTTGGAGAACTTGCTGGCCAGGAGAGCGCAATATCATGCACACAGTTCATAGTGCCACATGGCATATGTGGACAAGCATTGTTCCTGTTGAAAAATGGCACCATGATACTGTTGCATGAGGGGTAATACATAGGGTCCAACACGTAGGGACTGAGGTTGCCTGTTACAAACCGTTTTGCTGTCCAAGTTTCCTCATGTCGTGTCTGACGCCAGGAGTTTGTAACTTCTTTATTTAAATGAGTGTGTCTGTATTTAAATTGCAGAATGACTGAGAAGATGAAACTTCTGCGTTATTTGATTCTGAAACAGCTGAGTAAAACTGAACGTACTGAGTCTACTGTCTCTTTACTTTTTGTTATCATGGCAACACTGACCCACAATACTCTAGCGCAACGCTATCTGACTGCTCAAAAAAATTATAACCTTACTTCAAAAAATTAGTTCAGAAGAATGGCCCTGACTAAAAAGAAATCTTAGCGATAACCTATACATTTCATTAAGCATTTACCTCATAAAAATCCTCATTACGCCAACTACTGTAGTATAGCGAGCGTCAGTACTGAAACCGAGCGAGGTGGCGCAGTGGTTAGACACTGGACTCGCATTCGGGAGGACGACGGTTCAATCCCGCGTCCGGCCATCCTGATTTAGGTTTTCCGTGATTTCCCTAAATCGCTCCAGGCAAATGCCGGGATGGTTCCTTTCAAAGGGCACGGCCGACTTCCTTCCCCGGCCTTCCCTAATCCGATGAGACCGATGACCTCGCTGTCTGGTCTCCTTCCCCAAAACAATCCAACCCCCTAGACTTACACACATACTCACTTCAATACTGAAAGCTAAATAACAGATTCTAACTACTAAAGCCACTAACTACTAATAGGCATGTGGTTAGCAAAGGAAAGATTTTGTTGCAAACCGAATAATGCATTTTTTTACCTTAATAATGTGACATTCAGTTCAAACACGTATATAAATCGTCATTGACATCTAGTACAAGAGTATATAATCATGAACAGCATTCAATCTCCAAGTCGAACATGTACAGATCGTTAGTCTACGCTAACACTTCAGACCTCTACTCTCCATCAATGCTAATTTCTCACATCTAACATCCATCACTGCTGGATGGTCACCTCCAATTATCCAGCAATACTTCTATCACTGCTGGCGACTAACTTCCAACTGCCCAACAGCACTGGTGATTCACTTACAACAATGAGTCCAACCAGCCACAGCGTCCCTTACAAAGAAAGCGCAGTAAGAGATCTAATGCAAAGCGCTACACAGCGCTGCAAACACAGAAGCAGCCCACTTACACAAGTTATACCAATGCGCCGCGTCAGAACCATGAAAAATGGGACCTCTCCCCAGGTCGCCATCATAACCACCGACAATGATCATCTGGGCTAGTGTTGAAACGCAATTCATCACTGAACTCAATTGGATGCCATTCATCAGCGGTCCTTGCTTCCCGGCAACACTCCAGTTGTTTGTGATATAGTGATGTATGTATCAATGTGCATGTTGCTAGGGACTCCTGTAGGGTGAACTGTTCACCTGGTGCAAGTCTTCTTAGTTGATGCCACTTCAGCGACTTGGCGTGACCATGAAATGATGATGAAGTCAAGAAGACAGCTAGTTCCCGATTAGAGAAAAAATTCCACTGGGCCAGGAATCGAACCCGGGAGCCACGCATGAAATTCTGCCGCACTGACGCGGACGTTACGGTGTTAATGGCAATCAAGGCAAGGCACAGTAATTCCCTAGTCTGGGCGCTGCAAGTTTCCAACCAACGGATCAGGTTGAAACAGAGTATTGCAGGGAATATACAGGGTGATTCAAAAAGAATACAACAACTTTAGGAATTTAAAACTCTGCAACGACAAAAGGCAGAGCTAAGCACTATCTGTCGGCGAATTAAGGGAGCTATAAAGTTTCATTTAGTTGTATATTTGTTCGCTTGAGGCGCTGCTGACTAGGCGTCAGCGTCAGTTGATGCTAAGATGGCGACCGTTCAACAGAAAGATTTTTGTGTTATTGAGTACGGCAGAAGTGAATCGACGACAGTTGTTGAGCGTGGGGCACTGAGAATCCGCGGGAAACAACTCAGTATGAACGTGACTCGCCTAAGGTGAACGTTTTCTGTGACATTTCAGCCAATAAAGTTTTTGGTCCCTTTTTCTTCGAAGGTGCTACTGTAACTGGACTACAGTATCTGGAGATGTTAGAGAATTGGCTGTTCCTTCAGCTCGAACAAGAAGCACAACATTTCATATTTCAGCAGGATGGAGCGCCACCACATTGGCACTTATCTGTCCGTAACTACCTGAACGTCAACTACCCGAGGCGATGGATCGGCCGCCAGGCAGCCCGTGACAGAGCACTTCATCACTGGCCTCCAAGAAGCCCTGATCTTACCCCCTGAGATTTTTTCTTATGGGGGTATGTTAAGGATATGGTGTTTCGGCCACCTCTCCCAGCCACCATTGATGATTTGAAACGAGAAATAACAGCAGCTATCCGAACTGTTACGCCTGATATGCTACAGAGAGTGTGGAACGAGTTGATCGGGTTGATATTGCTCGAGTGTCTGGAGGGGGCCATATTGAACATCTCTGAACTTGTTTTTGAGTGAAAAAAAAACCTTTTTAAATACTCTTTGTAATGATGTATAACAGAAGGTTATATTATGTTTCTTTCATTAAATACACATTTTTAAAGTTGTGGTATTCTTTTTGAATCACCCTGTATTACCTACTGGAAGGCAGGTGCAGATATGCTTGTTGTTTAGTAGGACGATAGTCCCCTGCGGTGGTCAGCTGTGTTCGCCCGGAACCTTGATGATGAGTATGTGCACCCTCACGTTCCCATGCACTCCATCACTGGACTACTCTCCCCTTAAATCTGGATACTGCACGATTCTACCATAAGATGATGAGGTCCCATACTCCGAGGAGTGTAGGGGACGATGCAGGAGACCTGCACCGACGTACTAGGCAAGGTCCTAGCGGAGGTGGCTTGCCATTGTCTTCCTCCGACCGTAATGGGGATGAATGATGATGATGAAGACGACACAACAACACCCAGTCAGTTCGAGGCAGGAAAAATCCCTGACTCCGCCGGGAATCGAATCCGGGACCCCGTGCGCGGGAAGCGAGAACGCTACGGCAAGACCGCGAGCTGCGGACTCCGGTCGTATGGAGACCCACAATGAAGAGCCGTTAAAACTCCGTCAGGCGCTGACAACGATGTCACTCACGAGTTCAGAGCATCTCCATGTTCTTCACAAGGATAGTTCCAATCTAAACCTGCTCATGGTCCTTATACACCCTGCTAAGCCTATTAACAACACTAAACGTAAGCAACACTGTTACAGTCTGGTGGCCACTCTACTTGTAATGTTACTTTAAATCCGTCTTGATTGCAATTTTTTTTTTTTTGTATTATTCATATGACCGGTTTCGGTTCATTCAGAACCATCTTCAGATCTGATATTTAAGTTACAGGAGTAACCCGTCCAATTGAGCAACTTTCACATGCTACGTCACATGTGACGTAGCATGTGAAAGTTGCTGAATTGGACGGGTTACTCCTGTAACTTAAATATCAGATCTGAAGATGGTTCTGAATGAACCGAAACCGGTCATATGAATAATAAAAAAAAAAAAATTTGCAATCAAGACGGATTTAAAGTAACATTATAAAATCGCTGATTGCTGTTATCCCATAAGACATTATGTCTGTTTTTACACTCTACTTGTCACACAGAATTGCAACTCTGATCAGTTACATACTCACCACGCACAAAGTTACACTGGCATCCTAACGTGCTTTCTGGGTACTTCACGTTTTTCTCAGTCAGTGTATTAGTTTGGTGCGTAAGTTCGTAGCGTTTTTGTTTGGCATGTTGCTGTACTTGTTACTATGTGGTTATTTGTCGATTGTCATTTTTATTTGTATTTCACTGTTGCTATTTGAGTTTACATATTATCATTTAGTCATTTGGAGATACCGAGTGAAGCTATGGACGATAGAAAATGGAGTGCCTAGTGGAGAAATAAGAATATTTCCGACATGCTCATCTGAGTCCAATAGAGAAGTAACAGTAGTGGGGGCACCAGAAACATCTGTGCCGTGCATGAGGATAACGCCAGTGGAAAGAGCACGGCAGGAAAATGGTTTTCTCGTTTTAAGGGAGATTGTTTTGACATTAGTGACTCTCCACGTTCAGGAAGACATTAGGGGTTTGACGAAAGTCGTTTAAACGCATTAATTGGCAATGATCCACGTCACTGTACACGAGAATTGGCAAATGTGATTAACTGTGATCATTCCACCATCGTGCGACATTTGCATGCATTGGGGAAGGTTCAAAAAACCAGGTCTATGGGTACCGCGTGCCCTAAGACAAACTCACAAAAGTCAGCAGGTGGCTACATGTGCATCTCTGTTTGCTCGTGAACAATACCGACCATTCCTGACCTGCATCCTGACTGTTGACGGGAAATGGTGTCTTTATGCTAACATAAGGGAAACAAAGACAGGAAAGTTGCACAGGTCACACCAATATTCAAGAACGGTAGTATGAGTAATGCACATATCGTTAACGTCGACATGTAGCAGGACTTTAGAACATATATTGTGTTTTAACATTATGAATTACCTCCACGAAAACTGTCTATTGACACACAGTCAACATGGCTTTAGAAAACATCGTTCCTGTGAAACACAATTAGCTCTTTATTCACATGAAGTGTTGAGTGCTATTGACAAAGGATTTCAGATCGATTCCGTATTTCTGGATTTCCGGAAGGCTTTTCACACTGCACCACACAAGCGGCTAGTCTTGTAATTGCGTACTTATGGAATATGATCGCAGTTATGTGACTGGATTTGTGATATCCTATCAGAGAGGTCACAGTTCTTAGTAACTGACGGAAAGCCATCGAGTAAAACAGAAGTGATTTCTGGCGTTCCCCAAGGTAGTGTTATAGGCCCTTTGCTGTTCCTTATCTATATAAACGATTTGGGAGACAATCTGAGCAGACGCCTTCGGTTGTTCGCAGATGAAGCTGTCGTTTATCGACTAATAACGTCATCATAAGATCAAACAAACTGCAAAACGATTTAGAAAAAAATATGTGAATGGTGCGAAAAGTGGCATTTGACCCTGAATAACGAAAAGTGTGAGGTCATCCACATGGGTGCTAAAAGGAACTCGTTAAACTTCGGTTACACGATAAATCAGTCTAATATAAAAGCCGTAATTTCAACTAAATACCTAGGCATTACAATTACGAACAACTTAAATTGGAAAGAACACGCAGAAAATGTTGTGGGGAAGGCTAATCAAAGACTGCGTTTTATTGGCAGGACACTTAGAAAATGTAACAGACTTACTAAGGAGACTGCCTACACTACGCTTGTCCGTCCTCTTTTAGAATACTGCTGCGCGGTGTGGGATCCTTACCAGATAGGACTGACGGACTACATCGAAGTTCAAAGAAAGGCAGCACGTTTTGTACTATTGTGAAATATGGGAGAGAGTGTCACAGAAATGATACAGGATTTGGGCCGGAAATCGACAAAAAAAAGGCGTTTTTCGTTGCGACGGAATCTGCTCATGAAATTCCAATCACCAACTTTCTCCTCCGAGCGCGAAAATATTTAGTTGACACCGACCTACATAGGGAGCCACGATCACCACTATAAAATAAGGGAAATCAGAGCTCGTACGGAAAGATATAGGTCTTCATTGTTTCCGCGCGCTATACGAGATTGGAATAATAGAGAATTGTGAAGGTGGTTCGATGAACCCTCTGCCAGGCAGTTAAATGTGATTTGCAGAGTATCCATATAGATTTAGAAAGGAATGGTTGAGTCCAAACGAAGCAGCAACTCCGGCGCGCATCCACGAAATAATGTTTTGCATCAGGTGACTCAAAAATGGCTCTGAGCACTATGGGACTTAACATCTCAGGTCATCAGTCCCCTAGAACTTAGAACTACTTAAACCTAAGGACATCACACACATCCATGCCCGAGGCAGGATTCGAACCTGCGACCGAAGAGGTCGCGCGGTTCCAGACTGAAGCGCCTAGAACCGGTCGGCCACATCGGCCGGCTACTGCATCAGTTGGAACTGCGACGGAGTGGTATACTACGAATTGCTTCCCCGACGTGTAAACCATCACTGCTGACATTTATTGTCAACAACTGAGACGTCTTGATAACGCATCCCAAGAACAACAACCAGGAAGACTGTGTGAAGCTACTCCATGATAAAATCCGTCTGCGTTCTGCTAGACTGACAAGAAACACCATACAGGCGTTAGGTCGGAAAGTCATTCTGCACCCACCTTATTCACCTGATCTAGCGGCCTTAGATTTTCACCCTTCCTCTCTCTATCGAACAGCTTTTAACGAACTTCTTTTCCAGATTAAAATACGCTCCGAACATGGCTCGACAAGTTCTTCGCTCAAAACCACGTGGTTACTACAGTCGTGGAATCGAAAAGTTACATCAGCGTTGTCACACTGTTGTAAACAGTGAAGGAGAATATATTACTGATGACTAAATGTTGTGTTTATCTGTTGTGTAAACTTAACGAAAATACGCTACGAACTTATGCACCAACCCAATATATTGCTCCTATGCTATGACCATTGTCAGTAGCACATTTTTCCTAAAATGTCGCCGGCCGCTGTGGTCTCTCGGTTCTAGGCGCGCAGTCCGGAACCGTGCGACCGCTACGGTCGCAGGTTCGAATCCTGCCTCGGGCATGGATGTGTGTGATGTCCTTAGGTTAGTTAGGTTTAAGTAGTTCTTAGTTCTAGGGGACTGATGACCACAGCAGTTGAGTCCCATAGTGCTCAGAGCCATTTGAACCTAAAATTTCTTTTCTTGATATTGTACTGACATATAGTCCTCTCGACATAAAAACATGCATCATAGTAAGTGGATAGAATTAAATATGAGAAGAGTTTTTGGCATTATTTTTATCTATTAAAACTATATGCTGCACTGGGCCTCGAACGCAGAACCTGACCTTTCGCGGGGAACGCTTTTACCGGTTGAAACGTACTGGCAAGTGACAAGCCCCGCCGTCACGTCACCACTTTTGCCAGTAGGTCTCTCCTATATTCCGAATTTCACAGAAGTTCTGGATTCCTTGCTGCACTAGCGTACCTGGCTGAAAGGATACTGTGGAGAGGTTGACTTAACCACAGACAATGCATCTGTTTCCACAAGTGAAGCTCTGCGGGCAGTCGTCATCTGTGGGTGCGAAGATGAATCCGTAAGAACACAGGCTGCGATTGGCAGTGTTCTTGGTTTGAATCCTGGTCCAGTACTCAGTTTTAAACCGCGAGGAAGTTCCAGAATAGCGTACACTCCGCTGAAGAAGGCAAGTTTGCACGCGGATGAGTATTATCGATTGTTACTCTACCTGAAGAAATGCCGTCTGTTATTTTCTAGTCACACTGCTTCAGTCCCTTTCATATTAAGTGGAAGACCCAGAATTTTTACAAAACAGACCTTCCAACTTCGCGCTATTTCTGCTTCGTGTAACAATAGTACTTCACTTCTCCATACATCATCTTGTTGGTACAACGATGATGAAGATGGTGATGATGTGTTCTGCTCAGTAGGCAAGTCCAGCACTGCGAGTTGAAAATTCTTGAAAGGAACCAGTTTCAGCGGACTTTCATGTAACAGTCATTTGTAATACCTCGCTTACTCTCACTTTAATTAGTAGACTAGTCTTCTATTAATCTTTTGCTATTGTATTTCTATGATGGGAGAAGAACTGAATAGGCTGCTACTTTTATTGATTATTTGAATTTCACATCAGCACCCTGTTTTACTCTTTACCGTAAGCCTTACCATTATTAAGTTATGCAGTATGTAGATCTGCGGGTAATTGGATGCGTACATATACCAGTAGTTAGCAGCATTTTTTTTCTTGCTTCCCTCTGCAGAGTCTTTGCAACTTTCCATTCAGTCTTGTTCAAATGTGGCTTGGGAGTTAATGAGGCTGAGGACAGCAGACATGTCGCCATTTATACAGCGTGTTACAAAAAAGTACGGCCAAACTTTCAGGAAACATTCCTCACACACAAAGAAAGAAAAGATGTTATGTGGACATGTGTCCGGAAACGCTTAATGTCCATGTTAGAGCTCATTTTAGTTTCTTCTTCCACCTACGCTCAATGGAGCACGTTATCATGATTTCATACGGGATTCTCTACTTGTACTGCTAGAACATGTGCCTTTACAAGTACGACACAACATGTGGTTCATGCAAGATGGAGCTCCTGCACATTTCGTACGCTTCTCAACAACAGATTCGGTGACCGATGGATTGGTAGAGGCGGGCCAATTCCATGGCCTCCACGCTCTCCTGACCTCAACCCTCTTGACTTTCATTTATGGGGCATTTGAAAGCTCTTGTCTACGCAACCCCGGTACCATATGTAGAGACTCTTCGTGCTCGTATTGTGGACGGCTGTGATACAATACGCCATTCTCCAGGGCTGCATCAGCGCATGAGGGATTCCATGCGACGGAGGGTGGATGCATGTATCCTCGCTAACGGAGGGCATTTTGAACATTTCCTGTAACAAAGTGTTTGAAGTCACGCTGGTACGTTCTGTTGCTGTGTATTTCCATTCCATGATTAATGTGACTTGAAGAGAAGTAATAAAATGAGCTCTAACATGGAAAGTAAGCGTTTCCGGACACATGTCCACATAACATATTTTCTTTCTTTGTGTGTGAGGAATATTTCCTGAAAGTTTGGCCGTACCTTTTTGTAACACCCTGTAGTGTCCTCCTAACTGGACAAAAGCGTGGCGCCTCGTTGGTGGTTTCTGCAATTGGTCAGCCATACCCCACTCTGTAATTACGCGGCAGACACGCGAGGGAATCTAGAGTAGTTTAGAGAAGAGACAGATCCTAGTGACGGCATGGTGAGCGGATCGCGCACTCCGAAGCACTCTTAGTGTAAGTTTCAGTTGTGGTCGGAATCGGCTAAAAATTTCACTTTTCGATGTAGGTAGTCCTCACGTAAGTTATCAACCAACAGAATAGTGCTCTTTAGTCACGTTTGAAGGGAATAGTTACTTACAAGGGTGTAGTCCAATCCCACATGTCGAAACCTGCCCTGTAATTTTTCATATAGAAAAAATACATCTGCCAGAATTTCAGCTGTTAAGGCGCACTGTAATTATTTTAAAAAAATGTTGGTAAGGTTGCTCATATGTTCCCCACAAAGAGCCCCTTATACACCACTGGCCATTAAAATTGCTAGATCAAGAAGATGACGTGCTACAGACGAGAAATTTAACCGACAGGAAGAAGATGCTGTGATACGCAAATGATTAGCTTTTCAGACCATTCACACAAGGTTGGCGCCGGTGGCGACACCTACAACGAGCTAACATGAGGAAAGTTTCCAACCGATTTCTCATACACAAACAGCAGCTGACCGGCGTTGCCTGGTGAAACGTTGTTGTGATGCCTCGTGTAAGGAGGAGAAATGCGTACCATCACGTTTCCGTCTTTGGTAAAGGTTGGACTTTAGCCTATCGCGATTGCGGTTTATCGTATCGCGACATTGCTGCTCGCGTTGGTCGAGATACAATGACTGTTAGCAGAATATGGAATCGGTGGGTTCAGGAGGGTAATACGGAACGCTGTGCTGGATCCCAACGGCCTCGTATCACTAGCATTCGAGATGACAGGCATCTTATCCGCATGGCTGTAACGGATCGTGCAGCCACGTTTTGATCCCTGAGTCAACAGATGGGGACGTTTGCAATACAACAACCATCTGCACGAACAGCTCGACGACGTTTGCAGCAGCATGGACTATCAGCTCGGAGACCATAGCTGCGGTTACCCTTGACGCTGCATCACAGACAGGAGCGCCTGCGATGGTGTACTCAACGACGGACCTGGGTGCACGAATGGCAAACCGTCATTTTTTCGGATGAATGCAGGTTCTGTTTACAGCATCATGATGGTAGCATCCGTGTTTGGCGACATCGCGGTGAACGCACATTGGAAGAGTGTATTCGTCATCGCCATACTGGCGTATCACCCGGCGTGATGGTATGGGGTGCCATTGGTTACACGTCTCGGTCACCTCTTGTTCGCATTGACGGCACTTTGAACAGTGGACGTTACATTTCAGATGTGTTGCGACCCGTAGCTCTACCGTTCATTGGATCCCTGCAAAACCCTACATTTCAGCAGGATAATGCACGACCGCGTGTGCAGGTCCTGTACAGGTCTTTCTGGATACAGAAAATGTTCGACTGCTGCCGTGACCAGCACATTCTGTAGATCTCTTACCAACTGAAAATGTCTGGTCAATGGTGGCCGAGCAACTGTCTCGTCACAATACGCCAGTCACTACTCTTGATGAACTGTGGTATCGTGTTGAAGCTGCATGGGCAGCTGTACCTGTACACGCCATCCAAACTCTGTTTGACTCAATGCCCAGGCGTATCAAGGCCGTTATTACGGTCGGAAGTGGTTGTTCTGGGCTCTGATTTCTCAGGATCTATGCACCCAAATTGCGTGAAATTGTAACCACGTGTCAGTTCTAGTATGATATATTTGTCCATTGAATACCCGTTTATCATCTGCATTTCTTCTTGGTGTAGCAATTTCAATGGACAGTAGTGAATAGCGGTTTGTACAGCCGGTCGTGCCGAGCGCGTGAGTCGGAGAATAAACATACGCATCCGTGACAAGAAAACTAACTGCCGCGTAGCGCCTAGTCCAGAGTGCTGACACGCGAATTTTAAGCACTTAAAATACACTTAATTATTCCAATAACTTGCAGTTTATATCGAGAGCTAAACAGTTGTGATTGTTACACAAGTGCATAGTAGAGGAAAGAAAATCAAGGCAATCAATGATCTTACATTACAGACGACTTTCATCAATTGAGGCTTTAATTTGTAGACGTGAAATATTTTACAACATTTCCTGTAGCACAGCTCTTGTGATAAGTTTCAATTATTGTATAGTTTGCTAGTCATGAAACTTTCTTGTCGTCGTCACAAAAATTCCAAGTGCCTCTTGAATGACGAAAACAAACATTTTTCCTAACACCAGGCACACCTCATAACAAAAAGAATTAATACATTCAGGCACTCCACAGTAATTGCTAGTTTCATTTAGATAAAACTGGGATGGAGAAAGAAAGATTGTATACCGTACGTGGAAGAGGCCTGGAGACGCTGGAAGGCTTCAGATTGATTACATAGTGGTAAGAAAGACATTCGAAACCACGTTATAAATTGTAAGATAATTCTACGTGTAGATATGGACTCTGACCACAAATTATTGGTTATGAACTGGAGATTAAAACTGAAGAAACTGTAAAAAGGTGGGCGTTTAAGGAGATGGGACATGGACAAAGTGAAAGAACCAGAGGTTGTCGAGTGTTTCAGAAGGAGCAATTGGGAACGACTTTTGTGGCACAACTTTACTAGGAGAAGGAATCGGTTGGTAGGACACGTTCTGAGGCATGAAGGGATCACCAGTCCGGGGCGATACGATCTTTATGAACAGGGGCTCTGTCTTCTTGGAACAGAGCCTCACCACTGAGGAACAAATATTGTATTATGGGATGGATCCATCAGCCGAACTGGTTTCATAAACCTTGTCAGTAATGCGACCTTGCAGAGTAAGCATGAAATACCACATTATGACTCCCAAACTCATCATCGAACCCACACCATGTTTCACTCTTCGGATATAAAGTACGCCGGAAGTTGGAAACAGAATGAAACAAAAAGCCCACCGAACGACTTTTTTCCATTGCTCCACAGTCGAGATTTTATGGCTTTGGTACCAAGTTTTCCTGTTGTGGGCATTTCCATCACTGATGAGTCGTTTTGGAATTTCAGCTTGCCTTGCATTCCCTGTTTATGTTTCGTGTTTTGGTGCTGACAGGGTTCGCGAGTGCGACATTCGGTTCTGCAGTGATGTTCACAGCTGTCGTCCTCTTATTTTTCGTCACAGTCCTTTCCAGTGATCATCTGCCATGATCACTCAACACACACATTCGTCCGCGTTGTGGCTTAGCGGATGATGCTTTTATACTTTGCCTGTTCAAATGGCTCTGAGCACTATGGGACTCAACTGCTGAGGTCATTAGTCCCCTAGAACTTGAAACTAGTTAAACCTAACTAACCTAAGGACATCACAAACATCCATGCCCGAGGCAGGATTCGAACCTGCGACCGTAGCGGTCTTGCGGTTCCAGACTGCAGCGCCTTTAACCGCACGGCCACTTCGGCCGGCTTTGCCTGTATTTGGTATAAATCTTCTGTACGGTGCCTGTTGAATCACCAGATATTTCGGCTGCCTCGGTTATCGTAACACCCACCATACGTGTACGAACAGTCTGCTGACGTTCGAATTCCCTTAGCTCCGATCTTACGCACTCATGACGCACTCATGACGCACTCATGACTACACAGAACACTGTGCCGACCACGACTAACTTGCAATATATTACGGGTGCCGTTCGTAGTTCAACACAACGGCGCAACCTGCAGGCTTTATTGCCATCTGTAATTATGCTCAAGGATGCATTTCTCAGGGTTTTTATATATTTTTGTTCAACCCCTGTAAATCATATTAGAGGCAGTCATGTGATTCTCATTCGCATAAAGGGAGTATCATTCTTTCCGTTGTTGTTTCGTGCGTGATGGAAAGTATTAATATTGTCAGAATAAGTTTGGTGAAGAGTAACTGCAGTCATTCTAGTCATGGTTCAGGTATACTGTGTGGAAATAAGTGATTTTTACATATTTCAGTTTTTTTTTAAATTTTGAGCTTTTCTTCATTACAGAAGCTTATCTCCAACATAATACTTTACTCGGAAATTACTATACAAAGAATAAACGTTCTTAAACTATATTTTCAAAATATTCCTCCAGGTGTTTCGATCTTGTGTGTCCTCGTCCTCTGTGCCCATCTCCTCATTGTGTGCTGTACATTTTGGAGCCAGGTGGTCATAGGTCGTCCTCTTCTTCTTCTCCCCTGCGGTTCCCACTCCAGTATCAATTTTGGTATTCTGGTTTTCTCCATTCGTCGTACATGCCCGTACCACTGTAATTTCTTCCTATCCATTACGTCATATATTCTTTCTTTTATTTCCATTCTTCTTATTACTTCGGTGTTCCTTATCTTTTCTTTCCTGGAGATTCTTGCCGATCTTCTCCAGAAGTCCATCTCTAGAGCTCGTAATTTTTTAATGTGCTTCAGGTTAATTGTCCAGGTCTCCGTTCCACACAGAACCACACTCTCTAATATAGATGTGTATATTAATTTTTTAGTTATGCTCATTACATTCCTGCTTCATAAGACTGAGTGAAGCATCCCAATGACCTCCGTCCGCTACTATTTCCTTTATTGATTTCTGACTCTGATTTTCCCTCGATTTCTAAAATGGATCCCAAATAACAGAAAGTGTTTCAGTTTTTATTTAGTTATCAATAGGAAATGCTGTACTTAAATGTAGTCATTATACACCTAATAAATGAGATTAACATTAGATTAAAAATGTGAGGCAAACCAAATTCACCAGTACAGTGCCAGAAATTAGTTGATACTACGAAACAAAACGGAACCCCTGAGAGGTAATTTTGCCTTCACAAAGCGAAGTGAACGCTGATTGGTAACACGAGCTTTGAAATAAATTAACAGGTTGGCTCATAGCGAATGTTTGTTTTTACAATGTAGAAGGCACAGCTTCGTATAGTATTTATGGTTGTAACATCCCATTAATTGTCAATCTGTACTTGAATCAAAGTACTGGCGTGCGGGTCGATGGTCAGCTTTCAGAAGTAGTATCGATTATGAAAGGAGTTCGCCAGGGCTGCGTTTGGTCCCCAATATTTTTCAGCACCTGTTCTGAAAAGATTTTCCGAGATGCTCGTGATGGAAAGTTTCGAGGATTGGTGGTTAGTGGAGTTATCATAAACAACGTCAGTTATGCTGATGACAGTGTCTCACTTCCAACCGGCCTAAAACATCTACAAGACGTACGAAACACTGTTGCTAAAGAGAGCAATGCAAATGGGTGACGTTTAAACGTCGAGGGTGTTGTGTGAGGTACTGCGAGTGTCAGCATCGACACAAAGAGGGGAGGAGAGAAGATCCGATGGCCGGTGGCAAGAATCCAAAATGATCTGAACAAAACACTTTCAAATTGTTAGAACAATTTATTTCTAAAGAGGAAAGAAACGTAGCTCAACTTGTCGTTATGATGCGGCTTCACGTTCTTCCTGTGCCTCCTACTTGCAGTTACGTTTATACGTTATTACTGCTTAGCAGGGCGTAGGCAAAGTATCGTCTTCGTATTAGCCATGGCTGATGTTCTCGAAGTCTGCGAATCCTGTCTTCCTGGAGGTGTGGCGTTGTCCGCTCTTTCCACTGGGCGCGCGGGTCAGCGCCTTCTTGATGCTGTCTCACGGCCTTGCGCTGGTCACTGTACAGTCGATGCTTTATGACTGCATAAGGAGAACAAAGCTGTTAATTGTCAACAAAACCTTAAATCAAATCCAGGGCACTCTTGCGCTCGGGAAAGATAAGGTTGAAAAGCTTTCATTATAAAAATATCTGAGGTCTCAGAGCAACGATAACTGGGATTTCTCTCAAGAAATTAGCTGCAGAACTGAACAGTCCACAAGATTTTTCCAACGAAGAAACTTCTGACAAATCGTGACTTACGTAAAACGTCGCAGTATCGCCAGACTTTTAAGATTTTTAACTCGATTACTTCCGCGTATAATGCTTAACAAGTACTACCTGTTGCAACCAATAATTCAAAAAATATGAAAGGCAGCGATTTGAACTGATCATAGAATCGCTGTGCAAAAAAGCCACGGACAAACAACAAACGATGCTACCGTTAGTCATTTCTTGGAGGACGAGGCACTTGAAGAAGAAGAAGAAGAAAATTATAAACCCTACATGATTTTTGTGTGCTTTTCGAAGGGGAACGTTTAAATAGAATGTGCGTTTCGCGACATTTCCCTTGACTTAGTAATATTCTTTGGGAAGAAGCGTTACTGACACGCCTGCCACATATCTATATCGAAGCCTTGTATTCTTAAGGCCTAATTTTTGAATTTTTTGCTTGAACTGTGATTAACAGCTCATGATAAATATGAGTCCACTATTTTCGAAAACAATGACCTGACCGGTGTCAGTTTTATCTATTATTTGCTGTTCATTTTCGAACTCCTTTCATATTTAACTTATATTGTGTAACATGTTAAGTAAGGGTATCTCAATCCAGCTGCGACTACGGCCTCACCTAGATTGGTAGTGGAAACATCATCTTGCAGCTGAGTCAGCGGTGTGTGTTTTTCTGGCTAGATGCCACATCCAGGTAACTTACCTGGACGAGCGCCATCAACGTACTGTCTGGCTCACAGTGTTAACTAGTTGTGGATGTACTAACTAAACATAAGAGTCAAAACACAAATTGGTAAAATCAGTAATTATTTAATAGTTGGTGGCATTGACATTTCCTACACTGTCTGCTCGACACACTAAAGTTCACATGATCACAGATGAAGAGCCCTCGGAAAAAACGAGGTAAGTAACATTTAGTACACTATTAGGAAGAGCAGGTTCAATATTTCAAGATTACAAAAAAATTCTTAAATACTCCAATCGAGTGTCCACAATATACCTACAGTGCCAAATTTAATTATTGTAGGGGAAGTACCTAAGAAAAAATAACAGTTGAAATTAAGTGATTAAAAAGACAATGCGGGCAAAGAAAGTACATCTTTTCCACGAAAAGAACTTGGTAAGCCCATTACCTTTTGGTTGGATTTCGTCCCAGCTTTGTGTTGTTTAGATTTGGAAATTTTGCTTTATTAGTCTTGAATTTTGGTTCGTTATGTAGTATGGCCAAGAGAAGTCTACTAATATCAAATACCGGCCTTAATTTGAGGAAGAAATTTCTGAGGATGTACGTCTGGAGTACAGCATTGTATGGTAGTGAAACATGGACTGTGGGAAAACCGGAACAGAAGAGAATCGAAGCATTTGAGGTGTGGTGCTATAGACGAATGTTGAAAATTAGGTGGACTGATAAGGTAAGGAATGAGGGGGTTCTACGCAGAATCGGAGAGGAAAGGAATATGTGGAAAACACTGACAAGGAGAAGGGACAGGATGACAGGACATCTGCTAAGACATGAGGGAATGACTTCCATGGTACTAGAGGGAGCTGTAGAGGGCAAAAACTGTAGAGGAAGACAGAGATTGGAATACGTCAAGCAAATAATTGAGGACGTAGGTTACAAGTGCTACTCTGAGATGAAGAGGTTAGCACAGGAAAGGAATTCGTGGCGGGCAGCATCAAACCAATCAGTAGACTCATGACCAAAAAAAAAAAAAAAATGTAGTAGATTGGAACAGAGATTTCTTGCGTCTTAATAACAAAAATCTTGCGTCTTGGCCAAGAAACTGTTTATGTTTTTGAAACTCTGCATATGTTTCGTAAGATATTGGCAGGAACTTCAGACCAAACTTCAGACCACGAAAACCGACAACGGTCGCCAGAGCAGTGTGCTGACCACATGCCCCTCCGTATCCGCAAGCAGTGGCGCTTATCGGCTGACGCTGGCACGGCGATCGGTCAGCACCGCTGAGCCTTCCGAGGCCTGTTAGGACGGAGTTTAGTATTGGCAGGAAGTGTGAAAAATATGCTTCTAGAATTAGTTACCTGCACAACGGTCTTCCTTTATCTCACAAAAAGTTTCATATTACTAAACATACAGGGTGTTACAAAAAGGTACGGCCAAACTTTCAGGAAACATTCCTCACACACAAAGAAAAGATGTTATGTGGACATGTGTCCGGAAACGCTTAATTTCCATGTTAGAGCTCATTGTTTCGTCAGTATGTACTGTACTTCCTCGATTCACCGCCAGTTGGCCCAATTGAAGGAAGGTAATGTTGACTTCGGTGCTTGTGTTGGCATGCGACTCATTGCTCTACAGTACTAGCATCAAGCACATCAGTACGTAGCATCAACAGGTTAGTGTTAATCACGAACGTGGTTTAGCAGTCAGTGCAATGTTTACAAATGCGGAGTTGGCAGGTGCCCATTTGATGTATGGATTAGCACGCGGCAATAGTCGTGGCGCCGTACGTTTGTATCGAGACAGATTTCCATAACGAAGGTGTCCCGACAGGAAGACGTTCGAAGCAATTGATCGGCGTCTTAGGGAGCACGGAACATTCCAGCCCATGACTCGCGACTGGGGAAGACCTAGAACGACGAGGACATCTGCAATGGACGAGGCAATTCTTCGTGCAGTTGACGATAACCCTAATGTCAGCGCCAGAGAAGTTGCTGCTGTACAAGGTAACGTTGACCACGTCACTGTATGGAGAGTGCTACGGGAGAACCAGTTGTTTCCGTACCATGTACAGCGTGTGCAGGGACTATCAGCAGCTGAGTGGCCTCCACGGGTACACTTCTGCGAATGGTTCATCCAACAATGTGTCAATCCTCATTTCAGTGCAAATGTTCTCCAACGTGATCAAATTGTAAATTTTCACAATCAACATGTGTGGGCTGACGAGAATCCGCACGCAATTGTGCAATCACGTCATCAACACAGATTTTCTGTGAATGTTTGGGCAGGCATTGTTGGTGATGTCTTGATTGGGCCCCATGTTCTTCCACCTACGCTCAATGGAGCACGTTATCATGATTTCATACGGGATACTCTACCTGTGCTGCTAGAACATGTGCCTTTACAAGTACGACACAACATGTGGTTCATGCACGATGGAGCTCCTGCACATTTCAGTCGAAGTGTTCGTACGCTTGTCAACAACAGATTCGGTGACCGATGGATTGGTAGAGGCGGGCCAATTCCATGGCCTCCACGCTCTCCTGACCTCAACCTTCTTGACTTTCATTTATGGGGGCATTTCAAGCTCTTGTCTACGCAACCCCGGTACCAAATGTAGAGACTCTTCGTGCTCTTATTGTGGACGGCTGTGATACAATACGCCATTCTCCAGGGCTGCATCAGCGCATCAGGTATTCCATGCGACGGAGGGTGGATGCATGTATCTTCGCTAACGGAGGGCATTTTGAACATTTCCTGTAGCAAAGTGTTTGAAGTCACGCTGGTACGTTCTGTTGCTGTGTGTTTCCATTCCATGAATAATGTGATTTCAAGTAATAAAATGATCCCTAACATGGAAAGTAAGCGTTTCCGGACACATGTCCACATAACATATTTTCTTTCTTTGTGTGTGAGGAATGTTTCCTGAAAGTTTGGCCATACCTTTTTGTAACACCCTGTATATCATTATATCATCGATGATGCCATAAAAATTCGTCAGGTCCTTACAGTTGATACTCATGCCTGATGTGTACGACTAGACCACCAGAACATTCCTAATCTACTGGTGTCCAGGTTCCACTGTAAGTATTCCAGTGTTTAAACAACTTACCCTCCTTTACAACCAGAGTTTCTCTTAGCGGTCGTGTCTTCGAAGAACACTTCAGTTTGTAACATGCTTTTAAAAACTTCGTCCTGTCTCACATAATTTCTTGTTGTACAGGAATGACTTCGTAAGGCCTTGGATTGCTTCTTGCGGTACCAAAATGCTTAATACAACCTTTTGGTAACTCTGTAGTAGTTCTCTGTTTCTTCAAACAACAAAATTTTTATCGTATTCCATTTAAGAGTGTCCTCTTATTGGAAATACTGCTTTGGTACTATGTAATCTCTCAGTGGTGTGAACGACAAGGTGAAGGTGTAAAGGAACTGCATAGTTATTATTATGTCCTGAGCATAAATCACAGAATATTACAAGGGCCGACCGAAGTGGGCGAGCGGTTCTAGACCCTTCAGTCTGGAACTGCCCGACCACTACGGTCGCAGGTCCGAATCCTGCCTCGGGCATGGATGTGTGTGATGTCCTTAGGTTAGTAAGGTTTAAGTAGTTCTAGGTTCTAGGGGCTGATGACATCAAAAGTTAAGTTCCATAGTACTCAGAGCCATTTGAACCGTATTTCAAGGATCTTTACTTTTGGAACAAGGATTTCACTCTCATAATTGTGCAAAAAGCTAATACATTGAACCGTTCATTTTCTCCCTACACGTTCATTGTAAGTATAAAATACTGCATAACTCCTAGAAATTTGATGAATGTGGAAACTGTAAAACCATATTGGACGAACGTAATAAAAAGCAGTGGTGCTGGTACTTGCCAAGGGTAGGATTTTTTTTGTAGTCCATGCATACTGCTTCATTTTCCTCTATCGTTTGACTTTCTTGCGTTGTTCTTCGCTTCCTTGAATAAAATATAACAGCCCTTAGTTTATGAACCTGGTGTTCCGTTACAAGTACTTTAATTTAAGTTGTAATTTCTAACTTTTCTTTTTCAGATATATTTTGTTAAAGCTTTGCATTGAAACCTTTTAATTCTGCATGAAGTTTGTCAGATGTTGAGCAGGTATGCGTATGCAGGTACCCCAATGACAAGCTGAGTTTGCTGTTAAATATTTTCGATTATGTCCCGTATGCAACAGGAAGTTCACGGTATTTTTCTTCATATAATTCATGGAATTTTTTATTGATAGATTTTCTTGGAGGTGCAGTCTGTCTATCTTTCTCTTGTTGTAGTGGGTCTGTTTTCCCTTAAATGCACCTATGTGGCTTATAACGGCTGCATCATTTTCTTTGGACAGTTTCAAAGGCCAGTTAGCAAACATGTCTCTTTTCTCTTTGGGAGATATTCGAGTATCCTTTCTACTCGACCTATTCTGCCGAAAGACCTTCATTGTTTTGCATGAAGTAACAAAAGGCAGACAGCAAACAACAATTCCACTCATCGTATCATTTCGCTTGATTCTTACAGTGTGTTGGAAAAAGCAATCTCTGGCGCTGGAATCGTGATGCTTAAGCCTTCTACGAGAAAATAATGTAACGGAAATTAAGCTGGTTAAATAGGAAGAGTGATCGTTTCAGTTACCTAAAAAATTAAAATTCCTGATAAGATGCTCTTTTTATTGTGGGGTCTGATCTGCTTGAAACACTCAAACAGTGAGCATTAGCAGTCGCTACCTAACTCTAGAGACATTACCCAATAACCCTACAGACATTACTCATGCTACCATTGCTTATCTCTTTTTAGCTAATCGATTTACACATGGTTTCTCACCATCTTGTAATGATCCACATATTTTGAAAACGGTGAGAGGACGGCACTACTATCACACCTCAAACTAAACACTTTTGCTATAAGGAAACAACACAGAGTAAGAAACTCAATCGATCTCTTTTGCAGTCGCAATCTAACTGATCTAGCAGGTGTAATGTTAATAGGGGAAGCAAAACCTGGACTTACCCCATTCTTTCCGTGAAAATACCGACTTAGAATGTTCTTTCCGTTACCACTAAAAACGCAGTCCTTTGTATCTCCGTGACTTGCCGCTTTATTTCAACGTCATTTTAACTGCCTTGAATACCAACGACTAGCAAACCGAATGTGCCATAAACTCATTTCCTGATTAAATGGGCTTCCGTAGGGTCTTCAAATATGAAAATTTTGCTTTATAAAACTGAATTCAAACAGGTCGTATTGATTAAATACTTATCTGTATAATAAATTTGTGCGGACTTGATCTTGAGTGAATTATCTTGACTGTATTGTCAGGGACGATGAATTTTGGTGATTCATCATGTTCCTGAGTATAAGAATCTGTGAAAAGGGGACTCCCCCATTTTCAACATACAAAATCTTATCGTAACAGCGGTATTATTGGATTAATGCGGCTATATGTATATGCTGATACCAGTCACAGTTATAACCATTCTTTGTTTTTATATACACTCCTGGAAATGGAAAAAAGAACACATTAACACCGGTGTGTCAGACCCACCATACTTGCTCCGGACACTGCGAGAGGGCTGTACAAGCAATGATCACACGCACGGCACAGCGGACACACCAGGAACCGCGGTGTTGGCCGTCGAATGGCGCTAGCTGCGCAGCATTTGTGCACCGCCGCCGTCAGTGTCAGCCAGTTTGCCGTGGCATACGGAGCTCCATCGCAGTCTTTAACACTGGTAGCATGCCGCGACAGCGTGGACGTGAACCGTATGTGCAGTTGATGGACTTTGAGCGAGGGCGTATAGTGGGCATGCGGGAGGCCGGGTGGACGTACCGCCGAATTGCTCAACACGTGGGGCGTGAGGTCTCCACAGTACATCGATGTTGTCGCCAGTGGTCGGCGGAAGGTGCACGTGCCCGTCGACCTGGGACCGGACCGCAGCGACGCACGGATGCACGCCAAGACCGTAGGATCCTACGCAGTGCCGTAGGGGACCGCACCGCCACTTCCCAGCAAATTAGGGACACTGTTGCTCCTGGGGTATCGGCGAGGACCATTCGCAACCGTCTCCATGAAGCTGGGCTACGGTCCCGCACACCGTTAGGCCGTCTTCCGCTCACGCCCCAACATCGTGCAGCCCGCCTCCAGTGGTGTCGCGACAGGCGTGAATGGAGGGACGAATGGAGACGTGTCGTCTTCAGCGATGAGAGTCGCTTCTGCCTTGGTGCCAATGGTGGTCGTATGCGTGTTTGGCGCCGTGCAGGTGAGCGCCACAATCAGGACTGCATACGACCGAGGCACACAGGGCCAACACCCGGCATCATGGTGTGGGGAGCGATCTCCTACACTGGCCGTACACCACTGGTGATCGTCGAGGGGACACTGAATAGTGCACGGTACATCCAAACCGTCATCGAACCCATCGTTCTACCATTCCTAGACCGGCAAGGGAACTTGCTGTTCCAACAGGACAATGCACGTCCGCATGTATCCCGTGCCACCCAACGTGCTCTAGAAGGTGTAAGTCAACTACCCTGGCCAGCAAGATCTCCGGATCTGTCCCCCACTGAGCATGTTAGGGACTGGATGAAGCGGCGTCTCACGCGGTCTGCACGTCCAGCACGAACGCTGGTCCAACTGAGGCGCCAGGTGGAAATGGCATGGCAAGCCGTTCCACAGGACTACATCCAGCATCTCTACGATCGTCTCCATGGGAGAATATCAGCCTGCATTGCTGCGAAAGGTGGATATACACTGTACTAGTGCCGACATTGTGCATGCTCTGTTGCCTGTGTCTATGTGCCTGTGGTTCTGTCAGTGTGATCATGTGATGTATCTGACCCAAGGAATGTGTCAATAAAGTTTCCCCTTCCTGGGACAATGAATTCACGGTGTTCTTATTTCAATTTCCAGGAGTGTAGTTTAGAGCCATCAGTGGTTTCTTCAGGCAACAAGGCATGACAATGACTTAATTATTATTTATATTACTGATATAATGAAGTCTGTTATCGTCAGTTTGTTAAGTTGGCAGCGTCTTTCGTAAGTTCAGTTCATTCGCTTCCCGCGTGTTTGTGTACTGACTGATGTAGTGGTCAAGCATCTGTGCTCGTTTTGCAGAACTTCTCTACATTGTTGTTGACCACGAATCACACAGCACCAGGTTTCCGATAACAGATTCAGACGTAGTACATTGTACACATGCATAACATCACGATGTAAGTTCTCACGAAACGTCACAACAAAAGTACAAGTTGGCCGTTATGCAAACACTCATGGCGTCGTACGATTTGCACCTAAAGAAGATCCTCTCAACAAACTAGCAGTAATATAGTTAACTGAATAGCGTAGATGGCATTTAAATGTTTCGTATTCTTCGTTGACTGAACATAAGCTCCAGTGGCATGACAGGCGTCACAAGTCAATTAACTTCTTTGACAGTTTCGTAATTTTATTGAAAGATATTAACGGTAGAGAAATAGAGTTTGTTGTTTCGATTAAATTATTTGCAATTCGTGATCGGTTTGCGATGAAAAATGTAGCGCAGGATTTGGTTGGAGAAGGGTTCGGACTGGGGGGTTGTGAGGGCGTGAGCTCAATTTTACAAAAAAAATTATCAAACATAAAATATTGTTTTTGAGAAAAGGAAAATAATAACGAAACAGTATTTCTCGTACAGCCCAACACAGTTCGAGGAGACAGGGCTCAACAAGAGAATAATTTAACTCCAGTTTGGCCTCAGGTTAGTTAGGTTTAAGTAGTTCTAAGTTCTAGGGGACTGATGGCCACAGAAGATAAGTCCCATAGTGCTCAGAGCCATTTGAACCATTTTTGAACCGGGTCTAATGTTTCCATTCAGACACTCGTCGAGCAGTCTGGTTGGGCTGTGCAAGATAGGAAGAGGAAGGCTCAAGTTTCAAATTCCACGTTTAAGAAATCGTACACCCTGGCGAATTGTTCAAACGTACCGTCGGTTGACCATGGCAAGGAGTCCCGTATGGATGACATACACTACTGGCCATTAAAATTGGTACACCAAGAAGCAATGCAGATGGTACACGGGTATTCATTGGACAAATATATTATACTAGAACTGACATGTGATTACATATTCACGCAATTTGGGTGCATAGATCCTGAGAAATCAGTACCCAGAACAACTACCTCTGGCCGTAATAACGGCCTTGATACGCCTGGGCATTGAGTCAAACAGAGCTTGGATGGCGTGTACAGGTACAGCTGCCCATGCAGCTTCAACAGGATACCACAGTTCATCAAGAGTAGTGACCGGCGTATTGTGACGAGCCAGTTGCTCGGCCACCATTGACCAGACGTTTTCAGTTGGTGAGAGATCCAGAGAATGTGCTGGCCATGGCAGCAGTCGAACATTTTCTGTATCCAGAAAGGCCCGTACAGGACCTGCAACATGCGGTCGTGCATTATTCTGCTGAAATGTAGGGTTTCACAGGGATCGACTGAAGGGTAGAGCCACGGGTCGTAACACATCTGATATGTTATGTCCACTGTTCAAAGTGCCGTCAATGTGAACAAGAGGTGACCGAGACGTGTAACCAATGGCACCCCATACCATCACGCCGGGTGATACACCACTATGGCGATGACGAATACACGCTTCCAATGTGCGTTCACCGCGATGTCACCAAACACGGATGCGACCATCATGATGCTGTAAACAGAACCTGGATTCATCCGAAAAAAATGACGTTTTGCCATTCGTGCACCCAGGTTCGTCGTTGAGTACACCATCGCAAGCGCTCCTGTCTGTGATGCAGCGTCAAGGGTAGCCGCAGCCATGGTCTCCGAGCTGATAGTCCATGGTGCTGCAACCGTCGTCGAACTGTTAGTGCAGATGGTTGTTGTCTTGCAAACGTCTCAATCTGTTGACTCAGGGATGGGGACGTGGTTGCACTATCCGTTGGAGCCATGTGGATAAGATGCCTGTCATCTCGACTGTTAGTGATACGAGGCTGTTGGGATCCAGCACGGCGTTTCGTCTTACCCTCCTGAACCCACCGATTCCATATTCTGCTAACAGTAATTGGATCTCGACCAAAGCGAGCAGCAGTGTCGCGATACGATAAACCGCAATCCCGGTAGGCTACAATCCGACCTTTATCAAAGTCGGAAACGTGATAGTACGCGTTTTACCGGGCAACACCGGTCAGCTGCTTTTTTGTGTATGAGAAATCGGTTGGAAACTTTCATCATGTCAGCACGTTGTAGGTGTTGCCACCGGCGCCAAACTTGTGTGAATGCTCTGAAAAGCTAATCATTTGCATATCACAGCATCTTCTTCCTTGTGGTTAAATTTCGCGTCTGTAGCACGTCATCCTCGTGGTGTAGCAATTTTAATGGCCAGTGGTGTAGTAATAAGTATCGTTGGCGTAGAGAAAAAACTGAAATAGTTGAAAACAAACAAGTCGTCAGTTTTGAAAGGAATCGCAGTTCAATTTTACAATGAGTGCGCTGCGTCATTGACCCCTTGCTTAGTTTACATGTATCCCGAATCTCTCGACCAGCTCAAAGTGCCAAGCGACTGGAAAAAAGCTCAGGTGACTCCTACGTATAAGAAGAATAAAAGAGCGGACACGCAAAATTACAGAGCAATATCTTTAACATCGGTTTGCTGCAGAATTCTAGATGATATCGTGATTTGGAATATAATAAGTATCCTAGAGCTAAAAGCTCATGTCTGCAAATCAGCATGTCTTTATAAACCATCGTTCGTGCGAAACGCAACTTGCTTTTCTCACATGATTTACTGTGAACAACTGATGAAGGGCAGATACCATATCTCTAGGTTTCCAAGAGTATTAGACGCAGTACCCCACAGCAGACTGTTAAAGAGGGTACGTGCATACGGAATAGGCTCCCAGATATATGACTGGCTCTAAGACTTCTTAAGTAATAAGAGCCCAGTATGTTGTCCTCGAAGGCGAGTGTTCATCGGAGACAGGGATAGCAACAGGAGTGTCCCAGGGAAGTGTGATAGGACCGTTGCTATGTAAATGATCTGACAGACAGGGTGGGCAGCAACCTGCGGATGTTCGCTGACGATGCTATGGTGTACAGGAAGGTGTCGATGGTGAGTGCCTGTGGGTTGATACAGGATGACCAAGACAAAATTTCTATTTCGTATGATGAATGGCAGCTGGCTCTTAATGTAGAAAAATGTAAATTAATGCTGATGAGTAGGAAAAGCACACCTGTAATATTTGGATACAGCATTAGTAGTGTCCTTGAGCCGTGGTAAAAATTGCTGTTTTGAAGAGCGCGCTGCAGCGCGTAGTGTGAAGCAGTCGCCCTCCGTTTCCAGCGGTGGCACCGCTGTGGCAATCGCAGCTTTGGTGTCTCGCTCTGGTGGGAAAGGGGAAAGGTTGCCTGTTCACGTGCATTTAAGGAGCGCTATGGGCTCGCCAATCGGTCAGTCTGGGTCAGTCTCTCGCATCCCCAGCTTGCTAGTCTGCCTCTCGTCCGCATTTGTTAGGCAGTTAGTGTCTGTCTGTCGTTCGGAGAGCTAGTATGTCTGTCGTTCGGATCAACCTTTAAAGCCGGCAAAATGAGAGTCTTTCCACTCCGCCAGTAAGAGAACTCAGCGAGTGATCGCCCGGTCGGGGCTTAGTTCCTGCATTTGAGTCTGCGCGTTAGGCCGCCAGTCTGTTCGAGTTTGCTCAGGCAATGGTCATTGGCGGTTGGATCGATCGGTTGGTCGGTCGCGCACTGAGACACAAGATGACTTGTCCGTCTTGAGCGTCGGCGCCTGTGAGGTCGCCACGTGAGTCCAGTGGGCCGCGCCGTATAGCGAGGGGGAGTGACTTCGCGGTCGACACGAGAGCAACAGGAGTCAACACACGACATCAGTCTGGCCGGTGCGAGCTGCGACGCCGTGAGACGGGAGATCGGCGCGCCTTCCTCCGTCCGTTGAAGCGGCTAGCAGCGGTCGGTTCGTGAGTGCGATTTGGGGGTGCTGCGCCAGGTCTTCTCGAGAAATTGCAGTTTATTAGAAGTTAAGTGATTGGTAATATGTTGTTTGATTTACTCTTGTTAAATTGTATTTGTTTTCTTGGCGAGGTCACCAGCCGTTTTGCTTTGGGGTCGTCCCACCATTCTTCTCCGTTTGCCCACCCGCGGGAAGGTCGTTGTTTATAAATTGGGTGGTCCGTTTTACCCTTGTGGAGTAGGGGCGGGTTACAGCAACCTGCGGTTCGGGTTGTTCGGTAATCTCCCTATTAATCTTCCGTACGTTAGTAGCTGCCTCTGTCATGTTTGTCGGATTTGGTGTGTTAACGAATTTATTGCTTGGAGTGTAACGGCCTAATACCTGAAATGTGTTTTGATCTTTGGAAACTTTGATGTTATTGCCTATGATCTTGAGAGGCGGTATCTGTATACTGTAGAGCATCTTAACTATTGTTTGGCCAACCTTGTAGAATTTTATATAAGATTGCATTTCATGGGCTTTTATTTAAATGATCATTTTAGTATATAAAGTTGCCACCCTTTCAGGGTAAGACTTTTCTTAGAAGTTAAAATCAAGTTGCAACTGCAGTGGCAAGGTTAATATTTCAATTGTTAGTGTTTTGTACCATTTCCATCCCTCCTACGGGGGGTGCATAGTTTGTGTGCCTGTGTAAATAGTTAAAACTCTTAGTTTAAAGTCATCTGGTGTGTTGCAGATTTGCACCAGTGTACTCTTTCAGAGGCTGTTGTGAGCGGTCGTAACTACGGCCGTGTCAAAAGAGAGCGGCAAGGTTCTCTGCCCAAAAGCCGATACAGTAAAAACTTGTTTCTTTCTGCCTCTGAATAAATTGTAACTTTTATATTTAGAGGATGCTTTTTGATTATAATTTTAAATCTGTTTCTTTTAAAAAATGCTTTTAGGCACTATTAAAGTGAATAAAATTCCCATTTGTTGAAAGGAATTTGGTTATGATTTCATCAGTTACTCCCTGGCAACTACTTCCATGCTTACATAGTGTGATTAAATGTGTTAATCTTCTTGATAAATCGCTAGTAAATAAAATAAATTCTTAAGAATAATTTTATAAAATAAATCACGGTACAGTCCTACTTGACACAGTCACGTCGTTTAAATATCTTGGTGTATCGTTGTGAAGGGATGTGAAATGGAACAAGCGTATGAAGATTGTGCTAGGGAAGGAGAATTGTCGACGCCGGTTCATTGGGAGGATCTTGGGAAAGTATGGGTCATCTGTGAAGTGAGACCTATTCTTGAGTACCAGGTCGGATTGACAGAAGTTATCAAAGCAATTCAGAGGCGAGCTGCAAGATTTATTACCGGTAGGTTGGATAGTCATGCAAGTGTTAGGCATATGCTTCGGGAGCTCAAGTGGGAATCTCTTGAGGCGAAAAGAAATTCATTTCGAAGGACAATACTGTGAAAGTTTAGAGAACCGGCGTTTGAAACTGACTGCACAACGATCCTACTGCCGCCGACACACATTTCGCATAGGAGCAACGAAGATAAGATACGAGAAATTAGGGCTCATACGGAGGCATATAGACAGTCGTTTACCCCTCGCTCTATCTGCGAAAGGAACAGGAAAGGAAAAAAGTAGTTGTAGTGCAGGGTACCCTCCGCCAAGCTTCGTACGGTGGCTTGCGGAGTATATATGTAGGTGTAGATGTAGAAGCAAACTTTCTACAGAAAATAACACCATGAACTAACGACGAAGCCGTTCAAAAGTTCAAACTGAACATTCTTCTCTAGTGTGAATGCTGAGACAAACGGTGTTTCTTAGGCTGGAGCATCTCTGAAAGACTGCACCTGGCTTAGGTTTCTATCTTTCTTGATGGATTCTTCGAACACTACATTTTTTGGTGTGGTTGGGCGAAGTGAATTGCTTTCGCGGCTACCTACGTTGGCAGTCAGTCTTCGTCTCTAACACGATTATGATGCTTCAACCCGTCCTTTAAAGAAACGTGCCATTTCGTGCCAGCCATCTTGGAAACTTTCAGCTGTGCATTAAAATAAGAAGCCATCAGATTATGAAAGAGAAGAGAAGCGAAGAAGCAGTTGGCTGCTCGGTTACTGGTAATACTGGGTATTGTCTGCAGTTGTGATGCAGCGTAAGAGATCGACTACACTGACCAAACGGGATGAGCATACACTACTGGCAATTAAAATTGCTACAGCAAGAAGAAATGCAGATGATAAACAGGTATTCATTGGACAAATATATTATACTAGAACTGACATGTGATTACATTTTCACGCAATTTGGGTTCATAGATCCTGATAAATCAGTGCCCAGAACAACCTCCTCTGGCCGTAATAACGGCCTTGACACGCCTAGGCATTGAGTCAAACAGAGCTCGGATGGCGTGTACAGGTACAGCTGCCCATGCAGCTTCAACAGGATACCACAGTTCATCAAGAGTAGTGACTGGCGTATTGTGACGAGCCAGTTGTTCGGCCACTATTGACCGGACGTCTACAGTTGGTGAGAGATCTGGAGAATGTGCTGTCCAGGGCAGCAGTCAAACATTTTCTGTATGCAGAAAGGCCTGTACAGGACCTGCAACACGCGATCGTGCATTATCCTGCTGAAATGTAGGGTTTCGCAGGGATCGAATGAAGGGTAGAGGCACGGGTCGTAACACATCTGAAATGTAACGTCCACTGTTCAAAGTGCCGTCAGTGCGAACAAGAGGTGACCGAGACGTGTAACCTATGACACCCCATACCATCACGCCGGGTGATACGCCAGTATGGTGATGACGAGTACAGGCTTCCAATGTGCGTTCACCGCGATGTCGCCAAACACGGATGCGACCATCATGATGCTGTAAACAGAACCTGCATTCATCCGAAAAAATGATGCTTTGTCATTCGTGCACCCAGGTTCGTCGTTGAGTACACCATCGCAGGCGCTCCTGTCCGTGATGCAGCGTCAAGGGAACCGCAGCTATGGTCTCCGAGCTGATAGTCCATGCTGCTGCAAACGTCGTCGAACTGTTCGTGCAGATGGTTGTTGTATTGCAAACGTCTCCATCTGTTGACTCAGGGATCGAAACGTGGCTGCACGATCCGTTACAGCCATGCGGACAAGATGCCTGTCATCTCGACTGCTAGTGATACGAGGCCGTTGGGATCCAGCACGGCGTTCCGTATTACCCTCCTGAACCCACCGATTCCCTATTCTGCTAACAGTCATTGTATCTCGACCAACGCGAGCAGCAATGTCGCGATACGATAAACCGCAATCGCGATAGGCTACAATCCGACCTTTATCAAAGTCGGAAACGTGACGGTACGCATTTCTCCTCCTTACACGAGGCATCACAACAACGTTTCACCAGGCAACGCCGGTCAACTGCTGTTTATGTATGAGAAATCGGTTGGAAACTTTCCTCATGTCAGCACGTTGTAGGTGTAACTACCGGCGCCAACCTTGTGGGAATGCTCTGAAAAGCTAATCAATTGCATATTACAGCATCTTCTTCCTGTCGGTTAAATTTCGTGTCTGTAGCACGTCATCTTCGTGGTGTAGTGGTGTAGTGTATAATATCATGAACTAGTCTGCGTGACAGTTCTGGGGAAAAGCTGCCACGGAATAAAATCAACATTTTATTTACGAATAATACTTGTGAACAACAGGCACTCGCACTTTTCAGACCATAGCTAGTTCTATCGGAGCACTAGCGTCCGTCACTGGAGATTGAATATTGGTGACTACAGGGTTGAGAGTAAGAGCAAAATGTTGTTCTATTTATGGAAATGCCAGCCGAGACATCGTAATTTGTAAAAGAAGGCAGTGTTTCACACGAGTTGCCCCGCTAATTCCTGCTCATACATATTCTGCACGCCGGAGTCAATCTCGTTACCCTGTTTCTGTAAATTAGTTGTGCAGGAGGAAGGTAGACGACGTGGCTATAATTGCCTGATTTTGGCCTAAACTAGGTAGAGGAGAATACTGAACGAACCCTAATGAGATGCTTTGAAACAAACTTAATTTGATGAAACGACGAAGAAACTCTTTGGAGCAAAATAACGAGGGAGAAATAAGTGGCAGAAGTACTCGTCTGCATTCTGGGAGGACAGCCCTTAAGAGGCTTTGTGCAAATTACGCTGACGCTGGAGCTGCTGGAGGAGGGGCTCTATATCGAGAGAGAGAGAGAGAGAGAGAGAGAGAGAGAGAGAGACAGGTAAGGGAAGACATTGTCTAATTAAAAAGTCAGTTACTAAGATAAGATACAAGTGCCCAATATCAACGTAATAATGTCTGAAAAAGTAGGTATGACAGTAAATAGATCGTAACACTTATCGCTGAATAAGAAGTATCTGATGACTAGGATAACATAAAAGTCATGACAGACATGAAAGGAATGAAAATCTGTAAAATAATAATCTGATTGTAAAGATACGGAAGACACAAGTCTCTTTCATCTTGCTGATACTGAAAGGTACAGTTGACAATATTTTCAACACTCACTGATTTACAGAAAGACACTCAGGCAAAGAGACCTACAATACTGAAACATCCTCTGTTATTCAAAAGTACCTCTCTCTTAACTCCCCGCTCCCTCTCTCTCTCTCTCTCTCTCTCTCTCTCTCTCTCTCTCTCACGCATATTTGTGCACGCATGCACGCACACACACACATCCAACAACCCCGCCCCACCGCCCCACACACACACAAGTACCATAGCAAATACATCACAAAAAAATCACACCTTGGCGAAAACAAAACTATGAACTAGCGAGCGGCGAAATTAACATATATACATCATCTCTGTTTATTAGAAGGTGCTATACCAGCTGAGTGTGAGTTGAGAATGGTGATAAAAACTAGTTCATATAATTGCAATCAACAAAACAAAAAAAAGGAACAAAAATGTGTAATACTACGGAAAACACAGGAACAAAACATGCAGCACTTTTAATCTCGAAAAAGTATTCGGAAGTACGAGGGCTTGATGAAAAGTGGTGGTTAGTGGTTAGTGTTTAACGTCCCGTCGACAACGAGGTCATTAGAGACGGAGCGCAAGCTCGGGTTATGGAAGGATTGGGAAGGAAATCGGCCGTGCCCTTTCAAAGGAACCATCCCGGCATTTGCCTGAAACGATTTAGAGAAATCACGGAAAACCTAAATCAGGATGGCTGGAGACGGGATTGAACCGTCGTCCTCCCGAATGCGAGTCCAGTGTGCTAACCACTGCGCCACCTCGCTCGGCGAACAGTAATGTCTCCGAATTTTATATGTGAAAACTCGGAAAGCTTCTTAAGAGAAAACAAATTTTATTCCTATTATAAATGTTTATTCTTCATACCTTCACATTTATTTCTCATCAGAGTCAATGGCAATGAACACCCTTCTCCCAAAGAGAGAGAGAGAGCAGCTAGTTGATACCGTCATTGTCGTTGACGGAGCCACAACCTCACCTTTACCTGCAGCGGTTCATCACTATCAAAGCGAAGTCCTCGAAGGTGTTCCTTAAGTTTTGGAAACAGATGAAAATCTGATGGGCCAAATGGGGACTGAACGGCGGATGATTGGTGACACTGAATCCACGGCGTCAGATTGTTGCTGAAGTCACAGCGCTCGTTTGTGATATGGTATTTTCGTGCTGAAGGAGAGTGTGCTTCATTATGGACGAACTCTTTGAATTCGAAACTCGATTACAGCACGCTGTTTCTCAGGCACCGACATAATTACGTTACGCACCGCCACGTTACGCGCTACAATTCGGAGCCACCTAGCGGCAGAGGGGTGCAAATATGTAGAGTTAGTGTTTGTTTTATTTAAAAGCTTAAATAGCTTTCACATAAAGTTCGGAGGCATCACTTTTCAATGCGCCATCGTAATAGTTCTTTAAACAAAATGTTGCTACGTCTGTCAAGCTAGAAAAACGCATAAAATCAAGCCAATCTGTGCAGTTTACAATTATGTAGTTTCAGCTGATAAAAAAGTACATGTTACAGTTTTTAAGTTTAAAATAAATCAGAGATATCAATAAACTTCATAAATAGTGTTCACAGAAACAAAACGAGATACAATGGAAATGACACATAGCTGTTGAAACATATTTGGGTACAGAATAGAAAGAAGGATACATTGCATTTCGCAGAAGGCGTAGTTTTAAAACCGCAAACTGTTACCGAGCACGATCTTGCGTTATTTACCGCATTGGATCTGCATTCGGGAGGAGCTGGACTGAAATCACTGTTCGACCATTCGAATTCAACTTTCCGTGGCTTGTCTAAATGGATTAACTCGAATGCCACACTGGCATATTTGAAAAGGACACAGCTGATTTATTTCCTGATCCTTGTCTACCTTCCCTATAACTGCGTCGCTAACTACATCGTCGACGGGACGTTAAGCTTACTTTCTTCTTTCTACGGTATTACACTAAGTCACGACTTCATTATCATCGATGTCAAGGATCTTACCTATTGGACTGTTACACCTCTCCCTCGTTGACGCAGTCTTTTTAAAGGGTGGTCAATATTTCCTTTTCCTCGGGAATTATATGGCAAACCAATATTCGTGATTGTGTTGTCTTCCTCACATTTTGCCAGCTGACGAAATAGGCTTGGCGATAATTTTCCGGTAATCGATCTGAGGATGACCTAAAAAGAAAATAAGAAAGTGACTTAGACGGTGTTCGTCTTTCAGTACACTGCAAACGGTTGCGGAGCAACAGAATTTTTTACCATAATCACACTGATGAAACGTGTTTCTAGATGGAACTTCAAGGAAATAACAATTTACAGATTTTGCGTTTGTTCAGTTGTACAGAGGGCTTGTAGGTGGAGAAGTCATACTGTTCTTTGAGAGTCTGAGACTGTATTCATAAAATTCAAGGTAAAGACTCTACCTCGAGGACGATATGCTTTCTTTCGGACATCTCCAAAAGAGCAGACACCATTTTGATCCTGAAACTACTATGAATCAATACACAAAGGAATTAAAGGCATTAGCTGCCAGTGGGCATTGATTTATATGAATGGTGCACTAGCACACCTCCCATCAGAATCAATATCTCAAGTTACTCCACACACCACTGAGGTAGTGCTCCTGCTCTTTAGCCTTACTTCTCGCGGTATGATTCCTTCAGTGCGGATGCGCACAAAGATCGAACTTTTACGGAAATCGGCGAGATGCCGTGTGTAATGAGGATAATGCGTAAGGGCGACTACATTAGTGGTGAGTGGGGCAAGTTTGGTCCTTTTATGACTTTAAGTTGGCATCACTGGGATGAGCCCTGCTCAGCTGATGTATCAACATATACATTTCAAGATGCTGAGTCCGCTTGAAACGTCCACATTAGTTCTATTATTCGTTTTTTGCTTGCTGAAGGCGAGAAGCCAGTGAATATATACTGTAGAATGTCTAAAGTTTGTGGTGAAGGATGAATGAATCGTGCAAACTTTTACAAGCGGGTAGAGCACTTCAAAAATGGCCGTGACTCAATGAATGACGAACACCGACCAGCTGCACTTTCAACTCCCTCACTTGAAAGTCGAACTGATGACATTATTTATGCCGAATGCCGTGAGACTGTGGAAATGATAGTTGATAAGGTTTAACTTACTACTGGCACAGTTCATAACGTTATCTGTAATAAGTTGAAGTACCGCAAAACATGTGCAAGATGGGTCCCAAAGGAATTGACGCGACTACACAAGGAAACAAGATTGACAGTGTGCACAGAGCTAAAGGAACGTTATGAAAGAGAAGGTGAGCACGTCGTCAACAGAATTTTAAATTGGGATGAAACTTGGGTTCACTATTCTGAGCCAGAATGAAATAGACAAAGCATGGTGTGGAAGCACACCAACTCTCCTGTCAAGAAAAAATTCAAAGCCTAAGCATCAGCAGGAAAATTCATGTTGACGGTATTTTGGGATGCTGAAGGCCCAATTTTTTGTGATTATGTCGAAGAGCAGCGTAGAATGAACAGCCAATACTTCTCGGATTTCCAGAATGAGTTTTTCACTCTGCAGCGGAGTGTGCGCTGATATGAAACTTCCTGGCAGATTAAAACTGTGTGCCGGACCGAGACTCGAACTCGGGACCTTTGCCTTTCGCGGGCAAGTGCTCTGCCATCTGAGCTACCGAAGCACGACTCACGCCGCGTCCTCACAGCTTTGCTTCTGCCAGTACCTCGTCTCCTACCTTCCAAACTTTACAGAATCTCTCCTGCGAACCTTACAGAACTAGCACTCCTGAAAGAAAGGATGTAGCGGAGACATGGCTTAGCCACAGCCTGGGGGATGTTTCCAGAATGAGATTTTCACTCTGCAGCGGAGTGTGCGCTGATATGAAACTTTCTGGCAGATTAAAACTGTGTGCCTGACCGAGACTCGAACTCGGGACCTTTGCCTTTCGCGGGCAAGTGCTCTACCATCTGCTTTACTACTCGGATTTGCTTTTAAACAAGGCGAGGCCAGCCATCAGAGAGAGACGTCGTGGCTCTCAGAGGAGAGGTATGATTCTCCAGCAAGACAACGCACGTCCTCATATTGCCCAACTAACGCGTGAAACCAGCGACAAAATGGGCTGGGAAGTACTGCCTCATTCCCCTTACAGTCCTGATTTAGCACCTAGTGATGTCCATTTGTTTGGTGCTCCGAAGGAGGCATTACGTGGGAAGAGGTTGCCGGCTGCTGTGGCCGAGTGGTTCTAGGCACTTTAGTCCGGAACCGCGCTGCTGCTACCGTCGCTCGCTCGAATCCTGGATGTGTATGATGTCCTTAGTTAGGTTTAAAGTAGTTCTACGTCTAGGGGACTGATGACCTCAGATGTTAAGTCCCATAGTGCTTAGGGCCACTTGAACAATTTTTTTTGTTTTTGTTTTTGTTTGGAAAGAGGTTCCAGGACAACAAGGACGTGAAAAAGGTTGTTGGAAATTGGTCCAAACATCAAGATAGAGTTCTTTGAAGCCGGAATAAAAAAGCTTGTAGCCCGTTGGAACAAGTGCATAGATGTTCAAGAGGATTATGTTGAAAAGTAGAAAAAAACGCTTTTTTCTCCAGACCAATTTGTCTATTTAATTATTGAATGACCCTCGTAATTAAGGCAATGAGGGCGGCTAATGTCTTTAGTTTCTTTATATCTTGATTGATACTGTGGGAAAGAAAGTGTCGCAGAAGACTCACGACTAAGAAATAGTTGCTGCTGGCTATTTGTGCAGCGCTGGGTCGCCGAAACCAACCGACACACTGCTGGTGGGTACTTGACCAATGAAGACTAATTTGAAAAGAAATGTTAGGTACATGAAGAAACTTGTCACTGTTTTTCTGAAGAAGACGTGCTTTTTGCCTACTGTTTCACTAGACATCCAGCGTGGAGAAACTCTTGAATAACACGTAGCACAATGACAGGCTCGAACATCTGCCTTTTAACTTTGAAGAATCCGGATTCCACAACAAAAATCTTGGCCTACTCAGTATTGTTGAGTCGTAACCACACTCAAGTCAAAATTCTAAAGCACGGTCGTCAATGAAAAAGAACACTTAGCACTGAAAGTAAGTTTGTTACGAACACCAACGTACAGCCAGAACAGAACTAACCTCCTGAACGGAGAGCAGATTAGTTTATACAAGCATTGGGCATTATGAATATTGCTATTAACACACACATCTAATATTTCAGAATATACACAAAGTACAAGTAAGATATATCAAGAACTTCCCAGAAATGGTGAATACTTACTGGTGGCCAGGTTTGAACTGGTGACCCCCAGCATCCCTTCTGTTGATAGCAGCCACTAAGTCACGCTGAATACGCCACAATTTGCGCCAATATTGCAACGTACCTTGTCAGCCTGACCCACAAGCCTGCAATATTATTGCAGACCCAGAAACACTTAGCAATAAAAGTGACCGTCTATGGGAGCTTCAGTTCTATTCTGTCTGCCAGCAGACCTTTTCGTAGTGCTTTTAAAGCATTGTAGTATGAGTGGCACGTTGTCCGTAAGCACGAAGAAACAACTGGGGGGAAGTGAATCATTTTGTGCGCTCAGAAGGACTAAAGCTGTGGAACATTTGCAACCGTCCACGAATCTCTGAACTGTTGCAGAGTTAGTACTTGTTGCGTACCACACCAACTGACAGACAAGCAGGAACTTTCGGGAATACTGAAATCCTAAATAAGACGTTTTGAAGATGAGAGGGATTTTCTCAGTGAGGTAGCAACCGTTCACGAGGCATGGGTCCATCACTACTAACCACAGAATAAGCTGCAGAACACGGTGCGAAAAACATTCGTCTTCTCCTACAATGAAAACATTCAAAAGTAAAGTTCCTGCAGGAGAGCTGATGATGATCGTGTTTTACGATATGAGCGTCCATTGCTGATTCATTACACTCTTGTAGGTCAAACAGTGAACAGTGGTAGCTTCCGTGAGCTACTGAAAGGTCTGAAAGCCAACATCGAAAGAGATGGTTTCAGAAAGTGTGATTTTGCTTCACGCTAATTTTCATCTTCGTACAGCTGAAAAAACAATGAGAAGCATTTTTAACTGGAACTATTTACCTTTTCTGTCGCATTGCAAATAACGTTCGAGGAAGACTTTGACTTAACATACGCGATACTTGATCAAACTGGGACAGCGAGTCGCAGCACGAGGGTGCCGTGCATGCTGGATGTTGCGACATGAACAATAATTGCAAATGAAAAAATTTATTCACGACAAGTAAATTAAAATTTAAACTCTGCTGAACTGAGCATTTAAAAATCCTTCCAAAGACTTAATAAACTTAAACAATCTTAACACATTAAACAAATATTTAGATAGTCCAAAACAGATCGGGTGGTACAACACTCAATATATCTTACCCAACAGAGCTCATAATGAGCTCAATTAACAACAACTAACTGCTCCAAATAACAGTGAATTATACGTTGCTCCTAAGGGGATTTTTAAGAAACAGGCGCACATCAATCTGGGCACACAGTTAACCTTCCCCACAACAGAACTGAAGTTTAGTTAACCGAACCTGAAGCCCTTAACCTTTCTTCAGAATACGTAAGAGAAATCTCTACACAAATACGTCAGTAACATGAATCAACAGTGGGAAAATGTTTTCCTTAATGACGTGAGCCACAGTTACAATTTTTTCTGACAATTCTTTTTTAACCCAACCGAACAGCCACCAGAGATAATATTTACACATAATAATAATAATAGCAATAAAAATAATAATAATAATGGCATTCATACAGTTATTATATTTGGTAGTTTCGTACAATTATTATTCATCCAAGAGCCATCGTAATTCGAAAATAACCAAAATCTCTTATTGTAAGGTTTAGCTCTAAATATGACACTCAACACTGTTGCAATTCATTACTATTTCCAAAATGACAGAACGTGACAGCAACAAAGACACAAAAATCGCCACGCGGGATTAGCCGAGCGGTCTAGGGCGCTGCAGTCATTGATTGTGCGGCTGGTCCCGGCGGAGGTTCGATTCCTCCCTCCGGCATGGGTGTGTGTGTTTGTCCTTAGGTTAATTTAGGTTAAGTCGTGTGTAAGCTTATGGACGGATGACCTTAGCAGTTAAGTCCCATAAGATTTCACACACATTTGAACATTCTTTTTTGAACAAAAATCTCTTTAATCTTAATGTGCCACAGAACAGTATAACAATAATTTACTTCATCCAACAGGGCAGAAACTGTTACACATGACAACCATAAATACATAAAAGTCTTTATTCTTAATGTGCCTCAGGACAGGTTACTGTAGTGCACTACATCCCACAGAGCAGAAACTGTTACGCGTGACAACCAAACGGGATACAATTAAGCTCAGCTGGAATCGCTAGAGAGAAGCAGTTCGACACGGTGACCTTCAAGAAACTAATTATCTGCACGAGAGTCTGCTAGGAAGCAGTTCAGATTCGCAGTAACACCACACACGACGGCTTAACCAGACTGAATAATTCAGTGCAACGCCGCATTAAATGTCTCATCATCGTTCGGTGCCTTGCTCCAACAAAGCACTGTTAAACAGGATCCTTTAGACAGACTGAATACGCACTACAATAGCGTCAGAGACATCGGATCGCTACTCGGTACCTTGCTCCAAGAAAACACCGTTAAATACGATGCTTTGTACACATCCAGTACGCACTATAACGCTGTCGAGTATGTCCTATCATTCCTCATCATTCCTCAATGCATTGCTCCAACAGAACACCCTTTCGAATTTAAGACCATTGTTATTGTTGTGTTCCTAAGTCCAGAGACTGGTTTGATGCAGCTCTCCATGCTACTCTATCCTGTGTAAGCTTCTTCATCTCGAAGTGCCTACTGCACCCTGAATCCTTCTGAATCTGCTTAGTGTATTCATCTCTTGGTCTCCCTCTACGATTTTTACCCTCCACGATGCCCTCCAATACTGAATTGGTGATCTCTTGATGCCTCAGAACACGTCCTACCAACTGATCCCTTCTTCTAGTCAAGTTGTGCCACAAATTTCTCTTCTCCGCAATCCTATTCAATTCCTCCTCATTAGTTATGTGATCTCCCCACCTAATCTGCAGCATTCTTCTGTATCACCACATTTCGAAAGCTTCTATTCTCTTCTTGTCCAAACTATTTATCCTCCATGTTTTAATTCCATACATGGCTACACCCCATAGAAATACTTTCAGAAACGACTTCCTGGCACTTAAATCTATACACGATGTTAACAAATTTCTCTTCTTCAGAAACGTTTTCCTTGCCTTTGGCAGTCTACTTTTTATATCCTCTCTACTTCGACCATCATCTGTTACTTTGCTCCCCAAATAGCAAAACTCCTTTACTACTTTAAGTGTCTCATTTCCTAATCTAATTCCCTCAGGATCGCCCGACTTAATTCGATTACCTTCTATTATCCTCGTTTTGCTTTTCTTGATGTTCTTCTTATATCCTCCTTTCAAGACACTGTCCATTCCGTTCAGCTGCTCTTCCAGGTCCTCTGCTGTCTCTGACAGAATTACAATGTCATCGGCGAACCTCAAAGTTCTTATTTCTTCTCCATGGATTTTAATACCTACTCCGAATTTTTCTTTTGGTTCCATTACTGCTTGCTCAATATACAGATTGATTGACATCGGGGATAGGCTACAAATCTGTCTCACTCCTTTCCCAGCCACTACTTCCCTTTCATGCCCCTCGACTCTTATAACTGCCTTGTGATTTCTGTACAAATTGTAAATAGCCTTTCGCTCCCTGAATTTTGCCCCTTCCACTTTCAGAATTCCAAACAGAGCATTCCAGTCAACATTATCAAAAGCTTTCTCTACGTCTACAAATTCTAGAAACGTAAGTTAGCCTTTCCTCAATCTATGTCTTAAGATAACTCGTAGGGTCAGTATTGCCTCACGTGTTCCAATATTTTTACGGAATCCAAACTGATCTTTCCCGAAGTCGGCTTCTACCAGTTTTTCCATTCGTCTGTAAAGAATTCGAGTTAGTATTTTGTAGCCGTGACTGATTAAACTGATAGTTTGGTAATTTTCACACCTGTCAATACCTGCTTTCTTTGGGATTGGAATTATTATATTCTTCTTGAAGTCTGACGGTATTTCGCCGGTCTCATACATCTTGCTCACCAGATGGTAGAGTTTTGTCAGGACTGGCTCTCCCAAGGCTGTCAGTAATTCTAATGGAATGTTGTCTACTCCCTGGGCCTTGTTTCGACTTAGGCCTTTCAGTGCTCTGTCATCTTCATCTACATCCTCTCCCATTTCCATAATGTTGTTCTCAAGTACATCGCTCTTGTATAGACACTCTATATACTCATTCCACCTTTCTGCTTTCCCCTCTTTGCATAGAACTGGGTTTCCATCTGAGCTCTTAATATTCATACAATTGGTTCTCTTTTCTCCAAAGGTCTCTTTAATTTTCGTGTAGGCAGTATCTATCTTACCCCTAATGCTATATGCATCTACATCCTTACATTTGTCCTCTAGCCATCCCTGTTTAGCCATTTTGCACTTCCTGTCGATCTCATTTGCGTGACATTTGTATTCCTTTTTGCCTGCTTCATTTACTACATTTTTGTATTTTCTCCTTTCATCAATTAAATTCAATATTTCTTCTGTTACCCAAGGATTTCTATTAGCACTCGTCTTTTTACCTACTTGACGCTCTGCTGCCTTCACTACTTCATCCCTGAAAGCTACCCATTCTTCTACTACTGTATTTCTTTCCCCCATTCCTGTCAATTGTTCCCTCCTGCTCTCCCTGAAACACTGTACAACCTCTGGTTTAGTCAGTTTATCGAGGTCCCATCTCCTTAAATTCCCACCTTTTTCCATACAGCCACTGATACATCGTAGCTGTTCTCCCACTGACGTGTGCGTAATCTCAACTCTTCGCTTCTGTCCACACTAGGTGATAGATACAAAGGAGGACGGCACGCCCTAAGCACAGGCACTTGCTCTCCTCGATTCACAGGCATCACCCCAGTAAGGGGAAATTTGGACATCATGCCGTGAGCCAGGCACACTCGCTGCTAACCTGGTTCCACGCTGCACCCGCTTACTTCCTCTCGCCCGGGCGGCTACTTCCTTCTATTCTGCGGACATTTGCATTCTCCCTGCTTTTTTTCCCTCTGCGACTACCTCTAGAGGGCGTTGCTAAAATTTTCTCTGGAGCAGAGAGGTTCGTAGTTGCCGCTAGCGTAGGGCGCAGACCTCACTGGAATCGCAGCGACGGCTCACAGATGGTAACACGACAACGGTATGAAAACACCACTGTTCCGCCGTCAGGAGACGAGGTCCAGTAAACTTCTGCGTACTGTGGTAACTGTAAGCGAACAAGTACATGTACATGTCTCCTTTCTTTACTAATGATAAGTCCTTGCAGCATTCGTAGAGATTGTTTTCGGTAGTAGCATTAAGGGGAGATTTACTATCTTTTGGTTAAAAAAATAGATTTCTTTAAATTGCTTTTTTGGATCCATAAAAGTGTTTAGAATCCACCCCTGAAACGATTTTTCCGAATACGGAACGGAAGTGTTTGTTATTCGCGGTTGAACAGAAAACTGCACCTGCCTGAAATCGGCCTTTTTCACGCACCACTTTTTTCCTTCGGAGGACGAGTTATTGTCCCGGTGCTTGTGAGGAAACACACAAAATTTAGATGAAAGTTTGAGCGCGAGTGCTTGGAAGTTAGCCTCCAAGCATTTTCATTCTGGTGCGAAGTGTGGAGATTGCGACTTTCCTGGCAGTGAGCAGCTTCAACGAAGAGTATTCAGCAATTCTGAAGACCATGACAACGATGGACGTCACCTGGGACTCTATTCGACGCAGTTCGCCAAGCATTCGGACGACCACCGGATTCAGGAGGAGAAAACCGCTTGTCACCGGCTGTACGAGTGGCTCTGCAGTAGCGCAGGATGGCACAGATCGAGCAGAACGCCCTCTATGAGGAAGTGGAACGACCAGTTTATGGACCCGGAATAGCAGATTGAACGTACGTTGCATAATATTCCATTTATATGTAGTCAAAACTTCAATCACGTTTTTCTCGAAATGACTTTTTTTTATCGCGCGGCATGGTAACTTCAAATCTACTTAACCGATTGGCATGATTATTTGTTTCCGACGAAGCTAACTAAATTTTTTAGGAGTTGTACCACTTTTATTCCGATCCATCAACTATAAATATTTTTACTTGGCCGAAGAAGTCGAAAAATCGATGAAAAATTCCCTATTTTTTTTTTCAAATGGACGCCATTTTGTTTTCTATGGTCCAAATAACTTAGGCGAGGTACAACTCCTAAAGAATCTTACATACTTCGCTAACGTCAACTCAATGTTTATTTCAGACGAGCCGGTTGACCTGTGATATACCGCACGTGGGGGTCTACAATGAAATTTCGTTTCCTTCCGACAGCACTTCCGCCTTTGCTCTTCCACATTTCCGGTTGAAAAAATTCCAGATTGTAGAGAAAATATCAATAAACATTTTGGCCACATTTGACACTGATATCTATAACACAGCCGGAGAAAATGGTTCAAATGGCTCTGAGCACTATGGGACTCAACTGCTGAGGTCATTAGTCCCCTAGAACTTAGAACTAGTTAAACCTAAGTAACCTAAGGACATCACAAACATCCATGCCCGAGGCAGGATTCGAACCTGCGACCGTAGCGGTCTCGCGGTTCCAGACTGTAGCGCCTAGAACCACTCGGCCACTCCGGCCGGCTGTTCTATGGGAACTTACCCTTGATCCACCGCTAACAACTCTGGTTGAAAACACTCAAGTGTCAGGAGCCTATGGATGTGTGTGATGTCCTTAGGTTAGTTAGGTTTAAGCAGTTCTTAGTTCTAGGGGACTGATGACCTCAGAAGTTAAGTCCCATAGTGCTCAGAGCCATTTGAAACATTTTTCCATATGGAACATTGTAGAGACTCACACTTCCTTGAGCCTGGGGAAGGATAAGGGACACAGCCAACTTCGAAGATCATCCCCTGGCTAACAAATAAACCCATTGCAGTTAACATGTTGAGAACCAGGGTATGCAGGACTGGAAGAGTTTGTGCCATGGAGGGATACTTGACGCTACGTACGTGTTGACATAGAACTTATGTTTCAGAAAGTCAAGGAAGCAGAGGCAATGTTTAATGGGTCCAAACCTGACTTGCCGCATCACCTGTTTTCGCGTTTTTTAATATCGCATATACGAAAAGAGCCCGAAATATCTGTTAATAATGCCGTGCTTTGAATTTCTTTATCATCATTACCTTTTAACAAAGCAAAATATATATATTGAGATCTTATTGTTCTGTATCTGGCCTACAATTAAAGGATCGTTTTTTCGTGACTGTAACTCATTCTACAAATCAACATATCTTCCCTACTTTATAGTTATTGAAAATTGAAATTACTTGGTTATGAACACTGATGTTACAGTTCGTATGATCGTTCAACAACAAAATTTTGCAGTGGATTTTGTTTCTCGGTAAAACACCATTCAATACCACGACTAGCACAAGAACATGAGACTATTAAAAAAATACGTTTTCACTATAAAGTTTGCCAGACCAGAACGGAGCACAGCAAGATTCCTATTAGATTTTGACGGTACATTAACTTATTTGTACTGTGAGTTATATACTATCAGCAGCCCGCGTCAACCTGCAACACATCATAAAATCTGCTGATCTGCACTGCAAGTCTGGGAGCTAAAAGAAATAATATTATTTTACTGTTACTTTACCGCTTCCTTGCGGTATGATAGACTATATTGGAAGTTGTTTGAATACGCCGCGGCAGCGGCTCTTTCGTTCGCCACGCAGCTCAGCACCACAGATAATATTTATATAACTGAAAAATGTCTCAACAGGATGGGATAATAGGCAAGCAAGCTTTAACAATTAATAATGCAAGTTTTCATTTACATAACTCTATTAAAACATTTAAATATTTCAATTGTTACACACCTTTATGAATTCACACGTAATGGCGTACATCTCTTAGTCTCGACAAAAGAATGCTACACTAGCGTTCGCTACTGCGACACAGGATATCTTACTCGCTCGACTCCCAGATGAAGAAGACAAAGAAGTTGATATTCGTCACGTATTATATACTAGTTACTTATTTTAATCTTTGTTCGACATTTATCGTCTGTGGCGGTTTCATTACTCGCCGACGCAGATATTCTCAAAAATAAATAATAAAAAAAATACATAATTTTATACAATAACACAATATGATACATATAATTTTCTCGTTACTACATAATATGTTGTTTTTGTTTCTTACTAGACGTTACAATGCCCCCTGGCAGCAATTGACTAACGTTAAGAATGTTCGGCAATATGCTGCCACTAACGTCTGTTTGGTTATTGTCTGTTACCTTGGTTGGAACATTCACTTTAAACTTCTTAGTTCTTTTACACTGTAGGTTTAATTACACTTTTTATACTGTTCTTACACTTTGCGACGTGGCCATAAACCTAGTCCCAGGGTCATTACATTTATCTGGCTCCCCCATTTGGGCTACGTGCGATCAGAAAACCTGGTAAAACTGCGCCGGAGCCATAGTCATCTCGCCTGGTTTGTTTTAATACCCAGTTTGATCACAAAAGTTCAGACTCTATCCAATGTTCACAGATAACAAAGGCTATTTATGACAACGTGTTAAACTTTTAGTCTCTTTGTTACCAATATACCTTCTACCCTTTTTCACATTTGTGTTCTGTATTGCAAAGAAAGTCACTCATTAAACAGTTTTACAGTGGTATAATGAATCGTCTCTGCACTTACTCACGACAATTGTTTTAAAATGTTCTAGCATTCGTGCAAGTTTACTTCATTAACATGACGAAAACATATTATATCTATACATCACTGAACCGATGAATACTTTGAGTCTGCATCGAGTAACTAAAGAAAAACACAATGTTTGTCACGTCATTTCGTGTCCAATATACCGTTTTCATATTAGTGCATTAACCACATAGTTGATAGTTCATTTGAATGACAACAATGTTGTACGGAGCGGGCGGCGCGAAGCAATTGTTGAGTCGCGTCGTTTGGAACGCCGCGTGCCGACGGCCGCTGGGTTCGACGACCGGCTCTCAGTAACAGCGATGTCGTGCTGACGTGGCGCAAGCAGTCGCGAACCGCGCCGAACCATTCGCCGATGTCGGCGAGTTGCCGTGGTTTACCGCGACCGGCCGGCTGGCGGCAAGGCACTCGTCTCTGCTTCTCCGCATGGCTCCCCGTCGTAGTGCATGAAACCAGTGTTGCCAATTTAGCGACTTTGTCGCTAGAAATGGCGACTTTTGCCTTCGTCTTAGCGACAAAAAAAACTTTTTAGCGACAAAAATTATTTAGCGACTTATCTGGCGACTTTTGGAGTACTGACGACTTTTGAAGTACAAATCAAAACTATTTTGGGCGGGTATTTTCATTAACAAAACAAAGATTTTAACTATAGATTGGGTACTACACTTAGTTCTAGATTTACTAAGTTAAATTAAGTTCTTAGCATATCATGTAGCATTGTTCAGCATTTAGTAAACCTGAATGTGGGAATTGCCTACAGAGTAAGAAAACCTTGACTATAGAACAATTCATTATTCATTACCCACTAGCCTGTTATCGTCGTTAGCGTATCGATCTATAATTCAACTTTTGAACTCCCTTTATTTTTCGAATTGACAAACAACACGTAATATTAAGTATAATAAAATACATTTCTGTCCAGAAACCTCTAATTTTTCGAAATGTTAACTCGCAGTCAAATTACTACCACATGCACAGTGGTAACGCAAGAACAATTCGGTGGGGGTCTCTCAGACATTATTACGCTTTAAACAATGAACAATAGGACTGATATCGAGTTACCGAGTGAGTAGATTGCTTCATGACCTCTAGTTCGCCTGAGTTTTGATGTATTTTCAGTGATTATAAATTGGTGAAACTTATGTTGTGGTGGCTTACATAATGGATTTACCGCAGAGGAAGAAGCATTACGCTCAAAAATATCGGGATGCGTGGGAAGCAGAACCTGAATTCAATGGGTGGCTGAAACCAGTCATTGAAGACTTATCCAAGGCAAGATGTCAAGTATGTGCAACAGAGTTTTATGCTACATTGTGTGATATTAGAAAGCATTCGAAAACTATTACGCATAAACAAAAATTGATTTAAAAAAACACAAACCACCTTACCTGTGAAAATTGTTCCGAAAACTACAGTTAGAATAGCAAGCAGAGCGGAAGGCGCCCTTTCTTTATTTATTGCTGAACATTGTTCTATTTTAGCTGTAGATCATTTAGGAATACTGTGCAAGAAGGTGTTTTCCGGTGATGAGGGCGCTAAAAACATGCAATTACATAGTACAAAGTGCACTAACATTATAACTGAAGTTTTGGCTCCATATTTTACACAATCGTCGGTTGAAGATATAGGTAACCAAAAATACAGTGTTCTTTGATGAATCCACAGACGTGTCAATATCTAAAATGCTAGGTATCGTTATACGGTACTATAGTGTAAACAACCAAACCATTAGATCAGCATTTCTCAAACTCGCTGTAGTAGAAACTGCAGATGCAAGAAATCTGCCTGCTGTTCTTGTGAATTCTTTGAAAAATCTCAAACTTCCAATCGCTAATATGGTAAGAATTGGCACAGATAATGCTTCTGCAATGGTTGGAATAAGCAATGGGCTTTTCGAACAACTCAAGAGAGTATGGTTTGAAGCATTTGGTATTGATCCGTTGCATTTGTCACTCTCTTCAGCTTGCAGTTTCGCACGCCTCAGTGAATACCATATCTAGAAACAGAGTTTCTTGTACGGGAAACCTACAATTCGTTCTCCATTTCATCCAAAAGACATGAGGAATATAAAAAGGTTTATGAGACGGAAAACAGCCACTAAAAATTTTGAAGGTCTGTGCAACACGTTGACTTTCAATTGAACCAGCAATATGAAGAATTCTGGAGCAGTGGGAAGAACTAATGCTACATTTTTCACTTGGTCAGGTTCAAGACAATTGTTACACTGCCGATCTTTTGTACAAGACGTATTGTGACGACTCAAATCATCATGTTTTACCTTAAACATGCTTTAAAAGACGTACAAATAGCAATAAAAGCTTTTGAAGGAGAAGACAATGACCCCACTAAATTACTAGATACACTTACATTTCTCATGCAGTCACTCGGACTAAACATAATTTTTCCAACTGTTGATTTGTTGACAACACCAGTTCCAAGCGAATGTATGTACGCAAATCCGAACCTTGGTTTTATGTTTGACCAGAAATTGCCTGAGTCAAGTTTGTCTGAAGAAAATAAAGTTTATTTGAAGAAGAGATGCATTCAGTTTAGTCTGAAACTCATAAAAGAAATCCAACAAAGACTGCCGAGTAACGTTATGATCCTGAAAAAAATGTCAATGCTGAATGTTGAAGAAACACTACTAGTGAATAAAAATAATGCTGTAGAGGATGTAGCCAAAGAATTGGGTTTTAGTGGCGATTTCATAGACGGTATGCTGCAAGAATGGCATAATATCGACTTCATTATGTGGAATAACACTACTACGATTTTGGAGTGAGGTTTTGCAGTATAAAAATGCCGCAGGGGAGAATCCTTTTTCTTTGATTTCACAGCTAGCAATGACTGTTCTATGTCTACCGCATTCAAATGCAGAAGTGGAAAGAATATTCAGTTCTATGAACATTATAAAAACTAAACAAAGTAACAGATATCGCTAAAGACAATTAATGCTTTGATCATATTGAGAGACCAGCTGAAGAAACAAAATAAAGACTGCGCATCTTTTGTCATACCGTCAGACGTATTGGAGCTTATTGGAACGAACAAAAGTTGCTCTTTTGCGATAAAACCAGTCAAACTGCAACATCATCTTTTGGGCGACGTTCAACCCTCTACAACTACAGTTGTCAGAGCATGAAACAGAAGAGTTATTCGATCTTCTGAGTGACGACGATGAATAGCTCACATACCGGTATGTATATATTTTGTAACCTAATTTGAGTTCTTGCTTTCTTTTGTTACAAATATAGTTGTAAATTTGTAGTATATTTGACTACTGTGATTGAAACAACAATTTATGTGTTTGCGTCAATTATGATAACATGTTTAATTAAACGTTAGCGTATTTTATATGTATGTTGTTGCAAGCGATGCGTCATTTAATTAAGACAATATAGCAATTACGTATGAGACAATTTTTATTAATATTTTATTACCCCCCGCCCCCTCCACTGGCCTATTGCACCATTTCACAGCACGAAATTTTCAGTACACCCCTAGTAAAATCAGTTTTAGCGACTTTCTAGCGACTTTTGATATTGAATCTAGCGACTCGGGTTTTTTAGAGTTGGCAACACTGCATGAAACAAACATTCCACAACGGTGTACTGTCTCTAAGGACACAGATTACTAGCTGTGGAAGAAAATGCAACTTGTTTAAAAGTGTATATTGTTCATTACGCCGTCGCTTCGGTGGTATGCACAGGATGTTTTGGCATGATAACAGGTTTCTTGTGGCATTGTGACACTGGTATTCAGGGTTCGTCACACGCACATTGTACTACACACTTTCACTTGTTCTCACGGTTGATACACTGCCAGAGCGTCTTTCAACACGCGAAAATATTTCGGTACACACATACTAAATGTCTCCGTCGAGCGATGTTTGTTTGAATCGACTCCGAACGGATCACTAACTACCGTTTTTACTCATAGTGTACTACTGTTCGTTGAGCACTGCACTATGACAGTTAGTCACTCAACACTTAACTTATACCGACGTATATATTGGTGCAGATACAACAGTCATTTTCTGTCCCTACTACACACAATATTCCGTCCTTTCCTAGGTTGTTTATGCACACAGTTTATTTTTAATGCATAACAACTGTTCTTAGCATAATCGCTCTCATGTACATTGAGTCCATTGTGTTACCTTCTCATTACACACTTCTAATACTATTACTAGGCATATATTGCTTTTTTGTAATTATTTAAAGGTGTGTGATTTTTTTTTTTTTTGTACATAGCTTTCTTTTCCTCTTTTAGTGTAGCTTGCCAGGTTATCACCCATCTAGCAAACAGATTTTACCATGTGCATGACAGCTTGACTTGGGCATATTGTTCAATAAATACTTCATTTAGTACTAGTATTATTTTTAACGGTCCGTCCTACAGGACTACAGTGTAGTTTCCGCGTAACTTGATTCGCGTACCGCGTAATTAATATTCAAGAACGTGTGCTAAGTACACAGGCTTCAATTGAAGCATTAATACATACAAAGCATAGGTTACACGGAACGGTTTTGTTTTTTATTGGATTCTGCTCCAGTGTCGTTCTCAGATCACTATTGGCAGTAAACATTACATCACATAATTATTTCGTACTACAAAGTCAATTTTTGGCTAGTATAGACTCTCTCTCAGGGTTCCTTGATTCTAACACAATTACATCTGCTACATATTTATATGAGATTTCATCATTAATTGTACTTACTTACTACAAAATGATTCAAGAAATTAATCATTATTTTATCAACAAAAGATTATTCATTGCTTGAAGAGCATATAGTATTTTAATGACACTAACTGTCTGTAAACAAGTCTTCCATTTGCATATTATTGCTCAGTTTACTGATTCTACTGCCTCAAAATTGTAACTATACATAAGTTCTTTCTTAAAACTGACATACTTATACTCTAAAACACAATTGAAATCTTCTTACCACTACTATTTACATCAGACATGTCACTGAATAAATAACTTTACATCTTTACGTGGATACAGTCCTTTTATTTTCCCCGTCTGGGGATGTGCTAACAAATAGCTACATTCGTGTGGCACTCTTATTACTTCAAAGGACCCTGAATATAGCAATTGCCACTTACTATTCTGTTTTAAGGTGGCTGAGGATTTAGGGTGGTTACGAATAAGTACCAGGTCCCCTACATTATATTTCTGTTCGTTAGTTACACCTCGGTCGTACTTCTTTTTCCTCTTTGCCGCACAACTGGTTAGTTTGTTCCATATCTTTTTTATCTTTTCCTCCCTTGTTTCTGCCCTGGCTGGTAATCTCGGTAAAGGCGTGAGCCATTCATTCGGTGTCTCATTAACTCCATTCAATATCTCTACCGGGGGGTATCCTGTACTTGAATGGGGTGTTAAATTGTGTATTTCTACAAATTTAGGTACTAATCCGGGCCATTTTGTATGTCGGTTCCCTATGTAAATTCTAAGGAACTTATTCAATTCTCTGAATGTTCTTTCAACTAAACTTGCTTCTGGATGGAACCGGGATACCAGAATATGCTGTATATTTTGTTCCAGTAGGTAATTTTTCCAAGTGCGACCCGTGAAATAAGAGGCATTATCAGTCGTTATGGCTTCGGGTTTTCCCACTTGAGGCAAGTATTCTTGATTGATTCGCCTGACTATGGTTTTGGCAGTAGCTGATTTTATACAATAAATTGCCAAGTATTTGGAAAAAATATCGTACATGGCCAGTATATATTTCATACCTCCTCTGGCCATGGGATATGGACCTGCTACATCCACAGATACTAATTGAAGCGGCCTGAGTGGAACTATGGGATGTAGTTCAAACTTGGTGGATCTATTATAGTGTTTTGTTTTCTGACATATAACGCAAGTCCTAACTGTTGCCTGAATCTGGTGTTTCATACGGGGAAAGTAGCAGTATCTCGCCATGATTTCTGCACACTTTCCAATCCCTGCATGGCCCCACGTTGGGCGCCAGTTTCGCGTTTTTTAATATCGCATATACGAAAAGAGCCGCGAAATATCTGTTAATAATGCCGTGCTTTGAATTTCTTTATCATCATTACCTTTTAACAAAGCAAAATATATATATTGAGATCTTATTGTTCTGTATCTGGCCTACAATTAAAGGAACGTTTTTTCGTGACTGTAACTCATTCTACAAATCAACATATCTTCCCTACTTTATAGTTATTGAAAATTGAAATTACTTGGTTATGAACACTGATGTTACAGTTCGTATGATCGTTCAACAACAAAATTTTGCAGTGGATTTTGTTTCTCGGTAAAACACCATTCAATACCACGACTAGCACAAGAACATGAGACTATTAAAAAAATACGTTTTCACTATAAAGTTTGCCAGACCAGAACGGAGCACAGCAAGATTCCTATTAGATTTTGACGGTACATTAACTTATTTGTACTGTGAGTTATGTACTATCAGCAGCCCGCGTCAACCTGCAACACATCATAAAATCTGCTGATCTGCACTGCAAGTCTGGGAGCTAAAAGAAATAATATTATTTTACTGTTACTTTACCGCTTCCTTGCGGTATGAGAGACTATATTGGAAGTTGTTTGAATACGCCGCGGCAGCGGCTCTTTCGTTCGCCACGCAGCTCAGCACCACAGATAATATTTATATAACTGAAAAATGTCTCAACAGGATGGGATAATAGGCAAGCAAGCTTTAACAATTAATAATGCACGTTTTCATTTACATAACTCTATTAAAACATTTAAATATTTCAATTGTTACACACCTTTATGAATTCACACGTAATGGCGTACATCTCTTAGTCTCGACAAAAGAATGCTACACTAGCGTTCGCTACTACGACACAGGATATCTTACTCGCTCGACTCCCAGATGAAGAAGACAAAGAAGTTGATATTCGTCACGTATTATATACTAGTTACTTATTTTAATCTTTGTTCGACACTTATCGTCTGTGGCGGTTTCATTACTCGCCGACGCAGATATTCTCAAAAATAAATAATAAAAAAAATACATAATTTTATACAATAACACAATATGATACATATAATTTTCTCGTTACTACATAATATGTTGTTTTTGTTTCTTACTAGACGTTACACTGTGTGCAGTTGAGGGCTGCAGAGCGCCAGATGTCAGCCATGAAATCGATGCCGCGGTAGTTTAAGGTATCGATAAAATTGAGCGGGTCAATGCTTCTCTCAGGCAAGCATGTCAGATACACATAGGTCGCAATTAACGTACATTGAGGGAGCTGGCCGACACCTCTTCATAGATCGACATCCACGCAGGCGCTACCCTGATATCGTCAGCACTTTGAAGGCAGAGAACCAAATCGTCTGCTTAGGCGGTGCAATAAAAAACGACGTCCATTCAGCGATATCCTCGTCAGTCGTTACTGTAGTTTACAGAACTGTTCTAGGGCGAAGGCGTACAGCAGTACCGACATGGGGCAGCCTGACCAGGATCGGCTACGCGAACTACCATTATAGAGGATCTGGGATGTAGCACCGTGCAGGAGACATATGGCCACTTATAGTTTCTGCTTATCCAGTATTAAGGAAGTCACCTGCAAGAAATTAATGGTCGACCTGATCAAACGCCTGGCTGAAGTCTACGGACACCAAAGCTATGGGCAAGTGATGAGATCGATTGAGGTCAATCAGATACCTGTAGTATCAAAGCGCTGTCCAAATGTTGTACGCTCCACCTAGCGATGCTTGATCAGAAGACACTACACAAGGGGCCGTTCATGAAGTTGTGCTGCCAAAAGGCTTGTAAAAACCTTCATGGTGTTGTTTAGCAGGATCAAGGGGCGATAGTCTCTGACATGTGGACCACGGTGGGGATTGTGAATAGGGACAATGAGGCCCTTTAGATAGTCATTGGGGACCCTCAGTGCAGAGGACATCAGTCCATGTTGGTGCTAAGAGATGTCGGAAAACACGATAGTGTTTTGTTGGTAGGTCCCTCTCAGATAGCATCAATGTCTTCCTTCGTCTTCTGTTTGCCTTCAATTCCAATGCCACATCTCTGGTATAGTGCCAAACATGAGCCAAGAGGTTTCTTCAATGACAGCCAGTGAGTAGGGGTGCATAGTTATAGACTATCATAATGGGAGTCAACGGAGTGTCCAGTACTGCATTGTGTGTCGCGTTGCCTGCCTTTATCGTCAGTGACGTTTAAAATCAGGGCCTGGCGCCACCATCGCCTATCTGATAGACATCGATCATAAAGCAGTCCCCTAACACTTGGTAATAGAAGTTCAGGGATTCCCTCTTCCGAGCTGCCGAGGCTCAGTCATACGCCATCATGGCCCAGATGAGGGTAAGTTTTGCACATTACTGCCACAGTGGCAACGTAGATGGGTAAGAGCCAAGGCGAAAGCGAAGGCGACATGAGTCCTGAGTTACCTCGACAATCGGGATACCCCAGTACGGCCACATTCAGTTTCCAAACACCCCTTCCATGCCACACCCTCTGCCGGTAGAGGTGACTGTGCAGACATACACCACATGCGACAGGATAACCTCAGCCAGTCGGGTTCCTCCCACTAATGAGTGAAAGACATACCAGCGAACAAATCGATTGGAAGAATAAGTGACTCGGGGGCGGTCGCCATGAACGTGTTCCTACGTGTCCAAAAGGTGGAAACAGTACGGGATCGTGGCAAGCTGAGTGCAACACTAATGAAATGACGTGGCCTTTGGGATCAAGGGCGGAATCGAATCAGGAAGATACAGTAGTTTACATCTATCTCAGAATGGGAGTAAAAATCCTTCAACGCATTCTGAATGTTATTGAGAATAACACCAAAGCAGGTAACTGAGTTAATTCGTCTTGTACCATGAATAGTCGTACATTTCCAGGAAATAGTCACGGATTAGACTCAACAATACAATACAATGAAGAGAAACATCACGACCGTTTGAAACCAGCGTGTTGGTACACCTTTCGCATGCGGTACAGCAGCGGTTCTATGTGGCATCGATAAGGCAAGGTTTCCGAGGAATGTGGTGCCATATCTACGCACAGATCATGCAGTACTCACGAATTATGGGTGAGTGGTTTATGGATGCGGTGCTGACGTCCGTTAGCATTCTGCATGTGTTCCATTGTGTTGAGATCAGAGAAATTTGATGGCCAAGATATCAATGTGAGTTCAACATCAAGCTTCTCAAACTACTGCAGCACGATTCTGGTCTTGTGATAAGGACATTTTTTCTGCTATAAGATGCCACCACCGCTGGGGACCAGGTCCTATAGCGCATCACTGTCAGTCGGCCATTGTTCCAGCCTGTGGAGGCCAGCATTTCTCGTCCGCCTGAGATGGAACAGGTCCCAAAATGTTTGTACCTGAGCTTCCTAGATTATTGTGAATGCCACAGTGTGGGATGGGACACATTATCCACAGTACCCAGTAAAGTAGTGAGGCGAACTGCTAAGGACTGTCCACAGGAATCTGTACATGGAACTGTTCTATGGGTTTCAAATGGCTCTGAGCACCATGGGACTTAACTTTTGAGGTCATCAGTTACCTACAAGTTAGAACTACTTAAATCTAACCAACCTAAGGACACCACACACATCCATGCCCGAGGCAGGATTCGAATCTGCGACCGTAGCGGTCTCGCGGTTCCAGACTGTAGCGCCTAGAACCGCTCGGCCACTCCGGCCGGCTGTTCTATGGGAACTTACCCTTGATCCACTGCTAACAACTCTGGTTGAAAACACTCAAGTATCAGGAGCCTATGCCGATTACATACCGGTTGTGGTGGCAGAGGACTCAACAGCCAGACTGGAGAGGTAAGCGTGTGATGCGCTCGCTCAGATAATAAATTAGAAATCGCAGAAAATAAGGCTACCTATCTGCTGCTCAAAGGCGGTCTCCTTTCTCACAGAATTCTTCTCTGAGAATCGGTGGCACTTCGGTGCGACGCATCGAGATGGGTAAGTATTTGGGCATATATTTGGACGAGAAGCGTAACGTTCACACATATATCTCTCAAGTCAAAAAGGGATAGTCAGCATACTGGGGGTGTGCCCAGTAGACATTAGGGTTGGATACAGAAGGTCTCTCTATTGGCTTCGCCAAAGGAATCTTCCCAAGGTGAGAGAAATAACAGGTCGGGAATTGAAAACCAAAACAAACTTGTGGAAAGGGCGTGAATGCGAAATAGACTGAGACGTATCGAAACAAGTCGCAGGGTATATGGCATATTTACAAACATCAAGGAGAGGATGCTAATGAGTCATGTAAATCCATCTAGAAGCCTGATTTACTGCCTGACAGGTCATTGGTCATACACTGAATATATATTCAGTATAATGAAGTGTCCGACATATATATATGTGCATGTGGCGATATTTGTGCACTGGACCATGTTGTACTACCCAACACATTAAATGTATTCACAATTGCGAATATGGACAACCATCAGCTGTACAATGGAATGATGGAAATGAAATTTTGTACTGGACTGGGGCTCGAACCCTGATTTCCCAGCCGACCGAAGTGGCCGTGCGGTTAAAGGCGCTGCAGTCTGGAACCACAAGACCGCTACGGTCGCAGGTTCGAATCCTGCCTCGGGCATGGATGTTTGTGATGTCCTTAGTTAGGTTTAACTAGTTCTAAGTTCTAGGGGACTAATGTCCTCAGCAGTTGAGTCCCATAGTGCTCAGAGCCATTTTGAACCTGATTTCCCCTTTATCGTGAGCAGTAGCCTTATCATTTGGCTACCCGTGCACAACTCATGGCCAAGTGCAAACTTCCATACGTTGTCAACCATGTGTCGACGACCTGTACTCATACATCCATTCCGTATATTCCCATACAGGCGAGACATTCCACTTGAAAGTCGCTTGCCCGGTGTCGGCGGATAAATACGATGTTGGAATGTCTGTGGTATTTCGAATACCATGCAAAGTTCCTGTGAACATGCATGCATGTCCAAGGGAACTTTGCATTGTATTCTGAATAACACAAGCACTGCAATACTGTATAGTACGTTGTACTGTAGTGTCCAGCCTGCGAAGATGTGTGGACTCAAATAACTCGTAATATTACACTAAGTGACATTGTTGGAACAAACAAACACTGTCCAAACAGGCCTTGAGGGCACCATGTCATCCTCAGCCCTTAGGCTTCGCGGGATGTGGATAGAGACAGGCACATGGTCAGCACACTCCTCTCCCACCATTGTTAGTTTTGGAAACGGTACGGCTACTTCTCAGTCAAGTAGCTCCTGAATTGGCCTTACGAGAGCTGAGAGCATCACGCTTGCCAACAGCACTCACCTGACCCAGACGGTGACCCATCCAAGTGCTAGCCAAGCCCAGCAGCATTTCAGTGATCTGACGGGAAACAGTGCTACCACTGCGGCAATGCTGTTGGAAAGTGACGTAGTTATAGACAAATGGCAGTTTGTGAACGAGGTAGCAAGTAACATACATAGGAGAGAAATTAAAAAAATATTAAAAGAAACTCACTCGTAGCTGATAACGATGAATACTACAAGTCAATGACTGAATATCACCAAGGATTCATCATCGCCAAAATTAATTTCAACTCAGAGGACGACCAGAAGCAGTGGATGTGTGACCAACAACGTGACAGCTGTTGCAGAAGCTGCAGATAGAATGGGAAATTGAAGGTGACTGCAGTGGCTCTGCAAGCAGAAACAGAATGTGGGATGTTGGTGTGCTGAATCCGTTAGCTTCCTCTGGTTGACATCACTGGGACTGGGGATGATAGCTCTAGCTCACCTGTGGTACCAGCTCAGGTCTGATATGTCTGAATGGTTTCAAATGGTATGCGTTTCCTGGGACTCCAATTCTGGAGATCTGGCATGCTGTCACCAGCAACCAGGGACTGATATACTTTTTTTTTTTTTTGAGTCATCAGTCTCCTGACTGGTGTGATGTGGCCTGACACGAATTTCTCTCCTGTGCCAACCTCTTCATCTCAGAGTAGCACTTGCAACCTACGTCCTCAACTATTTCTTGCATGTATTCCACTCTCTGTCTTCCTCTACAGATTTTGCCCTCAACAGCTCCCCTTAGTATGATGGAAGTCATTCCCTAATGTCATAACAGATGTCCTATCATCCTGCCCCTTCTCCTTGTCAGTGTCTTCCGCATCTTTCTTTCCTCTCCCATTCTGCGCACAACCTCCATATTCCTTACCCTATCAATCGTATGTAGCACAACATCTCAAATACTTCGATTCTCTTATCTTCCGACTTCCCCACAGTCCATGTTTCACTGCCATACAATGCTCTGCTCCAAATATACGTTCTCAGAAATTTCTTCCTCAAAGTAAGGCCTGTTTTTGATACTAGTAGACTTCACTTGTCCAGGAATTCGCTTGTTGCCAGTGGTAGTCTGCTTTTGATGTTCCTCTTGCTCTGTCCATCATTGGTTATTTTGCTGCCTAGGCTGCAGAATTCCTTAACGTCATTTTCTTCGTGACCATCAATTCTGATGTTAAGATTCTCGCTGTTCTCATCTCTGTTATTCTCATTACCTTTGTCTTTCTTCCACTTACACTCAGTCCTTATTCTGTACTCATTAGACTGTTCGTTCCATTCATTAGATCATGATTTCTTCTTCACTTTCACTCAGGATAGCAATGTCATCAGCGAATCATATCATTGATATTCTTTCACCTCGAATTTTAATTCCATTCCTGAACCTTTCTTTTACTTCCGCCATTACTTCTTCGATGTACAGATTGAACTGTAGGGGCAAAAGACTACATCCTCGTCTTACACACTTTTTAATCAGAGCACTTTGTCCTCGGTCGTCCAATCTTATTACCTCGTGTTGGAATACTACCCGCCTCTCCCTAACGCTTGCCCTATTTTTCTCAGAATTTCGGAGACATTGCACCTTGTTACATTGTCGAACGCTTTATCCAAGCTGACAAATCCTATAAACGCGTCTTGATTTTTCATTAGTCTTGCTTCCATTACCAACTGCGATGTCAGCATTGTCTTTCTGGTGCCTTTACCTTTCCTAAAACCAAACTGATCATTTTTCATTTTCTAACACGTCCTCAACTTTCTGTTACATTATTCTTATCAGCATCTTAGAACGCAGTACGCCATTATCAATGGAGAGAAGTCTTTCGAAGTAAGTGTGATTTCAGGTGTGCCGCAGGGGAGTGTCGTAGGACCGTTGCTATTCACAATATACATAAATGACCTTGTGGATAACATTGGAAGTTCACTGCGGTTTTTTGCGGATGATGCTGTGGTATATCGAGAGGTTGTAACAATGGAAAATTGTAGTGAAATGCCGGAGGATCTGCAAGGAATTGACGCATGGTGCAGGGAATGGCAATTGAATCTCAATGTAGACAAGTGTAATGTGCTGCGAATACATAGAAAGGAAGATCCTTTATCAAAAATGGCTCTGAGCACTATGGGACTTAACATCATATGTCATCAGTCCCCTAGAACTTAGAACTACTTAAACCTAACTAACCTAAGGACATCACAGACATCCATGCCCGAGGCAGGATTCGAACCTGCGACCGTAGCGGTCTCGCGGTTCCAAACTGACGCGCCTAGAACCGCTCGGCCACACTGGCCGGCGATCCTTTATCATTTAGCTACAATATAGCAGGTCAGCAACTGGAAGCAGTTAATTCCATAAATTATCTGGGAGTAGGCATTAGGAGTGATTTAAAATGGAATGATCATATAAAGTTGATCGTCGGTAAGGGCCGGCCGCGGTGGCCGTGCGGTCCGGAACCACAGGGCTGCTACGGTCGCAGGTTCGAATCCTGCCTCGGGCATGGGTGTGTGTGATGTCCTTAGGTTAGTTAGGTTTAAGTAGTTCTAAGTTCTAGGGGACTTAAGACCTAAGATGTTGAGTCCCATAGTGCTCAGAGCCATTTGAACCATTTTGATCGTCGGTAAAGCAGATGCCAGACTGAGATTCATTGGAAGAATCCTAAGGAAATGCAATCCGAAAACAAAGGAAGTAGGTTACAGTACACTTGTTCGCCCACTGCTTGAATATTGCTCACCATTGTGGGATCCATACCAGATAGCGTTGATAGAAGAGATAGAGAAGATACAACAGAGAGCAGCGCGCTTCTTTACAGGATCATTTAGTAATCGCGAAAGAGTTACGGAGGTGATAGATAAACTCCAGTGGAAGACTCTGCAAGAGAGACGCTCAGTGGATCGGCAAGGGCTTTTGTTGAAGTTTCGAGAACATATCTTCACCGAGGAGTCAAGCAGTATATTGCTCCCTCCTACGTATATCTCGCGAAGAGTCCATGAGGATAAAATCAGAGAGATTAGAGCCCACTCAGAGGCATACCGACAATCTTTCTTTCCACAAACAGCCGCGCGGGATTAGCTGAGCGGTCTAAGGCGCTGCAATCATGGTCTGTGCGGCTGATCCTGGCGGAGGTTCGAGTCCTCCCTCGGGCATGGGTGTGTGTGTTTGGCCTTAGGATAATTTAGGTTAAGATGTGTGTAAGCTTAGGGACTGATGACCTTAGCAGTTAAGTCCCATACTATTTCACACACATTTGAACTTTTTTTTTCCACGAACAATATGAGACTGGAATAGAAAGGAGAACCGATAGAGGTACTCAAAGTACCGCCCGCCACACACCGTCAGGTAGCTTTCGGAGTATGGATGTAGATGCAGATGTAGATGCATGAGCTGTTAAGCTGATCGTGTGATAATTCTCGTACCTGTCAGCTCTTGCAGTCTTCGGAATTGTGAGGATGATAATTTTCCGAAAGTCAATGGTATATCGCCAGACTCATACATTCTACACACCAATGTGAATATTCGTTTTGTTGCCATTTCCCCCAAAGACTTTAGAAATTCTGATGGAATGTGCCGTGGCAGCCCACTTCTTACATCGTAACGCCTACTGCATCGGCATCCCACTTCATGTCCCACCAACACGGGATGCCTGAATTACAGGGCGTATATTCACCAGGAAAACCTTCGTCGTCTGTGTTGTCAACACAAACATTTACCCGCAGGTCTCCATGAAGGCTGCCAGGGACCGCTACGCGTTCGCGGAGCCTGCAGAACAGCTTCACTATAGGTCGCTGCTAGCCCAGAAACTACTTTTATACGCCAGGCACTTGTTCGCAAATAGTTCCGGCAGATACATCAGCCAGACGAGCTTTACAGGGCGGCGCACTGTCGGCAAAGGGCAATTCGACGCTCCGCTTGGAAGTATACAGAGCTGCCACGGCCAGACGCCTCTTATAGCTGGCCTATTTCCTGCAGATGGACTAGTTATGGTCGACAAACATCTTGACATTGTAGAACTGTTTTAGTGTGATCTCTTCCCGTGATGAGACGCGTATTTTCTATTATTACTTGTTATTGTATATTTGTGACGATCCGCAATTGGGATAGGGTCTGTTGTTCTTTTGAAGATTGTATTATTGTTTCGTTTTGGTAAGTCCAATAAATTGTTTTCGGACTTGTGTTCCCCACATTTCTATACTGCTAGCGCAGAAACGTCAGAATGTTGTCTATCCCTACTGCCTTACTTGTCCTTAAGCCCTCCAAAGCTATCCTAAATTCTTATTCTAACACTTTATCCCCTTTCTCCTCTAAATCGACCCCTGTTTCTTCTTCTAGCACACCAGACAAATCTTCCTCCTTACACAGGCCTTCAATGCACTATTTCCACCTAGCTGCTCTCTCCTCTGCATTTAACAGTGGAACTCCTATCGCACTCTTAACGTTACCACTCTTACTATTAATTTCACCAAAGGTTATTTTGACTTAAATATATGCTGAGTCAGTCCTTCCGACAATCATTTCCTTCACGATTTCTTCACATTTTTCATGCAGCTGTTCCCTGCACTTCCTATTTATTTCATTCCTCAGCGACTTGTATTTCTGTTCTCCTGAATTTCCCCAAACATTTTTGTACTTGCTTCTTTCATCGATCAACTGAAATATTTCTTCTGTTACTCATGGTTTCTTCGCAGTTACCTTCTTTGTAGCTACGTTTTTCTTTCCAACTTCTGTGATTTTTTTAATAGAGAAATCCATTCTTCTTCAACTGTACTGCCTGCTGAGCTTCTCTTTATTGCTATATTAATAACCTTACAGAACTTCAAGTGTATCTCGTCATTCCTTAGTACTTCCGTATTCCACTTCTTTGAGTATTGATTCTTCCTGACTAATCTCTTAAACTTCAGCCTACTCTTCATTACTACTACATTGTGATCTGAGTCTATATCAGCGCCTGGATACGCCTTATAACCCATTATCTGATTTCGGAATCTCTGTCTGACCATGATGTAATCTAACTGAAATCTTCCTATATCATCCGGTCTTTTCCAAGAATGCCTCCTCCTCTTGTGATTTTTGAACAGAGTATTCGCAATTACTAGCTGAAATCTATTACGGAACTCAATTAGTCTTTCTCCTCTCTCATTCTTTGGCCCAAGCCCATATTCTCCAGAAATCTTTTCTTTCACCCCTTCCTCTACAACTGCATTCCAGTCCCCCATGACTATTAGAGTTTTGTCTCTGTTTTCTTTTCGTAATATGATTTGTTTATGCTATACAGTCTGAAAGTGAGTCCTTGTCTCGTTTATGCTTGTCATTTCGCTAGCTTTTTCAAAGCAATAAAATTTATTGTTTGAAAATGACGAACAAACGTATTTATAGGGAAGGTTCGAAAAGTGATTCTAATCGTGAAGAAAACGTTTCGATTGGTAAATGAAAACCAGTTAATCGATATAATTTCATCAAAATGAGAGTGTTTCGACATCAACAAAGAAAAGGCCAACTGTACTGTACTGCCATTGCTGATGAAATGGTTTGTTCAGTTTCAGTATTAAAATAACCACTTGAAACTTTAAGCTCTTGTTTGTTCAGAACAACATTTTTCAGTTATTCGAAGAGATTTCGGGATTGCAGCCGGTCGTCGTCACTTCGCTCCATGTTTTTCGACTGGGCACCTGCCAGTCATCTTCAGGTGAGCCATCGAATACTGACGCAGAATTACTCCGGTCCGCCTTATATAGCTAGCTGAGAGTACTGCTGCGCATGCGTCAGAGTCTTGGTGACAGAAGGATCGCATCGCCAAGCGGCAGCGCCCTCGCATGTGGAACTGCAGAGATCGTCTTGGACGTTGCAGATAGCCGCAGTCATCGGAGTATTCTGGCGCCTTCGTCAACCTATTTTACGTTTAACCAAGAATATCTGAATAGACTGACGGCATCTCCATGGGCAGCCCCTTCTCTCCCCTGTTGGCTAACTTTTTTTATGGAGGATTTTGAGGTAAGAGTACTTGAATCAGCGGTTCTTAAACCAACTGAACGTGGATGATACTTTCATTGTGTGGCCCCAGGGTGAAGATAAGTTAATGGAGCTTTTACATCATCTTACCTCCATTCGTGAGAACATTCATTTTAATATGGATTTAGAGAAGGACGTTTGTCTCTAATCTCTGGATGTTTTGGTTAGACGGAAGAGTGACGGATCTCTGGAACTATTTGTTTATCGTAAGCCCCCTCCACACAGATCTGTACCTGCGCTCTTCCAGTTGCCATCATCCATCCAAAACCATGAGTGTGCTTAAAACCCTAGTACACAGGGCCCATGCAGTGTCAGATCCAGCTAGTTTGCTTAAAGAGCTTGTACATTTCAGGACAGTATTCAGAAACGATGGATACTCAACCCGGCAAATTAACAGGACATTCTCAGCTAATACTAAGAACTGGGAAGTGGATAAAGAGGAAATCGCGCCAGCAAAGTCCCCAGCTTTTCTTGCCTTCGTTGGAAATATTTCCTTCAAATAACAGGAATCCTTAGCGATTTTTAGGTGAAAGTGGTTTCCCGCCCACCATCTAAGATTTCAGACATGCTGGGATCAGTGAAGAATTTGTTATTGCGCAAGGCGGGAATTTACAAGAAACCTTGCCAATGGGGTATAGCCTATATAGGACAAACAACACGCACAGTGGAAGAACGTTGCACAGAACATAAATGTTGTAACCGCCTTCTGCAAACCAGAACGTCTGCAATGGCGGATCATTGTATCTCCAACGGACATTCAATGAAGTATGACAAAACATTAATTTTGGACACAGCAACATCTTTATGGGACTCCGTTCAAATACACATCGCGGGAAACCTAATGAACCGTGATAGCGGCTACCAGCTGGATAATGTGTGGAATCCCGTCATCTCCGAGATTTGCCGCCAGGATACTCTGATGTGGCAACGCCGAAGACAACTGATCTTCGCAGTTCCACCAGCGAGGGCGCTGCCTCCGGGCGGTTTGGTCCGTCGATCGCCGTGACCCTGACTAGAGATGGGTCGTTCGTGAACTAACGGGTCCAAAGGAACGGTTCACCAAGATGAACGGAACGAGCGAGGAACGAATTCTAAGGAACGGTCTTTCAGAGTTCGCTTCTGTCGCGGCTTTCCACTTATAGGTTCAGGGAACGGGAAACGGCTGGTCTCGTTCGCGAACGGCACGTCGGCCGGTCTCGTTCCAGCCTCGGTCACGTTCCCGTCTGTCTCGGTCTCGGTCTCGCTCGGCCGGACTCGTCCTTCTTCGCGTGGCCACTCGTCGCAGTTCCACTGCCGATTGCTTATACGAGATGTGTGGCTAGAAAAAAACCGGACTAGTACTGGTGAAACAATAAAACGAATGCAATAAGGCTGAAAGTCGCGTGGCCTGTCACGTGACTCTCGCTCCGCCTACTGCTCGACTTTCATCAGCCTCTTGCACTCAGTCTGCCCGTGGCGTCTGTTTTAAGTAGTTGACGTTTTGTCTGTGCGTCGGAAAATGTTGAGTGTACAGAAAGAACAGCGTGTTAACATCAAATTTTGTTTCAAACTAGGAAAATCTGCAAGTGAAACGTTTGTAATGTTACAACAAGTGTACGGCGATGATTGTTTATCGCGAACACAAGTGTTTGAGTGGTTTAAACGATTTAAAGATGGCCGCGAAGACACCAGTGATGACACTCGCACTGGCAGACCATTGTCAGCAAAAACTGATGCAAACATTGAAAAAATCGGTAAACTTGTTCGACAAGATCGCCGTTTAACAATCAGAGCAGCGTCTGAGTTAACAGGAGTTGACAAGGAAAGTGTTAGGCAGATTCTTCATGAAAGTTTCAACATGAACAAAGTGTGTTCAAAAATGGTTCCAAAGTGTCTCACAATTGAACAGAAGGAACGCCGAAGAATGATTTGTTCTGACATCCTGGAAAACATTGAAAGTGATCCCACCTTCTTACAAAATCGATGCATTGGAAAACTCCTGGTTCTCCACGACAAAAAAAAGCACGAATGTCAAAATCGAAATTCAAGGCAATGATGATTGTTTTTTTTTTTTGACATCAAAGGGATTGTGCACATTGATTGGGTAACAGAGGGACAAACAGTGAATCAGCATTACTACATTAGCGTCCTAGCTACCCTACGTGAGCGAGTACGGAGAAAACGGAACGATTTGTGGAGAAAAAAGTCATGGATCCTTCACCAAGACAATGCCCCAGCTCACAGTGCGTTGTCAGTGAAGACGTTTTTGGCAAAACACAACATTCCCATCTTAGATCATCCACCCTACTCACCTGATTCGGCCCCCTGTGACTTTTTTCTTTTGTCTAAAGTCAAGTCAGCTTTGAAAGGAAGTAGATTTGAGACTGTTGAAGCAGTAAAAGAAAAAGCGACGGAAGTAATGTATGGACTTACCGAAAATGATCTGCAGCATTGCTATGAACGGTGGAAAATTCGTATGGAGCGGTGTAGAGACCGAGGAGGAGAGTACATTGTAAATAATTGTAAATAAATGTTTTTTCCAGCATCAGTCCGGTTTTTTTCTAGCCGCACCTCGTAGTTCAGCATTGAGTTGTTGTTCGTTTCGCACGCCCATTCTAGATCTGTTTCAAACCTTTTTTGAACTCTCAACTTCTGGTTCTTTTCGTATTCTATTACGTGTCCACGACCGATAATTAAAATGTGTTTTATAATTACTTCAATTACATAAAAATTACTTAGTATGTAATACATACATCTTTTCAGGTAACAAATCGGCGTATCAGCTTACTTCACTATTTCGATAAACAACAGAAGAAATACTTGTAAAAAGGCAAGACTTTTTGTTATTACACATGCAAAGGACGTTGGCACGGCACACACGAGTGGCCATTTTCCGTCTTTTTTTGATCCAAGGTAAAAGAGCATGTTCATGTTATGGACGGCAGACCGACTTACAACCGAATGAAGCCCGCGCTTCGTAATCGAGAGTATGGTGTCACATTTTGTAAAGGGAATATGATAACTTGTGCAATATTATTTTAGTGGCACAGGGTGGCTCACGAAAAATCGGCCACGAGTACTAGACTGCTCATTGTCGCTTACCAATCGTCATCTATTGTTTCGAAGTTGTTTGCATCAACTTATTTGTTATTTCTTCACTGACTAATTATTACATGTTTATCCTGTTCGTAGCGGTCAACAAATCGTGCGTTATTGTCGAACAGTCTGTACTCTGAGCGATCAGCCACATAGCGCTACAGTTGGCTAAACGAGATGTTTTGCAGAATCACGAACATTACAAGTGTGTGAGAATTCTGTTGTGAATAAAAACTCTGTACTCCAGGGGGGAGTCAAGTCTCCCTCTTGATGCCTTCCATCTTCAGTCACCTATGGTACTAATTTTCAATTTTTCATAGGGACCATGTACAATGAACGATGAACGAGTAAAAATGAACGGTTTCCAAAAAAGAGTGATCTCCAGTGAACTACACTCCTGGAAATTGAAATAAGAACACCGTGAATTCATTGTCCCAGGAAGGGGAAACTTTATTGACACATTCCTGGGGTCAGATACATCACATGATCACACTGACAGAACCACAGGCACATAGACACAGGCAACAGAGCATGCACAATGTCGGCGCTAGTACAGTGTATATCCACCTTTCGCAGCAATGCAGGCTGCTATTCTCCCATGGAGACGATCGTAGAGATGCTGGATGTAGTCGTGTGGAACGGCTTGCCATGCCATTTCCACCTGGCGCCTCAGTTGGACCAGCGTTCGTGCTGGATGTGCAGACCGCGTGAGACGACGCTTCATCCAGTCCCAAACATGCTCAATGGGGGACAGATCCGGAGATCTTGCTGGCCAGGGTAGTTGACTTACACCTTCTAGAGCACGTTGGGTGGCACGGGATACATGCGGACGTGCATTGTCCTGTTGGAACAGCAAGTTCCCTTGCCGGTCTAGGAATGGTAGAACGATGGGTTTGATGACGGTTTGGATGTACCGTGCACTATTCAGTGTCCCCTCGACGATCACCAGTGGTGTACGGCCAGTGTAGGAGATCGCTCCCCACACCATGATGCCGGGTGTTGGCCCTGTGTGCCTCGGTCGTATGCAGTCCTGATTGTGGCGCTCACCTGCACGGCGCCAAACACGCATACGACCATCATTGGCACCAAGGCAGAAGCGACTCTCATCGCTGAAGACGACACGTCTCCATTCGTCCCTCCATTCACGCATGTCGCAACACCACTGGAGGCGGGCTGCACGATGTTGGGGCGTGAGCGGAAGACGGCCTAACGGTGTGCGGGACCGTAGCCCAGCTTCATGGAGACAGTTGCGAATGGTCCTCGCCGATACCCCAGGAGCAACAGTGTCCCTAATTTGCTGGGAAGTGGCGGTGCGGTCCCCTACGGCACTGCGTAGGATCCTACGGTCTTGGCGTGCATCCGTGCGTCGCTGCGGTCCGGTCCCAGGTCGACGGGCACGTGCACCTTCCGCCGACCACTGGCGACAACATCGATGTACTGTGGAGACCTCACGCCCCACGTGTTGAGCAATTCGGCGGTACGTCCACCCGGCCTCCCGCATGCCCACTATACGCCCTCGCTCAAAGTCCGTCAACTGCACATACGGTTCACGTCCACGCTGTCGCGGCATGCTACCAGTGTTAAAGACTGCGATGGAGCTCCGTATGCCACGGCAAACTGGCTGACACTGACGGCGGCGGTGCACAAATGCTGCGCAGCTAGCGCCATTCGACGGCCAACACCGCGGTTCCTGGTGTGTCCGCTGTGCCGTGCGTGTGATCATTGCTTGTACAGCGCTCTCGCAGTGTCCGGAGCAAGTATGGTGGGTCTGACACACCGGTGTCAATGTGTTCTTTTTTCCATTTCCAGGAGTGTAGTTCCCAAGGATGAACGACTTTGCCCGTCTCTAACCCTGACGCATGCGCGGCAATACTATCAGCGCGTTATAAAGGCGGACCGGCCTAAGTCTTCGTCAATCTTCCATGGTTCACCAAAGATGACTGGCAGGTTTCCAGTCGAAATATCGCTGGATGACAGTTACAACAACAGGCTGCAATCCCGAAATCTCTTCGAACTAATAATTCGCTGGGAAAATATTAAATTTAACAATATTTCTCAGGTTGGCCGGAGCTACAACTCATGAAATCTACATGGAATTAGATTATAGCCTCTTGTAACGTGTAAGTCAGCGTTTTTTCTGCTGTTGTACGTGGGATTTTTGCGAGGTATTTTAATTTCGATCTTTGGTGCACGTTTTTATAATTTTTTTGTTGAAAAGTTAATATTTTTTTCAGAGCGCCGCCATTTTGTTAAATAGCACTTTCTTAATATCCGTATCAGTTTCGAAGCAGTTTTTGAAGTTTTGTCCTAGCATGAAAATTGTGGCTTTCAGATTTCCCACCAACCGCCCTCGCAGTCTGTGAAGTCCTTTCGTTCATGTAGCTTAGTGTCCTCTGGGTGCAAGCGTTTTACTTAAAATACGTAATAAAATCCTAAGTGGGTACAATAAATATCTTAAGTCAGTTTGGTAATTTGTTATTTTATTTTAAAAAAATGAATAACTAGAGCGTCACCCTGATCTACCACCTTAAGGGTTTCGGGTGTTTTCCAGTTCGTTTAATATTTTATAAATATTCTGTTTACAATTAATTTGGCTAATTACTGAACCTGCTTAAATTACAAATTATGAAATAAATGTTGATATTAGTTGTATACAACTTTCCGTAGGTAAGTGAAAAGACGCCCCACGCAGGATTCTATCTCGCACGTGTGGTTATTGTAATCAATAATAAATAAATAAGAATTAAAAAAATGGCAACCGATTGTCTTCTTTGACGAGTCCATGTTGTTCGTAGAGCATCATCAAAATTGGAATATGTGTGCATGAGGGCTCTGACGGAAACAAACGTTGCCAGATTGCATTCGTCATCGTACTGTGATATTCGCTATTTTTGGCTTCATTAAAACAGCAAATAGTTAACACTTTCAGCCAGAAGGCGAATACTTGTTTATAAAGAATGATTAATATATAATAAGAATTCCCTAAATACTGTAATTCGACAACTTTGTGCGGCAATACAAACAGAAGAATACTGTTCGATATGCGATCCTTCATTATTTTGTTCGCTGGAGAACATATGAAGCCTTGAGCGCAAAACACTTGCACTGTTTTTCTTAAGTAAGATGGGCGCAGATTTGTGGCGGTCTTATCTTATTTTTACAAATGTATAAAAACGTGTTCCGTCTAAATTTGAGTGAAGTGTAAAAAGAAGAACTGTTATAACTTATCGTGACGACGCACGAGCGCCTCAAAGAGGACAATGGCTATGTAAAAGAGCGCTCAATGGAAATGAAACGGACATAAAAATCTACCGTCATTTTGTACTAAGCATAAGGTACGATATGTGTTTTAGTTATAATAAATATTTGTTCTGGAAATACTGAATCATTTAGTAGTGCTCATTCCTATCATCTCCTCGGTATTATTTTCATTTTAATTATGCATTTTGCTAAGATTACAGACACCAAGATCAGCAGTCAAATGTGCGTGTTACATTGATAAAAAGAAAACTGTTTTATCGTCTTCTTGCATCAGCTTTAATATTGAATTCCCCTTTTCCGTTATGTTACAGTTGTTTTTGCGCCCTTAAGAACTTTCTGGTCCCTTAGGAAATTGTTTTGTCATAACAATAACTTCACAACCGTATATGATCGTATCTACGATCATGGAGTAATTAGAAAGACGATAATGCAATTTCTTAATCAATAGCACGCTAGCTGTTACTGCTTCAAGCCACGTGAAACTGCAAGTAAAAACTATTCACACTTCAAAATGCAATATCTTATGACAATGGTCAATCCATGATTCTTACGCCAATTGTAATTGATAAAACAGTAAACGAAATCTCAAATCCCAACTTTTCCATTGAGTGATAACATCACTTTTATTTTATTACATCAAAGTACGCACCCGGCACCTGGCTCGGTATGTGTTGTCACTGAGTACTCAACACACTTACCTCTGGTGCTCATAGCCGGTAACTGGACAGCGGGCGTTACATAAAAAAAATGTGTGTGAAATCTTATGGGACTTAACTGCTAAGGTCATCAGTCCCTAAGCTGACACACTACTTAACCTAAATTATCCTAAGGACAAACACACACAGCCCATGCCCGAGGGAGGACTCGAACCTCCGCCGGGACCAGCCGCACAGCCAATGACCGCAGCGCTTCAGACCGCTCGGCTAATCCCGCGCGGTCGTTACATCACTTACGTGTTATGGCGGGGGGCGGTGTCCTATCAACGAGGTCTCCATGACGTTACCTTTCAACAACATAACGCGAGACTGCCTATCACCCGTGCTGTACTGACCTACCTCGTTATAGAGGGCGTCCGACTGCTGCCTGGGCCATCCCATTCTCCAGAACTCTCACGGGCTGTCCAGAAACTGACACCCCAACTCTCCCCAGCCACTTCGATTGATGAAATTTACCATAGATTTGAAGCAGAATTGAGTGGCGAACCCGTGTCTGCAGTCAAAGCTGAATTTGACTTGATGCCCAGCCAGGTTACAGCTATTCTTGTTGCCAAAGGAGGCAGCTCTGTGTACTAAATTATCATTGTGAAGGAAAGATCCATAAGCAACCTGGAAGACGGATGGAACATGGTTCTTCAACAATTACATCGGTAGTGCCAAGGAGTCAACCGCCTGTTCCATCTGAAAAAAAAAACAATATACATACTATTAAAAGGGAATCTTCTAAGAGATCCGATCATGGGATTAAGCAACACGCCCATAAAGAGAAAGCCCATCACCGGATACTTCGGCAGTTTTTGGACGAACGACAAAATTATGGACCACTTATTGAAGAAATGAGCAAGAGAGTCAGGAGAAAGATGAACAAAATTTACAGTTACAATTGTAAACTACTAATCCAAACAATAATAACGTATGATAACGCTGTCTTAACTGCGATCATGAGATACTGTCCAAGCGTTTGGGACTACGGACTTCTGCTCGTAACTCCAACGCAGATAGTTAACAAGGTGCAACGTGGAATACTTCTTCATTGAGGGAGTGTCATTCGCATCCTCCTTGGAATATGCTTTCTTTTAACAACGAAATCAGTTCATCGTCTTCATTTTTTACTTGTCTTCCTTATTCTGTTTTTGGGTTAACCAATTCAGCATCTGTATGGATCAACTTCTGTGCGAATATCTTCATGATCAAGGCTACTGATGCCTTCTTCAATACTGTTTGTTGTTTTATGGAAAAAAGTTTCCAAGAGTCACAGTCGATAAAAGTATACCTATTGCTATTTGTTTTAAGGTTCTGTACCGTTTTATATGTTTCTCCTTTTGAAGCTTCCGATCAAGAACGAATAGATTTTCATTTCTTCTCTGCTATTGTCACTGAAGAAAAAAAATACACGGCATAAAGAGAGATGGAACACAGAACGTTGCAATGCACTGAAACAAACACGATGTTTACTATATTGTTTAACAGGTTTTTCAAGGGCTGTAAGGCTGAGAGCATGTTTTCCAGTGATCGAATGACGTATACGCCAGGAGGTCCATCGGGTTCCACGGCTAATGGGCACCTTACACGGATGAGCCAGAACAATACGACTCGTGCCCACAGGGAGGTCGAACGCCTCATGGCGGTGTTGCAGGTAGGTGACGGAATAAGGAGAGAATGTAAGTGGAAAAAAGACGAATTGACAGTCGTTATAGCGAAGATACGGGGCGTAAATACGGAAATCCACTGATATACAGTTTTGACAAAGTACACTTTGTTATAGTCCTGCAGCTGGAAACTAGAATCTCTGAACCTCGAAGCTGGTAGCCTGTTGGCGCACTACCCAGAGAAACCGGTTGAAGGCTTTTGTAATAAGTAAAAAGCTGTATGGTATTGGACGATCACTTCTCATCACAAAACAAGATCCAGGATAGGTAGCGATCTGTGGCAAATCTGACGACAGTGAACAATGCTGGTGCAGACACAAGCGGTTCGGAGCACAAAGGCCATTGTTGAAGAAGATGCTGCACATCACACAACGCCTACGCGTTCCCATTTTGACCCAACGACACTGTCACTCGTATTATTGCAGCGCGTACGGCATCACTAAATGTTCGCTGTGGATCAATAGAATCGTGCCGCTTGTCGAATGAATCGCATTTCTTGTTACACCAGGTCGATGGCTGGGTCGTTACACGCCGTCATCCAGGGAATGGCTGCACGAAATATGCACTGCGCCACAGATGCAGGCCAGTGAGGACAGAATATACACTACTGGCCATTAAAATTGCTACACCAAGAAGAAATGCAGAAGATAAACGGGTATTCATTCGACAAATATATTATACTATAACTGACATGTGATTACATTTTCACGCAATTTGGGTGCATAGATCCTGAGAAATCAGTACACAGAACAACCACCTCTGGCCGTAATAACGGCCTTGATACGCCTGGACATTGAGTCAAACAGAGGTTGGATGACGTGTACAGATACAGCTGCCCATGCAGTTTCAACACGATACCACAGTTCATCAAGAGTAGTGACTGGCGTATTGTGGCGAGCCAGTCGCTCTTCCACCATTGACCAGACGTTTTCAATTGGTGAGAGATCTGGAGAATGTGCTGGCCAGGGCAGCAGTTGAACATTTTCTGTATCCAGAAAGGCCCGTACAGGACCTACAACATGCGGTCGTGCATTATCCTGCTGAAATGTAGGGTTTCACAGGGATCGAATGAAGGGTAGAGCCACGGGTCGTAACACATCCGAAAAGTAACGTCCACTGTTCAAAGTGCCGTCAATGCGAACAAGAAGTGACCGAGACGTGTAACCAATGGCACCCCAAACATCACGCCGGGTGGTACGCCAGTATGGCGATGAAGAATGCACGCTTCCAATGTGCGTTCACCGCGATGTCGCCAAACGCGGATGCGACCATCGTGATGTAAACAGAACCTGAATTCATCCGAAAAAATGGCGTTTTGCCATTCGTGCACCCAGGTTCGTCGTAGAGTACACCATCGCGGGCGCTCCTGTGTCTGATGCAGCGTCAAGGGTAACCGCAGCCATGGTCTCCGAGCTGATAGTCCATGCTGCTGTAAACGTCGTGGAACTGTTCGTGCAGATGGTTGTTGTCTTGCGAACGTCACCATCTGTTGACTCAGGGATCGAGACGTGGCTGCACGATCCGTTACAGCCATGCGGATAAGATGCCTGTCATATCGACTGCTAGTGATACGAGGCCGTTTGAATCCAGCACGGCGTTCCGTATTACCCTCCTGAACCCAGCGATTCCATAATGTGCTAACAGTCGTTGGATCTCGACCAACGCGAGCAGCAATGTTTCGATACGATAAACCGCAATCGCGATAGGCTACAATCCGACCTTTATCAAAGTCGGAAACGTGATGGTACGCATTTCTGCTCCTTACAGGAGGCATCACAACAACGTTTCACCAGGCAACGCCGGTGAACTGCTGTTTGTGTATGAGAAATCGGTTGGAAGCTTTCCTCATGTCAGGACGTTGTAGGTGTCGCCACTGGCGCCAACCTTGTGTGAATCCCCTGAAAAGCTAATCATTTGCATATCACAGCATCTTACTCCTGTCGGTCAAATTTCGCGTCTGTAGCACAGGTTCGTGGTGTAGCAATTTTAAAGGCCAGTAGTGTACAATGGCGTACAATGAGTTGGGCTGTTAAGGGATCTGTAGTGGTAATCGTAGGCGTCACATCAGCGAACTACACGAACATTGTTGCGGACCACCTGAATCGCTTGAAGTCTCCCCAATGGCGATGACATGTTCCAGAAGGATAACTGTCCGTGTTGCAAGGTCAGAATCGTGCTACAGTAGTTTGAGGGGCATTATAGTGAACTCACATTGAGTTCTGTGCCCACAGGAACATATAACGGGCGCCAGGTGCCCGCAAACCAGCATCCCGTAATTTTCGGGAATTGCTTGACGTGTGCGGAGACATCTGGTGCCACATGTTTCTGGAATGTAGTCCATAACTTGCAGAATCCATGTCAAGCGGTATCTCTGTTGTACAGTGTTTGAAAATTGGAACAATACGCTATTAAACACGTGTTTTGGCTCAACTGTGTATACCGCAGTGGACGCGACCGTCTCGGGCAACTCCAACTTGACAGTCTTGTTGCCGGACTCGGCAGCTAGTGGACCAGTGGCGCCTTTGGCACCCGTCGGTTAATAAGCTTCCCCCACAGTCCATAAGACACAACGCTGCAAAACCTCTGTTGGTCAGCGGATCCACTCATGACGTCACGAGTATTACCATTAGTATCCCTCGACTAACAGGGGCCTAAGGCAGGTCTTGTTGTGGATGGGATCACGTACCTGATAGGCAAAGCACCGTCGAAATGCCTGGAAGCGCCAGTGATTACTCCCGGTCGTGATTGCGAAGCTGTGGATAAGGCGTAAATGTTGAATCTGCGGGTGTCGGCAAGCGTCCGCACCGCTACAATACTAAATGTCCTTAATTAATAAGTAGAATTTCGTTATTTACTATCTGAGCCGTGCGTGGCTCGTGTACGTGCCATATCTCATCTGACATCCTGTTTTTCACTGTACTACCACCGCGTTATGTTAATTTCAATTATGGTGTCGCTGAGTTGCCGCCTTTCCTGCCCGTGAGCGTCAGCAGCGTCTCTTATCTATACAAGCCCTGGTGTATTATCTTTGCTGACTGCTACTAGTTCCCGGTTGTCGTGTGTTCGGGGTTAGTTCGGATCTTCCAGTGAGTTGGAACGTGCCAGCAGTTGGCTGGGACCTGACAGTGTTTGAGTTGGCACGCGGCACAAGTTCAGTCGGGGCGCGGCAGCAGTGAGGTCCGGACCGCCATGATTCGCCCGACGGTTGCTGAACACATGATTGGAGTGGCGACGACTTTGGTTGGTCGTCGGTCGGTCGCCTTGCCGGATGACGTGTATTTGGCCGGCCATCGCTTGTGTGTTGACTGTGTGTGCCATCTCGTGATTCGTCCCTGTTATTGTGCAGTCACTACCGTTAACATTGGTTCTTAGTGCAAGTGTCGTCAAACTGTGTGTAGTTTGTGTGATTTTGACTGACAAGTTACTTTAAATATTGTCGAATTACTGGCTCTGAGGAGTCGGTCGTTTGGCGTGGAGCAGTGAGGAATTCTCGGCGGGGCGTAGTTTGGCCGGGGCCCGCTGGCGATCTCTACGCGGTGTCGGAGGGTGTGGCGCTGTTCCTATTGCTACGAGATCCGTGGCTAACCGACCCTGGACACGAAAGTTGAATTTTGATTTAACCTACCAGCAAGTCAAGACTGTTCACATTGTGTCGTTTGGAGTTCATTGTTGGCTGTTGGGATATTCCCGCGAGCAACAACGTGGTTTTCAAGTTGGAAAATTCTAGCCACCCTCCAGTGGAATTTTACTGTATTTCGTTATTTAAATTAAAGTGCACCAGCGGAATCTTCTGCCTTGTGGCCGTTAACGTTCCGGTTACCTGCCCTGGACGTTGACCTAAATTCCAGTGTAGTTTCCTCATCGTGTTGTTACTGCCGAGCACGGTGTGTAGTTTGAAAGCTCCGTGTATGATTGGTTGTGGGTGCCAGTATGTTGTATGTTGTTCCGTTGAACTCCCTATTGCGCCCTGGTCGCTGAAGTGGAAGTTATCTTGTCGGTGGATAGGCTGACTGACGGTCGGTTGGGTTGTCATCGGATCGTGAATGGTTGGCCCGACTGCCTGTCTCACCTAAGAGAGCGTTAGTGTTTGAATTAAGGGTCGACCCTCGAACATCTTGGCGGCCTTGTGTGGACTGCCTTATTTTTTTAAATTTGTTATTGTTATTGGTACTTGTATGGCTGCTGGCCGGTTTTGTGTTTTAAATTAGAGTTGTTTTGCTCTTAAGGCCTTCAGCCTAGTTTAAAGTACTGTTTCACGTAAGCCCTTGGTCATTTGAAAAAGTTTTTGAGTTTTCAAGTTTTCGGCCTTCAACTGATTTGAATTTAACTTGTTTACTTCAACCTACTGAATTTTTAAGTCTCCGGCCTTCAGCCGGTTCGAGTTTCAGTTGTCTGTTCTTAAGGCCTTCAGTCTAAATTAAAGAACTGTTTCACGTAAGGACTTTGGTATTTAAAAAAAAAAAAATGTTTTGGAGTTTTAAGTGTTCGTCCTTCAGCCGATTTGAATTTAACTTGTTTACTTTAGCCTAACTAAAGAACTGTTTTAAGATAAGGCTCCCTTTTTAAATTTCTGATTATGCTTGTATTTTAAGTTATTTGCCTTCAGCCGTTTTTAAATTAAAGTGGCTTTCAGCCGGTAATTAAGTCCCAAAGATTAAAGCTGTGTTTTTAAAAAAATTTTCGGGCTTTTGTAATGTTTGATCAAATAATAAAGTTGTTATGTCCGCATGTAACTAACAGCCCCTTATTTTGGCCCTTTTCCACAATTTATTCTATCTGTCCTGTCCTGCGGGTTAAGCAGGGCATTTCACTATCCTTCCTGGTGTTACAATTTTCAGGGCCAGTAGTGTAGTACATCAAAATAATTCGTGACTGACAACGTATTGTGTCTTTACTGCCTTTCATGTTAGCGTGAAATTCGTAGGTCGCAGATCCCGTGTCCCAAAGAGAAACAAGAGGGCAATGGTTGCAAAGTAGTTCAGTGTAGCTTTCCAGCAATGCTCGGATCGCACGGAGGGTTTTTTTCCGCCTCATTTCCGTAATGCCGTTTCCGTTGCATCTGGGTCGTCAGGGTGAGACAGTGTGACGTGGCGAGCGGCTCTGGCGGTCGATGTTAAGGTGAATAGTCGCGTGGGCGACACGTGGGCAGCTGTCAGCCGACCATCACCCGCCTCCGCCACGCCTCGCCCCCTTTCTCTCAGACGCCTCTTTCCGCGTCAACTGCGAAGTAAATATAGCCACAACAGCCGCCTTTTGTGGCTGAGAACTAGGGGGTGACGCACTTGGCGATTCTTAGCGGAAAATTCAGTGTCGTTTCTGAAAGCTTCGCTCCTCGTATGGCAGTACATTGCAAAATTCACATTTATTAGACATTTTCATAGCCATGTCTCGTAAATCAGTCGCGCTGGTAATGTAGTGTGTATTATAGTCTCATTCTTCTTCTTTTCTTTCTTATAGAAGTAGGCTTATAATCTGCTCCTTCTTCACAAAAGCCACTCTTTCCTTGGTCTTCCTGTATTGAGGAGATAGAGAGAATCCAAAGAAGAGCGGCGCGTTTCGTCACAGGGTTATTTGATAAGCGTGACAGCGTTACGGAGATGTTTAGCAAACTCAAGTGGCAGACTCTGCAAGAGAGGCGCTCTGCATCGCGGTGTAGCTTATTGTCCAGGTTTCGAGAGGGTGCGTTTCTGGATGAGGTATCTAATATATTGCTTCCGCTTCCCCCCCCCCCCCCCCCCCCTTATACCTCCTGAGGAGATCACAAATGCCATACAGAAGATATCGTCGTCGCTCCAGACACACAATTTATAAAACAATTGAGAACATCGAATTCACAACATCTGCTGCGGACAAGAAGAAGAATACAGTGAAGAATACTGCTGCTACTGCACTTGTCGACGGACCATGTATTTTCTGTGGATGTAGACTTAATTTCAGCATTGACATTAACGATACATTTACTCATGGTAATGGTTGGCTCACTGTAGCCATTGTACGAGGTGGTACAGGAGTACCTACTGTTCCAGTACTTGAAAGTTTTGTAGACAGAGACATTATCGCCTACCGCACCTATCATATTGGAGAACTTGCGTTACGGAGATGTTTAGCAAACTCAAGTGGCAGACTCTGCAAGAGAGGCGCTCTGCATCGCGGTGCAGCTTATTGTCCAGGTTTCGAGAGGGTGCGTTTCTGGATGAGGTATCTAATATATTGATCCCCCCCCCTTATACCTCCCGAGGAGATCACAAATGTAAAATTAGATAGATTCGAGGGAGCACGGAGGCTTTCCGGCAGTCGTTCCTCCCGCGAACCATACGCGATTGGAACAGGAAGGGGAGGTAATGACAGTGACACGCAAAGTGCCTTCCGCGATACACCGTTGGGTGGCTTGCGGAGTATAAATGTAGACAGATAGGTAGATAGATCTCTCTTTCCTTTATTTCTATAGTCTTTTACATGCCCAGCTATTCTTTACATCACCAATTTTTTCTATACGCTTCCTCTTGTTATGCCGTATTCTATTCCTTTATTCATGTAAAATATATTTAGTTCTTTCCATATTTCAAAATTATTTGTTTGATCATTCAGAGTACATCCTGTTACTTTCCTTAAAAAATTCATATCAGCTCCCTGCAATCTTCTTCGATGTTTCGTAGTTATTGTCCAGGTCTCACTTCCGTATGTAGGCACAGGTGCTGCCATTACTTTTCAGAACGTTGTCTTTGTGTCTTTCCTGGTTTTAATGGCTAATGTTCTGAGTATAGCCCAAAATATCACTCGGAACTTGTTTAACGTACTGGAGATGTCATATCGTATTCATAGCTTATACCACATTCTAATAGCTGGATGTGAGGTACCTGTTCAACTGATTTTCCATTTAACATTACTTTACAGTGTACTGGGTATTTTCCTCTAAAAGCCATAACTTTTGTTTTAATTTTGGATATTTTGAAGTTACAGAATTTGTTAAGTCCAAGCGATATAGAGCGAACTGTCAATCATCCTCCGTCTTTCGTAAAGTTATTTGGTCATCAGAAAATAGTACCCTATTTAAAAGTATATTTCTAGCTATTACTTTCACTCATGTGTTAACTTCTTGTTTCCATTGTCTAACAATATTTCAATATACAGGGTCTAATGGGCATAAGTGCAGATACGTCTATTGGTGACTAGGACTGTGTACTGAACTATTTATGTCATCTGCAGACAAATGATGATAAGTATTACAACTCAAATGTTTTTAAGTGGGTACTAACTCGATGTACATTTAGAGAGAGCAATCCATTAACGCTTGTTTTCCGCTGGGTAGCAGGTCAGGTGTTGAAGTGCGGACACATTGATGCAAAGCGGTGATTCTATACCGACAGGCATAGCCCACTTAGTGGTGCAGTTACGATCGGGGAGACAACATCAGGTCGTAAAATTTGTGACATGTATGTGAGAAGGCAGAGAAAAAAGATATTAAACAGCCACATATAGAAATAACTGCAATTATACCCGTTATACCCTGTAAGTAGTAGGGAGTTGGCGGCACATGCTCAATTTTGATATCAAATTGATATGCAAATTAATTAAATTGATCAATTAATCACCAACGCCCCCTCCTACTCTCGCCCACCCTCGCCCCCGACCATGCCCACCCCCACCCCCAGAGGACATGTTTTTCTCAGCCTGCACATGTGCCCCAGCCCCCCTCCTCCCTCTCTCCACCCCTCTCCCTCCGCCAACCCATCGTATTGGCGGAAACTTTGAATTTTGGCGGAAATTTCGAATTTTGGAGGAAATTTTTTCTCCCAGGGCTGTGATGACATCCCACCCACCCACCCACCCGCCCAGTAATTGTCAGGAAATTAAAATTTGAAGTGCCCTTTCAGGGACTCGAACACTGGTTCTCCTGTACGGAAAGCTGAATTGCACCCCCCTAACACAATTATACCACCAGATGCGCTTGGAATTGACGGGAAATTAAAAATGGCGGTGCCCTTTCCGGGACTCGAACCCGGACGATACTAGATGGATAGACCAAGTGCACCCCCTAACACGTGCAAACTGTCCAGATGCGGGAGAGGAAGGTTAGGTTAGTGATCCATGCTGCAGCTCGCGTTGATTCTGTTTGTAGGTTTCCACCCTCTGTTGGAAACCAGAAGGTATCGTTTGGTTGGCATGGTTGCGGTTGTCGGTCTTCTTGTGTTGACTGGCGCCACTCGGTTTCGCAGGCGTTGCCTGTCCGCTAGTGGCAGCAGCGGCGGTTATCGATTTGTTTTAACTGTTGCCCTATAATTGGGGCGACGTCATTGTTTTTCCGGGTCGTGTGAGTGGGTCAGTTCGGTTGAGGACTCAGGAGGAGCCACGTCCGCGCAGTGACAGAACACGCTGGCGGTACGCATGGATAGCCAGATGGATGGACTGTGGTCACGAGGGTGCACGAAATGCCTTAAGATGAGTGCATTTCAGTTCAAGTAGAGAAACCTCCACCATTGTGATATCTCGCGATTCTCCAGAGACCTGGGTTCGTGTTGCTGCTCATACTGTCGCCGAGGCGAAGAGCAGCGAGTGGAGTGCTTTCTACTCTCGTGGTAGTGGATCCTTTCTCGTTCTGGGCGCTCTAAACACAGTATTCTGGGGAATGTAGTGCAGACCGCCAGTTTCGGCTTTGGCGTGCTGTTCCATTGTTGCATTTGGTTTATCGGACGTCAGGTAGCTTCAGCAAGATTATCATTAGTCACTCGTTAGACTGTCACTAGTCTGAGTTACCATCTTCTGAAGTGAATGCAACTCTTGGCAGCCTATCTAGCCGGCCGTGTGGCCGAGCGGTTCAAGGCACTTCCGTCTGGAACCGCGCTACCGCTACGGTCGCAGGTTCGAATCCTGCCTCGGGCATGGATGTGTGTGATGTCCTTAGGTTAGTTAGGTTTAAGTAGTTCTAAGTTCTAGGGGACTGATGACCTCAGATGTTAAGTCCCATAGAGCTCAGAGCCAGAGCAGCCTATCTCTTTGCTCGGGAAAGTGTTTGTTGCCTGACCTTCTCAGAGGTCGATTCCTGAAGCACCGTCTGTGGCCCCTTGTGTTACAAAGTTTACGATCATCTTATTTTACCCGTTTGGTGATCAGTTGCTTGCTTTTTTAATTAACCTTTGCTATTGTATTTGCTGTTTTACAGCAGGTTTCTAAATTTTGTATGTTATTTCCGTTCCTGGCGTATAAGGCCTTCAGCCGTGATTGTGGTCATTTGCCTTAAAATTTTAATTTGATGTTTGTATTTACGCAGTGTGCCTTTAAAATCTTATTTACTGCCATTCCTAGCGTCTGATGCCTACTGCTGTGTTTGTGACGCCTTTAATATGTCAATAACTGTAATTTGTAAGTTGCAGCGAGTTTTAAACAATTCTTAATTTATTGCCATTCCTGGCGTGTATGGCCTTCTGCCCAGACCACAGTGGTTTGTTTTCAAACCATTATCTGATGTATCTGTATTTAATGGTGTTTTGCTAAATTGTAGCTCACTGAAAAAACTTATTTGCAGAGTTGTTTATTCCTTCATTAATAATGTGTGGTGCCGGCCGGGGTGGCCGAGCGGTTCTAGGCGCTACGGTCTGGAACCGCGCGACCGCTACGGTCGCAGGTTCGAATCCTGCCTCGGACATGGATGTGTGTGATGTCCTTAGGTTAGTTAGGTTTAAGTAGTTGTAAGTTCTAGGGGACTGATGACCTCAGCAGTTAAGTCCCATAGTGCTCAGAGCCATTTGTACCATTTGAAGTAATGTGTGGTATTTTACTTATTGTTGAGTCTGGAATTAATAGTTTAAAATAAATTGTGTGTAACTGTAAAATGCAACCAATAGGAACAGATTACGGCCCCGTCCACAATCGTAACCGGATCCTTCCTTCCCTTGACTATGGAAATGAAACGGAAATGAGCGTTTGGCGTCATTGGCCGGGAGGCCCCTTACGGGACAGGTCCGGCTGCCTTGGTGCAGGTCTTATTACTTTCGACGCCACATTGGGTGACTTGCTTGCCAGATGGAGATGAAATGATGATGATGACACAACACCCAGTCGCTGAGCAGAGAAAGCCCCCGAGCCAGCCGGGACCCCTTAGGACGGCAGTCACTCATGCTTACCATTCAGCTATTGGGGAGGACTATCTTGACTATTAGGTCTCAGTTAGTGTGCTTTATTTACTTTGGTCGGGAAACTGATGCAAAGATCGATCCTAATTATAAAATTAATCACAAAGATCAGGCATAATTACACAACCATATGCATAGTGCTACACAAGGACGGCATAAAATCGCAATAAAACTCAAAAGCTGCTGATACCACACAACTGGATTTATCCTGATGGGACGAATTTTGCAATACCACTCGAAAATAGCGACAGACACACCCAAACTCTACCCTACACCTACAAGCCGGTGGAAAAAAAGGCACAGAGTGAGGTACTATCTTTATTCTTTTTGGTGGGAAATACATTCAACTGACGAGATGCTGGTGTTGGACATAGACGAGTTTAAAAAGTGTATTACCTCTAAGCAAACAGTATCTATCGCTGTTTGACATCAGAGTTCGCTACAGACACCTGCTCAAAAACCGTCTTTCAGCCCAGGTAATCAAAGCCAATACACGCTACCACTACTGATGGGAAAAAAAATGCGTCACAGTTCTAAATACAATTCGAAATTGATGTGAAAAAACCAGCACTTGTAATGAACTGGTCATACTGCAGCAATAGTACTGGGGAAAATCGTCGTCCTAAAAGACTGTAGAGGGGGTGGTTGTTGAAAGTGCACGTCGCTTGCACAGACCAGTGTAAAGCTTCATCGCCTGTACTGTAGGAGAACCTTCTCCCAAATGTTATCAGTCGCGGGAGAGGGCCCCTGTTTCGTTATTTGACACACCACTTTTTCTACTGTAACACGATTTGTACACTGCCATTCAATTTGTTTTTTTCCCCCACGACTTCGACGTCTTCTCTCGATGTACAATCACAAACTGCAAAAAACCAAGGCCTTTTCCCTTCCCGTCTCCTCCTCACCCTCCCCCTCCCCCTCCCACCTCACTTCATACATCTACGGGGAGGACATATGCTTCTTCAAATGGCCAGATGGTCCACAGAGCTTCTCGTGCCCCTGCTGCCCACCCTTTGCTATTTTTCTGCCGACCCCTGTATGGCTGCAGACCCCACTAGGCCCTCCGTGGTCACTCGCAATATGCGGCATGCCTTTGAGGTGGCGCCCCTTAGCACGAAAGGGAAAGTTACAGGTATAATCCAGCCCATCCAGAGAATGGTCCAGATGGACCACAACACTCAGCTTTCCACCATATGGCCACCACCTTAAGGTGACGCTCCTACATCAGCACAGTAGCGTGTATAGTCAACTAAACAATAGGAGATAAAAGGTTGGCCGCTTTAAGTGAAACTTGTTCGCCTAAAGTATAGTGACACAGCCGCCTTTCGTTCTGCGATGGAAAACAATTTCATTTGAAACTTCCTGGCGGATTATAACTGTGTGCCGGACCGAGACTCGAACACGGGACCTTTGCCTTTCGCGAGCAAGTGCTTTACCAACTGAGCTACCGAAGCACGACTTACGCCTCGTTCTCACAGCTTTAATTCCGCCTGTGAGGACGGGGCATGAGGCGTACTTGGGTAGCTCAGTTGGTAGAACACTTGCCCGCGAAAGGCAAAGGTGCCGTGTTCGAGTCTCGGTCCGGCAAACAGTTATAATCTGCCAGGAAGTTTCAAATGAAATTGTTTTCCATCGCAGGAAGTTTCATATCAGCGCACACTCCGCTGTAGAATGAAAATCTCATTCTGGAAGTTTCATTTGATGTCAACTCATCTGTAATCAAGTATGTATTAAAAAAAGGAAAACATATTTGCGACCATAATAAATGTCATCCTTCCACGAAAATAAGCAAAGTCCATTTTCTTTTAGTTTTATGAGCGAACTCGGCGTAGTTTTTATGTTCGACTGCAGAAAAAAATCTATATTTAGCAATTTCTTTCAGCTTGTTGAACAAATTATACGACCTGAGAGCATCTCTCGCGGTCAGTGTGTGAAAATAAACTGTCATGCACGTGCGTATTACAAACATTTCAGACAATTTTTCACGCCATTGGCACACATGGCGAAAAAAAAAACACATTAATTTTACGTTTGACAAGAAGATGCTATACTTCAAGAAAACGTAGTTGTTTTGTGCACTATGATAGGTCCCCTTTTACCAATCCGATGCGTTATCATACTAGCGTTTACGAAACAAATCGTGAGAGCCTGTCTCGCCCTGTGTAGGTAGGAGACTGAAATTTTGTTAAAATGATTTTGCCGCAACGAAAAAAAAAGAAAGAAAGAAACGCTTGTCAAGAATCATTTCGTGGCGCCCTGGCCATCTCTTCCAGGCGCCAGTAGGTACGTCATTGATATCAATTTGATAGGCTAATTAATTGAACTGATCATGAGAGTCACTTTGTATGGCGAGGAATTATTTTTTTTCAGCAGTCGAATTACTCTCGCCAAATAAGACAACTGGGAATCCATGGAGGGAATACGATGTTCTTTTCGAAGAACACTACTGAGAAATGACATCTTAGGCTGACTACAAAGGGATACTACAACCCAGAACACACATTTCGCGTAAGGACCGCGCTGTCAAAAACACGATCACAACGCCTATGTTATCATCACCCTGCATAAAAAGCGGTCTTGAGTCTACAGGCCCACACGGTTGCTGATAGTGTTACGTTTTCAGGCAGAAATGCTGTCCACAATTTGGAATAAAGTCCATCCATTTAACCACATATTTGCATTGGATACTGTAAACATTTTTCAATGATTACAGCCACTGTTGAATCATATTCGTGCCACTCTTGTACTTCGAAACGAGTCACCTTTTATCGAACCAATCTGCTAAGGACCCCATACACTAAGAACTACTGCGCTGTTTTTAGACAGTCCCTCTGCATGTTGTAACTGCTCCTAAGTCTCTGCTCTACCTGCAGCTTAGTCTATGTGATCCTCCTAATTTAAGTCTGACATATACGGAGTTCAGAGCGCGCTATATCTGAAAGCTTCTGCATCCTGTGGGGAAATGGGATGAGATGAGTTAATGCGAGAGGAGCGCGTTTTGACCACTCGATGGAAATGGCAACATGGTGTCATAGCTTCGCCAACCGTGTACAGTGTGTAAGGCCAGCGCCAAACGAAGTTTTCCCCTGCAACACGAGGTAGTACAAGAGATTGTACGAGCAGTTACGGTGGTGTTTCTTGTTGGGAAACTTAGGAAGACTACACACCATACATGGCATGGAGGAAGGACGAAGATATTGTTACTGCATTGCGACAAATCTCCAAACTACATACAGCTACTGCAGTCCAAAGGTGATCTGTGCCTCTCAGGGTCCATTCATGTCCATCACCGAAACATATGTCCCGATCCTATTGAGTATACAGGTATTGGTTCATTGGAGCAGGTGCGTTGTGGTCGAAGTCGCTTCCACAGAATGGTGTTTCCTCACTTGTATTGTAGGTTGAACGTATCCAACAGACTATTAATTACACGAGAGGGTTCCTGTATTGTCCCTTCATACGCAGTTTAATACATTGTTGTTTTTGCTTGTAACACACCCAATCAGTGTAGACCACCAATACACTTTGTTTTTTCGACCATGACTTAAAGACCCATGTCAACTGCTGTTAAACCGACATTAACGCTTTTCCGTCCTCTGGCTCTCACAGAAAACTGAACATCGCATGGCATAAACTATACAGCTACCACAACACAGACTGCTAGAAATAAAATACAGAAGCGGTGTTTCTCGTTGACAAAAATGTGAAAGACATCGCAACATATGGAAACTGGAAGAGTCTGCGGTATTGTAGACTGCTTCCAACAGCTATTCGAAGGGGATGACCTGTAGAGTTAATCTCATCTTTCCATCGACATAATGGTAGATGTTTCAGTGCTCTGATTCGAAAAGCATTGTTCCTTCATTTTGCAGTCATGTGCATGATTACTGTTCCAGTATTGACCATCGCCGGAAGGTGCTGTTCACAACACACATCAGGTAGCATAAATAAAAGAAAGGCACTGTTATCTTGTTGGATAAAAAATAAAAGTGAAAACATGTCGAGGGCATTGTAGCATGTGGAAATAGGACGAGTCTGCAGCAATGAGGAATTCTTCTAAACAACTGTATTAAAATCATCTCCTCTACATTTAATCCCATGTTCCACAGTGACAAGTAGCAGATATCCAGAGTTCCGCCAAGGTTTCCTCCATCTGAATGGAGTGGTGTCAGTTAATCATTGCTGACCGGTGTGGCCGTGCGGTTCTAGGCGCTTCAGTCTGGAACCACGTAACCGCTACGGTCGCAGGTTCGAATCCTGCCTCGGGCATGGATGTGTGTGATGTCCTTAGGTTAGTTAGGTTTAAGTAGTTCTAAGTCCTAGGGGGCTGATGATCACAGATAAGTCCCTTAGTGTTCAGAGCCAGTCAATCATTATGCAGTGATCAACAGCATACCGAGTGGACGGTTGGGATGGGAAAGACACCATTGATATGGAGGGATGTACTGTAATACACACCATAGTTCATAGTGAGATCAGTTTTAGCAATTTTACCCAGAAGGCGGAGAGAGCAGTATCTGCCACATTCGGCGACCTGTGCAGAAACAGAGTGAGCTGAGTTAATGCTATAGGATCATGTTTTGACCACTCGTTAGAAGTGGGAACATGTTGCCGTACCTGCACCACCCATTTACAATGTTAAGGTCAGCGCGAAATGAAGCCTGTTCCTGCAAAACAATGTAGTATAAAAGACAGTGGGAACAGTAAGGTGATGTTTCTTATTGAGAAAATTAGGAAGACTCAACATTGAAGCAAATCCGAGTCCCTCAGGACCAATTCACATCTATCACCCAAACATTCTATCATCGTTATTCTGTACCACTCAACAGAGAAAAATTGTGAACTATAAAAGCTCCACTAATTTCATTCGATTGATTTTTACTGCATCTCTCTCTTCCAATATATTGGAAACGAATACCGTCTACATGCCGGCATCGAGCACATGCGGCGATCCTGTTAAACATACAGGTATTTATCCATTGTAGCAGGTGGCCAGTGATCAACGTCGCTTGCATAGGCCAGTGTAAAGCTTCATCGCCTGTACTGTAGGAGAACCTTCTCCCAAATGTTATCAGTCGCAGGAGAGGGGCCCTGTTTCGTTGTTTGACACACCACTTGTTCTACTGTAGCACGATTAGTACACTGCCATTCAATTTGTTTTTTTTCCACCACGACTTCGACGTCTGTGTCAGATTCTAAACTGACATTAACACATTTGGTCCATTGACTCCCCAAGGAAACTAGACATCGCACCGTGTAAATCACATTATGTGATAATCAACAGTGTACCAGTGGGCTGTTGGGATGGAAAAGACACTGTCGATGTACTGTAATAATAAGCATCAAAGTTGATAGTGCGATCAATTTTAGCAATTTTATCGTAATTTCAACACCGACCAGTGATGCGGCAGCATGCTTACCAATTTCTGTTTCATCGCTAAACAGCCTCTCCACTACTTTGCGAGTACCATCACGAATGTAAGTAGATGACTGTCCAGTACGTTCATTCATTGTTAATTCTCGAACATATACACCAAAGTATACCAGACAGCGACCTACATGTTTCTAGCACTTTGATCATAATGCGTAACTGACGATCTTTCTCTATGTGGACGGGAGTCACAGGGCATTCTCGCATTTTTAGGATAAAGTTAGAGACTGAAAGATCTCCTCACATTGTCTTTGACCAACGCTCCCTGCAGCTGACCAGAAGTAGACCGCAACATTCCACGTTCCGTGTAGGAACAGTGCGAACCGAGGCTCTAACTGCTGTTCTGCACCCATTCAAGAGCACAAGATTTCTCCATGTGCGGCAATGTCGAGGAGGTTAGAACCCCTTATCGGTGTACGGTAGATCTGAAACTGTTGTGATGATAGAACAGAAGAACAAGAAATGGGTGGTTTTTATGCAAGATGGAGCTCCAGACGGACAGAGTCTTTTGCGTTTTACGTAAACCAATTGCACTATCAATTCTAAAGTATTGTTCTAGTGTCTGGCGTCATTACCAAGAAGGCACTGGTAAGAGAGAACATAAACACATGCACTCCTAAGGCTACAATACTCTGCACTTAAAACACGCTATAATGTTAGATCGTTGCGGTTTCCGACCTATTAGTCGTATGGAATGCAACACTGTTATTACCCCAATGTAAGAAATATAGTTCCAGTGCATGACATACATTCTCCTTACAGGTTTCTCTACGATAAACTATGGTGATTAACTGTAATATGAAAAACTACTTCCTTAAACCATCGATTCTTTGTGGTACACGTAGAATATAGCTTTCCAGAGGTTTATAGCTCCCCACTATTCACATCCAATGACGGTTCTGGAATTATACTATGCTCGCATCAGTCCTATATAAAACGATAGTTGCCGCGTGGAATTAGCCGAGCGGTGTAAGGCGCTGCTGTCATGGACTGTGCGGCTGGTCCCGGCGGAGGTTTGAGTCCTCCCTCGGGCATGGGTGTGTGTGTTCTTAGGATAATTTAGGTTAAGTAGTGTGTGAGCTTAGGGACTGATGACCCTAGCAGTTAAGTCCCATAAGATTTCACATACATTTTGAACATTTGATTTTAAAATGATAGTTAGTAACGGAGAATGCCTCTTACAAAGAAAGGGACAAACGCATAGCAGCGATGTTTGACATGTGAAATTACCCGTCATTCTGCCACTAACTCCGTAAACAGAACATCTGTCGAGCAGGTGTATACACGGGGATTGTAGTACTTCACAAACACCTGTCGCTAACTTAGAATCACAGCGGTTATGAAACTGAAAACTCGATATTACGCCCAAGATGCGGAAGGAGGATGGAGTACGTCGCATAAATCTTCTTTCGTCCAGAGGAATGTGTCGAAACAGGATGGAAGTCCTCTGATGACCGAGAGGTTTGCTGTTAACGATCGCAACTAGACAGTGCTCTAAGCCACATACAGAGCATGCAGTTGTATGCGAGTCGAACGCAGCTAATGTCACACAACTGAGCATCCGGACAGAACAACGGAAAATAATGGTCAAGTGACCTACAGCGACATGCCCCTCTCTCTCTAGACTGCACCATCAGTCTATCATTAAATCCTAACTCGATACAACTCCATCTCAACTGATCACCCCAATCCACTCTCTGTCATCCTTTAACGGATATGCAAGTTAGAGGCAGATGGTTCTCTTTTTTCCAGGAAAACATCAAAGACAGCAGTTAACTTGCGCGTGTCACTATTACCTCAATAGATATAGAATAGAATGTTGCCTTTATGAAAAATAAAAGTTTCCCCAGTTCACGGTGCTTCCATCTCGCCGTTTTCCCGCATTCCTCTTGCTGTCTTATACTCGTTCCCATGTACAAGAATTGTTATGCACCAATCAGAAGACATGCAAGTAGTTCTTCAATTTCCCCCCATTTCGGCGTATTTTCCCTAAATATACGTATGTATTTTTTGACATTTTATCGATTTTAGGTCACTTCTGTCCATGCGAACACACCACTTATCGTTCCGCGTTCCAAAATTGGTTTTAAATTTACTACAGCTGCCAACACAGCGCAAACGCGCCATTTTTCTTTTGTATGTCCATCGTTTTAGCGGGACGACTCTGGACGACGGCCGTTTACTATAGTGACAAAAAATAAAAACACCTACAGCTGTCCTTATGGTTTTATTTTATTTTGTGGCTACCAGTTTCGACGCTTCATTGCGTCATCTTCAGGCTGTTTTGATGCGGTGCAGGGTGATACGATCCCCATGCATAACCCATCAGTTGCCAGCATTACTGGATTCGCTGATACTATGCCAGCACTCCAACCATCAATAGTTGACGGCTGGAGTGCTGACACATTATCTGCGAATCCAGTAATGTTGGCAACTGATTGGTTATGCATGGGGATCGTATCACCCAGTACCGCATCAAAACAGCCTGAAGATGACGCAATGTAGCGTCGAAACTGGTAGCGACAAAATAAAATAAAATCATAAGGACAGCTGTAGGTGTTTTTATTTTTTGTCAAACTATTTTTCTGGTCGGGCGGCATAGTATAGCACTGTACTCGAATGCAAACAGTCACCTCCAGTCGCATGTTCTACTGTTGAAGTACGTTTCCTCTGTTTTCTGTATGTCTGTAACCGTGCATGGGTCGTGGATGGCTCTCCTCCTTCGGAAGAGAGTTTTAAATCTACTAAAAATCTCCATACACCGAGGTCTTTCTTATAATGTACGCTGAATATAACGAAACAGTCTGTTTACTGCCCCATTTTCCTATTTCATTATCCAGTCTGTCTCTAAAACCCCGTCGTAGACGGTACGTTAAATTTTCATCTTGCATGAGTACATTTGTAACATTTGTCTTTTGACTATGTTGGCTAGAGTACACTCTCTGAAATACTAAAGGTAGCAAGTATGAAACATGAGTTTATCCACGAGTATAACTTGTACAGAAACGAAAGAAATGAAAGGAGAGAGTGGGTAGAAAGTGAGACTGGATTGTGTCGTATGCCCGATGTTATTTACTCTGTACTTTGAACGAGTTTTAAAAGAAGCCGAAGAGAAATTTAGAAGTGGAGTTTAAGTTCAAACAGGAGATTTTAAAACTATGAGGTTAGCCGATGAGGATGTAATTCTGTCAGTCAGCGAAGGACTCGTAAATGCTTCTTGCTGGACGGCTAGCCGCTAGCCGCACCGTCTAACGTACTGCTTCCCGAGTAGGAAGGATTGTCGGTTCGCGACACGAATCTGCAAACACTGTCCCCACGTATGCATACACCAAAATTACTCTACTACGCAAACATTTGGGGCTACACTCGTGTGTTATGAGACGGGGTGGGGGGGAGGGGGCGAGCGGAAGGGGGGGGGGGGGTCCACTGGGGGCCGAACCGCACAATAACCCTGAGTTCGGTGTGGCATGTGTGGACTGCTGTGGCCTGCTGTGGGGTTGTGAACCACTGAGGGGCACGACGGGACGAAGCCTCTCCGTCGTTTCTAGGTCCACGGTTTAATACACAATACACACCCTCATATGGCGAGATATGGGAAAACGCAATGCACACAGGAACACTGTTGAACATGTTCGTTTTGGTGGTCCAGGTGTGGACAGGCATAGTGTTACAAGTGCATACTGACCTCCGAATTTTCTAACACGGTACACAAGTCGGTCAACGTTATTGTGACACTGTACTCCTCCCACAACTGCGTCTTTTCGGCCCTGTCTTCATTTACATTGATGGTAGTGCGCGACAGCAACGAACAGCGCAAATGGAGGAGCTCCTGGAACGAGTGCATATTCGGCAAACTGACTGGCTTCCTCGTCCCTCGACTTTAATACCATCGAGCACTTGTGGGACGCCTTGTGTAGAATTATTGTAGCTCCTCCAGAGGTACCAACGACCATGTCGCAACCGCGCTGGTGGCGGAATGGAACGCCCTGCCACAAGAACTCCTTACCAACCTTGTGGCCGGCCTAGAAGCACATTTCAGAGCTTGTACTGCCTCCGTTTTGATCACACATTCTATTAAGGAACGCCGGCAGGGGTGGCCAAACGGTTCTAGGCGCTACAGTCTGGAACCGCGCGAGCGCTGCGGTCGCAGGTTCGAATCCTGTCTCGGGCATGGATGTGTGTGATGTCCTTAGGTTAGTTAGGTTTAAGTAGTTCCAAGTTCTAGGGCACTGATGACCTCAGAAGTTAAGGCCCATCCTGCTCAGAGCCATTTGAACCATATTAAGGAACGTGTCCATTGTCTTGTAATGGCCAGGAGACCATCATAAACCGCAGTCACTTCAGTGTAATTGTTGTCTTTGAATAAAAGTTTCATTTCTGTTCGCGTCACAGCGAATTTTTTTTTTCACATACCATCTGTACTATACTGTAGCAGTTCTTTGTAAGTGTGATCCAAGTTTCATCGAGTTTTGCTACCTGTCAGTGACACATCATCCGAAAGTTTCTCTCGTCCTTAAGTTTGGCACGTTGGTAGGAAGTCTTTTTCTGATGGCATTTGTCTGGAGTGTAGCATTCTACACAAGATAAATGTGGACAATGTAGAGATCAGAGAGGAAAGAGAATAGAAGCTTTTGTGGTGCTTGAAAAGAACGCTGAAGGTCCCATAACTAAAAAAGAAGTACTGAATCAAACTAGGCAGAATGGAAATTTATGGCACAACTAGACTATATGAAGCGACTGGTTGGTAGGACTCATTCTGAGGCATCAAAGGAAAAGTTGGTTTCGGGATAAAGTATGGAGCGTAAAAATTGTAGAGGGAGAACGAGGTGAATGCAGTACGCAGATTCAGAAAAAGTGTGCTGTTTAAAACGTAAGGAACTGCATAGTTCTGCAGAGAAACTAAAAACTAGATGACGAGTATCAGTGTCTAATGAAGAAAAACACCAAAGGTGCGCTAGCTGACAGCATTTCCCGATGTAGGAGAGAAACGAAGGGAAAATCACCATGACTGATAATGCTTTACCTCAAGAAAGCGAAACGAGTCGGAAAAAACCCATGTTTTTTTTGTTTTTTTTTTGTATTTGCAACGACAAAACTAAAATGCCCTCAGGAATTGTAAAGTAACTATGGACAATACGGGCATACAAATGAAGAATTCAAAAGAATGCAGTTTACAGTGTTTATGTAGAGATGAAGACGCTTACACGGGGTAGACTAGGGTGTGAAGCTGCGTCAGACTAGACTTCGCACTGAAGACCACAAAAAACATGTCAGTGCACCACGCATGTTGCAACACACACAAATATGGTTTTTGAACGTCCCGTATTGGTTGTGTACACCGTTCTTATCACAGTCTGTTATTCGATAACATTTCCGTCTCCCATTCGCAGCTGACGTCAGACTTATTTTAATCGAACCAAGCAGCCAGAAAACCCAAACAGGTCCGTTTTCGAGAGCAGCCGCTCTGAGGCTTGTATTGTGTGGGTTAGCAGCACAACGGAGTCAGAGAAGCGCCGCACTCGCGTAATTGAGAACGACGTTGTTGCTTGCTGCCCTTGGCAGGCGAGATTCTACTGCTTGTTACAATTCCAGTGGCAATGCGGCAAATGGCTCCTAGTAGACATGCTTTGTATTGTATTCTGTTGTATTGTATGTTAACCGGGGACCTAGAAACGTCGGAGAGGCTCCGTCCCCGCTGCAGCCGCAGTGGTCCACAACCCCACGACGACTACCGCAGTCCACTTCACCCCTCAGCCGCCCCACACCGAACCCAGGGTTATTGTGCGGTTCGGCCCCCGGTGGACCCTCCAGGGAACGTCTCACACCAGACGAGTGTAACCCCTATGCTTGCGTGGTAGAGTAATGGTGGTGTACGCGTACGTGGAGAACTTTTTTGCGCAGCAATCGCCGACATAGTGTAACTGCGGCGAAATAAGGGGAACCAGCCCGCATTCGCCGAGGCAGACAAACTGGCCAGTTCACCGCCGGATTCGTGCCGGGGACCAGGCGGTCCTTCCCGCCCGGAAATCCGTGCATTAGACCGAACGGCCAACCGGGTTGGCTAGACTTGCTTTACTTTGGGCGCTATCATTAAACACATCCTACCAGTTTATCTGTCCCCCCGTATCTACGCAAACTACTGGCTATTTATTGACGCAAAGTAATGATCTCAAGCTGATACCATATTTCTATATTTCCAGAAGATTTTTGACTATTTCTCAGAAATGGCTGCTGCTCAGACTACTATTTAGTCTAAGCTGTCAGAGAGGTAACAGTTGATGGGGAGTCACATAGTGAAACCAGAGTTACAGCGGGGTTTCTACAAGGAATCCTTATAGAGCTACTGCTATAACTTAGGATGGAAACTGAGCAGTCCTCTGAGACTCATTACGGATGATGCTGTCCTTTACCATCCTCCGAAGATCAAAACGAATTACAAAATGATTTGGACAAGGTGTTTACGTGTGACACTGCAGGGTAGTTAACTCTGAATAATAAAATGTATGAGGTCCCCCACACTAGCACTAAAAAATTCCGTTAAATTTCAGTTTCACTATAAGCCACTCAAATTTGAAGATAATCCATTCAGCTAAATATGTAGGAACTACGCTCCCGAACAACTTAAACTGGAACCATCACATAGAATATGCTGCCGTTGTTCGTCCTCTTTTCAGGTACTGTCGCGTGGTATGCAATTTTACCAGACCACATTACTGAGAAAGTCCAAAGAAAGCTCGTCTTGTACTATCTCGAAGCAGAGAAAAGACTGTAAAGAATATGATAACCGAGTTGGGGGTGGCAATTATTAAACCAAAGGCGTTTTTCGATGTTCCTTCGAATGACAAATACGAGTACGTATTTTGCTGAGTTCCTCCCATATTGGAAACAATGGCTGCCGTGATACTCGTAAAATAAATCACTCACGAGGTAAGTTTTAAGAGTTCCTTTACCCCGCGCGCTTTTTGAGAGTTTTACGGTAGACAAGTGGTTTGTTGGTTGGTTTGGGGAAGGAGACCAGACAGCGTGGTCATCGGTCTCATCAGATTAGGGACGGATGGGGAAGGAAGTCGGCCGTGCCCTTTCAGAGGAACCATCCCGGCATTTGCCTGGACTGATTTAGGGAAATCACGGAAAACCTAAATCAGGATGGCCGGACGCGGGATGGTAGACAAGTGGTCTGAAAAAGATTTTGTGAAACATCTGTCACTGACTTAAGTGTGAATTTATGAACTGCAGAGTAATAGTATGTAGATATAGATGTATATACATTAAAAAAATTGACAGCAGTCAGCACGTGTACGGGACGTCATATTTAAGAGGAAACCCGCGTCTGCACATGCACAATTTCTATGATGACGGACGTTGTGGTTCGGCAGTGATGGTATTGAAGCTTATAGGTTGTATTTGGTATTGTGATTAGTTAAGCAATCGATTAGCCTCCAGGATAAATTTTATGCAGACAGTGTGACTGCCGAACCGTTAATATGGCGAAGATGAGAGTAAATGCCGGCCGCGGTGGTCTAGCGGTTCAGGCGCTCAGTCCGGAACCGCGCGACTGCTACGGTCGCAGGTTCGAATCCTGCCTCGGGCATGGATGTGTGTGATGTCCTTAGGTTAGTTAGGTTTAAGTAGTTCTAAGTTCTAGGGGACTGATGACCACAGATGTTAAGTTCCATAGTGCTCAGAGCCATTTGAACCATTTTTGGAGAGTAAATCGTCAATTTTTAGGATGAAATCCAAGTCTGAAAATTCCAAGAAATGCGACCTCACTACAGTACTCATGTCCAGTATCAGCTACAACGAAAAAAATCAGTGCAGTGGAGTGCAGCTCGCATCAAGTAACAGCCAGAACATCAAAGGATGTAGAAGTGTAAGATGTCGTACTCACGAACAGTGACTGCAATTCGCAGAGTTAGCTCTTACCAGTAATGTTTAGCTCCTCAACATGGTGTGGCACGAGTTTTGTTTGCTAACATGGAGCATCTTGCACCCTTCGAGAAGGAGAGGTGCAGAGTAAATCTCTATTTTCTACCATTACCTGCTAGGCAGCCGTGGGAGGCTGCAAACCTCTGTATAAGTGAGGTTACAGCAGTTTTCTAGCACTGTTTAACACCCCACCATTTATGCTAATCAGCAAGAACATTATGACCACCTACATAGTATCGATGTAAACCCGTCCAGGCGATAGCAGCTTCACCTGGCGAGGAATGACTGTTAGTCAGACACACGCATGGTGCATGTAGAATGTGGGTTTGCTGTCAGTGTGTAAAGTGGGTAAGGAACGAGATCTATCTGAGTTTTACCGAGGGTGGATTTTAATGGCCATGAGGCTCGGTACGAGCGTTTCGGAAACTGCACGACTTGTCGGCTGTTGGTTGAGTGCTGTGATGAGTGCCTTCAACATGTGGCGAAACCAAGACGAAACCACGTCCAGACGTTGTGGGGTTTGGCGGCCACTTCTCATTATACGAGGGTGAGTCAAATGAAAACCTTAAATTTGCAATAACAAATCGAAATTTCGCGCCGTTATCCGATAAGTTGGTAAGCGTGCTACAAACAACGTGCAGAATGGCCTGTAGGTGGCAGCATAGTGTAGATGTACACATACCGTCGTAGTAGTAGTATAAAGATGGCCGCCCCAATTGCGACTTGCACTAGGGAAGAACAGCGTTCTGCTATTCGGTTTTTGCGTCGTGAAGGTATGAAAGTTATTGAAATTCATCAACGAATGAAGGTTCAGTATGGTAATGCATGTTTATCACAGCAGCAAGTCTACGAATGGACTTCAGTGGAAGATGCTCCTGCCGGCCGCGGTGGTCGTGCGGTTCTAGGCGCTCCAGTCCGGAGCCGCGCTGCTGCTAAGGTCGCAGGTTCGAATCCTGCCTCGGGCATGGATGTGTGTGATGTCCTTAGGTTAGTTAGGTTTAATTAGTTCTAAGTTCTAGGGGACTGATGACCACAGCAGTTGTCCCATAGTGCTCAGAGCCATTTGAACCATTTTTGAAGATGCTCCTCGTCCAGGTCAGGCACGAGTTGTGACTCCACAGAACATGGCAGCAGTTGAAGCCATAGTGAAGGAAAACCGCCGAGTGAAACTAAATGACATTGCAGCATGTTTACAGATTAGTCATGGGTCAGCACACCATATTGTGCATGATGTGCTGCAGTTTCACAAAGTGTCTGCAAGATGGGTACCACGGCAGCTGACTCCTGAAATGAGAGAACGACGTGTTGATGCCTGTGAAGAACTTCTTCGCCGCTTTGAACGAGAAGGTGAAGGCTTGCTTGCAAGAATCGTTACTGGGGACGAAACCTGGGTTCACTTCCACCAACCGTAAACGACGAGAGCGAGCAAGGAATGGCGCCATTCCTCATGACCAAAACCAAAGAAGTTTCGAACAGAACCATCAGAAGGGAGGTTATGCTGACTCTCTTTTGGGGCGAAAAAAGAGTCATTTTGGACCATTACATGCCTAGAGGGACCACTGTCACCAGTGCATCATACACAGATCTCCTAAAAAATCATCTGCGGCCTGCAATCAAATCAAAGCGACGTGGATTGCTGTCAGCAGGTGTCCTTTTGCAACATGACAATGCAAGGCCCCACACTGCCCGTACAACAGTTGCAAGAATCACAGACCTGCATCTTGAGTGTCTTCCTCGTCCACCATACTCACCAGACCTTGCCCCAAGTGATTTCCATACGTCTGGACTACTCAGAGACGCAATGGGAGGAAAGAAGTTCCGTTATGATGATGAGGTACGCCATGCGGTGCGTGATTGGTTGCGCGGACTAAAGGAATTTATGCACTTTGTAAGCGCTGGACTTGTATTAAGTATGGAGGAGATTATGTTGAAAAGTGATACAGCTTTGTACCACTTCTGCACAATAAATAATATTTAAAAAAATATTGAAGTTTTTCATTTGCCGGCTTGAGTGACCGAGTGGTTCTAGGCGCTACAGTCTGGAACCGCACGACCACTACGGTCGCAGGTTCGAATCCTGCCTCGGGCATGGATGAGTGTGATGTCCTTAGATTAGTTAGGTTTAAGTAGTTCTAAGTTCTAGGGGACAGTTGACCTCAGAAGTTAAGTCCCATAGTGCTCAGAGCCATTTGAACCATTTTTTCATTTGACTCAGCCTCGTATGTGCCAGACGTTGTACGCTGGGCAGACTGGTAAAACAGGACAGGCGGCGAACTGTGGTGGAACTGACATCAGACTTTAATGCCGGGCAGCGTACAAGTGTGCCTGAACGCACAGTGCACCGAACACTCCTAACGATGGACCTCCGCCGCAGACGACCCAGTCATGTGCCGATGTTAACACCACGGCACAGACAGCGATGACTGAAATGGGCACAAGACCATCGGCACTGGACGTTAGCGCAGAGGCTGAGCGTTTCGTGGTCTGATATATCCCGATAGCTTCTTGATCATGCCGATAGGAGGTCGGGAATCCATCGTCTTCCAGGGGAACACCACCTTGATATTTGTACGGCGGGCAAGTTTGTGGCGGCTCTATTATGCTTTGGGGACCATACACGTAGGCATCCTTTGGTCCAGTGAAGCTCGTGTAAGACGCCATGACGACGAAGGAGTATCGTACACTGGTTGCAGACCACATACATTCCTTCACGAGCATCATGTTTCCCAACAAAAGTGGCACTTTTCAACAAGATAATGCGCCATGTCACAAGCACAGGGGCCGGCCGTAGTGGACGTGCGGTTCTAGGCGCTACAGTCTGGAGCCGAGCGACCGCTACGGTAGAAGGTTTGAATCCTGCCTCGGGCATGGATGTGTGTGATGTCCTTAGGTTAGTTAGGTTTAATTAGTTCTAAGTTCTAGGCGACTGACGACCTCAGAAGTTAAGTCGCATAGTGCTCAGAGCCATTTGAACCATTTTTGAACAAGCACAGGAGTATGATGGTTAGAGGAACACAGTGGCGAGATCCAGTTGATGTACAGGCCTCCCAGCTTTCCAGACCTGAACCCTGTTGAACGTGGCGTCAGAGCTCATCGCCCTCTGCCCGGAATTTACGGAAATAGGGTGACGTATATGTGTAGATGTGGTGCCAGCTTTCTCCAGCGACCTACCAAAGCCTCATTGCTCCCATGCCACGACGTGTCGCCACTGTTATCCGTGCCAAAGTTGGATCTACCGTCTATTACGTAGATGGTCGTAGTGTTCTGGTTGATCAGTGTATATGTTACTCACAGGTTCATTTACATATTGTTGTGCAGATAACGTTGAATAGACGACGTCGGCATGCCACGTATTTTTCCTACTTAACAGGATGTCATACTAAGACCACAATCGCTTCTTCGACACGGCTAGACACGTTTTCTTCCCTACATTTCACCACCTCACCTCGTGTTTGATAACTAACGACATCAACTCTGTCACCTCTCCCTTTGTTTGTCGGTGGCACGTTTCGAATCTGTTTCATGTGGAACATAAATCACCTAGTAGATAGTGTCGGAAGTTCCATGCGGCTTTTCGCGGATGATGCTGTAGTATACAGAGAAGTCGCAGCATTAGAAAATTGCAGCGAAATGCAGGAAGGTCTGCAGCGGATAGGCACTTGGTGCAGGGAGTGGCAACTGACCCTTAACATAGACAAATGTAATGTATTGCGAATACATAGAAAGAAGGATCCTTTATTGTATGATTATATGATAGTAGAACAAACACTGGTAGTAGCTACTTCTGTAAAATATCTGGGAGTATGCGTACGGAATGATTTGAAGTGGAATGATCACATAAAATTAATTGTTGGTAAGGCAGATGCCAGGTTGAGATTCACTGGGAGACTCCTTAGAAAATGTAGTCCATCAACAAAGGAGGTGGCTTACAAAACACTCGTTCGACCTGTACTTGAGTATTGCTCATCAGTGTGGGATCCGTACCAGGTCGGGTTGACAGAGAACATAGAGAAGATCCAAAGAAGAGCGGTGCGTTTCGTCACAGGGTTATTTGGTAAGCGTGACAGCGTTACGGAGATGTTTAGAAACTCAAGAGGCAGACTCTGCAAGAGAGGCGTTCTGCATCGCAGTGTAGCATGCTGTCCAGGTTTCGAGAGGGTGCGTTTCTGGATGAGGTATCGAATATATTGCTTCCCCCTACTTATACCTCCCGAGGAGATCACGAATGTAAAATTAGAGAGATTCGAGCGCGCACGGAGGCTTTCCGGCAGTCGTTTTTCCCGGGAACCATACGCGACTGGCACAGGAAAGGGAGGTAATGACAGTGGCACGTAAAGTGCCCTCCGCCACACACCGTTGGGTGGCTTGCGGAGTATAAATGTAGACGTAGATGTAGATGTAGATGTAGAACATCGGTTGCAGGAACGGGAGGTGATGCCCTGCGTAACAAAGAGATGCAGCTGACAGGCCGCTAAACGTAATCGTAAAGAAATGCGAACATTTGTTTTCTTGCCTTTGCTCCTTTGTAGACGTCGTCATATCCAAACGGTTTCTTTTTCTGTTACTGTAGACATAAAACAGCGTGACGGGCTAGTTACTTTCGTGTCCCACCCATGTTCTCGTAAACGGACTTTGGTTATTGCTCTTCTAAGTCATAAAATGTTACGTCACAGCGCCGTATCTCCGCTTTATTAAAGTTCAAGGAGTCGCAGTCGCGATATTACTTTACTTCACCACTGGAAGTAGGGGGCTGAGACTCTGTTTGCCGCGCTAGCTTTAAAGCTATCTCTTCTGCCCGCTTTATATGATATTACAACTGCTGGTCTCATATTTTAGGGAGGAGAACGCATGTGGCGGCAGGCTTACGAAAAGTGAAGACAGTATGTAATCGAGTACGAAATAAATTACACGATCTCGGTGTTTTATACACTCTAAAGAAGAAAAGAAAAAAAGAAGAGAAAACCACGCTCCACGAATGGGACAGAAATTGGTAGATGTGATGTACGTGTACAGACAAACGAATGATTACAATTTCAGAAAAAGTGGATGATTTATTCAAGTGACAGAGCATCACAAATTCACGAAGCGACAAACGCGTTGGACCATCTCTGGTTTTTATGCAGCCAATTATTCAACTTTACACTGATTGATAGAGTTATTGAACGCCCTCCTGAGGGATATGATGCCAAATTCTGTCCAACTGGCAATTTAGATCGTCAAGATCTTGAGATGATTTGAGGGCCCTGACCATAATGCACCGAACGTTCCTAGTTGAGGAAAGATTCGGCGACCTTTCTGTCCAAGGTAGTGTTTGGCAAGCACGGACAGAAACAGTACAAACTCTCGACGTGTGCTGGCCTGCGTAATCTTACTGAAATGTAAACATGGCGTGGAATATCGTCGACGTACTGGTGTGCATTGCTGGTGAATTAAATAAACATTTAGTTTCTACAGGGAATCATATAACTTTCTTGGCAAATGCATTCCCAAGATTGATGTCCGAATTACTCCTCTGTGATACAGACAAGAGGGAGTTTGAGTCAGTAATTAACTTACTGAAGACTAAGCACTCTCATGGTTATGATGGAGTGTCTAGCAGAATATTAAAGTACTGTGCTGCAGATGTTAGCCCTGTATTTAACCATATTTGTAATTTTTCTTTTAGGAATGGTCAGTTTCCTGAGCGATTGAAGTACTCAGTAGTAAAGCCGCCTTATAAAAATGGAGAAAGGGATTATGTAGATAATTTTAGACCTATTTCTATGCCATCAGTGTTTGCAAAAGTTATTGAAAAGGCTGTGTATGTAAGGATAATTGATCATTTTATATCACACGATTTGCTATCAAATGTACAGTTCAGCTTTAGATGTTTAACAACTGAAAATGCTATATTCTCTTTTCTCTGTGAGGTACTGGATGGGTTAAACTAAAGGTTTCGAACGCTTGGCATATTTTTTGATTTAACTAAGACATTTGATTGTGTTGATCACAAAATATTTCTCCAGCAGTTGGACCATTACGGAATACGGGGAGTAGCTCACAATTGGTTCACTTCTTACTTTAGCAATAGGCAGCGGAATGTCGTTATTCGCAGTGTTGATAGCGGCTGTGATGTGGAGTCTGAGCGGGGTAGTGTCAACTGGGAGGTGTCCCAGGGATCAGTGTTGGGGCCGCTCCTGTTACTTATTTATATAAATGATATGCCCTCTAGTATTACAGGTAACTCTAAAATATTTCTGTTTGCCGGTAGTAAAGGATGTTGTGTGCAACATTGGCTCGGTTTCAAATAGTGTAGTGCACGATCTAAGTTAATGCCTTGTAGAAAATAAACTAACGCTAAACCACAGTAAGGCTCGGTCTGTACAGTTTGTAACACACAATACAGCTAAACCTGATGTTTTAATTTCACAGAACGGACATATGATTAGTGAAACTGAGCAGTTCGAATTTATAGGTGTTCAGATAGATAGTAGGCTGTTGTAGAAAGCCCACATTCAGAATATTGTTCAAAGACTTAATACTGCCATTTTTGCTATTCGAACGGTATCTGAGGTGAGTGATGCTTCGACACGAAAATTAGTCTACTTTGCTTATTTTCATTCGCTTATGTCGTATGGTATTATATTTTGGGGTAACTCTTCCCATTATAAAAGGATATTTTTGGCTCAGAAACGGGCGGTTCGGGCAGTAAGTGGTGTAAGTTCGCGAACCTCTTGTCGACTGCTGTTCACGAGTATGGGTATTTTGACATTGGCCTCTCAATATATATACCTTACTGTCATTTCTTGTTAACAATATTAGCTTATTCCCAAGAATAAGCAGCTTTCACTTACAAGGGGAGGCCGCCAATTGTGAAATTCAGATTCGATTCATACTGCGCATAATAAAAGCTCATGGCCAGAGGTGTAATGTGGCAAAGCACCAAGATGCACTTCTCAGCCGTTGTCGAGAAAATCGACAGTTAAAAGAAACCGTTGCGGTGAAATACTCTCTACGATTAATAATTTCTTACAGCGTCGTGGCGCAGAGGTAAGCGCTTGGGTTTATAATTCGAAGGTCGCCGGATCGAATCCGGCACCATGCAACTTTTTTTCATTATTAGTTTTTTCTAATTCAAATATATATATATATATATATATATATATATATATATATGTATATATATATATATATATTTGAATGTCGTATGGTATTATATTTTGGGGTAACTCTTCCCATTATAAAAGGATATTTTTGGCTCAGAAACGGGCGGTTCGGGCAGTAAGTGGCGTAAGTTCGCGAACCTCTTGTCGACTGCTGTTCACGAGTCTGGGTATTTTGACATTGGCCTCTCATTGTATATATATATATATATATATATATATATATATATATATATATATATATATAAACTATTGATGAATTGCTTATGCATGTTGGAGAAGGCGGATTGCTCTCCAATTGTACCGCCTCCATTTTTCCGTTTCTTTAACAGGGTGTATCAAAACTCTCACGTCCGCACTGATTTTCAACGATGTTATAAGTTGCGCTAGGGACCGCATCTACCTTCTTTCGAAGTTAGCATGCAACTACGCTGTCATGCGGCGGCTCGTTTCGGCCCATTCAACATCTGTCCATCAAGTGTAACGAGCGAGTAACGGAGTTTATATTTCATACCTGCCACAGCAAATTTGTGTTCGTGGGGTCTCTATTCTAATTCGAACGTTTTACTTACGCTATACGTATTCGTTTCGGAATATCGTTTCTACGTCTTCCGTTAACTATACGTGGTAAACATTATGAAGACAATTAATAATATTTGTGAAATGCAACTTTATTTTCGGAAAACATAATGATGTTCGAAGTCACCAGTTTTTCCACGACAAACGACTTTCAACAACTTATTATATGCATAATTGTTGCAACTGATTGCCGGGAATTATATATATATATATATATATATATATATATTTGAATTACAAAAAACAAATACTAAAAAAAAAAAAAGTTAGCATGGCGCAAGATTTGATCCGGCGACCTTAGGATTACAAACCCGAGCGCTTACCGCTGCGCCACGGCGCTGTATACAACTATTAATCGTAGAGAGTATTTCACCGCAACGGTTTCTTTTAACTCGGTTTACTCGACAACGGCTGAGAAGTGCATCTTGGTGCTTTGCCACATTACACCTCTGGCCATGAGCTTTTATTATGCGCAGTATGAATCGAATCTGAATTTCACAATTGGCGGCCTCCCCTTGTTAGTTAACACTCGGCGTAGATAAAACCTGCATTTGGATCGGACTTCCTTAACTCTTGTGCAGAAAGGTGTGCAGTATACTGCTGCATCCATTTTCAATAAGCTACCACTCGAATTGAAAAATCTTAGCAGTAATCCACGCGCTTTCATATGTAAACTGAAGAGTTTCCTCATGGGTCACTCCTGCTATTCTGTCGAGGAGTCCCTTGAAAAATTAAGCTGATTCTTATTGTATTCTTGATTGCGTTTACTTAAACTTATGGACTGCCTTTTTTCGGTTCATAAACATTTATTTTTATCTGTTATTACTTTTATGTTGTAATTTAATGTACTGACACGTTCCATGACCTTGGAAATTTGCTTCTCAATTTGGTCCCACGGAACTTGACGTGTAAATAAATAAACAAGGCGGTCGATAGTCGCGTTGGTGTGCCACTGCTGTCCGGGGCGCGTTCAGACACGTCTTCGGCCCGGAATGTCGTTGACTGGAGTGGAATTGTATTCAGTGATGAGTCCCGCTTCGAGATGAGCTCCGATGACTAAGGAAGAAGTTCGGACAGCGGTGATGTACCAACCTAACTGTCGGCCGCCGTGTAGCCCAACATGCTGGAGGCATGGTCTGGGGTGCCATTTCTTTTCATGACGGAACCCCTTTGGTTTCATCAGCGGCATTCTCATAACACAGTTGTACGTCGATGATATTCTACACACCATTTTGTTGCCCTTCATCAAAAGCCATCTTGTGTTCACATATCAGCAAGATAATACACGCCCGCACACGCTTGTCTTCGCGTTTGCCAAAGCCTGCTTTATCTAGCAAAGCCACCGGTTATCTTCCCAACTGAGAATGTTTGGAGCATTACGGGCAGGGCCTTCCAACCAATTCGGGATATTGACGATCTGGCGTTCCGATTTTATAGAATGTGGCGCTATATCCCTCAGAAGAACCCCCAACAACTTTGTCAATCAATCCTTAGCCGGACAGATGCTTGAATAAGGGCCACAGGTGGAACAAGTTTTATTGACGTACTCATTTTGTGAATCTCTTTCTCTTGAATAAATCATCTAGTTTTTCTGAAATTATAATTATTTTTTTGTCTGTACATATACATCACATCAACCAATTTAGATAATTCCTTCATGGTTTGTCGTTTTCTTTTATCTTAGACTGTACATTCACAAGAAGTTAAACTTTCCAGTTTTTCTGCTTTGATTCCTACTCCTTTTGATTCGTTGTACAGTACTTGACACCATCACTATCACTGCTGTTGATCTCTGAGAAAATGGTATATGTGTACATAAAAGTTCATGAAAATCAAGCAACTTGTCATCCAGAATTGTTAACGCATGGCATTGAGGTGGCAGCCAGATCGGGATTTTGGAGGTGGTGGCGTTAAGCTCTTGATCAGATTTTGTGCCAGTGTCCTATATTACATTCAGAAATCCTTCTCATTGTCTCGAGCATGTGACACTGTAGGTGGTGATCCGACCGTCGGATTGTGACGTCAAAATTCTGCGACCCATTGGTGTTGTTGGGCGGTTTCACAGTGTTTCACTAGTTCAGGTAGAGTACGATGCCTCGCAGTAGTTCAATAGGGAGTGACATCACGTGCTACAGGCGAACAGATGCGCAGCGTACTGTACAGTGAAACAGCGTCATTTGTTGGTCCTTTAAATCGTTCTGTTCTTCTATGTTTCATGGTGACCCTTGAAGCTTGTAGTATGTTTAGCAGTTGAGCTTTGATGTTTAGACTGGTCAACGAGTGTTGCGTTTCTGGCTTCGCCGATAATATTTAATGAAAACAAAAATGGCTCTAAGCACCACGGGACTTAACATATGAGGTCATCAGTGCCCTAGACTTATAACTACTTAGAGTACCTAACCTAAGGACATCACACACATCCATGCCGGAGGTAGGATTCGAACCTGCGACCGTAGCAGCAGGGCGTTTCTGGACTGAAGCAACTAGAACCGCTCGACCACTTAATGAGAACAACGAAGTTTTATTTTCTGACATCCAACCTATGATGATGTATTCATGAAAGTAATGATAAGACAGTCAAATTTTTCTCATTTCTTAGGTTTACCACTTGCTTTTTTTCAAAGACGGTAATCTGAGGTAACTGCACGCTGTAGATTCGAGCACTAGGGCCAGAATCACTCATTATACCTACAAGCGACTCACAACTCGGATAAAATGCTAAACCTCCCAGACTTGTTAACTGTCCTATGCATTTTCCACAGCAGTGCCCATCATTAGAAACCAAACAGCAGGTAAATGAAGTTTTGATAGACTTCTGTGACATTCGCCAGTAAAGTTGTGGAAATTTATTTCGTGTATAGTTTACTTAACTGCTGTAAATCTGACAATGAGAGGGTGTAGAGATCGTGATAGAAGACAAAGTGTGAAAACAGTTTCAGTGCAGCTTAACTTGAACAGTGAAGCAGAAAAGGCTGTGCATAATTTTAATTACTAGAGTTTTGCTGTTTCCGACAACAGAAAAACGCTTTTATTTGGTCTCATTTGTGTGCACGTAGTTCACTTCTGTGAGACAGCGCTATGAGCACCTGCAGAGTTTGAATCTGTCCTAGATGCGGGCCTCCATTTGGCTTGTCGATCGAACAGTGCGATGTCCAGAGTTGTGGGGCATTCGAATGTGACATATATTGGACGGTATGGGGAAGAAAGGGCAGACATACCTGTTGTCAAGGTTCCATTTGACAGCCTTTGACCACCACATCGCCGCATCGTCCACCAAGCGCATCATAACCTCTTCAGGTCTGCGCCTGCGCTCGAGAACAAGCAATGGACTCCCCGCAACATTCCGCAGAACTGGTCAGAAAGTAGCAACAGCCGGACTAAAAAATTAACGTACCATGCACAGGCTACCGTTAACGTGAATACTGCTCGTAAGTCTCAGATCCGTTCTAGAACAGGTTTGTAGAGGAAACAGAGAAGATCGAAACAAGTGCAGAGCGTTTCGTAACGCGTTCAGTTAGTAAATACGAAAGCATCACGGAAATGCCCAGCCTATTTCATTGACAGACGCTGTAAGAGAGGCACTTTGCGCCCCGATGTGTCTTGCAGCTGATGTTCCTATGGCCTACTACTCCTAGAAGACTCTGCGAATATATTGTTTCCTCCTATATATTTCCGAAGAAAAGGTCATGAAGGTAAAATTAGAGGGTCGAGCTCACATGGGGACTCACAAGCAATCGTTCCCCCGCGAATAATTCGCGACTGGAACAGGAAAAGGGCGAGGTGACGGAAGTACACGAAGTATACTCAGCCACACGTCGCGATGTGGTTTGTTGAGCGTAGATGTAGATGTGAGACTCGTCGTAAGCTTCCCTTTCTGGTTCACACGACGGATCCTGAGCGGGATCTGCCGAGTTCTAACAAGGGAACCTCCCCATCGCACCCCCCTCAGATTTAGTTATAAGTTGGCACAGTGGATAGGCCTTGAAAAACTGAACACAGATCAATCGAGAAAACAGGAAGAAGTTGTGTGAAACTATGAAAAAATAAGCAAAATATACAAACTGAGTAGTCCATGCGCAAGACAGGCAACATCAAGGCGAAGTTGAACATAGGAGCGCCGTGGTCCCGTGGTTAGTGTGAGCAGCTGCGGAACGAGGGGTCCTTGGTTCAAGTCTTCCTTCTAACGAAAAGTTCAATTTCTTATTTTCAGACCATTATCAAAGTTCAGGCACTCACACATAATCAGCTTCGCTCTCCAAAATTCCAGGACATGTTCAGATTTGCTTGGACATATGCAGGATTTGACGGTCTACACACGGAAAAATTTGAAAACGTTAAAAACATATGTTTTGACAGAGCACAGGCAAAAGTGTACTACTGTGAAACTGTTGGATTCATTTGTTGTAGTTTATGTGACAAACTCTTATGTTTTCATTATTTTTTTGGGAGTAATTTTCACATCCACAAGAAAACCTAAATCGGGCAACGTAGAAGAATCTTTTTACCCATTCGCCAAGTGTACAAGTTAGGTGGGTCGACAACATATTCCTGTCATGTGACGCACTTGCCGTCACCAGTGTCATATAGAGAATGTCAGACGTGTTTTCCTGTGGAGGAATCGGTTGACCTATGACCCTGCGATAAAATGTTTTCGGTTCCCATTGGAGAGGCACTTCCTTTCCTCTACTAATCGCAAGGTTTTGCGGTGCGGTCACAAAACACAGACACTAAACTTATTACAGTCTCGTCTCGTCAATGAATGAATGAACAGATCATAACTTTGCGAAAATCAAGAAAAACTTTTCGCTCGAGGGGAGACTTGATCCAAGAACCTCTCATTCGGCAGCTGTTCACGCTAACCACGGGACCACGGCGCTCCTGAGCTCAGATTAATCTTGATGTTGACTATTTTCGCATGGACTACTGAGTTTGTATATTTTGCTTATTTTTTCATAGTTTCACACAACTTCTACCTGTTTTCTCGATTGATCTGTGTTCAGTTTTTCAAGGCCTATGCACTGTGCCAACTTATAACTAGATCTGAGGGGGGTGCGATGGGGAGGTTCCCTTGTAAGCTGCTTCCGTGCAGGGAGCTTCGCATGTTTTCGCATAACAGTTGCAGTTCTATTTCGTTGTAGGACCTACATTGAATACGAAATTAGAACTATATATTAATACCTTCAGCTGCTGACGGGCGTTGATGTATATCAACAGGGACAGGTGAAAATGTGTGCCCCGACGGGGACTCGAACCCAGGATCTCCTGCTTACATGGCAGACGCTCTATCTATCTGAGCCACCGAGGGCACAGAGGATAGTGCGACTGCATAGACTATCTCACGCACGCCTCCCGCGAGACCCACATTCTCACCTTATACGTCCACACACTACATTCGTAGTGTCCCTACCCTACACACTCATTACTCGTGGAAGACATTCTTACCAAGTCCCGTAAGAGTTCGTGCAATATGTGTGCATCCGCACAGAAGAAGGTCATGGCCGGTATTGCCAGAATTATATACTTATATGGACCATATCCATATAAGTATACACTGAATACAGTTGGTGGTGGAATGTTTACTGCTGTTAAAGTAATTTACCTTGCAGTGAAACTGAAATAGATAGTTTCTGTGAGTTGGTATAATTAGAGATTATATTTGATAACCAGAATAAACAAATAATTAGTTCCTTGTACTGACCACCTGACCCGCATGTACAGTTGCTGAACTATTCAAAGAACATTTCGGTCTCATTTCAGATAGTGTAAGTAGGCTGTATAGGTTTTTTTATTAGTAACGCCACGTAGCGCTCTGTATGAAAATCACAGGCTGTGCTGTGTGCAGTCTGTGGCTGGTTTGCATTGTTGTTGGCTACTGTAGTGTTGGGCAGTTGGCTGTTAACAGCGCGTAGCGTTGCGCAGGTGGAGGTGAGCCGCCAGCAGTGGTGGATGTGGGGAGTGAGATGGCAGAGTTTTGAGAGCGGATGATCTGGACAGAGACAGTAAATTTGTAATATTGGATATCATGGACTGATATAGATATTATGACTTTTGAACACTATTAAGGTAAATACATTGTTAGTTCTCTATCAAAACCTTTCATTTGCTAACTATACCTATCAGTAGTTAGTGCCTTCAGTAGTTTGAATCTTTTATTTAGCTGGCAGTATTGGCGCTCGCTGTATTGCAGTAGTTTGAGTAACGAAGATTTTTGTGAGGTAAGTGATTTGTGAAAGGTATAGGTTAATGTTTGTCAGGGCCATTTTTTTGTAGGGATTATTAAAAGTCAGATTGCGTTGCGCTAAAAATATTGTGTCTCAGTTTAGTGTTGATCAGAATAGGGAAAGAGCGAAATGTCTGAGTACGTTCAGTTCCGCTCAGCTGTTTGCAAATCAAATAATGTAAGAGGTTTATCAGCACAGTAATTCATTAATATTTCTAAGGGGACGTTGCAATAGTCATCCCACTCTTACAAGTCTTCGAAGTAAATACTCCAAAAACAGGAATCTAGACATTGATGGCTCCAGTATGCAAGTATCGATATATGTGATGGTCTGTACATGGAGTGCATAGGGGCCTGGAGATGGCATTATTGAGATGCCGAAACTGCTACCGGCCGCTGTGGCCGAGCGGTTCTAGGCGGTTCAGTCCGGAGCCGCGCGACCGCTACGGTCGCAGGTTCGAATCCTGCCTCGGGCATGGTTGTGAGTGATGTCGTTAGGTTTAAGAAGTTCTAAGTCCTAGGGGACTGATGACTTCAGCTGTTAAGTCCCATAGTTCTCAGAGCCATTTCAACCGAAACTGCTTGTACAAACAAAATAACTTCTCAAAAAAATGGTTCAAATGGCTCTGAGCACTATGGGACTCAACTGCAGTGGTCATAAGTCCCCTAGAACTTAGAACTACTTAAACCTAACTAACCTAAGGACATCACACACATCCATGCCCGAGGCAGGATTCGAACCTGCGACCGTACGGTCGTGCGGTTCCAGACTGTAGCGCCTTTAACCGCTCGGCCACTCCGACCGGCTAACTTCTCAAAATATACGGCTGTTTTGCCATTTTCCTTAGTTAATATTTGACCGACCGGTGTCCCGATTCCACAATCGGTCAACAGAGAAAGACAAGGCAGGCTGATGAGGAAGTTAAATAAGTTTCTCCAAGTGTAGAAATCGTGTAACTGTGCGAGAACTTTGGTTGGCCGAAGCATTTGGACCCTTTCATAAAGCAAGAAATCCAGGTTCTAGTCCTGATCTAGAACAAACTTTCATTTGTCTTCAGTAAATTGTATAGCTGTGGTAACATATTCACAATGTGTGAATATATTTCGTGGTTTAATACGGCTATCAATCATAAGCTGTGTCTGTTCTTTCGGAGTCACACGCATGTCCGAGGGAACGTTGCGTGGAACTTTACAGACAATGTCAAATATAGACACTGCACTAATGTACTTCATGCCAAAGCCAACGCAATCTGACGAGAAACTAAATATATCTCTCCCAGTGCGGCAGTCACATACTCGTGCGAACACTAATGAGTAGCAGACACTGGGAGTTATGGAAGATTGGGTCTGTCTGTGAAGTGTGCTCGGACAGGCTAAGCAGTTCAAACGAACGATTGCGTAAGGTGAGACATTCTGGTTCGAGTCCCGGATAGGCACGAATTTTCATTTGCCTCCAGTAAATTGTATAGGCGTGGTAGTGCCGTGTTCGCAGATTGCAAATTCCTTTCACAGACAGGGAGCATCATGACTGATACAGATGTTAACGACCAAAAGGTTGTTGTAGCAAGACTGAATACGGTAACATCCAAATTCACCAAAAATGAACACAAAATATGTCTACTAAAAAAAAGCAGATAAAAGTCGCTTGACGCTTTCCTAAGAGACAGTCTTCTTCCGAAGTGACCATGTAACCGTAGACCAGAAGTGGCTTAAATTCAAAGAAATAGTGTCGACGGCAACTGAGAGACATACAGGGTGGTCCATTGATAGTGACCGGGCCAAATATCTCGCGAAATAAGCATCAAACGAAAAAACTACAAAGAACGAAACTCGTCTAGCTTGAAGGGGGCAGCCAGCGAAAAAAGTGGTCCAACTAAAATATTCATATTTCTTTACGTACTACACGAATATGTGAAAAAATGGGGGTTCCTATTTAAAAAAAAACGCAGCTGACATCCGTTTGACCTATGGCAGCACCATCTACTGGGCGAACCATAGCGCCATCTGGTTTCCCCCGTCAAGCTAGACAAGTTTAATTCTTTGTAGTTTTTTCGTTTGACGCTTATTTCGTGAGATATTTCGCCCGGTCACGATCAATGGACCACCCTGTATACCAAGTAAATTAATAAGAGTTGGTATTCATCGGCCGTGGTACACGGAAAAGTCCAGACCACTGTTGCAGAAGCAACGAAAAAGTATGACAAACACAAAAGAGCGCAAAATATCCAGTACTGTCGATGTCCTACTGGCGCTCGAAACTTAGCACGGATTTCAATTCGAGATGCTTGTAAAAGTTTTCACAATGAAATTCTCTCTCGAAACCTGGCAGAAAATCCGAAGAGACCACAGCATGACACAATCAGGACCTTCACTGGGCGATAGCAATGACAGTGTTATCGACGACTCTGCCAGTAAAACGGAGTACTAAATCCTGTTTTCCAAAATCCTTCAAAGTAAACGTTCAAGAATTCGAGTTCTGGAATGAGTAACTTTGAAGCAGATACCGACTATGTAGCGAAACAGCTTGAATCAAGTAATAAAGGCAGGTCCTACAGTCCATATTGTATACCAGTTATGTTTATTTTAGAGTATGCTGATACAATTTCTCCATACTTAGCAGTCATATCTAACCGTTCGTACGAAGTATGATCCGTACCTAAAGATTGGAAAGTCGCACAGGTCACACCAAATACTCAAGAAAGGAATCCGCTGAATTACAGATCAGATCGCTAACCTCAATTTGCAGTAGGATTTCGGAATATCTACTGTGTTCAAACATTATGAAATACCACGAAGAAACGATTTATCGACAAATAGTTCGCATGTGTTCAGAAAATACCGTTCTTTTGAAACAGAATTACCCATTTATTCACACAAAGTAATGAATGCCATGAACATGGGAACTCAAATTGATTCCATGTTTTCTAGATTTCCAGAAGGCCTTTGACACCGTTTCTCACAAGCAATTTTCAATAAAACTCCGTGCCTAAGAAGTATCGTCTTAGTAGGGCGACTGGATTCGTGATTTCCTGCCAGATAGCTCGCAGTCTCTGGTAACTGATGTGAAATTATTGAGTAAAACAGAAGTGTTGTAGGCCCTCTGCTGTTCCTAACCTGTATTGAGCAACCCTCTTAGATTGTTCGCCGATGATCCTCAGCAGGTGATCAGAACCAATTGCAAAATAATTTAGACAAGATATTCGTGTGGTGCGAAAAGTGGCAAGGGACACTGAGTGATTCCGTACTTGTGTAAGGTGTAGGGAAGGAATGGGCTAGAAATTTGTGATGAGTGTAAGATGAGAGAATGGGTGATACTAAGTTTGGGATTTCGATTAATGGTAATTATAATCAAAACTACGCTATAGTTTATAATCTGGACAAAAGAAAGGAAAGGAGAAAGAACAAGAGGTGGGACTGACGGATGACATCGAAAAAGTACAATGAAGGGCAGCTCGTTTTGTATTACCGCGAAATAGGGGAGATTGTGTCACAGACATGATACGTGAATTGGAGTGGCAATCATCAAAACATAGACGTTTTTCGTTGCGACGTGATCTTCTCATGAAATTTAAACCACCAGTTTTCTCCTCCGATTGCGAAAACATTCTGTTGGCACCCACCTACATACGGAGAAATGATCATCACGATAAAAGAAGAGAAATCAGGGCTCGCGCCGAAAAATTTAAGTGCTCGTTTTTCCCACGTGCCGTTCGGGAGTGGAACGGTAGAGAGACAGCTTGAAGGTGGTTCATTGAACCCTCTGCCAGGCATTTTATTGTGAATAACAGAGTAATGACGTAGATGAAGTAGATGAGATGAATGGAAACCAAAGAAAAGAGAAAGAGTATAAAATGCAGACATCAGCATTCAGTCTAACAAATAACTATCCTTCAACGTGCAAAAGCATGTACGAGATAGAAGACTTCAGTTGGACCCACAGACTGGCAGTGACGCATTTTAAGGTACGCTTTTGTTGATTGTTCGGGCGACAATCACGTGCGTGTAAAACGTATTTAATATAAAGCTTCGGTGGCATGAGTTCATGATTTGTATACGTATTACTGGTCATTTCCCTATTGCCTGCTGATTACTCGTATCCCGTGTTAATTTGTATACTATCTATCAGTTTCAACAAATACTAATGCTGCTGTATAAAAACTACTTTAGGTGTCTTGAGTCTGAAGACTGGTTTGATGCAGTGCTCCACACAAGCCTATCCTACTATCCTACGCAGACCTCTTGAGCTGTACGTTACTACTGCACTCTACTTTCTTTCGAACCTCCTTACTGCTCCCCCTACCGTTACTTCCCTCTATTATCAGACTGACAATTCCTTAATGACCCAGTATTTGTCCTGTCAGTTGATCGTTTTTTAGTTAAGTTGTGCCATCAATTTCTTATTTTTCAAATTCGATTCAGTACCTTTTCATTAGTAAGGTGATCCATCCATCTAATATGCATCATTTTGTAGCACCATATTTCAGAACTTCTTTTCTCGTCTTGTCTGAAGAGCTTATAGCCCCTGTTTCACTTCCGTACAGGGCCTACACTCCAGAGAAAATAACACACTATGGAAAAGATTTCCTACCACATTACTTTACATCTGAACAGGTCATTTCAAAAAGATCATGAAACACAAAAGTAAAATTTCACAGGGGAAGGCAGAAACATCCAGCAGCATTAATCGCCTTTGTAGTTGTTCTTATTTCGATGTCAGTCATTACTGAGTCTTCAAGGATTTTGTAGCATTATGTATTTTTGTTTTGTAATATATAGTTTAGCATATAATTAAATTTAAAAATTGCTGACTCGTGACATTTTTGCAATGAACAACTATCTGTTCCAATAAATGAAATTTATACTTGGAAAAAATGTTGATTTCATTATAAAATCAGTAAATGTGGTCAACTGCAAACTCAGATGAGGCTATTACCTTTTTATTCACATTTGGAACTGAAGTTGTGCTTCATATAACAATTGTGAAGCAAAAGACAATAAAATAAATTAATCTTCTGGATCGTCGTTACTGTTTTTCTCCTGCTATTGACCATTCTTGTAATTGTTCATAAAATTACGTATACTCAGGTGGAATAACCCCTTTCACTTAAAATTTACCTTGAATTTTTTTGACGTTGATGAGCACTCATTTTTCAGGATATGCTAACTTATTGGGAAGTAGAGGATCCTTAGTTTTCAGTTTTCACTTGCCCGACATAACGTGCATCATACTCAAAACTTATTCATTTAGGAAGGGAAAAAGAAATTTTATATTCCTTAGGAAAATTTCCCATCAATGATTCAGAGAGGCAAGAATTTTTAAAACAGATTGGCCAACACTCTTTAAATACTAATGAAGCATCGTCAGCGCTTTCCACTAACAATTTACTTGGTGGCTTTTCGATCATTATGGGACACCCTGCAAGGATATAGGTCCTGTCATGATGGCTCACCATCTTGTTTAAACTGCTATCTACATCATTTGGGAGAAAATTATGTCTGTGTATAAGGAAGTAAACTTTCCTGGAAGTAAAAGTGTAGAAATGAGCAAACTTCAGTTCCACCTTTCTTGATTCGTCTTCATGGTATCTGCACAAGTATGAGTGCTTACTTTTCTGATTATGTATATTAAAAACATTGAGCTTTAGCTGTTTCAAGTAAATGATATCGTGAACAGGAATACTTGATAATCGTACATTTTGCTTGTAATCAACGATCAGCCCATAGACATTTTCCTTTTTACTGCGTTCAATAACTTCATTAATTTAACTGTAATATCTTTAGACCTTCAGCAGTGAACCACTCATGGGATTGTTACAGTCTTCAAACCTAACAAGAGAAAATACACGTGAAAGCAGCTGAAGGCCAATAATGTCTTTCGCTTTCAATTAAACACACTTCCATGCAGTCATTGCAAGGAGGGCACGAGTTAATGACTCATGACTTTTCTACATGGAGTGAAGATTTTTAACTCTGACAGTGACGCCATTTGTTGGTTGACTACTGTCTTTCTTGTATGTATTAACCTGCCTACTTTTTATTACCCAGTCCCGATGTATAACTCAGTTTTGAAAAAAAAACAGACTCATAACTTTTAACCAATGCATCTTATGATGATAGATTTGTCTTTTCTAAGAACCCTTTTCTTGCTGTCGGCGGTTTGCATTTTAAATCCTCTCCATTCTCAGTTATATTGCTCCAAAAGTGGAAAAACTCATTTATTGAAAGTCATCTTATGACCTGTTTTCAAGACACTATGCATTCTTTTCAAAGCATCGTCCAGATCATTTGTGTCTGATAAAATTACAATGTCATCTGTATACTTCAAAGTTTTCCTTTATTCTCACAGAAAATGTTCAAATGTGTGTGAAATCTTATGGGACTTAACTGCTAAGGTCATCAGTCCCTAAGCTTACACACTACTTAACCTAAATTATCCTAAGGACAAACACACACGTCCATGCCCGAGGGAGGACTCGAACCTCCGCCGTGACCAGCTGCACAGGCCATGACTGCAGCGGCCTAGAGCACTTGGCTAATCCCGCGTGGCTATTCTCACATACGCTTAATTAAGGACCAGTGGTGGTACCTTAGCAATTCAGAGTGCAGTTATTTTCAAAATCATTGCCTTGACACACTAACCGACTGCCTGTTAACATCAGTGCCATGAATTTGATACTGAATAGAGAAAAAAATTGTAGTTGGTATGTTGATTTATTATTATTCTTCTTTAAGCAGCGAACTTGCTGCTATGTTTCTGTACTGTCGGAGGTCGAGCGCATCAGAGACTCTGCTAACTTCTTCGGTTGCGTTCCTCTTATGATGGAAACATGAATAAGGCATTGGTGTTTCTTCTGTATCTCCTTAAGCTGGCAGAGTCGCATCGCTTCATTTCACATTCAGCCGTGGTCCGCATCAGCGCATGTGGCCAGTGCCCGTTCTGCTGTTACATTCATCTCCTTCCTCCATGCGGCACTGTGCCGTTGTATACTATCATAGCCATAATTTCTTTTACATTTCTGGCATTTTATTCTGTGCTCTCTCGTCGTATTTTTGCATTTTTCGTCGGTTGCCATCCTTGTCAAAAAGTTAGAAAACTAATGAGAGTTTTTGTAGTGACTTCATTGTAATACTGTTTCTTGTAATAACAAGATTACACCACTGAGACTTAATTTTCTTGATCGTAAGCGGACATAAAATAACTAGCATAAAAATAATAGGAGGTAAATATATCAGTTTACTGTGCATCCACACATGGCTACTGGTCCAGAATATAAAGTTCCCCTGCCATTAAACGTTGCATGTTGTAAGTCCAAATTTATTGCAAATAAGTGAGCAACACTGATAATGCAGTATTTACAGACATGTTTAAAGAGTAAAACTTTAAATCGGCGTTTAATTTATATAACTTGCAGTTGGCTTCAGTGTATAGGGCTCTGGTTCAGTTGATAAGCTTAATGAAAACAGAAGTTGGTCCAGGAGTGTCTTTCACCTATGACTGAAGTATAATTCATTTATTTCTTATACTGTACATTTTGCCATTCGGTCGACACATGACAAACCTTTTTCACAGCAAATAAAGTCACAGTTTGTGTAACAAAACTTTGTGCGCAGTAACTGTTTTTTTGACATTTTTCATGCAAAGGGTCTCGTGAAGTGAACTAGAGCATAGTCGAAAAACTACTGAGCAAGTGATCGTGTCCCTGGTGCCATTTTACAGTGTGTATTAGTCCTATAACGTTATAAAAGCATCCAGTACACAGACTGATTCAAATTGACTCTATGTAAAAGATCCGCTTGCCACGTTTAACACAAATCAAAATTAGTTGTTCTGTTTATTTGAAAATATTATGGAAATAAAACGTGTTTACGGAAGTTTAGGTTAGTACTTGTTCCATAGATCATGAATACGACACTTCGTAATGATGTGGAACGTGTCAGGTTAATAAAAGGTGTCAATACAAGATATTACATTACACAAAATATTACATGACACTTAATTTTTTGGGGGAAATTACCCAGTTACTATATCCAAAAATTCATCTAATGAGTAGGAGGAGTTGCCATTCAGAAATTCTTTTAATTTCCTTTTAAATGCTATATGGCTATCTGTAAAACTTTTGATTCTATTAGGTAAGTGACCAAAGAATTTTGTGGTAGCATAATTTACCCACTTCTGAGTCAACGTTAGATTTAACCTTGAGTAGAGAAGATCATCCTTTCTCCTAGTGTTGTAGCCATGTACACTCCTATTACTTTTGAATTCGTTCGGATTGTTAATAACAAATTTCATAAGAGAATACATATATTGTGAGGCTACAGTGAAGATTCGTAACTCTTAAATAAGTGTCTGAAGGATGATCTTGGATGAGCTACAGCAATTATTCTGATTACACGCTTTTGTGCAATGAACTCCCTTTTACTTAATGATGAGTTACCCCAGAATATGATGCCATACGAAATCAGAGAACGAAAATAGGCGTGGTAAGCTAATTTACTGAGATGTATATCGCCAAAATTTGCAGTGATCCTAAGTGAAAAGTTAAATTAACTTTTTATTAGAAATACAGATGTTGAGCCGCGTCATAAAGTCATCGTAATGTAGGTCGGTAAATTCAACAAGTGACGGTTCTCATAAGATAAGACTGCGAGCGAAGCTGTATTTTATATTTTGTTGTGACATTTGTGGGAAAACTAATTCTCGTAGCATAACCCTAGACTGTGCATAAAATATCGATATATACTCGCCTAACTTAAAGCACGACAGAACTTCGCCAGACTGCTGCCACATTGTGTAAATATCCGAAAACATGAATCAGACAATGTATGTCTCTAAACAGATATAACTATGGTTGAAAAAGAAACGGTATCGTAAGATTCAGTAATTTGTAAAGTTACATAAGGTCTTGGAATGTTATAAGGGTTGGGACAAAACTATGGAAACAGTGAGAGAAATGCATGCATGAACATACATGCAGATGCTAGAAAAGCCTGCACGTTGTGCCGCTGTACTTGACCATGAATGGCAGCTGTATTGTGTCCTCAGTACGCTGCAGTTGTCAGCTGTGGTCAGAACAGTGCTCTCTATAGTTGTGAGTGCTTTGTGTCGGAGCACAGCGCATTCGCAGGCGGGCAAATTGTTTGCGCTCGTAACGAAAGTACTTTCGTAACCAAAGGAGTCGAAATGTTTGGTATTTCAAGAGGTACCGCAACAAAGTTTTATACCGCATATAGGCGGAGCTGAAAAACATCATCCACTTAGTACAGCGCGGATCAAAGTATGTTGACTGATCGTGACGAATGGTCATTGAAGAGGACTGCGAAGAAAAACAAGAAGATGACAGCTGCAAAAGTCACTCCAGAACTAAATGTCGCACTGGCGAACCCCGCCAACACCAAAACAACACGAATGGAGCTTCGTAAGCAGGGACAGGGCAAGATAAATTCCAAAATCGCTCATTGGTAAGCACTGCCCGTAGCAGGAAAACATGGTGTCAGAACTATAAAACCTGGATTATGGAGCAATGGAAGCATTTGGTCGGATGAGTCTTGTTTCACTTTGTTTCGAACTTATGGCCAAATTTACGTCTTAAGAATGAAATAGATGGTTGTTCGGTGATGGTTTGGGCGGCCATATAGTGGTATTTAATGGGCCCCATGACTATCCTGCAAGGTCGCATTACTGCCAGCGATTATGTGATCATTTTGGGTGATCATGTTCATATTTCGGGCTTTCACATAAAGATGTTGAAATGATGGTGATGTGGTGTTACCCTCAACTACATACCCTCAGACTGAAAGTTGCAATACTAAAAGTGTTGGCTGGTTTCGTTGTCTAGGGGCTGGGATACGTACTTGCCGCATTACAGGCCAAATACTGCTGAATCTACAGTATACAATAAGAATACACACATGAATGGAATGGTCGAAGGTTTCTATCACGCGGCAATTGTGAATTATGAAAGTAACATATAAATTTATAAATGAAAGATTACAATTAAATAATATCTGCAGGTACTATCTTAACGACTTTAAGTGATGAGTACAATGGTAGAAGTACTTTTGACAATACGGTATATTTTTGCAAAACACTTATTGGTGTCGATGCTCCAGCAATTAAACAAAATATATGTTGAATAACAGGGAAACAATAGATTCCTACTTCATGTAATTAGTTATGAACAAAAACATAGCTCGCGAAATATTCACTTCTGGACGCATACTCGTGATGACTGGGTGTTGTGTGATGTCCTTAGGTTAGTTAGGTTTAAGTAGTTCTAAGTTCTAGGGGACTGATGACCATAGATGTTAAGTCCCATAGTGCTCAGAGCCATTTGAACCATTTGAGCGCATACTACGTCTTCACTGCAGAAGCCACGGAAATCACACAAGAGCACAGGTCGGCACTCCGAAATATTTCTATCCTCCGCGACCACGCGCAAACTGCTCCACTGTCCAAGTCTTTCCGCCGACTCTGCGTTCGTCTGTACTGTCCAGCACCTCCCGTGTTCTGTCCTGCACTGTCCAGATCTCCCTCTCCATTCACTTCGGTAGTCGCCTCCCTTTATAGCGAGCGCTGTGATTGGCGATAGCGCTCCTGTCATGTCTCCAAGCTAACGCACACACACAAACATTTTGATACACATTCGAAATACTGCATTTACATTTAAATAACTTCAAATTAAATAAATATTCCTACGGCTCGACCATAAACACGCTCTAACCCACATTAGTAAATACTTAAACAAATTAAATAAATATGTATCAAAGGGGTAGAACAGAAATTAGGCCAGTAGCCTAATGTCTCTGTGCTTTCTCAAACACAGTAAACATTTAACCAATTTTTTCATGAATAGTATATATCGGATATAAACAAAGACATAGACGAATAAATATATTTATAAGCATGCTGCCACCGTTTTTTCGTGTCACTGTAGAGTACGTATGGCCTGAAACGATCGATAGTAATCGGCCACTTTGACCTCCAATAACTCATGTACTATTCAAGATACGTGCTTGTAATTCATACCAATTTTAGGTTTGCACTAATAGCTTTCTAAAGACACATAGATCGACGAAATCGGATGAAGCGTGTTACTTGTATAATTTGCCATCAGTTACTAAACTTTAAACTAATAAAGATATAGAAAATCTGATTACACCATCAGAATCGTCGTGGAAATAATAGTAACGTACATGTTTCTTTTTGATGCGTCATGATTCATCTGGCTAATATTACTTTCTATACGAACTGTGAAATTCTGCCATTAAGGTTTCACAAAGTCCACCATCTTTGGCACTCCCTGCTTAGACATCTCCTTCTTTGACACAAAGCACCGTTCTCGTCACAGCTTCAACATGGAATTCCCAGCCACGCGATCAGGCTGGACCCCTCTTGCTTCGGCCAACGTCCGGCACCACGTGGTCAGCCTGCCGAGCGTCCCGCACCCGCCAAGCGGCTGGTGCGGCCACGCCAACTTCGAACATAGAATATTTTCAGGGCGCCACAATTCGCCCGTTACCTCACAATGTCATTGTACTATATTAGTTCCGCAATGGTGATGCTGTATTCCAAGACCACAAGACGTCTTTTCATACGGCTAGCAGTGTCCAGGACTGGCTTTATGAGCACGACGATGAATTGTCTTCTCTCCCCTGGGCACCATAGTCACCAAATCACTGTTTTGCAGGAAGTATGGTATAATATTCCCTTGAATACCTTATGGGACTTGTATTTATCCTTTCCGGGACGACTGGAAGCTGCTTTGAATGACAAACTGTTTCCTACGCCGCCGTGGAAGATGCAAAGTTAGTTCTTTTTGCTGATGATACAAGTATAGTAATAACATCCGAAAATCAAGAACTAAGTGATGTAATTGTAAATGATGTTTTTCACAAAATTATTAAGTGGTTCTCAGCAAACGGACTCTCTTTAAATTTTGATAAAACACAGTATATACAGTTCCGTACAGTAAATGGCACAACTCTAGTAATAAATATAGACTTTGAACAGAAGTCTGTAGCTAAGGTAAAATTTTCAAAAATTTTACGTGTGTCCATTGATGAGAGGTTAAACTGGAAGCAACACATTGATGGTCTGCTGAAACGTCTGAGTTCAGCTACGTATGCTATTAGGGTTATTGCAAATTTTGGTGATATGAATCTCAGTAAATTAGCTCACTATGCCTATTTTCATTCACTGCTCTCGTATGGCATCATATTCTGGGGTAATTCATCGTTGAGTAGAAAAGTATTCATTGCTCAAAAACGTGTAATCAGAATAATTGCTGGAGCCCACCCTCGGTCATCCTGCAGACATCTATTTAAGGATCTAGGGATCCTCAGAGTAACCTCACAGTATATATATTCACTTATGAAATTTGTTGTTAATAATCCAACCCAGTTCAAAAGTAATAGCAGTGTGCATAGCTATAACAGCAGGAGAAAGGATGATATTCACTATGCAGGGTTAAATCTGACTTTGGCACAGAAAGGGGTAAATTATGCTGCCACAAAAGTCTTTGATCACCTACCAAACAGCATCAAAAGCTTGACAGATAGCCAACTAACATTTAAAAATAAATTAAAAGAATTTCTGGATGACAACTCCTTCTACTCATTGGCTGAATTTTTAGATATAAATTAAGAGGAAAAAAAAACAACTTAAACATTAGTGTCATGCAATATTTTGTGTGATGTAATATCTTGTACAGACATCTTTTATTAACCTGACACGTTCCACATCATTACGAAGTGTCGTATTCATGATCTATGGAACAAGTATTAATCTAATCTAATCTAATCCGGCCGGGGTGGCCGAGCGGTTCTAGGCACTACAGTCTGGCACCGCCCGACCGCTACGGTCGCAGGTTCGAATCCTGCCTCGGGAATGGATGTGTGTGATGTTCTTAGGTCAGGTAGGTTTAAGTAGTTCTACGTCCTAGGGGACTGATGACCTCAGAGCCGTTTGAACCATTTTTTCTCCTACGCCGTATTGTGCATGGTAATGTGTTATGGCACTGATACTTTCATATTTTTGTGCACACTCTGTACTTCCTTGAGCCTAAGTGGACATAAAATCATTAGCACAAAAATCTCCACATCCTGTGCTGTAAACGTGCTGGGTGGCAGTACATCCACACACGGTTGCTGCCATATACGTTGCTGTTACATCAGCCCAGGCAGACATATTCCCCATTAAAATAACGCCGTATTTCGCCCATGGCTGTCAAGGGTTTTGTTCATGCTGGTTACCATTGCGGTGTTTGTACTATTATCCACCACAAATATTTGGTAACCCCTCACGGCATAGGTAAAAGTTATAAATGAGCTTAACGTTTAACGTTGTATGTAAATTGAAAGTTGAGGGGGAAGAAACGAAAGGAAAGGAAAGAAACTATTGATGTCAGCTGAGTCGGGACTTCATGCGGAATCAGCGGCGCTGAGTGAAAATGTGTGTGTTCAAATCCAGTATCTCCTGCTTAGTAGGCCGTTGCTTTAACCATTGCGCCACCCAGCCACAGTGTTTATTGCACCTGTGCGGATTATCTTGACAGGGCTCTCGCTCGACCCACAATCCTATGCCGGAAAGAAGAAAATGGTTCAAATGGCTCTGAGCACTACGGGACTTAACTTCTGAGGTCATCAGTCCCCTAGAACTAAGAACTACTTAAACCTAACTAACCTAAGGACATCACACACATCCATGCCCGAGGCAGGGTTCGAACCTGCTACTGTAGCGGTCGCGCGTTTCCAGACTGTAGCGCCTAGAACCGGAAACAACAGACACCACGTATTATCATAACTGATTCGCTTCGATGGGCAGTGAATTGAACACCTTCAGTGCGGATGCACAGTTGCGTCTGACCTGCGGGACTCTCAAAGTAGGGAACATGGAGGACATGACAGGAATTTGCGGACAGGTGATGCTAGGTGGTAGCTTGGGTCGGCCAAGAGGCGTGCCCAGACAGTCCGCGCTGGGGCGATAGACGATGTGTACTGGTGGCGCAATGGTTAATGCAGATGCCTAGTAAGCAGAAACGCTGGGTTCGAATGCAGATCCAGCACACATTTTCACTTGTCGCCGCTGGTCCCATGTGAAGTCCCGATGCAGTTGGCATCAATAGCCCCTTCCCTTTCTTCCTTCTCCACCTTCAATTTGCATATAATGTATCACAGCTGCAGATTCCGCATCGTGTCAGTTCTTTGGAACATGTCGGAAAGAGCAGACAATGCCCCAACGTCGTCCGAAGTGCTGTTAACACTCTGCTGTCCGGCGACACCGCAGTGGTGTCGTGTGCATTGTATCGCTCAGTGGGCGACGACACCACAGTGGTGTCGTGAGCACAGTATCGCTCTCTGGCCGGCGACACCACAGTGGTGTCGTGTGCATTGTATCACTCAGTGGTCAGCGACACCACAGTGGTGTCATGTGCATTGTATCGCTCAGTGGCCGGCGACACCACAGTGGTGTCGTGAGCACAGTATCGCTCTCTGGCCGGCGACACCACAGTGGTGTCGTGTGCGTTGTATCGCTCAGTGGCCGGCGACACCACAGCGGTGTCGTGAGCACAGTATCGCTCTCTGGCCGGCGACACCACAGTGGTGTCGTGTGCATTGTATCGCTCAGTGGCCGGCGACACCACAGCGGTGTCGTGAGCACAGTATCGCTCTCTGGCCGGCGACACCACAGTGGTGTCGTGTGCATTGTATCGCTCAGTGGCCGGCGACACCACAGCGGTGTCGTGAGCACAGTATCGCTCTCTGGCCGGCGACACCACAGTGGTGTCGTGTGCATTATATCGCTCAGTGGCCGGCGACACCACAGCGGTGTCGTGAGCACAGTATCGCTCTCTGGCCGGCGACACCACAGTGGTGTTGTGTGCATTGTATCGCTCAGTGGCCGGCGACACCACAGTGGTGTCGTGAGCACAGTACCGCTCTCTGGCCGGCGACACCACAGTAGTGTCGTGTGCATTGTATCGCTCAGTGGTCAGCGACACCACAGTGGTATCGTGAGCATAGTATCGCTCACTGGCCGGCGACTCCACAGTGGTGTCGTGTGCATTGTATCGCTCACTGGCCGGCGACACCACAGTGGTGTCGTGACCATAGTATCGCTCACTGGCCGGCGACAACACAGTGGTGTCGTGTGCATTGTATCGCTCAGTGGCCGGCGACACCACAGTGGTGCTGTGTGCATTGTATCGCTCAGTGGCTGGCGACACCACAGTGGTGTCGTGAGCACAGTATCGCTCTCTCGCCGGCGACACCACAGTGGTGTCGTGTGCATTTTATCGCTCAGTGGTCAGCGACACCACAGTGGTGTCGTGAGCATAGTATCGCTCACTGGCCGGCGACACCACAGTGGTGTCGTGAGCATAGTATCGCTCAGTGGCCGGCGACAGCATTTTAGTATCGTTTGTATTCTGTTGGTGTTTTGTTGAGGTAACTCTAAGTTACACATGGCAACAACTTTTTTGTTTTTATACATACTTGTGCGCTGTCATCATGGCAGACTAAAGAGACGATACGATTATTCGGTGAATGCACGGAGAAAAACCTGGAGGTCGCCACTACATCGCGTGCATCTCATCATGATCCGGTTGATAGACATTCCGATCACGTTTAGCAACACCAACTAAAAATCCTACGTATTTCCGAAACCAATAAACGAAAACGGAGAAACTGCCGTGTATGTTACAAAAACAAAAGAAAGAACAATAAACTTAAAGTGCAAGTGGAGTTGCGTTACATCTTGGAGACTGTTTTGCTGCATATCATATGATTGAGAAATATTAAATACCAAAGACAATGCATATAAAAAAATATACGAAACAAACAAATTTTGTATTTATTCACGTGTGTATATCCTCGAAATTTCATGAAAGTAGGTTCAAATGGCTCTGAGTACTATGGGACTTAACATCTGAGGTCATCAGTCCCCTAGAACTTAGAACTACTTAAACCTAACTAACCTAAGGATATCACACACATCCATGCCCGAGGCAGGATTCGAACCTGCGACCGTACCGGTCGCGCGGTTCCAGACTTAAGTGGCTAGAACCGCTCGGCCACACAGGCGGCCATGAAAGTAGGGGAACAAGGTTGGGAACTTACGAGAGCTAACGATGAGATTAGTGAAATGTAATAATTTATAATCTCCCGATAATGTCAAGAACGGCCGGCGACAAGCCAAGTAATCCGAATTAGCGCTGCCGGCGCCAAGCGAATAAATTTGTACGAGACGGGCGGGGGCAAAGTGTTAACTGCGACGAATAATTATCGGAATCGTATTCCACTCGACCGTGCCGGCGCAAGTCGCGTCGCCCGTACCCAGTAGAAGACTTAAAGAAAGACTTAAAGAAAAAGTTTGACTCCTGCTTATTCATCGCGCGCTTCTGATTGTTCCGTCGTCTTCCACCAACAACAACTAAGTTAAATGTAATTCTCATTTACGCTTATACTCTAGTTGATGATGTTACGGAATTATTATTAACCTTTTATCAGCAATGCAACTAATGTTGACAGTCCGGCTGGAGAAGCATAGCAGTGTTCAATTAATAAACATTACCTAAAACCATTGTACTGCTTCGTACTGCGCTCATTGTGTTATTGCCGGCTGTCTATACGGTACTCCAGCTTGACAAAGTCACCGCTAGCAGGCGCGTTCCCGAGGTCTGCAACCATCCACCACATGACTCAGTGCACGGCATTCTCTGCCTACCTTGCTGCTACTGAATCTTCATGTCCGACTGCTACCAAGTATAAGTAAAACAGAAATGTAATGTGGCCGAAAAGTGTGACAGAAACACCACACAGTGTGTTAAAACTACACCATTTCTCTGGGTTAGAAGGAGCCAATAGTTCGTCGGTGGCTGCTCACTGACGAAGTGGGAAAGTTTCAGGCTGCTAATCCAAAGATCCACTGGTCGTTCCTCGACGGACTGTTCCGTCATTTATCCCTTCCTTTATCTCTGTAACTGATTTATTAATGGGGAGAAATGCCAAGTTGCGTGGTTTTTGTTCACTTCACATTTTGACTTGCATCATTCGTCCCACCACACAGAGTTTCAAATGAAATAGAAGCAAATGAAAAGTAAAAATATCAAAAACGAAATAAACGACTATTTAGAATCGTAGTTAAAGAAAGTGAAACGACAATACCAGTTTCACGTAAGAAACGTAGGTTTCATGCACGTGCACTATATATTTGTGGCAGGCGACATGGTCGGTGCTGCCTACTCAAGCGCAGCCAATCATTAGCTTTCTTTTTGTGGTTGCTAGGCAACCATACGACGCTATTGATCTGTCAGGATAAAAGACACGTCTGTCAGGATTGCTCTAGAGAGAAATTAATGATACTGACACTTCACACAGCCGGGTGGAATTGTTGTCGGATGTAGCTTATGGGATATCATGCGTAGTCACTGCCACTCACGTTCTCTTGTAGCAAGAACGACGACATGCCAGTCGTATTTGTATGAGGTAGTTTATTTACAGTTACTAATTGTTGTGTACATAGTTCCGCGTAGTCAGCGAGTACACAACTTTCCCACTAGAGCGCGCCCCGCTAAGCACAACAGCGCAGGCGCAGCGCTCGTCCGTCTCCGCACTACGAGATGGCGCTGCCTTAGAAACGGACCAAATTCTACTTCCGCCAATCCGCGTATTAATATGTAACGCAGCCAATGAGATTGCTGCTAACGTAGAACCTTTTCTCCTCGTGGATCACACTCGCACAGTGATACCTGAAAGCTAGGTATAACGAGTGTACAGACCTCCGATAAGTCAGTCTGCATCAGTCTGCATTAGTCTGCAGTCAAGTTTCAGTCTGCGCCTCATAAGATTGTCATATTCCTGTACATAGCCATGAAGATAAATGTATAGACACTTTGTCAAGTATCAGAGGTATGTGAGAATAAGATTAACGCACCAAGACCAAAGGAACGTCAGATTGTCAATTGTAAACAGCATCCAGAATCAAGTTACGTAATGTCTATGCTTTTTATTATTTTAATAAATGTGTGTGAAAATTAATCAAGTTCTGTTTAAAGTTGGTCACCGTCAATCTGCTACTGTAAGCGTGCAAGTGGCATTTCTATCGTCTGACCTACCGGCAGAAGATAAACACGCCACGATAAGACCACGAGACATATTGCTGACACTCGCCTACTTCGTTAGAGCGACAAGTGAAATAATCTGATGGTGTGTGTACCGAAGGTCTTACAGTACGCACACCACAACTAACTAACCTAAGGACATTACACACATCGATGCCCGAGGCAGGATTCGAACTTGCGACTGCAGCAGCAGCGCGGTTCCAGATTGAAGCGCCTAGAACCGCTTGGCCACAGCGGCCGGCTTAACTTATTTACTGGAGTGCTTTGGTACCCTTCAACCAAATACGAGTGGCACTGTCTGTGGACAGAAGTGCTAAGCGTGAAACCAGTTCTTGGTTTTCGACAGTCTCTGAAATAATTTCTGTTGTTTCGATACGAAAGACGGCCCTTTTTACAGAAGATACTGCGCACCGTACGGCTGCAATCAGTGCTTCACATTTTCAACCTCCAGGCAATGCAGAATTTAAATTTCTGCTTTCTTATGACCACACCAGCTGATGAAGGTTTAGTAACGCACTACCTAGGTGAGGGAGTACCAGTAGGAGCTTTCTTATAAAATAGAGAGTGGTCAAAAGAACCGAGTGGTAGACGTCAAAAACCTTACACAAATCTGTAAGGAAAAACTTAGAGTAACCCGAAATGTGAAAGCCAAAAATGAACAGCGTTCAAAGCCACCACCGCAGACCGAGAGAAAAATCAAGAGTAGAAGAATAACTGTGTGCGCAAGTAACGTCGACGATAGGAGAGCTTCGGATACATCAACACAACTGCATATTAAAGGCGCACACATTGCTCATAGTTTAAGCCGCCAGACAGTCTTCCCAAATGACGCGAAGTCCATGCCGCTCGAGGTCAGACACGTAACCAAACAACTCGTCACGGTCAACGCTAGGATGTTCATCTCGATATCGATATCGATGTCCAAATCTGGTGACGATACCGAAACAGGTGTCACGAATTCGGCAATAGAAAATGAACAATGACAGGAAACGGTTTTAGGGAATTGGGACGTACTCGAGGTTTATTGAATATCAAGAGAAACTTTGAGAAACATTTATTCGAAATCATTAGCCCAAACAAGAATCCGCTAGCTCTAAGTGGATGTGTCGTACTCCATTGAGAACCGGGTATGTAGTGAACTGAACCCAATTTTCAGCTGTATGACTAATCACCTTTCCATGTGGGCGAAATGCAGTTACCACTACCTCTGAAGGCACCTCAAAAGGGAATTCAAATACACGTATCGTCCGTAATCCGAGTCCCGCATGTTCCACAGTTACGTCAGCGATGTGTCCATCAGAGTGACGGAACTTAAGACCACTTCGAGTTGCACTTAGAATTTTGTCACATGTGTCCTCGTTAACCAATTTCACGTGGACCACACTGCTCACTATAGACAGGTGGATGCCAACAAGATCCTTACAGTCAATCTTGACTTCATCTCTGCTAAACTGTTCGATTTCCAGTGCTTTTGGTCGGGCATATTCAGGTGCAAAGCTAATCTTCACTGTCGATTTTCTGTGGGCGTAAGCCATTCTTTGTCTAAGGAAATATCGCGCGCTAAGACGGTAGAATCACGTAAACAACTCCGCGAGCTGCACGGCGAGGACGTAAACAAGACGTCCGTGCCGCTAGCGTGCCGAAAGGCGACGTACCATTATACTATCCGAGCACGACTCACAGCCACATCCAAGCTTCTATATGTCTTCAAGCATATGTCTACAGCCTGTACTCGTAAATCCATTATATACACTGCTGGCCACCGTAAATGCAACACCAAGAAAGACAAGAGGTAGCACAACAAGATTTATTTTGTAGATAACATGTTGACCAAGTATCAAATGATTACGTTTACAGACGTCTGTGACATGTGGTTCCTGCCAGAATCAGTAGCCAGAGTAGCCGCCATTGTTGGAGATCACCGCTGCCACACGTCTCGGCATTGAGTCAAAGAGACGTTGGATGTGTTCCTGGGGTACAGCAGCCCAAGCAGCTTCCACACGTTGCCAAAGATCATCTGGTGTGGCAGCTGGGGATGTAATCTGGGTCACTCGTTGAGCAACCATGGACCACATGTTTCCTATCGGCGAAAGATCCGGAGAGCGAGCCGGCCAGGGAAGCACTTCAATCTGGTTATTGACGAAGAACCTTTGGACAATACGTGCCACGTGTGGTCGCGCATTATCCTGTTGAAATATGGCTGTGGCCGAGCCCTGAAGGTAAGGAAGGAAAACTGGCTCCAGCACCTCGGATATGTAGCGCCGGCTATTTAAAGTACCGGCAATGCGTACTAGAGGCGTGCGAGAGTAATATCCAATACCGCCCCATATCATAATACCCTGTGCAAGACCAGTGTGGCGGTGCATAATGCAGCTGTCCAGCATCCTCTCTCCACGGTGTCTCCACACTCGAATCCGACCATCGTGGTGCTGCAGACAGAAGCGTGCCTCGTCAGTAAAGACAACGTCATTCCATTCTGCCGTCCACATCCGTCTGTCATCACACCATTGGCGACGGAGACGTCTGTGGTTCTGCGTCAATGGTAGACGAAGCAATGGACGTCTTGCGGACAGACCACTCTGCTGTAAACGGCGTCGAATGGTACGCGCAGACACTGGATGATGCGTTACAGACGCAATGTGCTGTACTATGGTTCGGGATGTCACTCAGCGATCCGTCACTGTCATGCACACAATTTGCCTATCAGCACGTGCATTGGTGCACCGAGGTGAATACGATCGACCACGTCGGTCCGTCGTACCCTCCTGCATCCAACGGTCACATATCCGCATTACAGTTGTTTGGTTTCGTCCAACACGACTAGCGATTTCTCTGTATGATAATCCACAATCTCGGTAAGCCACTATCCTTCCTCTGTCGAACTCGGATACTTGATCAAACGATGTTCGCTGTTGTCTACGAGGCATAACTGATCGTCTTGTGAAACAACCACAAGGTAAACACACGTGCCGAACGTACACTCGTCGAAATCGCCAAGCCTTAAATGACGCTATGAGGTGGCGCCACAGGCGCGCGTGATGTGCGTCTGAGCTGAAATTCTAATCAGTTGCATATCTCATCGCTGCAAACCCATGGTCTAAATTTCACTTGATTCGGATGCTTCCTTCAGGGTGTTGCATTTATGGTGGCCAGAAGTGTATTTTTCCGTATAGGGAAACAGTTTTCCTTGAAAGTCGCTTGCCCGGTTTCGGCAGATAAATACGATGTTGCAGTGCCTGCGTTATTCCGAATTACGCTGCAATATTCCTATGGACATATCATACCATTATACAGCTGATGGTTATCCAAATAATCGCAATTGCGAATACTTTTAACATATATCATTGGAAGAGGCCGTTATTAAGAATATCTTCCCACAGGTGCCAAGACCATGTACGCTTTATAGGCTACCAAAGATCCACAAAACGGATTCTTCTCTTTGCCCCATTCTGAACACCATTGAGTCAGCAACGTATACACTGGAATAACATCTGGCCAGTCTCATGTCACCGCAAGTGGTCGCTGTGTGCATCACATCATCATGGTGAGTTATGATGTGGCCTCCCTATTTACGTGTGTTGCTGTCAAAGGCTGCATAGATCTCGCCTCCCAATTATTTGATAGTACAGTCGTGGGATTGTTTAAGCACATGTTGATGTCGTCGTGTTTCCTATATGGTGGCCAGTATTTGAGCATGGATGGCATATCAATGGGAACCCCGTTAGCTCAATCCATAGCGCTCTCTTTTATGGAGAAATCTGAACTTTGGACACGGCTTCAGCTAAGCCAAGTTGCTGTTGTTAGCTGGCCCAAAGGACGTGAGAAACTGGGAGAATTCTCAGAACACCTGAAAGGCATTCACGACACCATTAGGTTTGTGGTGGAAAGAGAGATAGATGGTGCATTGCTCTTCTTTGATATCCTTGTTCGGTGGAAGGCCAATGGGCACCTCAGCCACAGTATCTACAGAAAACTCACTCACACAGATAGGTATCTGCACGCTCTCAGCCACCACCGTCAGGCACAAAAATGTGGCGTTCTGAACGCCCTCGTCCACCGTCCTACAGTTGTCTCAGGCGCTGAAAATCTGTCACTGAAACTAAGCCACCTCAGAAGACTCTTACAGTAAAATGGCTACAGTCACCACTAGGTACAACGGGTGAAATGCTCAAGAAAAACACCACCTAAAAAGAGAACAAGAAACTTGCGTTTTCACCTTTCTGTGGCACAGTGTCGGGAAAGATCAGCTGGCTCCTGAAAAGACGAAACATTCCATCAGTATTAAAGCCACCAGCAAAAATACAATAGCTCATTAAGCCTGTGAGGGACGATCTAGGGCTCAGAACGTCTGTAGTGTACAAAATACCATGTTAGCGTGGCTACTAATACGTCGCAAAACAGTACGCACTGTGGGGCAATGCCGGATGATACACGAGATGTGAATACGCGTATGTTAGCAGCAAAAAATCAACTGTGGTAGAATACGCTTTAGAAAATGGACACCGAATTCTGTTCGACTAAACGTCTGTCATTGAGGACGAAGGTTTTTTGGGATAGCGTTGTAAAAGAAGCCACAGAAAAAAATCTGAAAACTTATGAATGGCGGTTTGCAGCTCAGCGTAGCCCGCGTCCTGGCCATCGTGAGACTGGAATGTGGGCGACGGATGCGGGACGGAAACATTTCCATATTTAGCGAGGAAGAGAGCATCAGTGACGTCACAGCCAGCAGTGTGGCTATATAACGGCGAGGCCACGGCGACGCGGCAGTCATCACTTGACAAAAGGCGAGGAGTGTTCGGGTGAAAGCTCGTGGGATTTTAATCAACTGACGCGAAGATTTTATTAATCAATAAAGCTGCCTCATCTAAGCTAGTAAAATCAATAGGATGATTAACCCATGGGAAACACACACCAAAATTAGTGTAATTAGAATGTTGAACTTTAGAGAAAATATAAGATAAAGTAAAAGGAAAACACCCACTAACATTTATAAAACAACAATTTTCAAATTTAGGAAAAACGCAATCACTTTGTCAAGCTCTAAAACACAGAACGGCCTCTGTTGCTTTGAATATGTATGTTGTATTCTGTTCTGTGCGTCAAGTGGTGTGCTTTAACTGTGTGTGTATGTGCAGTTCATTAAGCTGTGTAATTTGTAGGCACATATACACATAGTTACACATCAAATGACGCCGCACACACTACACTGACAAAAAACTTATCATGGGCAAATTACACAGTCTTATTTATGGAAATATTATTTGCAGATTTAATTCCCCCAAATATGAAACACGTTTAGAGCGGTGTGAAGCACCGTACTAGCTCGTATGTTAATAAAATATCTGAGGTTCTTTTTGCATTGTAATGTCATTGAAATTAATGCTGCTTTAATGCCAAGGGTTCGCGTAGAGAAACATTATTGTGTTGCATATTTATCACTGATCAATGTGGAGTAAGTTAATTTCTGTGAAGTTACGTAGATGAGATAAAACTAGTATTAATCTTTGCAAATAAATTAAAATGGCACTGGTCTTAAATAATACAATTAAAACGCAAACTTTGTAAGTTCTTTCCGCGACTCTGTGCCGTTTAATATTGGCAATATTCAAATAAGACGTAGCGGCCGTGCAAATGGCCGAAAACAATCATTCGTAGGCTGGCGCTGTATTGCGCATTCTGATATTCCGAAAAAATACATTAGTTTCCTAACATGTAGGGATGCTAAAGATATATAAATAAAGGTTTTAAGAGCAAATAAACATATATTTAACCAAAATGTAACATAAGTACACTTAACAATGTCTCTAACTTCTATCCTCATCCAAGATCAAGACCAGAGTAAGTTCTCGTAATTACATAAAATCACTGACTCTTACACATTTATTAATATTTTCACATAGAACAAAGAATAATATACATAATAAATCGATATTGTTTTGAATACAATTATGTTGAATGATAAATGTTTTTCTGTACATTTTTACGCACGTCTTTCAAGAATCGTAAGAGTCTTAATTCGTTGCACTGTTCGTAGTTCCACATGAATAAATGTTGTTCTCCACAGGGCAACCAGTACAAGCCCTCAGTTAATCCAAGCTCATAGGCCTGTGCTATAACCAGAAGCAAAGGCAGGGCCAGACACCTAATATAATACGAGAACCAGTCTTTTCGGCAACAGATGAAGCTTGACAACTCAAATTGACGAGCATGAGTGTCAGCAGACACCGTTTGCCGATTGGAGAAACGTCACAAGTGAGTACTCAGAAACGCGCACACCAATTTTATTCGTCCTGGTGACGGCATCTGACGTATGAGATGGAGTTCGCAGCAGCGAGTTGCTTGGTCCGTGCAGCCTCTGCCTGCCACTAGCCGGTCCCAAATGCAGTGGTCAAAATAAATGTTAGTACTTCTTTACTGACCGCAATTCGTGGTCTCGGGGTAGCATTCTCGCTTCCCGAGCACGGGGTGCCGGGTTCGATTCCGTCTTGTTGTATCGTCTTTGTCATCATCATTCATCCCCATTACGGTCGGAGGAAGGCAACGGCAAACCACCTCCGTTAGGCAATGAACACATAGTGCCTAGTGGGGCGATGACTCTGTTGTAGAAAATTTCAGAACCCAAGATGGCTTAAATACTGTTTACTGGATAACCGGTTTCAACACACTAAAGGTGCCATCGTCGTCTCTGAACGTAGCTTAACATTTATAAATCATTTGGATATAACGATACATGAGGCAGACCAGCTGATATAGAATCATTGTTACAAAGAATAAACAACTGCTCTCATGGTCATTCTTTTCCATCAGATATGAAAAGCCGAAGTCACAAGATAAAACTATTTGTTACATGACCGCTGCTCGACTAACAACGGTTGGCATCAGACTGCCCTATTCCGTTGTGCGAGGCCGACTGGACACATGCAGAACTAGGGTTACGACCGAGCCAGTAACATGTGAGGGAACCCTGAAGCAACACCGAGCAGTCGAACAGGCCGGATCTCACCCGAAGTGTTGTCGGCCGCCGATACGAAGAGTGTACTTTTCGAGCACTGGTGCTACTGTCGCCCAGTGCTGTTTGCTACAGAGCAGTCTGATACTGGCGGTTCCTGGAAAGCATGAATTGGGGCAGCATCTTGAATTTTGTGAGTGTATTGTCATACAGTGGTTTCCTTATTTCTGGTGCAGGTTGTTGTTAACTGTTTCCCTTATAAGACCAGTATCTTGCTTATCGGATATTACCTACGTTACTGCTATGCACACAGATTCTTAGTGTGTGCAGGCGTGACTGATTATTGTTGTGCGTCTGTTAAGCATTTTTGTAATCGATTACCCCTAATTCTGAGTGCTTGTATTGTAATCGTTTCAGGCAGCAGTGCAGCAGTACTCAGGGAACCATCGGGTTATTTTATTGTACCTTTTGCCAGGTGATATTAGGCAAACCGTTGGCATGTTTTGGTGCCATCGACCTAGTATTGTTGTAGTTACTGCTCTGGTCCCTTTAGCAATGAGTGGGTTATGAACGTCGTATATTTATGTTAATGTTGTTTCCAATAACACCCGTTTTCAGTAAAAACCCTAAAATTAGTATGAGAAGCTATTTAGAAACGATCTCTTATCCGGTTGCAATTTTGAATTGTAATGAAATTGCTTTTTTTATTTTTTTGTAACTGTACAATTAGGCAGAGACTTGGGACACGATTATTCAGAGCTACTCATATCCTTTGATTTCACTGCCATTACGTTTTAAGGACATATCCTCTTCTTTTATTTATCAAAGCCCGTTTCTTTTAAGTATCACGTGCTCCGATGATTATTTCCTGATCTGTTACTGGATGATGAATGTACATCTGGATTTCGTTGTGCGCCATTATTTTTCTTAATTTATTGTCAACATTGAGACTGACATGTTAAGCATCCTGCAATATATGGTTGAGACATAAAATAAAAGATATGAAGATAGTAACTGTTCTCGAAAGAACAGATACCATTTATGACCGTGCAGTTTCTCTAGAATAAATGATAATTAATTAAAACCCTCAGCTGTCGACAGGTGTTCTTGATATACCTCGATGAGGATAGCTGAAAATGTGTGCCCCGACCGAGACTCGAACCCGGGATCTCCTGCTTACATGGCAGACGTTCTATTCATCTTTTATTTATTTATTTTTTTTAAATCTCATTTTGTTCGTTTTCGTTCGTTTCATCTGCTCGGTGCAGACGTCGCAAGACACCCGTTTCAGTTGGTCGTTGATCCATTAACTCGGTTTTTTTAATTGCAGACGGCAGCTAACTCTCTGACCGAACACGCAGAGTTACCGTGCCGGCTAGCCATCTGAGCCACCGAGAACACACATTTTCAGCTGTCCCCATCGAGGTATATCAACAACACCTGTCGGCAGCTGAGGGTTTCAGTTAATTATCATTTATAAAATCAAATGCTTGGAACTGGCATAAAAGGCCGAAACCTCGGTTGATCTTAAATAAACGGTAAACCGGTCAAATGGTGGTGCGTTCCTTTAAAAATTCTGTATGACTGTTGCTCAACAACATCAAAAACTGTTTAAAAAAGAACGTATATATATATATATATATATATATATATATATATATATATATATATATATATATATTCTCACTATCATAGTAATATGGTATTTGGTGCTCTGGCCAGTGTGCAGTCAATTAATTTTTTTAAAGCTGTTCTCATTCATTGAATTACCCCAGTTAAATTTTACTATATTATTTGTTTTTGATATTGTAAGTGTCTCTGGGGCCTGTTACCTGCTTTTGGATTTTAGTTAATTGCGATGTTTCGCGCATTTGGCCTTGACTGAGAGGGCATTAGTACGACTATATTAATGAACATCTGTTGTTAATTCAGCCACTTGATGGATTTCGACGTATTGCTGTTACGAGTCTTTTTAAGACTGAGTGTAACATAAACTTATGATGACTCACTACGCAGCTCAGCCTTACCAGTTCCTGTTACGCTGCGATATATATATATATATATATATATATATATATATCGTACCAATATAAGACATAGCAATGTGCGGAAATAGTCCCGAAAGTTCCATCATAACCATTTCACAGCTATGTCACGTATCCCTGGAGCTTTTGTGACAGGGTTCCAGATCCGCTTGAACTACTGAAGGCTTAGGCAGCACATTCGTTGATTAGAATTCACTGAATGACCTATATATATATATATATATATATATATATATATATATATATATATATATATATATATATATATATATATATATATATATATTCTCACTATCATAGTAATATAGTATTTGGTGCTCCGGCCAACGTGCTGTCAATTAATTTTTTAAAAGTTGTTCTCATTCAGTGAATTACCCCAGTTAAATTTTACTATATTATTTGTTTTTGATATTGTAAGTGTCTCTGGGGCCTGTTACCTGATTTTGGATTTTACTTAATTGTGATGGTTCGTGCATTTGGCCTTGACTGAGAGGGCATTAGTACGAGTATGTTAATGAACATCTGTTGTTAATTCAGCCACTTGATGGATTTCGACGTATTGCTATTAGGAGTCTTTTTAAGACTGAATGTAACATAAAATTATGATCACTCGCTGCGCAACTGAGCCTTACCAGTTCCTGTTACGGTGCGATTAGCAAACATGCACTCGCAAAATTGGAGTCAGAGAGAGAGAAAAAGGAACATCCGTGCTTCCCGGTGCTTTGTGTGGGCAGAAAGTTCCGAAGTCGTAAAGGGAAAGGTCGGTAGGTGGCGGCACGTCTGGCATTCTGAGCGAAGCTGCCGCCTGTTGACGACACAGGGAGGAGGAGGAGGCGATTCTCGGAAGGGCCCGCAGTCTGACAGTCGCCCATTTCCTCTGTTGTCTCCACTGGGAGTATAACGTCGCTGTTTCCAGCACAGCTGCTGTGTAATGTTCGTTGACGCCGAGAAAAGAGACAGAAAGGTCAAGTTATCGTAGGAAAAATGAACTGTAGATTTTAAAACAGTGTGGCTTTAGACATCTTACGGAAAGTGTGGGCGGTAGCTTGACGTGGCGTTCAAACTAACTAGTGCACTCCGGGGAAAAGGATGTTGCCGATGCGCTTGCGCAAGGGGCAGCTCTTGAGCGAAAGTAGAAGTAAGATCAAGATGCACTTCATTCATCACTGGTGGTTGCGAATTAGGCCCGGCTGGAACAGCAAAAAAATGGTTCAAATGGCACTATGGGACTTAACATCGTAGGTCATCAGTCCCCTAGAACTTAGAACTACTTAATCCTAACTAACCTAAGGACATCACACACATCCATGCCCGGGGCAGGATTCGAACCTGCAACCGTAGCAGTCGCTCGGTACCGGACTGAGGCGCCTAGAACCGCTCGGCCATCGCGGCCGGCCTGGAACAGCAAACTCGGTCTTTCGTAACAATATAAGACATAGCAATATGCGGAAATAGTTCCGAACGTTCGATCATAACCATTTCACAGCTCTGTCACGTATCCCTGGAAGCTTTTGTGACAGATCCGCTTGAATTACTGAAGGCTTACGCAGCACATTCGTCGATTAAATGCACTGAATCACCCACGCAAGTGCGGCGCAGGTAAGGACGCTAACCACAGTATCATTGGCTACCCTCTACGATCACATGAAACAATATCTTTACTAAGCGTGCAGTGAATTTGTTCAACAATTACACGGCAGTTTTAAACCTTACTAGCAAGAAACCAGAAATCCCCCGATTCTTTGAAGAGTCGGACTTCTATCTGTAAAACAGCTTCAAATGGCTGATTACTTAACAAATGAGTTAATGTGTTAAATATTTGCCTTTAAGCCTATAAGCGAGAAGTTTAGGAAAGGTATGAACGAAATGGACAGTGTCTTGAGGATAATCGATGAACATCAACAAAAGCAAAACGAGGATAATGTAATGTAGTCGAATTAAATCGGATGATGCTGAGGGAATTAGATTAGGAAATGAGACACTTAAAGTAGTAAAGGAGTTTTGCTATTTGGGGAGCAAAATAACTGATGATGGTCGAAGTAGAGAGGGTATAAAATGTAGACTGGCAATGGAAAGGAAAGCATTTCTGAAGAAGAGAAATTTGTTAACATCGAGTACAGATTTAAGTGTCAGGATGTCGTTTCTGAAAGTATTTGTATGGAGTGTAGCCATGTATGGAAGTGAAACATGGACGATAAATAGTTTGGACAAGAAGAGAATAGAAGCTTTCGAAATGTGGTGCTACAGAAGAATGCTGAAGATTAGATGGGTAGATCACGCAACTAACGAGGAGGCATTGAATAGAACTGGGGAGAAGAGGAGTTTGTGGCACAACTTGACTAGAAGAAGGGACCGGTTGGTAGGACATGTTCTGAGGCATCAAGGGATCACAAATTTAGCATTCGAGGGCAGCGTGGAGGGTAAAAATTGTAGAGGAAGACCAAGAGATGAATACAGTAAGCAGATTCAGAAGGATGTAGGTTGCAGTAGGTACATAGAGATGAAGAAGCTTGCACAGGATGGAATAGCATGGAGAGCTGCATCAAACCAGTCTCAGGACTGAAGACCACAACAACAACAACATGAATTTATGCTTAAAGTTTTGGAAAGTTGCTAAGTGCCCTCATTATGAAAAACTGGATGAATAAAAACTTGAGTGATTCGCACTGCATTTCACAAAACAGGCGAGTTACTCACGCCTTTCAATGTTTACAAAGTCATACCTCCTGAACTGCGTATCGTATAATGATGTAATGTTGCAGATACAGTAAATGATATATGTAGATACGAATTTTTTCTAGTAGTGAAGTAATAAATTAAAACGTCATTCCTGATGATAAAGTCTGACACTATGAACAGCGCAAACGTGGATAAACATTTCTCCTTGATCATTTTATTGTTTACTGTAGTGATGCTTGGGATCTAAGGAGGCCAGCCGAAGTGGCCGAGCGGTTCTAGGCGCTGCAGTCTGGGACCGCGGGCATGGGTGTGTGTAATGTCCTTAGGTTAGTTAGGTTTAAGTAGTTCTAAGTTCTAGGGGACTGATGACCTCAGAAGTTAAGCCCCATAGTGCTCAGAGCCATTTGAATCATTTTTGATCTAAGGAGGAGAGAATAGAATGAAATACATAACATCAGTTGGGTACGAGAGGCGTTCAATAAATAATACAACACCTTTTTATTTCGGACCAGTTTCTCTTGAAAACATGCGGAATTTGTTGTGGAACTTACAAGGGGAGGCCACCAATTGTGAAATTCAGATTCGATTCATACTGCGCATAATAAAAGCTCATGGCCAGTGGTGTAATGTGGGAAAGCACCAAGATGCACTTCTCAGCCGTTGTCGAGAAAATCGACAGTTAAAAGAAACCGTTACGGTGAAATACTCTCGACGATTTGTAATTTTCTAAAGCGTCGTGGCGCAGCGGTAAGCTCTCGGGTTCGTAATCTGAAAGTCGCCGGATCGCATCTCGCGCCATGCTTTTTTTTTTATTATTAGTTTTTTGTAATTCAAATATATATATATATATATATATATATATATATATATATATATATATATATATATATATATATATAAAGTATTAATGAATTGCTTATGCATGTTGGTGAAGGCGGATCGGTCTCCAATTGTACCGCCTCCATTTTTCCTTTTTTTTTTTTTTTTTGACAGGGTGTACCAAAGCTCTCCCGTCCGCACTGATTTTCGACAATGTTATAAGTTGCGCTAGGGACCGCATCTACCTTCTGTCGAAGTTAGCAGGCAACTACGCTGTTATGCGGCGGCTCGTTTCGGCCCATTCAACATCTGTCATTCAAGTGTAACGAGCGAGTAACGGAGTTTATATTTCATACCTTCCACAGCAAATTTGTGTTCGTGGGGCCTCTATTCTAATCCGAACGTTTGACTTACGCTATACGTATTCGTTTCGGAATATCGTTTCTACGTCTTCCGTTAACTATACGTGATTAACATTATGAAGACAATTAATAACATTTGTGAAATACAACTTTGTTTGCGGAAAACATAATGATGTTCGAAGTCGCCAGTTTTTCCACGACAAACGACTTTCAACAACTTATTATATGAACAATTGTTGCAACTGATTGCTGGGAATCACATATATATATATATGAAAAACAAATACTAAAAAAAAAAAGAGTTACATAGGGCGACCTTCGGATTACGAACCCGAGCGCTTACCGCTGCGCCACGACGCTGTATAGAGTTCTTAATCGTAGAGAGTATTTCACCGCAACGGTTTGTTTTAACTGTCGATTTTCTCAACAACGGCTGAGAAGTGCATCTTGGTGCTTTGCCACATTACACCTCTGGCCATGAGCTTTTATTATGCGCAGTATGAATCGAATCTGAATTTCACAATTGGCGGCCTCCCCTTGTTAGTGTGATAGTCCCGCTTGAGCTCGCGCAGCTTCATGAAGTTGCGGTAGGCGATAGCACTATGTGTAACGTTCAAAGTTGCGTCTGTTATGGAGGTGCGTTCCAAGCAGAGCTGTCATTGAGTATCTTTTGGCGGAAAACCAGAGCTTTGCAGATATCCATAGACTCTTGCAGAATGTCTAAGGTGACCTGGCAGTGAACAAAACCACGGTGAGTCGCTGGGCGAGGCGTTTGTCATCATTACAACAAGTGAGCCGTGCGCGGCTCGTGTTCATGCCGTTTGTTGCTTGACACTCCTCCCCCGGTAGCTGAATGGTCAGCGCGACAGAATGTCAATCCTACGGGCCCGCGTTCGATTCCCAGCTGGGTCGGAGAATTTCTCTGCTCATGCACTCGGTGTTGGGTTGTCCTAATCATCATCATTTCATTCCCATCAACGCGAAAGCCTCCGAAGTGACGTCAAATTGAAAGACTTGCACGCGGCGAACGTTCTACCCGATAGGAGGCCCTATTCACACGACATTTACATTTACTTGCTCGATAACTTCTCTTTACGGAACTGTGGCCTCGTTTCTTATTCGATTTACTGGTGTCGTGAGTGGCAGCAGCAGCGCGTATCGATAAGAGCACTGTCATATTATCTTTGAAGCGACCGCTAGTATTTCCGGCTCGTCGTGTATCGGGGGCATGGAGGTAAGAATAGAGGGAGACGCCGTGACTTCACAGCTGTGAAGCTATGTGAAGCCGAGGGTAGCCATCTCAATTCGACCAAAACATTGCTGCTGTAAGCTTGTGTGCATAGGCTTGTCGCTCGCTTTTGGAAGAATTTTGCGCTGTTATGGTGACTTGTGTGGTGTTCGGATGTACGAATCGTTCTGATTGTGATGCGAAATAGAAGGGAATAACATTTCATGTGTAAGTTGTCTCGTTAAGTGTGGTTTTACAACTTCGTTGTGAATGAGCGTGAGCTACATCGGTACTTGAACTATAGCGTGTTTTTCTCCTGTATGATTTTAGATTTCATAAAAATGAAAGTCGGAAAGCTCTGTCGGAGAATGCCGTGAGGAGGAAGAATTGGCGTGCGTCTAAATGGAGCACTATATGGTCTCAGCATTTCCGTGAAGAGGACATAGACCGAACTTCCCTTTCAACAGTAAGGCTCCGAGAAAATGCTGTACCATCAGTTTTCGCTACACACCCAAAACATTTGCAAAAAGTATGTTAATTCAAAGAATTAAATTCTTAGTTTTCAAGTTCACGTTTCAGTATAATACGTACGTATCGTCGATAATCTAGGTGTTCAGTAACTTCAAAAATGGTTCAAATGGCTCTGAGCACTATGGGACTTAACATCTTACGTCATCAGTGCCCTAGAACTTAGAACTACTTAAACCTAACTAACCTAAGGACGTCACACAACACCCAGCCATCACGAGGCAGAGAAAATCCCTGACCCCGCCGGGAATCGAACCCGGGAACCCGGGCGTGGGAAGCGAGAACGCTACCGCACGACCACGAGATGCGGGCTGTTCAGTAACTCACTTTGTCTTCATTATGTACCAAATTAAAAGCTAACACTACATTAACTGGCGTAAAGTATCGGCCTAAACAGGACACTGTGTAGATTTGCCATTCTATGTACCGTATTTCAGTAAATATTGGTGGTAATGAACAGTGTTTCCCAGTAGTGTAACGTAACTGAAATGTCCCAGTACGTATTACAAACAAGATGTATTTATGGGACCTTGGAGGGAGGGTAAAGCTAACTTAGTTTTCAGTTTCTATTATTTAGTTTGTGATACACGTTTATTACTGAATTAACAAAATTGTATCGTTTACATTCGTAATATTACATTAAAAACTATTTTTAATCAGAAGAAATGCGGAATTTCGCCTTTACGAGATTTTATTTTAAACAAAAACTTTGAAACAACCAATCTGATGACGTTACATGCGTATATGGTGCAATTAGCGACTGTAATACACGCAGCGCTATAGCACACTGGCAATGTCTTGGTCAGAGTGTCATGGCAGCGAGCCACGCCCCCATGGCTTCGAAACGTAGTACGGCTGGGATACGTAGCGCCATCTCCCCTTATTCTTACCTCCATGGTCGGGGGTTCAATCGGGACGCAGCGCCAGTGACGTCCGGACAGACAGTAGGCTGACGGAAGGAAACTGGGTCGTGAACGACCCTTTGTTGGTCGTTCGGTCGGTCGTCTAATCGGGCGACGCCTATTTGGTCTTTTGGCCGTTTCTGGGCCTCGTCAGTTGGTCATCTTGCCGAACGTGGGTCGGTTTTTTCCTTGTGCAGAGATATCGGGTGGCCAATGGGCAAGTGTTCCCTCTGCATGGTTGGGTCCGAGCCAGTGCGCCCGAGTCGCCGTGTCTCCGATTTCCAAACGGACATGGAGTTGAGTCAGAATGGAGCTGCATTGAGGTCTGGACAGCCAAGACTCGTCCGACTGTTGCTGACACACATGACTTGAGTGGGGACGACTTTGGTTGGTCGTTCGGTCGGTCGTCTCATATTTGGTCGCCGACCGTTCCGGTTTTTTGTGTGCGTGTCGACTTGTCATTCGTCCTGGTTGTTCCACAGTGATTGATTTTACGATTATTCGAGTTCTTGTGCAAGTGTTTCCATGGAACTGTGTCTAGCTTGTGTAATTTCGACTGAGCAGTTATGTTAACGCTGTCTGCGTACTGGAGTAGGCAGTCGGTCGGTTGGGACAGTGCAGCGAGGAAGTCGCCGCGGCGAGGACATTAGCGTAGAGTTCTGCAGTGTTTTTTCTCGCCGTGTTGATGCTGTCCGTACCGCGTGTAGTTTGACAGCCTTTGGTGTTTTTCATATTTTTGAGTGGTTATTGTGCCTTGGCAGGTTTTAGACGCCAATTTTGAAGACGTAGTGCTGCTGGTATCTTCGTCCTCGGCTGATATTTTCCGTTGTCGTGCCGTTGGTAGGCGCAGCGGAATTGATTAGGTTGTTGATCTGTCCTTCAGCCGTCCCTGGGTCTGGTTGCCATCTGATTACTTAATCTTACCTTTGGCTGCCTGTCTCACCTAACGTTATGTTTGAGTTACCTCCTCAGGCCGACCCTTGGAACACATCTGAGCACCACTGTTCTGTTGGTTTTAGATTGTGATTTTCTGTTAGTCTGAAGTACTGTGCGAGGCCTTCAGCCATCTATTAGTTTAGTTTGTTTCAATTTTAAAATAAGGCCTTCAGCCGACTTAAATTAAGCTTTCAAGATTCATTTGTTTAAAACTATTTTAAGAAAGAGATGTGGCTCCATTTGAAATCTTTGTTATCCAGGCCTTAAGCCTTAAGTTGTTCAACGTTCAGTGTGTGGCCTTTAGTCTAGCTTTTACGTGAAATATTTTTAAGTAAGGCCTTCAGCCGCGTGTATTCCTTAAAGCAGTTTTAATAACTTGTGTTCGGGCTTTCAGTCGTATTGTTTTTGGATCCTTTTAAGGACATGTGTGATTAAGTGTTTTTAGGAAAGTAAAGTTTGTGTATTTTTTGCAACTAACAGTAACTAATCTTGGCCCCTTTCCACAACCATAACCTGATCCGCTCTGTCCTCCAAATCCAGATTTCAGCATGATCGCGCAAACCTGTCCTATCTTCCGCGGGCCGCCCGGCCGCAAACACACTTAGGAAATTGAAGAAACGACTTCGACGTTTCCTCGCCACGACAATGCAGACGAACGTCTCCTCCTCCATGACAACGCCAAGCCCACACACAAGTCTGCGCAACCGAGAGGAACTCACAAAATTTCATTGGACTGTTCATACTCATCCGCCCTAGAGCCCGGATCTCGTACCTTTCAACTTCTATCTGTTTGAAAGATGCTCTCCACGGGAAACAGTAAGTGTGTGGTGGGGAGGTTATTGACGCAGCAACACGTCACCTCCGATATCACCGGTAGAGTGGTACCATGAGGGTATACAGACCCTCCCAGTGGGGTAGTGTAAGGCCGTCTCATTGAACGGAAACTATGTCGAAAAATAAGAAAATGGTTCAAATGGCTCTGAGCACTATGGGACTTAGCATCTGAGGTCATAAGTCCCCTAGAACTTAGAACTATTTAAACCTAACTAACCTAAGAACATCACACATATCCATGCCCGAGGCAGGATTCGAACCCGCGACCGTAGCAGTCGCGCGGTTCCAGACAAGCGCCTAGAACCGCTCGGCCACACCGCCGGGCGAAAAATAAGATTTCGTAGACAAAGGAATGGAGAATAATGTGGTGTGCTGGATCCTGAATAAAGCCAACCTTCTTTCAGAAAAATTGAATTCCCCTTGTAAAAATCATTTACTGTGTTTAAGTGAGTTTCAGTCGAACACAGGTCTGGGCAAAATCAATTTACAATACAGAATAATCCAAATTTGTTGCCAAGTCCTTATTAACACTGTAGTATCACTAGAGGGTCTGAATATCCACAGAAGTCACAGAAGTAGAACACACAACCGGAGGGGATGATGATATCTTGAAGTGGCCTCTTACATCCATCGACAGCTGTGCTGCTTGCACTAGGCTAGGGGGGCGTTCCGTGGGGCGGCCATTGGTTGGCTGCCGCAAATGTTGTGTGGATCCCTCTGGCGGCAGATCTCTGTATGTCTGGTTTTATTTCTGAAATAGGAACTGACATGCCTGGTGAGGTGTCTGAGGTGAACGACACCACATTCCTCCCCCAAACTTCTTCACTGTCGTTGTGTCCTTGCTCCATCGGTGACGACAGCAGGGGGGATTGGGTGGTGGGAGAGGGGGTGGCAGGTCTCGAAGCAGATGTCACTAAGGTGACAGGAGCTGGAACTGAGGCCGACAGCAAGCTCCTGCCCACACACTGATAATTGTCTTGCGAAGTATAGGGAATACAGACTAAACCGTGGTCTAGGGGTAGCGTCTTTGATCCATAATCAAAACGTCTTCGGTCCCGGGTTCGATCCCCGCCACTGCCTAAATTTTGATAAATAATCAATATTGGCGGCCGAAGACTTCCGGCATAAGAAGTCAGCCTCATTCTGCCAACGGCCTTGTCAAAGAGGGCGAAGGAGCGGATAGAGGTTCAGGGCACTCTCTTGTCCTAGGGGTGGGAAACTGCCCCTAAAGGCGGAAGAATCAGCAATGATCAACGGCATAAGGATGCAGAAGGCAATGGAAACCACTGCATTAAAGACACGTAACGTGTATCCACAGGACATGTGGCCTGTAATTGAAGAAGTATCATGATGATCCCTCCATTGGCAAAAGATTCCGGAAGAGTCCCCCATACGGATATCCGGGAGGGGACTGCCAAGGGGGAGGTTTCCATGAGAAAAAGATTGAATAATCTACGAAAGGATAACGTTCTACGAGTCGGGGCGTGGAATGTCAGAAGCTTGAACGTGGTAGGGAAACTAGAAAATCTGAAAAGGGAAATGCAAAGGCTCAATCTAGATATAGTAGGGGTCAGTGAAGTGAAGAGGAAGGAAGACAAGGATTTCTGGTCAGATGAGTATCGGGTAATATCAACAGCAGCAGAAAATGGTATAACAGGTGTAGGATTCGTTATGAATAGGAAGGTAGGGCAGAGGGTGTGTTACTGTGAACAGTTCAGTGACCGGGTTGTTCTAATCAGAATCGACAGCAGACCAACACCGACAACGATAGTTCAGGTATACATGCCGAAGTCGCAAGCTGAAGATGAACAGATAGAGAAAGTGTATGAGGATATTGAAAGGGTAATGCAGTATGTAAAGGGGGACGAAAATCTAATAGCCATGGGCGACTGGAATGCAGTTGTAGGGGAAGGAGTAGAAGAAAAGGTTACAGGAGAATATGGGCTTGGGACAAGGAATGATAGAGGAGAAAGACTAATTGAGTTCTGTAACAAGTTTCAGCTAGTAACAGCGAATACCCTGTTCAAGAATCACAAGAGGAGGAGGTATACCTGGAAAAGGCCGGGAGATACGGTAAGATTTCAATTAGATTACATCATGGTCAGACAGAGATTCCGAAATCAGATGCTGGATTGTAAGGCGTACCCAGGAGCAGATATAGACTCAGATCACAATATAGTAGTGATGAAGAGTAGGCTGAAGTTCAAGACATTAGTCAGGAGGAATCAATACGCAAAGAAGTGGGATACGGAAGTACTAAGGAATGACGAGATACGTTTGAAGTTCTCTAACGCTATAGATACAGCAATAAGGAATAGCGCAGTAGGCAGTACAGTTGAAGAGGAATGGACATCTCTATAAAGGGCCATCTCAGAAGTTGGGAAGGAAAACATAGGTACAAAGAAGGTAGCTGCGAAGAAACCATGGCTAACAGAAGAAATACTTCAGTTGATTGATGAAAGGAGGAAGTACAAACATGTTCCGGGAAAATCAGGAATACAGAAATACAAGTCGCTGAGGAATGAAATAAATAGGAAGTGAAGGGAAGCTAAGACGAAATGACTGCAGGAAAAATGTGAAGACATCGAAAAAGATATGATTGCCGGAAGGACAGACTCACCATACAGGAAAGTCAAAACAACCTTTGGTGACATTAGAAAGCAACGGTGGTAACATTAAGAGTGCAACGGGAATTCCACTGTTAAATACAGAGGAGAGAGCAGATAGGTGGAAAGAATACACTGAAAGCCTCTATGAGGGTGAAGATTTGTCTGATGTGATAGAAGAAGAAACAGGAGTCGATTTAGAAGAGATAGGGGATCCAGTATCAGAATCAGAATTTAAAAGAGCTTTGGAGGACTTACAGTCAAATAAGGCAGAAGGGATAGATAACATTCCATCAGAATTTCTAAAATCGTTGGGAGAAGTGGCAACAAAACGACTATTCACGTTGGTGTGTAGAATATATGAGTCTGGCGATATACCATCTGACTTTCGGAAAAGCATCATCCACACAATTCCGAAGAAGGCAAGAGCTGACAAGTGCGAGAATTATCGCACAATCAGCTTAACAGCTCATGCATCGAAGCTGCTTACAAGAATAATATACAGAAGAATCGAAAAGAAAATTGAGAATGCGCTAGGTGACGATCAGTTTGGCTTTAGGAAAAGTAAAGGGACGAGAGAGGTAATTCTGACGTTACGGCTAATAATGGAAGCAAGCCTAAAGAAAAATCAAGACATTTTCATAGGATTTGTCGACCTGCAAAAAGCGTTCGACAATATAAAATGGTGCAAGCTGTTCGAGATTTTGAAAAAAGTATGGGTAAGCTATTGGGAGAGACGGGTCATATACAATTTGTACAACAACCAAGAGGGAATAATAAGAGTGGACGATCAAGAACGAAGTGCTCGTATTAAGAAGGGTGTAAGACAAGGCTGTAGCCTTTCGCCCCTACTCTTCAATCTGTACATCGAGGAAGCAATGATGGAAATAAAAGAAAGGTTTAGGAGTAGAATTAAAATACAAGGTGAAAGGATATCAATGATACGATTCGCTAATGACATTGCTATCCTGAGTGAAAGTGAAGAAGAATTAAATGATCTGCTGAACGGAATGAACAGTCTAATGAGTATGGTTTGAGAGTAAATCGGAGTAAGACGAAGGTAATGAGAGTAGTGGAAATGAGAACAGCGAGAAACTTAACGTCAGGATTGATGGTCACGAAGTCAATGAAGTTAAGGAATTCTGCTACCTAGGCAGTAAAATAACCAATGACGGACGGAGCAAGGAGGACATCAAAAGCAGACTCGCTATGGCAAAAAAGGCATTTCTGGCCAAGAGAAGTCTACTAATATCAAATACCGGCCTTTGAGGAAGAAATTTATGAGGATGTACGTCTGGAGTACAGCACTGTATGGTAGTGAAACATGGACTGTGGGAAAACCGGAACAGAAGAGAATCGAAGCATTTGAGATGTGGTGCTATAGACGAATGTTGAAAATTAGGTGGACTGATAAGGTAAGGAATGAGGAGGTTCTACGCAGAATCGGAGAGGAAAGGAATATGTGGAAAACACTGATAAAGAGAAGGGACAGGATGATAGGACATCTGCTAAGACATGAGGGAATGACTTCCATGGTACTAGAGAGAGCTGTAGAGGGCAAAAACTGTAGAGGAAGACAGAGATTGGAACCCTGTGCAAGCTAAAGAGAGCCAGTGAGTTAAGCGCCTGTTTCTGCAGCAGACTCGCAAATGATCATTTACATTAAATTTAGAGCTCCGTGGTGGAAAGGTCTACCACTACGGTGGATGCAGCAGTGTTCGGTGTTGGTGTCCTTAAAGCTGAACCGCACGCGACTTGATGATGCGCGAGTGGGAAGCATCTCTTGTGTGGGAGGGTCTTATCTTGTCCATTTGCTGCTTGAATAATCTCACCAAGCGTTCTGCTTCGCCATTAGATTGCGAGTGGAATGGTGCATATGTTACATGTTGAATGCCATGGACGTTACAAAATTGTTTGAAGTCTGTCGACGTAAACTAGGGTTCGTTACTGAGACTATCACTTCAGGGAGAGCTTCAAGAGGGAAAACTGACGTGAAAGTCTTGGTGGTATTTGCATTGGCACCACAAACGGGAATTTGTAATAAACGTCCGTAACAATCACCCAACGTATGTTCCAAAATCGATCTGCAAAATCAATATGTAGTCTCTGCCAAGGGGCGCTGGGATTGGTCTAGTAGAAAAACCTTCGAGGTCAGCTGTTCAGTATGTGAGACCATCCCTACTTGCGTACAGTGCTGTCGGGCGAGCTGCTTCGTACCTACTATGTCCCAGCTGCCTTGATGCAAACGACGAAGAACTCTCTTCTGTAGAGCTTGTGGAACTACTCGTATTACACGTGACTAATCGTTATCCAAATGAATCCGAATGACACCCTGTTGTACAGACAAACCATGCCGATGCGCGAAGAATCGACGAAGCACTGGACTCGGAACAGTATTGACAATATGTGGCCTACAAGTGAAGATGTACCCTAGCAGCTCTTGTAGACTGGGTTCTGCAGCCATCGCCTGAGCAATACGACGACGATCGGTGGGGAATCCATCGAGAGTTTCACGATCCTATCAACATGGAAACAAGAGTCTTCATATGTGCCGAATGCTGTATCGTTGCCAACTGGTAAACGAGGGAGGGTGTCTGTATTGGAATGTTTGGCTGTCGATCAGTACATGATTTGGTACTGATAATTTGACAATATGAAAACCCAACATCAGAGCTTCTGCGCTGTGCGTGGCGGGACTGACCGAGAAGGGCTAAACAACGACGTTGGTGGCTTGGGATCTGTCACCAAGTAAAACTTCCTTCCATTCAGATACTGGTAGAATTTTGTCACACCATAGAAAATGGCAAGACTTTCCTTCTCTAGCTGAGAATAGTTGCACTGAGACTTGGTCAAGAGCCTGGATTCAAAAGCACTGCATACAGGTCTGCATATACAGGGTGTCCCAGCTATCTTGTCCACCTAAAATATCTCTGGAACAATAACAGCTATTGGAAAACGACTGTCACCGGTATCAATGTAGGGCTGGGGCCCATGAATGTACATATTTGGAAACATTCTAAAACGAAAGCATATGTGTTTTTTAACACAAACTTACGTTTTTTTAAATGGACCTCCTATATTTTTTCTTCAGCAGTCCATAGCATGACAAAGCACATACACAATGGCGTTGATTGCATCGCAATATTCCCATTACATCCCGAGATATTAAGACGCGAAGTTGACGCTTGAAACACCCGACATGCGCTGCTAGCGCACGTCCTGAGGCTCAGGCGTGAACCCCATGCTGCCCGTAATCGCGATGTGATTGACATGCGTAATCCGAAACGAATAATACGGTCTGCTGCCATCCTGCAGCATGGTAATTTGACTACAGATGAAATTTTGAACTACTTCCACAACATTATCATTTTAGGCTACTTTCCTTAAAGTTGTGACTTTTTCAATGTTGTTCAACTATTGTAAGAGATTAAAAACTTAAGTAAATGCTGGTACTAACATCAAGACGAACCAGTGTTTTTTGAAGATGTTATTTATGATGCAATATAATTCTTACTCATTTCAATCAATCCTCTTTCCAATAAGTTTAATGGAAAATGTAAGTTTTTCCGGATTTTCCGTAGCCTGAGCTTTCTAGTTACATGTGTATTTCATTAGCGGCATACAAATTTTGTAGTGCGAAATTTCGTAAATTACGAGTTTCTTGAATTCCAGTGTTGGTTCCGTGCTTTGGTAACTTTGGAGGTTATTTCCGAGTTGTACTCAATAACAGGCAAGATTTAGAATAACTGAGCATTAAATTGCTTCGCTACTTATCAGCATTGTTTTATTGCGTAGATTCACTTTGGTCGGGATTTTGGCTTGCCGTTAAACACCGCCACCTGGAAGACATTAATCCGTCTATTATATTAGTAAGCACATGTCAGCATCCCAGACACAACAACGAAGCTTGTGACTCCAGTTACGAACATCGATCTTTAACTCACGTCTTAAGTTTATCAGTTGCATTTTTCTATACCTAGCCCGTCGAGTTTAGCGCTCAGCCTCTAATGATTCCAAAGCGATAGCATCGATATCTTGAGAAAAGTGTTGCCAATACATGCAGGTGTACAAACTGTACAAGACGCAGTTCTCAAACATTGACAATTCGACTAATTATCTCTTAAAATGCAACATGTAGTGATTGAGCTGCTGCAAATTTTTTTTTGGATTATTTCTGTTTTTATTGGATGCTTCATAAGTCCCATTTTTTTTTGTCAACCTATACTTTTCAGACACACTGTGCGCGGTTTTTGGCCACTGACACAGTGACAGCAGATGAGGCTCATACAGTAAAAATGTTGTTGTTGTTGTGGTCTTCAGTCCTGAAACTGGTTTGATGCAGCTCTCCATCCTACTCTATCCTGTGCAAGCTTCTTCATCTCCCAGTACCTACTGCAACCTACATCCTTCTGAATCTGCTTAGTGTATTCATCTCTTGGTCTCCCTCTACGATTTTTACCCTCCACGCTGCCCTCCAATACTAAATTGGTGATCCCTTGATGCCTCAGAACATGTCCTACCAACCGATCCCTTCTTCTGGTCAAGTTGTGCCACAAACTCCTCTTCTCCCGAATTCTATTCAATAGCTCCTCATTAGTTATGTGATCCACCCTTCTCATCTTCAGCATTCTTCTGTAACACCACATTTCAAAAGCTTCTATTCTATTCATGTCCAAACTATTTATCGTCCACATTTCACTTCCATACACGGCTACACCCCATACAAATACTTACAGAAACGACTTTCTGACACTTAACAAATTTCTCTTCTTCAGAAACGCTTTCCTTGCCATTGCCAGGCTACATTTTATACCCTCTCTACTTCGACCATCATGAGTTATTTCGTTCCCCAAATAGCAAAAGCCCTTTATTACTTTAATTATCTCATTTCCTAATCTAATTCCCTCCGCATCACCCGACTTAATTCGACTACATTCCATTATCCTCGTTTTGCTTTTGTTGATGTTCATCTTATATCCTCCTTTCAAGGCACTGTCCATTCCATTCAACTACTCTTCCAAGTCCTTTGATGTCTCTGACAGAATTATAATGCCATCGGCCAACCTCTACGTTTTTATATCTTCTCCATGGATTGTAATACCTACTCCGAATTTTTCTTTTGTTTCCTTTACTGCTTGCTCAATATACAGATTGAATAACATCGGGGACATGCTACAACCCTGTCTCACTCCCTTCCCAACTGCTGCTTCCCTTTCATGTCCCTCGACTCTTATAACTGCCTTATGGTATCTGTACAAATTGTAAATAGCCTTTCGCTCCCTGTATTTTACGCCTGCCACTTTCAGAATTTGAAAGGGAGTATTCCAGGCAAATTGTCAAAAACTTACAGTAAAAATATCGGCTTGATTTCTCGATACCTAGCCCCTCGAGTGTTGGTGCTCGGTCACCGATTTCATCATTAAGTGGAAGCGCCTATATCACACGATAGGTGTTACAATACGTATAGGAAGACGGCATTTACAGGACGTAATCTTCAAACGTTGATAATTCGGATTACAGCCTCTCAAAAGGTAGGCTGTAATAGTTCAGTTGCTGTCAGCAAGATTTTTTCTTGGATTGTTGTGTACATAGTTTCGCGTAGTCAGCGCATACACAACTTTCCCAATAGAGCGCGCCCAGCTGAGCACAACAGCGCAGGCGCAGCGCTCGTCAGTCTCCGTACTACGAGATGGTGCTGTCTTAGAGACGGACCAAATACTGCATCCGCCTATCCGCGTATTAATATGTAATGCAGCCAATGAGATTGCTGCTAACATAGAACCTTTTCTCCTCGCGGATCACACTCACGCAGTGATACATGAACGCGCGAGGTATTATAACGAATGTACTGACCTCCGATTAGTCAGTCTGCATTTGTCTGCACCAGTCTGTACCAGTGTGCATTAGTCTGTACCAGTCTATAATCAAGTTTCAGTCTGCGCCTAATAAGATTATCATATTCCTGTACATAGCCATGAAGAGAAATGAATAGACACTTTGTCAAGTATCAGAGATAAGTGAGAATGAGATTAACGTACCAAGACCAAAGAAATTTCAGATTGTCAATTGTAAACAGCATCCAGAATCAAGTTACGTAATATCTATGCTTTTTATTATTTTAATAAATGTGTGTTAAAAAACAATCAAGTTCTGTTTAAAGCTGGTCACCGTCAATCTGCTACTCTAAGCGTGCAAGTGGCATTTCTATCGTCTGACCTAACGGCAGAAGATAAACACGCCACGATAAGACCACGAGACATATTGCTGACACTCGCCTACTTCGTTAGAGCGACAAGTCAGATAATCTGATGGTGTGTGTACCGAAGGTCTTACAGTACGCACACCACATGGATATTTTCTATTTTTATTTGTTTCAAAATCTCCCGTTTTCTGTGTCACGCCGTACTTTTCCGACCCCTTGTGAACGGCTCTTGGCCACTGACGTGGCACAGTGACATCAGCTGAGACTGGGGAGACAAGGGGTCTCAATTTAGCCGTGGAGCGGAGCAGCGACATCCAAAGCGTCGGCCAGCGGGGCCGGAAGCGGGTGTGTGCAGTGCGCAGCCCGGGGCTCGCGCCGTCTCCCCAGCCGGCAGCTGGGCCCTGCACAGTACAGTGGAGGGGAGGCGTAGCGGGCCGGGCGCAGGCAGCCGCCGCCGTGCGTCACTCGTGACGTCAGCCAGTGGGCGCGCCAGCTTAAAGCCGAGGCTCCGCGTGCGGGCCACGTGACACGGCCTGTCCACAACTGACGTGCTGGCCTCATCTCCCGTGAGACGGCTCAATCCTCGTATCCCGAGCTACTCCGTGTGCATACTAGGAGCGAAACAGACATGCTGGATGTCGCTTCAGCATCTTCAATTACTATTTTGTAATACACTACTGGCCATTAAAATTGCTACACCACGAAGATGACGTGCTACAGACGCGAAATTTAACAGACAGGAAGAAGATACTGCAATATGCAAATGATTAGCTTTTCAGAGCATTCACACAAGGTTGGCGCCGGTGCCGACACCTACAACGTGTTGACATGAGGAAAGTTTCCAACCGATTTCTCATATACGAGGGCTGTCCAGAAAGTAAGTTACTATCGGTCGCGAAATGGAAACGACTATGAAAATCCGATAAAGCTTTGCAAAGATGTGTTGGGCAGTGTCTCTAGTATGACTCTAGGTAGAATTATGTCGCTCTTTTCATTCCTGAGCTCTTAGTGAGCGCGTAAAGATGTTATAGAGTCTCCCGCCAAGTACGAGGGCCTGGTGAGAATTTTCCCATGAAGCTATGCAAGCAACATTACATAACTGTCGCACGGTTTCTTCTTCAAGACAATTCTCAGCCTCATTCTGCAGGGGCAGTGAAGATGTTCCTGCATCGTTTCAATTGGAAATATTTGGTTACCCACAATACAGCCCGTAATTGTCTCCCACTGAGTTTCATCTCTGCTCTAACGAACCGCTGGCTATGAAGACAACATTTTGGCACAGTCAACGAGCGTTAGGCCAGCGTAGAGAATTGGCGGAAAGCACTGGCGGCTGCCTTCTATGATGAGGGTATTGCAAAGTTGGTACAACGCTACGACGAATGTCTGAGTCAGAACGGCGACTAAGTAGGGAAGTAGCTGAAAGGTGTAGCTAACTGTTACAAATGAAACATTTCTGATTTTCACTGTGATTTTCATTTCGCGATCAATCGTAACTTACTTTCTGGACAGCCCTCATACAGACAGCAGTTGACCGGCGTTGCCTGGTGAAACGTTGTTGTGATGCCTCGTGTAAGGAGGAGAAATGCGTGTCATCACGTTTCAGACTTTGATAAAGGTCGGATTGTAGCCTATCGCGATTGCGGTTTATCGTATCGCGACATTGCTGCTCGCGTTGGTCGAGATCCAATGACTTAGCAGAATATGGAATAGGTGCGTTCAGGAGCGTAAAACGGAACGCCGTGATCGATCCCAACGGCCTCGTATCACTAGCAGTCGAGATGACAGGCATCTTGGCCGCATGGCTGTAACGGATCGTGCAGCCACGTCTCGATCCGTGAGTCAAATGATGGGGATGTTTGCAAGACAACAACCATCTGCACGAACAGTTCGACGACATTTACAGCAGCATGGCTGCGGTTACCCTTGACGCTGCATCACAGACAGGAGCGCCGGCGATGGTGTACTCAGTGACGAACCTGGATGCACGAATGGCAAAACGTCATTTTTTCGGATGAATCCAGGTTCTGTTTACAGCATCCGTGTTTGGCGACATCGCGGTGAACGCACATTGGAAGTGTGTATTCGTCATCGCCATACTGGCGTATCACCCGGCGTGATGGAATGGGGTGCCATTGGTTACACGTCTCAGTCACCTCTTGTTCGCTTTGACGGCACTTTGAACAGTGGACGTTACATTTCAGATGTGTTACGATCCGTGTCTCTACCCTTCATTCGATCCCTGCGAAACCCTACATTTCAGCAGGACAATGTTTCAGGTCCTGTACGGGCCTTTCTGGATACAGAAAATGTTCGACTGCTGCCCTGGCCAGCATATTCTCCAGATCTCTCAGCAACTGAAAACGACTGGTCAATGGTGGCCTAGCAACTGGCTCGTCACAATAAGCCAGCCACTACTCTTGATGAACTGTGGTATCGTGTTGAAGCTGCATGGGCAGCTGTATCTGTACAAGGCATCCAAGCTCTGACTCAATGCCCAGGCGTATCAAGGCTGTTATTACGGGCAGAGGTGATTGTTCTGGGTACTGATTTCTCAGGATCTATGCACCCAAATCGAGTGAAACTGTAATCACATGTCAGTTCTAGTATAACATATTTGTCCAATGAATACGCGTTCATCATCTGCATTTCTTCTTGGTGTAACAATTTTAATGGGCAGTAGTGTATTTTCATGTATAGTAGGATCCAGTCATGGGGGTCCACAGAAATGTATCCGAGAGGGGACAATAGCGCCCTTATTGTTTTATTTGGTAAATTTTAAAACAAGACGTGCCACTAAAATAAAAATTGTCAGACAGCACACAAATCGTTGATACTATGCACAATGCGTACGAGATTGAGCTTAGTACCACAGTTAACATCGTGTCTTCTTAAGATGCGGTATATGTACAGTTGTAACACTACTATAGGCTACCGCACACTATCCTAAGTACGGTACTTTTCCTAGTAGCTTTGGTCAGTTAAGATTATACCTGCGTCACCCTTACATTAGGCGTGTTACACACCTGTCGAGCGTTGCCTCAAACGATCGCTTTCTTTACATATGCAGTCAGTGTCTTTGTTGATTCCCCTAAAAACCAGAAGTTGTGAACTATATATATATAAAGGGTGAGGTATGCTACAGAACATTTTTGTTCCACATAGTTATCTTCCTGTCTGATACTTAAAGGTAAACAGTATTTGTAGGGAAATTGAAACTGTCAGTGTTGAATTCCGGTTCTATTCGAAAATTTTTGTTTTTTAACGTGGCGCATAGAGGCGCTGTAGTAAAAATAAAGAAGACAATACAGATTTATCATACATCACTAGAAACCACAATTCATAACGCAAATGTAAAATAATAAAAAACGCACAAGAAAAAAATACGTGAAATAAGGCTTCAGTACTTTGTTGAACTTATGTAAAACAGGTTTCTGGTATTCATAAACAATCCTCACATCCGTCGATAGTAACAGGGAATTCTTGCCTTTCATCATGATGAAGAGCATTCTATTGAGCACAAAATAGCAACAGTAATTATACATACCATTTTTTGTTTCTTCATGTAAACTGTACTTGCATCAAAATCAATTGCTTTGGTTACATAAAAGCGCAAAAGTTACGCGATCAACTAATTTTCATTACTTACAAAATGCTATTTATATTCTGTAAGGATACAAAAAAACGCAATGGACTGACACTGCACGATGTTCGGCTTTAAGTATTTGTAAAACAAACAACCAAACGAAAAAAAAAACAAAGAAAAGTCTTCGGCTCCCAGTTTACCTAATCTTCGTTTAAATACGTTTCTTTCCCTACTACCAATTTTAATGGTAATCCTACAGTTTACTACGACATTTACTTAGATACGAAAATTACCAAACTCTAGGGTCACGTTATTTTTACAGTCGGTAAAATAAACTAAAATGAATAGGCGTGTGCCGTTCGTGATTATAGGGAGCTTCACAGCAACAGCTATTCGCATGCACGGTCCGTATGCCCCCAGGCAAAGAAATACTCGGCAATTAAAAAAAAATTATATTTGTTTTTATCACTTTTATGTATTCTTGTATAATAGTGATGATAACGCAGGCTTACTCCTTTAGAGAGCCTCAATCTTGTTGTTTTGTGTTGTAAAAGTTGGCTAGGAATCCATTTTAACATTGACACAAATCCTGTTCTATCTGACGCGATTAATTATTATTCAAGCGATATTTTTTGAGTGTAGTCTTATTTTGAAACCTTAAATAACAGCGTATTCTTTATCACATGCGAAATACATCGTTTGAGACGATAAATATGTATGCTGACCCCAGTTTTTTTGTTGTGGTTGGCAGGAGAGCCAACACCGTGTTACTAGAGGAGGCCGAAATGCACGCGTTTTAGCTCACGCAGGCTGGCGTGAGGTCTGGAACAGGACAAGGAAATTAGAATTTAGAAAAATGGACGTAGCTGGTGGAATACTTAACTTTAATCCATTAATGATGAACGTCGCTCTTGACGGTACATGATTCACAATATGAATAGTAACTGATTATGGCGCCTTGCTAGGTCGTAGCAAATGACGTAGCTGAAGGCCGTGCTAAACTATGGTCTCGGCAAATGAGAGCGTATTTTGTCAGTGAACCATCACTAGCAAAGTCGGTTGTACAGCTGGGGCGAATGCTAGGAAGTCTCTCTAGACCTGCCGTGTGGCGGCGCTCGGTCTGCAATCACTGATAGTGGCGACACGCGGGTTCGACGTATACTAACGGACCGCGGCCGATTTAAAGGCTACCACCTAGCAAGTGTGGTGTCTGGCGGTGACACCACATTTTTGGTGTAAAGATCGGAAATTACATCCGAAGTTGATAAAATCCTGCTTATCGAACGAGTTACAAAAGAAAAGTTGGAAAAAGTTACAAAAGATATTCTGTTTATATACTTTTATTATTCGGTAGGCAATCAAAATGAAAAATCTGAAAGAGAAACAAAAATCAGAAGGATTTAGGGAATCTTGTAAGATATCGAGAAATATAGCCAAGAAAGCCACTGATTACAGTGGAAAATGAGATAAAACTTAGAAAACGCATGTTAACGTGTATGCATAGTACAAAATTATCATGCTGCAATTTTAAGTGTTGTTCCCTTGCTTACAGACTTTAACAATGAATAGAAGAGAGACTGCCTTCTAGCAAAACAAGACAGTTTTCGGTTTTGCTTAATCCCCATATGTGTTTCATCACTATTGTGGCTTTTTCAGTTAATGTTTGTTATTGTTTTTTTAAATTCTTTTTTACACTATGCGTAGAAATTTGGCTGATTTTTGCGTATATAATGTAACAAAAAGAAAAAAGAAAAGAAAAAGCTCACCGAAGATGTCAAAAATATTGTGAAAAAAGTTTGAGGAGTACATAAAACAAAATCTGTGTTCTTTCAAAAAGACGGACACGCTTTAATTTATTATCACAAAACATTACATCTGATTCATACAAATGGAGAAATTTCATTGTTTTCAAGCCTTTTACTTCTTAGTGTTGACTGACACAATTAAAGTTAAACAAAATACACTCCTGGAAATGGAAAAAAGAACACATTGACACCGGTGTGTCAGACCCACCATACTTGCTCCGGACACTGCGAGAGGGCTGTACAAGCAATGATCACACACACGGCACAGCGGACACACCAGGAACCGCGGTGTTGGCCGTCGAATGGCGCTAGCTGCGCAGCATTTGTGCACCGTCAGTGTCAGCCAGTTTGCCGTGGCATATGCAGCTCCATCGCAGTCTTTAACACTGGCAGCATGCCGCGACAGCGTGGACGTGAACCGTATGTGCAGTTGACGGACTTTGAGCGAGGGCGTATAGTGGGCATGCGGGAGGCCGGGTGGACGTACCGCCGAATTGCTCAACACGTGGGGCGTGAGGTCTCCACAGTACATCGATGTTGTCGCCAGTGGTCGGCGGAAGTAGCACGTGCCCGTTGACCTGGGACCGGACCGCAGCGACGCACGGATGCACGCCAAGACCGTAGGATCGTACGCAGTGCCGTAGGGGACCGCACCGCCACTTCCCAGCAAATTAGGGACACTGTTGCTCCTGGGGTATCGGCGAGGACCATTCGCAACCGTCTCCATGAAGCTGGGCTACGGTCCCGCACACCGTTAGGCCGTCTTCCGCTCACGCCCCAACATCGTGCAGCCCGCCTCCAGTGGTGTCGCGACAGGCGTGAATGGAGGGACGAATGGAGACGTGTCGTCTTCAGCGATGAGAGTCGCTTCTGCCTTGGTGCCAGTGGTGGTCGTATGCGTGTTTAGCGCCGTGCAGGTGAGCGCCACAATCAGGACTGCATACGACCGAGGCAGACAGGGCCAACACCCGGCATCATGGTGTGGGGAGCGATCTCCTACACTGGCCGTACACCACTGGTGATCGTCGAGGGGACACTGAATAGTGCACGGTACATCCAAACCGTCATCGAACCCATCGTTCTACCATTCCTAGACTGGCAAGGGAACTTGCTGTTCCAACAGGACAATGCACGTCCGCATGTATCCCGTGCCACCCAACGTGCTCTAGAAGCTGTAAGTCAACTACCCTGGCCAGCAAGATCTCCGGATCTGTCCCCCATTGAGCATGTTTGGGACTGGATGAAGCGTCGTCTCACGCGGTCTGCACGTCCAGCACGAACGCTGGTCCAACTGAGGCGCCAGGTGGAAATGGCATGGCAAGCCGTTCCACAGGACTACGTCCAGCATCTCTACGACCGTCTCCATGGGAGAATAGCAGCCTGCCTTGCTGTGAAAGGTGGATATACACTGTACTAGTGCCGACATTGTGCATGCTCTGTTGCCTGTGTCTATGTGGCTGTGGTTCTGTCAGTGTGATCATGTGATGTATCTGACCCCAGGAATGTGTCAATAAAGTTTCCCCTTCCTGGGACAATGAATTCACGGTGTTCTTATTTCAATTTCCAGGAGTGTATATTTTAACACCTAACTTTTTTGGATTGTTTGGGTAAAGTGTAACCGAAGTTCAGCATTCGTACGAAATAATTTTGGGAAAATCCCCCCTTTGTGAGAACCAACGAACCTAGGAACGGACAAATATAGTCGCCATCGCCCTAGTTAGACACGAATTGTGCAGCCATTCCCTCTGAACTGCAGATTTTGTAATTTTAACGTCATTTCGTATGACAAAATTTGAACAACTGCTGGAAACAATGCACTTCTCGAATAGCAGCGAGGGTATCGCCAAGTTCAACATCACAACCATCCTTTGTTCTGGCACGGAAAGTTGTGTGCTGTCATACTGACTAATGTGTTAGAGTCGACAGATAAATTAAAGTTGAACACACTTTGTGACATGGTAATTTTCATGAGTTTCAGCATGCTCTGGCGGTCTTTCTTTGTCCACGGATAAACAGAAAAGTACAACTGTGGTAAACTTGTGCAGTAGGGAGAGAGAGAGCCCTTGTTTCAATTAGGAATGGGTGCTGGACATGTGCAATAGAGCCAGTTTCATTATTTTCTGGAACACGTTCTGCAATCAGGAACAGGGTTTGAAACAATTTCTTTGCATCTACATCTGAATGACTACTCTTAAAGTGCCACTCAAGCACGTGGCAGAAGTTCATCTAACCACTTTCAAACTATTGCTCTACCGTTCCACTCTCGAAGAGCACGTGCGTAAAATGGACACTTAAATCTCACAGTGCAAGCCCTGATTTCCCTTATTTTATTACAATACTGTTTTCTCCCTATGTACGTGGGAATTAATAAAATGTTTTCGCGATGGGAGGAGAACGTTGATGACTGAAACTTCATGTGACTGCCATCCCAGCTCGCTTATCAAAAAAATGTTCAAATGTGTTTGAAATCTTATGGGACTTAACTGCTGAGGTCATCAGTCCCTAAGCTTACACGCTACTTAACCTGAATTATCCTAAAGACAAACACACACACCCATACCCGAGGGAGGACTCGAACCTCCGCCGGGCCCAGACGCCCAGTCTATGACTACAGCGCCTTAGACCGCTCGGCTAATAACCCGCGGCTTGCGTTTATCACATCCGTGACACTCTCCCCCATATTTCGTGGTAATACGAAACGAGTTGCTCGTCTTTGAACTTTTACAGTGTCCTCCGTCAATCCTATCTCTTAAGGATCCCAAACGCGGAGCAGTACTCAATAAGACGGACAAGCGCAGTCTGTCTAGAAAATCTAAGTGTTCTGCCAATAAAACGCGGTCTTTGAATCGCCTTCTATGTAATGGTTTCAGTTTATGTTCTTCGTAATTCCAATCAAAAGTTATTTATTTGGAACGATAACCTTTAAATTTGTGTGATGTATCGAGTAACCGAAGTTTTGTGCAGCTTAGTAAGGACCACATGAGGAAGTTGTAGAGAACGGACAAGGGATAATGTTCTGTGACGATCTACATCCGTGTTAATTTTAGGACAGCACTGAAACCATCGCTGTGCCAAGGAAATGTCACGTTTTCCCGCGAACACCCTAGCAGCCGAAGAAATCCAAGTTATAAAGTGACTGACACACCCAAAATATTTCTCACTGGTTTTGACAACTATAAAACTGCAGTTTAATGGAACCATAATCATCCTAGGAATGCACGAACATTCAGTAATTAATAAAAAAAGAAAAGATTTGGAAATTTGTGGTAAGGTCTTATGGGGCCAAACTGCCAAGGTCGTCGGTCCCGAAGCTTACACATTATTTAATCTAACTTTAACTAACTAACGACACACACCCATGCCCGAGGCGAGGGAGGACTCGAAACTCCGCCGGGGGGCGCGGCTAAAAAAAAAAAAAAAAAAAAAAAAATTCTCCCACCCCCCTCCTCCCCCTTACTTCCTCCCATCTCCGCCCCTCGTGAAAGATTACAGATTCACATGAATTATAAAGATTAAACGTTGAGTGACAGACACAGCGACAAAACAAGTTGCCATTGCTGGTACCCTTGGACGTCGGATCCGCTGATACATTTCTTTTTTTTCTGGCATTGCCCTGTTAAACATCTGCTGCATGCTCAGTCAGAAGATGCAAGGTGTTCACCGCTTCGCAGATGATACGTATAGTGGAATAAAAAAGGGTACTAACACTGGTACTGAACGTGCACCTAATATTTGAAAATATCTACTTGCGGTTCCAGGCATCGGGATAATCATTAATTTTTTACAAGAATATACATATTGTCCGGTAATTCTCATGGAACTTCGATAAATGACACTAATTTTTTTAAGAAGTGTGAAATGCTAGACATATGTAGTGTTTCTTTATGGAAGGGCAAATACTTTACAAAACGAATTGTAAAGGCTGATTCTCCTAACCTAACTAATCATTTCTTCATCTACATTTAGAATACTCATTATTATAGATATATCCGAATTGAAGCTGAAGAAAGTATTTGATTCTTCATATACTCACTAGATAAGTTTTGACAGAGAGAAATACACAGAAGCATGATACAAAATGGTTCAAATGGCTCTGAGCACTATGGGACTCAACTGCTGAGGTCATTAGTCCCCTAGAACTTAGAACTAGTTAAACCTTACTAACCTAAGGACATCACAAACATCCATGCCCGAGGCAGGATTCGAACCTGCGACCGTAGCGGTCTTGCCGTTCCAGACTGTAGCGCCTTTAACCGCACGGCCACGACGGCCGGCTGCATGATACAATTGACGCAGTCGTAGGCATCGCTTTACGAAGCTTGGTGTGTTTTGACAAAAATGGGAAGAACAGTCATGTCAATAAGTTGCGGAGCACTACATATAAAAGACGTTTCGAAAATTGTTTCACTATACGTTTTCTCTTAAACAGCCCTGTTATTGTCAACAACTCTCTTCCCTCAAAAAACTGAAGAAAGTATGATTATAATACCACGAGTAAAACACATCTCAACGCTGACTTCAGTGTGTGTTTTCAATAGTTCTAACAACAAAGCTCTGTCTCAGATTCCGGTAGAAAACCAAAGAGATTGTGGTCGTATAGCAGCGGCAAGATACAGGGTGCGGCACGGGAACTTCCTTATTTGAAATGCGCGACAAACATCGGCTGTTACTCATTGTTGCGTGGGTTTCAGTGCAATCAAAAGTGCGACACTTAATGTTTTTTAAGGTTAGTTTAGTAGTGATCATCCACTGAGCAAGAGAGGAGCGTACGTTCGCCGTTGCGGCCTATTCTTCGAATGGACGTTCGGTCATCAGAACTCAGCGTGCATTCAGGAAACAGTTCAACATCGCGCTTACAGGTCGTGTTCCTGATGGGAAAGCAATTGTTATGTGAGTACACACCTTTATGCATACTGTAAGTATGCCGAAAAGGAAACCAGGACCTTCAAGAACCACCAGAACGGCTGAAAACATCGAGAGGGTTAGGATGTCGATTTTGAATTCCCCCAAGCGATCTGCACGCAAACATGCAGCTGCCCTCGCAATTTCTGAACGCACAGTGAGACGAATTCTTCATGAATAGTTGAAATTTCATCCGTATAAACTGTCAGTAGCGCACCCTCTTCATCCACGTGATTTTATTTCACGAGAAAATGCGTGTGAAGCCTAGATCGATGAGCTGCCTCATGACGTCTTAGTGTTCTTCAGCGACGAGGCATATTTTCATTTGTCTGGCATCGTGAATAAACAAACGCGGCACTGGAGTGGCACGAACCCCCGAGAACTTCACGAGGTGCCCCTGCATACAGAATGTGTGACTGGTGTGCGCTATTTAAAGTTGGCATTATTGGCCCATGTTTTTTCGAAGAGAACAATAAGGGAGTGACGGTTACTTCTGAGCGTTATATTAAGATGACTGAACAGTTTTTTCTTTCAGAATTTGAAGAAATGGATGTGGGTGATGTCTGGTTTCAACAAGATGGCCCCACAGTTCACATGGCACGAACATCGATGAGCATGTTGTACGAACACTTCCCCGATCGTCTCATCTCTTTGAGGGGCGATCTCTAGTGACCAGCACACTCGCCAGAATTAGCGCCATGCGACTTTTTCTTATCGAGGTATCTCAAATCTTTGGTGTATAGCAGTCGTTCGCAGACCCTGGCTGAGCTACGGAACAATATGCGATTGCCAACATCGACAGAGACATGTTGGAAAAATTGGAGCGAAACTTCTGATTTCGACTCTCCAAACGCATTGAGCAGAACGGAGGCCACCTTCAAGATATCGTTTTCAAAACTTAATGGAACAAAACTTCAGATGTTACTCTTTGTAAAGAAAAGAGAATTGAACTGATGTCTCTAACACTTTCTGATTTATGATTCTTTTTTTTAATAAGGAAGTTCCCGCGCTGCACCCTGTGCAGTCAGTATCTTCACTGCTTGATAAAACTAAAGCTGAGTTACTAAACAATGTCTTTCGAAATACTTTCGCCAAAGAAGACGCAATAAATGTTCCAGATTTCTAATCAAGAAAAGCTGCCGATCTGAGTAATTTGTAAGTAAATATGATCAATGTAGAGAAGCAAACTTAAATCACTGAGTAAAGCAAGTCTAGAATTCCAGATCTTTTGCGAATTCCGTTACTTTCAGAGCATGTTGATCAAATATTTCAATTTATAGCAAAATCATATACAGCCTCTCTCTCAACGAAAGATCCGTACCGAAACACAGAAACGTTGCACTTCCACCACCCTTCTTGTAGGCGGGCTTGACCTGTGCTTTTTCCCAAGAACGGGGCACGTTATTTTGTTCGAGCAATTATAGTTATTAGAAGAGAGGCTAACTCAGCCCCAAATTCAGGATAGAATCTGACAGGAATTCCATCGGGCCCTTGAGCTTTGTTCAGTTTTAACGACTTCAGATGTGCATCAACACCACTGAAATTAATATTTATTTCATTCATCTTTCCAGTGGCACGAGGATTAAATTGGGGCAGTTCTCCTCGATTTTCTTTTGTAAAGAAGCATTTGAAGACGGAGTTAAGCACTTCAGCTTTCGCCCGCAATTTATGTTCCTGGCTGTTTCGATAGGGACTGGACATCAACTCGGGTGCCACTAACAGCATTTAAATATGACCAAATTTCTTCGGGCCTTGTGAAACATCATTTGACAATATTCTGCTACGGAAGTCATTGAAGGCTTCGAGCATTGCTCTCTTGGTAGCTGAATGCGTTTCATTCAGCATCTCTCTATCTATAGCTCTACGCTTTGTTTTATACTTGTTATTATTTAGAAGTTTCTTTACAGTGACTGCATAGCATGAAGGATCCCTACCATTATGAACTGTTCTGCTAGGTACATATCTACCCAGTCCATGGTCAACTGGTCAACTATTCGTTTAAACTTGAGTCATGTTCCTCTACATGTCCTGTCCTGTGCTGGAAGTTTCAAGATCCTCATTGAGAAATGACTCTACTGACTTCTTGTCTAGTTTACTGAACATGTGTACATACATTTTTTCCTGCTCATCTTAGTTGTCAATTGTCCTTCGGTAATCATTGTTGTCACAACTGCATCCTGGTCACTGATATCAGTTTCGATGTGGACATCCTCAAAGAGTTCAGGTCTGTTTGTAGCTATTAGATCAAATATTTTCCATCATGAGCGGTGTTTCTATCTGTTCTAGGTAGTTTTCAAAGAAGGCATTTAGTAATGTTTCACAGGATGTCTTCTCACGCCCATCACTAACAAACCTGTAGTTTTCCCAATTAATTGTTGGATGATTAATGTCTCCACCGATGATTACATTATGACTGGAGAATTTCGTACAAGCTAACTGTAGTTTTCTCTATGGTTTTCGGTTACATCAGAAGATCAGTCTGGTGGGCGATAGAAGGATTCACTTATCATTTTATGCCCACCCTTGATACTAAGTCTTGCACAGATAATCTGACATGCAGCATTATCTAAATCGACGGTTGTGAGTTTCCTGTCTACTGCCATAAATACACCACCTCCATTTCCCATTTGCCTATCCTTTCGATGCACACTTAAATATAACGTATGTTCCTTTGTTTATCGATTCTGAGGAGAATCGTCTTTATTTTCTCTACCAAATTTTCTACATTCTTCTGTGGCACCACATCTCAAATGCTTCGATTCTCTTCTTTTTCGATTTTCCTACAGTCCTTGATTCACTACCATACAACGCTATGCTCAAAATGCACATTCTGTAAAATTTCTTCTTCAAATTAAAGCCTATATTTGATGATAGTAGACTTTATTTGGCCAGGAATATCCTCTTTTCCTATGCTAGTTTGCTTTTTATGTCGTTCCCGCTTAGTGCATCTTGGGTTACTTTGCTTC